>NC_141874.1:494069194-494694194 GCF_056163025.1 Triticum urartu | reverse complement strand
TATATGGAGTTGATGTCCTACGGACTACTACCCTCCGGTTTATATAGACACCGGATAGGGTTAGGGTTACACAGAGTCGGTTACAATGGTAGGAGATCTTGAATATCCGCATCGCCAAGCTTTCCTTCCACGCCAAGGAAAGTCCCATCCGGACACGGGACGAAGTCTTCAATCTTGTATCTTCATAGTCCAGGAGTCCGGCTGAAGGTATAGTCCGGCTACCCGAACACCCCCTAATCCAGGACTCCCTCAGTAGCCCCCAAACCAGGCTTCAATGACGACGAGTCTGGCGCGCAGATTGTTCGGCATTGCAAGGCGGGTTCTTCTCCAAATCCTGTGTACCTGTAGGAATAATGTCCGATTTTCGTAATGTAGCGCTCCTCGGCTCCCACGCCCAATAATGGCCGTCTTCCACATGTCAAACGAATGCGAAAAGCCAGGGCGTTTTTACATCCACACCCCTACCCGTATAAACGAGCCGCCTATTTAACGGGATGGGGATTTAGGTCCAAACCACATCTTCTCCTCTCCGCGAGTTATCATCAGAGTGCTTCCAGCAAAGGTCCATTCCAACATGACCAGTCGTCGCAGCTCCTCCCCTCGCCCCTCCGGTCCCAAACCCGGGGACTGGGAGAGTTACACCATCCCGCATAGCGAGTTAGTGTCGCTTCAGGCCAAGGGATTTCTCCCTCAAGCATACATGGTCCCGGTCCGAGCCGGTCTCGCCACCTACAATGGCAAAAAACAAGCGGAGAGCACCCCCGATCCTTCTAAAGGAGAGCGGGTGTGCCTCGTCCCCTATTTAATAAGGGGACTGGGGTTTCCAATTCATCCATTTCTCCACGGGCTTCTGGAGTTCTACGGCCTCCAGCTGCACAATCTCACGCCCGCCTCCGTATTACATATTTTGTAGGTTTCATCGCCCTTTGCGAGCTATTTTTAGGCGTTGAGGCTCATTTCGCGCTGTGGAAGAGGTTATTCTGCCTGGTGCCCCGTTCTCGAGAGGGGTCTATATACCAAGTGGGCAGAGCCGAAGTATGGCGCATCGCCGGGACCGGATACCTATCTGGAACCCCAAAGAAGGCGTCCGAGGACTGGCCTTCGGAATGGTTTTACATAGATGACATCCTGCTACCAGACCCTATCCGGGTCGGTCTCCCTGAGTTCAACAGTGCTCCATTGAGGAAACGCTTGAGCTGGCGTCCGCGGAGCTCTCAGAGAGAAAGCGACAGAGACGTCCTTTACCTGATGGGCCGGATAAGACTGTTGGCTCATTCCGGACTAACCATGATTGGAGTCATGGCCGCATGCATTATGCGGCGGGTGCAGCCGCTTCAATATAGAGGCCACCCCATGTGGGATTTCAACGGGGAGGATGACACCACCCGTTACGGTCGTAAGGGGCCGGCCTCAGCTGCCGCTCTAGTAAAGATCTTATCCTCTTTGTACAAGGGAGAAAAGGAGGAATTCCTCCGCGTCAACCCGCAGGCCGGATTTACTATGTACAATCCTCCAAGTTGGGTAAGTGAACAACTGCGCTTGCCCATTTTTTTTATACTCCCACGGTTAGATATGTAGTCTAACGACTTCAATGCAGGAACTGCGACAGGTGGTAAAGGATATAAACGGCCGCCCTCCACAGCCCGAGGACCCAGAACGGTCCCTCGATCCGGACTCCGAAGAGGATTCGGACATATCGGTGGAGCTTATCGACGGGGTGTTCCATCAGCTAAGCTAGGACAATACCTTGGTAGCCATCACGGCTGATTACCCAGGGTTAATCCCGGCCTCCCAGGTGACAGAAACCGGAGTCTCATTCCCTTGAGAGAGATTCCACTCTCACGTATTCCGGTGTTTCTGACGACAACCGTGTTTTGCACGGGAGATTTCCGAGGCAGGAGGCCGAACCTGCGGCGGCTAGCCAACGAGGGGCCGCAGGGCCCCATGGGGAAAAAAGGAATGTAGTCCGGACTGAGATGCCGGTGCAAAGGTATAGCGCACCCTCTGTTTCCCTGGTGTTATTCTGTCAGGGCATATTAACGTTCGTGTTATCTTCAGAACGAAGAGACCTCGCCGGACTACATCCGGAGAGGTTGCCAATCGCGCCTCCACCAGCCAGGCTCCAACGTCTGGCCAGGAAGCGGAGGCGAGCACAAGGCGCGCATCGGACGCTCCTCCGACAGAGGATGCGGACAGGCTGTCTGCCACAAATTCTGAAGTGGAGAGTGCCATGAACCACAGGTGTCGCTAGACAGTTCTACGCGATGCTTGTTTCTCCCAAGAGGCTTTAGATGCCTTTAATTCGGGAGATGCGTACCTCCGTGCCGCTCAAAATGGTTTAGCCAGAGCCACGGAGCAGTATGTAAAAGACATACGGGTAAGAAAATTTTGGTCAAATATATATATACCAGTAGCCCCCGAGACTTGAAACAGTTAGAGCAACTGATTTAAGGATCATTTAATATGCAGGTTCTTACAGAGAAGAATACCGTATTGTCCCATGAGCTGGAAAAGTGCAAGGCCCAACTAGAGGCCGCACTAGCCGCAGCAGGGGAGCCCAAAGAGACCCCCTCAGGTAAGATACACTTTGAAAGATTAGTATTGTGCGGTGTGGGTGCAAATCTGACAAATCAAGTTGTAGATGGCGCCGGACTCGATCCGAAAAAGCAACAACTCTTACATCGGCTAAAGGCCGGTGAGAGTACGTTGACAAAGGTGAGGCGAGAGAAGAATGATCTTCAGGATGCCAACACCAAGCTGGACGTCGAACTTAAAGATGTTCGTGGCCAGCTGTCGGACTCCATGAAGGAGAATCAGCGGCTTCGACGCGGCATATTTAGTAAGTGCTTGAACGAACTTTGAAAAAAGAGTTCGGCGAGGAAGTCAACTAACAGAGTAATGTCTGTAGGTATGCTCACAGGTCGTCCTGCAGAGGAGATGCCCGGTTCTACGGGTGACCTTCTTCCCGAACTCATGCAACTGCACGAGCGAATTCGGCAGGCGATGCGAGGCGTTGCTCAAGCCTTATGGCCTACCCACTCCATGCCCGAGGGCCTTGGAGAGCTTGCGGAGAAGCTGAAGGGAGTTTGGCGGTGCTTCCGGTTGTGGAAGATATTGGCCTGCCGACAAGGCGCTAGGGAGGCATGGGCCATGGTGAAGACCCGTTTTACGAAGTCTGACCCAAACCACATGGCCGAGGTCGGACTAGTGGGGCCTAACGGGAAAGAGATCCCTGTAAGCTTAGTATACGGCCAAGTAGAGTTAGCCGCGAAGTATTCCCAGCAGGATTGTAAATTAGACAGCCTGTTAGATGGTATAGAAGAGGAATACAATCAGTCAGAATGACTATGTAATTTTGAATTGACATGTGTAATGCCTTCTAGCCGGATTGTAGATCGTTTGTCGTTGCCGACCTTTTCGCTTCAACCTCGGGACCTGACGGGCCGGAGTGTGTCAGAATACCATAGCGGTTATATAAGAACCAGGGTATGCGTGGAGACCAGGCGTAGGGGTCATTAGTGCTTTATCAGACAAGTGCCCAACTAGTTATGTTATATTACATGGTTAGTAAGAAACATCTTACAGATAGAATAGTGCCGTTAAGGGTTCCTTTCGCTGGGAGGCATGCCCTAAAGTGCATGTCCGAACTGCGTGAAAAGACGCAGAAAAAGCATCTGGGCCCATAAAATGAGTAAAAAGATCATCTTTTATTTCACCGACCGAATATTCTCTTAAGAACGTTAGCTTTCGGCTTCACCCAGTCTGAGGTACACATCCGGCTGACCCGGCAGCAACAATCACAGAGGTGCTCCCTTTACCGCCTAGCCGAACAATCGGGAACGTAGGGGTAAGCACAGGAGCCAGGCAACCCAGCTTGGCCAAAACTTAAGTCATATCGATGCATATAATGGTGAAGAAAAAGGTACATGCAGAAGTTTGACGCATGTGTTGGGCGTGAAGCCCGTATAAATAAGCTTCTGTTAAAGAAGCCCCCAGGTTTAATGAGCGCGAGTGGCGCATCACTAGATGAGCCTTTTAAGGGCTATAAAAGAAAATAGGGGAAGGAGAGAAATGTAAGACAAAAAAATGCAAAAAATGGACAGAGGAAGGAGACGAACACAGAGTCCGGCACTAGGCATAGAATCTTCGGAGACGGGTGGCGTTCCACGGGTTCGGCTCGAGTCGGTTATCCGACGCATCTCGCAGGCGGTACGCCCCACCAGTCAGGGCTTGGTCGATTATGAATGGACCTTCCGACTTGGGCTTGAGTTTGTCCTTTTTCTTATCCAGCAGGCGTAGAACTAGTTCGCCAACATTGTAATTTTTGGCCCGTACTTCTCTGCTTTGATATCTTCGGGCCTGCTGTTGATAAAATGCGGAACGGGCTTTTGCCACGTCACGCTCCTCCTCCAAGGCGTCCAAGTTGTCCTGCCGATTGAGCTCGGCTTCTCTGTCTTCGTACATGCGCACTCTAGGTGAGTCATGAATTATGTTGCAAGGCAGAACTGCCTCTGCGTCGTACACCATAAAAAATGGTGTGTATCCGGTGGTGCGATTTGGCGTGGTCCGCAGCCCCCATAGCACGGAGTCGAGCTCCTCTACCCAGTGCGTGTTAGATTCCTTGAGGGACCGCACCAGTCTGGGTTTAATGCCGCTCATGATAAGACCATTTGCGCATTCGACCTGGCCGTTGGTTTGTGGGTGATAGACGGAAGCATAATCGAGCTTGATGCCCATGTTTTTGCACCAGAGTTTTACCTCGTCGGCGGTAAAGTTTGTACCATTATCGGTTATGATGCTGTGGGGGACGCCATAACGGTGTATGACCCCGGATATGAAGTCTATCACAGGTCCGGATTCGGCCGTTTTAACAGGCTTAGCTTCTATCCATTTGGTGATCTTATCCACCATGACCAGTAAGTATTTTTTCCTATAGGTCCCACCTTTAAGGGGTCCGACCATGTCAAGCCCCCAGACCACAAAAGGCCAAGTGATGGGTATAGTTTGGAGTGCGGTGGGTGGCATATGGCTTTGGTTGGCAAAAAGTTGGCAACCAGCGCATCGTTGGACTAGGTCCTGAGCGTCTGCCCGGGCCGTCGGCCAATAAAAGCCTGTACGGAAAGCCTTGCTAACAAGGGACCGAGCAGCGGCGTGGTGACCACCGAGTCCGGCATGAATTTCAGCCAGAAGGTTCCACCCTTCCTCTTCGGAGATGCACCTTTGAAGGACTCTGGTAGTGCTTTTCTTATAAAGCTCTCCCTCATGGACTCTATAGGCTTTAGATCGCCGCACTATGCAGCGGGCCTCGTTTTGGTCCTCCGGGAGTTCATGCCTAATAAGGTAGGCTAGGAATGGTTCTGTCCACGGGGCGATAACCGCCATTATTACGTGGGCTGAAGGTGTAATTTCATTGGCAGAGCCTCCAATTGTCTCAGATTGTTCGGCGTCGAGTGGTGCGGCTGGGTCCGGGCTGTTATTTGCAGGTTCCCTCTCCCATGCTACGGATGGCTTGAACAATCTTTCCAGAAAGATGTTGGGGGGGACTGCATCGCGTTTTGCTCCGATGTGTGCCAGGACGTCCGCTGCTTGATTGTTTTCTCGGGCTATATGGTGAAACTCCAGCCCGTCGAACCGAGCTGACATTTTTAGGACGACGTTGTGGTAAGCTGCCATTTTTGGGTCCTTGGCATCGAAGTCTCCATTTATTTGGGATATCGCGAGGTTTGAATCCCCGCGTACCTCTAGGCGCTGGATACCCATGGATACTGCTATCCGGAGACCATGTAGGAGGGCCTCATATTCGGCTGCATTGTTGGAATCCGTGTACATGATCTGGAGCACATATTGGACTGTGTCTCCTGTGGGGGACGTCAGGGCGACGCCAGCCCCCAGTCCGGCCAACATTTTGGAGCCGTCGAAATGCATAATCCAGTTTGAATATGTGCCGTACTCTTTAGGGAGCTCGGCCTTCGTCCATTCTGCGACGAAGTCGGCCAAAACTTGCGATTTAATAGCTCGTCGTGGCTTATAGGTTATATCGAACGGGAGAAGCTCGATGGCCCATTTTGCAATCCGGCCCGTTGCATCGCAGTTGTTGATAATATCGTTGAGTGGTACTTCCGAGGCTACTGTTATGGAACACTCTTGAAAGTAGTGTCATAGCTTCCAGGATGCCATGAATACCGCGTATGCAATCTTTTGATAATGCGGGTACCGTGATTTGCATGGAGTGAGGACAGTGGATACATAGTAGACCGGCCTTTGAAGGGGGAATTTGTGTCCATCCGTTTCTCGCTCGACAACGAGCACTGAGCTGACAATTTGATGTGTTGCTGCAATGTACAATAACATTGGTTCGCTGGTGTTCGGCGTGGCCAGGACTGGGTTTGTTGCCAATATGACTTTTATTTCATCAAGTTCGGCCGTGGCGGCATCCGTCCATTCGAAGTGTTCGGTGCGCCGAAGGAGGCGATAGAGGGGTAGTGCCTTTTCTCCCAAGCGGGAGATGAAGCGGCTTAACGCCGCCACGCATCCGGTTAATTTTTGTATTTGTTTGAGGTCCTTTGGGATATCCAATTGTGACAAAGCTTGGATCTTGGCTGGATTTTCTTCAATTCCTCTACCGGATACAATGCAGCCCAAGAGCTTTCCGGCTGGAACGCCGAAGACACATTTTTCCGGGTTGAGCTTGATGTCATATTTTCGGAGGTTATCGAATGCAAGCCTCAAGTCGTCTACTAGAGATTCGACATGTCTTGATTTGACGACCACATCATCCACATACGCCTCCACTGTTTTGCTGATCTGGTTTGCCAGACATGTCTGGATCATGCGCTGATATGTTGCGCCGACGTTTTTCAGCCAGAAGGGCATTGTGTTGAAGCAGAATGGGCCGTATGGTGTGATGAATGCTGTTGCGGCTTGGTCTGATTCTGCCATCTTGATTTGATGGTAACCGGAGTATGCGTCAAGGAAACACAACGAATCGTGTCCTGCGGTGGCATTGATAATTTGATCGATACGAGGGAGGGGGAAGGGATCCTTTGGGCAAGCCTTGTTAAGGTCTTTAAAATCGACACACATGCGCCAGGATTTGTCCTTCTTTGGTACCATCACCAGGTTTGCTAGCCAGTCCAGATGTTTTATGTCTCTGATGAATCCGGCCTCCAATAGCTTGGCTAGCTCCTCTCCCATAGCCTGTCTCTTGGGTTCGGAAAAACACCGAAGGGCTTGTTTGACAGGTTTGAATCCTTTTAGGATATTTAAGCTGTGTTCGGCCAGCCTATGTGGGATCCCTGGCATGTCTGAAGGGTGCCAGGCGAAAATGTCCCAGTTCTCTCATAGGAACTCTCGCAGTGCGGCGTCTACATCAGGGTTCAGTCGTGCCCCGATGGAAGCTGTTTTATTGGGGTCCGTTGGATGGACCTGGAATTTGACTATTTCATCAGCTGGCTTGAAGGATGTGGATTTGGATCTCTTGTCGAGTATCACATCATCCCTGTTAACCGTGGAGCGCAGCGCAGTCAGTTCCTCGACCGCTAAGGCTTCGGATAGTGCCTCAAGGGCTAATGCGGCCGTCTTGTTTTCGGCGCGGAGTGCTATGTCCGGATCACTAGCTAGAGTGATAATTCCGTTCGGCCCGAGCATCTTAAGCTTCATGTACCCGTAATGGGGTATTGCTTGGAAGATTGTGAATGCTTCCCGCCCCAGTAAAGCGTGATATCCGCTTTTGAACGGGGCCACCTGAAACGTGACTTCTTCGGACCTGTAATTATCCGGCGTGCCGAACACCACATCTAGTGTGATTTTTCCTGTGCAACGCGCTTCCTGACTGGGGATTATTCCTCTAAAGTTTGTGTTGCTTGGCTCGATGCGGTTCCAGTCTATTTCCATTTTTTGAAGGGTTTCCTCATAAATGAGGTTCAGTCCGCTGCCTCCATCCATGAGCACCTTGGTGAGGCGAAAGCCGTCCACTATGGGACTGAGGACCAATGCGGCTGGCGCTCGGGCTGTTCGGAATCTAGGTTCATCACTTGCGTTGAAGGTAATAGCAGTGTCGCTCCATGGATTTATTGTTGCAACTTGATAGACTTCAGCGAGGCTGCGGAGTGTTCTGTTTCGCATATTGTTTGATGCGAAAGTCTCGAAGACTGTGAGAACGGTACTGGTGTCCTCGGGCTGGCTTTCTACGGCCTCCAGAATTAAGAGGTCCTCGCCAATTTTGGCCACCTGCCGGAGTATCCAACATGCTCTAAGGATGTGAGTTGGTGTGGCGTCCTCTGTACTGTGAATTCTACAGGGTCCATCAAGCCACCTTTCCAGTATGGTTCCATGCCCTGTAGAGGGTTTTGGCTTTTTCGTGTTTATCCCGGGCGTCCTATGATGGTGCACCCTCTTAGTTCGGACGGGATTACTATTCAAGGCCGGATTATCCCAAAATTTTATTTCGGTTTTCCAGGCGCTTTCCATCGCACAGTATTTTTGTACTATGGACGCCAAGTCAGCGAAGCGTGTAATATCACGATGACTTACGACGTTAAGGATTCCCTCGTCCATGCAATTACTGCAGAAAATTGAGATTGCGTCTCCCTCGCGGCAATCCTTTATTCTGTTCATAACCAGGAGGAATCTGGCCCAGTAATGATGTACTGTTTCCTCGGGCCTCTGCCTGATTTGGGAGAGATCACTTATGTTCGGGTGGGCGGGTGTCATTGAATCTGAAACCTCACCCAATCCAAGATTCGGAGGCCGAAGAGTTTCCGAACTCTGAAGTTCGGATTCTTGGATGTTGTCCAATGAATCTGGCTCGTTGCCTAATCCTAAGCTCAGGCCTTGAGTTACATCCTCCCCTCCGCGGGTATCCGGCTTGGAGGGGTCGGGAATTCGGACGTAGCTAGTCCTTAAAATAGATGAAGGGTCGCCGCACTGCGCCTCTACCACGGCAACGTGGTGGGTGACTTGGGGAGAGTTAATTTCTCTTAGATCGGGTTTAAGCCCAACCTGGTCGTAACCCGTAGCGACCCCCGGGGCGGCGATGCGATCCAAGAGCTCGTTTACGGAAGAGAGCTCCATTGGATCTAGCTGCTCGACGAGCTCCGAGCTGACGTGTAGGTTGCTTTCGATGACCCGAGAGGTCACCATCGGCGCAACAGCCGAACAGGCGGTCATGAGGAAACCACCTAGCCGAAGAGTTTGGCCGACAGCCAAAGCTCCCTTAGCAACGGCGCCGTCTTTAAAGACGGGAGGAGGCATCCTTCCTGATTGCGATGCCACAGAGGAACTCTCAATGAAAGCACCAATGTCGGTGTCAAAACCGGCGGATCTCGGGTAGGGGGTCCCGAACTGTGCGTCAAGGCCGGATGGTAACAGGAGACAAGGGACACGATGTTTTTACCCAGGTTCGGGCCCTCTCGATGGAGGTAATACCCTACTCCTGCTTGATTAATATTGATGATATGGGTAGTACAAGAGTAGATCTACCACGAGATCAAGGAGGCTAAACCCTAGAAGCTAGCCTATGGTATGATTGTTGTATATGGAGTTGATGTCCTACGGACTACTACCCTCCGGTTTATATAGACACCGGATAGGGTTAGGGTTACACAGAGTCGGTTACAATGGTAGGAGATCTTGAATATCCGCATCGCCAAGCTTTCCTTCCACGCCAAGGAAAGTCCCATACGGACACGGGACGAAGTCTTCAATCTTGTATCTTCATAGTCCAGGAGTCCGGCTGAAGGTATAGTCCGGCTACCCGAACACCCCCTAATCCAGGACTCCCTCACTTGGTATGTGACTCCTCCGTTTGTCCAATTAGTTTTTGTTTTAGTGGTTTATATGTTGAATAATTAGCTACTCTTGGCGCTGCTATAGATGAGCTTGCATGTTGAATTCTTAGATTTTTAAGTAGTTTGAATGCTTGATATGGCCTCTATGTATCCCTATGAGTACTTGCTATCAATCTTGTAAAGTTTTGTGGATAAATTTTTGTCACCCCCAAATTTTTTTCCCAGAAAATTGTACGCGAATATGATAAACCTCTTTGGAAGGAGTTCTTCGAGGAGAAGATCCTCGAGGGCATCTTCTAGTGACAGTTCCGTTCGTCGGTCTTATGTTGAACCGAGTGAAAGTTCCATACGAGATGCCGCCACCAAAACATGCCTATGGCCATGCGATGATTAATGGTGCATGTGGGAATTAATGAGGAATTTGAGCAATATGTTCACAATGCCATTCTTGGTCCCTACATTTCAGATAAGTGCAACCAACACCACACTCTCACTGAATCATTTGTCAAAGGATTTAGATTCCATCCCCGCGAGTCTAGGGTGTCATTTAAATTGTATAAAAATCCCTTTACCATATCACTAGAGATATTTTCTTACCACTGCAAAATCCCATTCTGGGGTTCGCTTGATGAACCACCAAGAGTCGAGTACCAATCATTTTTGACTAGTCTTTGGTACGGTGAGACGAGGGGAGTGACGCAAGGTAGAATAAAGAGCATTCATTTTCCCGCAATTTAGTACTTCACATTATTTAATGGAAAGTGTATTGTAGGCAAACAAGATTGTAGTACACTTTGTGCTCCAGACTTGAGCCTCATATGCACCGCTCTCACAGGTCGTTGCACGCAGGTTGCAACACAACGCTAATAGTGGTTTTTCTATGGTGGCATTTATGACACACATTTAGCATGAGAGTTGGGTGTTACACCTTTGCCCTATGACCCTATTTTACCCGCATAGTACTTAGGCTTTGATGTTATGAAACGCCATAAGATCCTTAAAGGTGAACCCCATAATTTCACTTATAAATTGTTGTTTAATCAAGACTCTGTTGTGCACACATATTTTCCTGCACCTGCTCTCTTTGATTATCACAATAGGGGGAGATATTTCGTTCTTGAGAGCGAGGCCTGAGCTCACAACACGACGGTTGTGGCCGCATGGCAGGCTGAGGCAACCGCACCGAGAGCCTCTGTGAGCTACCACACCGACTATTATCCAGGCTACTGACTGGTTACCAAGCTAGGCCAAAAGTCTAAGCTTGGGGTGATACGTCTCCAACGTATCTACTTTTCCAAACACTTTTTCCCTTGTTTTGGACTCGAACTTGCATGATTTGAATGGAACTAACCCGGACTGACGCTGTTTTCAGCAGAATTACCATGGTGTTATTTATGTGCAGGAGCAAATGTTCTCGGAATCACCTGAAACTTCACGGAGCCACTTTTCAGAAAATAAGAAAAATACCTGCAAAAGATGAAGGCCAGGGGGCCCACCACCTCTCCACGAGGGTGGGGGCGCGTCTGCCCCCCTAGGGCGCGCCCCCTACCTCGTGGGCCCCCTGTTGCCTCTCCGACTCCAACTCCATGTATTGAGTTTCGGGGAAAAAATCAGGGAGAAGAAATCATCGCGTTTTACGATACGGAGCCGCCGCCAAGCCCTAAAACCTCTTGGGAGGGCTGATGTGGAGTCCGTACGGGGCTCCGGAGAGGGAATCTATCGCCATCGTCATCATCAACCATCCCCCATCACCAATTTCATGATGCTCACCACCGTGTGTGAGTAATTCCATCGTAGGCTTGCTAGACGGTGATGGGTTGGACGGGATCTATCATGTAATCGAGTTAGTTTTGTTAGGGTTTGATCCCTAGTATCCACTATGTTCTGAGATTGATGTTGCTATGACTTTGCTATGCTTAATGCTTGTCATTAGGGCCCGAGTGCCATGATTTCAGATCTGAACCTATTATGTTTTCATCAATATATGAGTGTTCTTGATCCTATCTTGCAAGTCTATAGTCACCTATTATGTGTTATGACCCGTTAACCCCGAAGTGACAATAATCAGGATACTTACTGGTGATGACCGTAGTTTGAGGAGTTCATGTATTCACTATGTGTTAATGCTTTGTTCCGGTTCTCTATTAAAAGGAGGCCTTAATATCCCTTAGTTTCCGTAAGGACCCCACTGCCACGGGAGGGTAGGACAAAAGATGTCATGCAAGTTCTTTTCCATAAGCACGTATGACTATATTTGGAATACATGCCTACATTATATCAATGAACTGGAGCTAGTTCTGTGTCACCCTAGGTTATGACTGTTACATGATGAACCGCATCCGGCATAATTCTCCATCACCGATCCATTGCCTACGAGCTTTCCATATACTGTTCTTCGCTTATTTACTTTCCCGTTGCTATTGCTATCATCACTACAAAATACCAAAAACATTGGTTTTACTACTGTTACCTTTTGTTACCGTTACCACTACTATCATATTACTTTGCTATTAAACACTTTTCTGCAGATATTAAGTTTCCAGGTGTGGTTGAAATGACAGCTCAGCTGCTAATACTTGAGAGTATTCTTTAGCTCCCCTTGTGTCGAATCAATATATTTGGGTTGAATACTTTACCCTCGAAAACTGTTGCGATCCCCTATGCTTGTGGGTTATCAAGACTATTTTCTGGCGCCGTTGCCGGGGAGCATAGCTCTATTCTTTGAGTCACTTGGGATATATATCTGCTTATCATTATGAAGAACTTAAGAGATCCAAAAACCAAGATCTATCCCTCAACTACGAGGGGAGGTAAGGAACTGCCATCTAGCTCTGCACTTGATTCAACTTCTGTTATGAGTAAGTTTGCGACACCTACACCTTCTTCTGCTATTCGTTCTGATATGTCGCATGTTATTGATGATGCCACTTATGCTATGCATGATACTTATGATGAAACTACCTCTATGCCTGATACTACTGTGCCACTTAGTGATTTTCTCGATGAACAAATTGCTAGGGCTAGAGAAATTGAAAATATTGAATCTGATGATACAGATGAAAGTGATGATGAAGAATCACTTGTTATTCCTAAGGGTTATGTTTTTGATCAAGAAGCTTCTTTCGCTATTTTAGCTTGCAAAAATAGAAATGAACTAAAAAGGTTATTAGCTAAATGGAGTAAGCAATCTCTAAGTGCTAGAATGAAACCTGACCCTGCTTTTGCTACTTCACCTATCTGTGTTATTGATAAGGATTATGAATTCTCTGTTGATCCTGATATAATTACGTTGGTTGAATCTGATCCTTTCATGGTTATGAATCTAAAACCGTTGTGGCACATCTTACTAAGTTGAATGATGTAGCCACCCTGTTCACTAAAGATGAGAGAACTCGTTACTTTTACGTCCTCAAAATATTTCCGTTCTCATTAAAGGGTGATGCTAAGATATGGTTTAATTCTCTTGATCCTGGTTGTGTGCGTAGTCCCCAGGATATGATTTATTACTTCTCTGCTAAATATTTCCCTGCTCATAAGAAACAAGCTGCTTTAAGGGATATATATAATTTTGTGCAAATTGAAGAAGAGAGTCTCCCACAAGCTTGGGGGAGGCTTCTCCAATTACTTAATGCTTTGCCTGATCATCCTCTTAAGAAAAATGAAATACTTGATATCTTTTATAATGGACTAACCGATGCCTCCAGAGATTACCTTGATAGTTGTGCTGGTTCTGTTTTCAGGGAAAGAACACAGGATGAAGCTAAAATTTTATTGAACAATATGTTGACAAATGAAAATAATTGGACACCTCCGGAGCCAATTCCTGAGCCTATTCCTAGACCAACTCTGAAGAAGAGGGGTATTCTATTTCTCAATCCTGAAGATATGCAAGAGGCAAAGAAATCTATGAAAGAAAAAGGTATTAAAGCTGAAGATGTTAAGAATTTACCTCCTATTGAAGAAATACATGGTCTTAATTTACCGCCTGTTGAAGAAACATATAATCCAAATCCTCCTCCTATTGAAGAAACTCATGGTCCTGATAACCCGACACAGGTAGTAAAGGTAAATTCTCTCTATAGATATGATAAAGCTGAAATCCCATTTACTAAATTTGCTATCCCATGCTTAGTTGAGTTTGATAAATTTATGGCTAAGCAAGAAGACTTTAATGCTTATTTTGGTAGACAATTGAAATACAATTCAAATATGCTTGAACATTTGGGTGATTATATGGCCAATGTCAAAGGTGAACTTAAACTTATTAGTAAACATGCATCTATGCTTACCACTCAAGTAGAACAAGTACTTAAAGCTCAAAATTATTTTCTCAATGAATTGAATAGTAAGGATAATGATTATGCTGTTAGAGTGGCTACTAGAACTGGTAGAATGACTCACGAACCTTTGTATCCTGAAGGCCATCCTAAGAGAATTGAGCAAGATTCTCAGAGAAATAATATAGATGTACCTAGTTCTTCTAAAAAGAAGAAAAAGAAAATTGATAGGACTTTGCATGCTTCTAGTGATCCTATTGTTGAAACACCTGAGAATCCAAATGATATTTCTATTTCTGATGCTGAAACACAATCTGGTAATGAACCTGAAACTAGTGATAATGTTAATAATAATGTTCATAATGATGCTCGACCTAGTAATGATAATGATATAGAAATTGAACCTGCTGTTGATCTTGATAACCCACAATCAAAGAATCAACGTTATGATAAAAAGGACTTTGTTGCTAGGAAACATGGTAAAGAAAGAGATCCTTGGGTTCAGAAACCCATGCCTTTTCCTCCCAAACCATCCAAGAAAAAGGATGATGAGGATTTTGAGCGCTTTGCTGAAATGATTAGACCTATCTTTTTGCGTATGCGATTAACTGATATGCTCAAAACCAATCCTTATGCTAAGTACATGAAAGATATCATTACAAATAAAAGAAAGATACCGGAAGCTAAAATTTCCACCATGCTTGCTAATTATACATTTAAGGGTGGAATACCAAAGAAACTTGGAGATCCAGGTGTACCAACTATACCATGCTCCATTAAAAGAAACTATGTTAAAACTGCTTTATGTGATCTTGGAGCCGGTGCTAGTGTTATGCCTCTCTCTTTATATCGTAGACTTGATTTGAATAAGTTGACAACTACTGAAATATCTTTGCAAATGGCTGATAAATCAACTGCTATACCTGTCGGTATTTGTGAGGATGTGCCTGTTGTAGTTGCAAACGTTACTATTTTAACGGACTTTGTTATTCTTGATATTCCCGAGGACGATAGTATGTCTATTATTCTTGGAAGACCCTTTTTGAATACTGCGGGGGCTGTTATTGATTGCACTAAAGGCAATGTCACTTTTCATGTTAATGGTAATGAGCATACGGTACACTTTCTGAGGAAACAACCTCAAGTTCATAGTATCAACTCTATTGGAAAAATTCCATCGATTATATTCGGAGGTTTTGAATTTCCTCTTCGTACTGTCAAGAAGAAATATGATATTCTTATTATTGGGGATGTGCATATCCCCGTTGAGGTAACATAGTGTTACTCAAAATTTCTCTGGTTCCATGTTATTCGGAATGAGTTCGTTAACAAGACTTGATCAACCTTGTTAGTGGATTCCTTTTGATGACCATGAGATGGATGAAACTAGAAGGCACAACCCTCTGTACCCCACTTTTACTTTCTGTTATTTATATTAAATAAAATAAAAATAAATATTTTTATGTCTGTTATCTTATCCGTGCAATATAAAAATACCTCGAAAATAAAAGTTCTCCAAATGCCCTGAAATTTAAATATGATTTTTTTCTATAATATTTGAGAATATTTGGCACTGAGAACACAACAGGGGGGCCAACCACCTGCCCACGAGGGTGGAGGGCGCGCCCTAACCCCTGGGCGCGCCCCTGCCTCGTGGGCCCACGGTGGCCCTCCTCCACTTATTCTTTCACCCATACACTTCTCCTTCCTCCCACAAACACGAATATCCAGCTTAAGCACGAGTTCTAGCTCATCTTGCTGCCATTTTCGATCTCCTTGATCAAAGCACCTCTCACAAAACTGCTTGGGGAGATTGTTCCTTAGTATGTGACTCCTCCATTGGTCCAATAGTTTTTGTTCTAGTGTTTTATTCATTGCAAATTTTTGCTGCTTAGGTGACCCTATTCTTGAGCTTGCATGTCAAATTTATATGGTCAAAAGTAGTTTTGATGCATGATATAGGCCATAGGCACTTGTAGGAGTAGTTGCTATCAATATTATTGAGTTTGGTTTACTTTTATTTTGAAGTCACTAAAAATTTCAGAATTTTTTAGAAAATGATGAGGAGACTATTGAGGGGCTCATCGAGCCAAAGCTCGAAGGAAAAGGCACCAAAGCCTAAGTATAATTTGCCGCGCACCGCGGAGATTCGGGCGTGTGAATGGCCTTCCGATGATTTCTTGAGAGCAGCCGGTATTTATGAAGATTTTCATGAATTGGCTTAGAATGCAGGCTGCATCGCTTTCCTCCACGACCAACGCGATCAGTATCTCTTACTCACAAATACCTTTGTGCAAAACTTTCATTTCCATTCTAGGAACTCGCCACCTACGGTGGAGTTTCATTTATATGATGAGCATAAGAAGATGTCACTTTATGATTTTTGTGGATTTGTTTAGTCCCTTTTGAGGGCAAGATAGACGAACCACATCATGATGATGTGGAGGGGTTTATTGATACTATCACTGTAGGGGAAAGAAGGAAGGTTTCCGACGCACGAATCACTAGCATACATTTTCCTGTTTTACGTTACTTTGCATTATTTGCTAGTCGTTGCTTAATTGGTCGCAGAAACTGTGGAAACCTTAGTATCCCTGATATTATTATTCTGCTCCACAGTTTATACAGTGATAACACTTTTAGTATGGGCGGTATTATTGCCAAACGGTTAAGCCTGAACCGTACCAAGGGCCCCATCTTTGGAGGCATCTATGCTTCACGCCTAGCTGCACATTTTAACATACCTATTAGGCATTTTGAGAAGGAAGAAAAGGTGCTGCCTCGTGTTTATCTAGATTATAGAAGTGTGGTGGCACATGATTTTATTGTTAAGAATAGGGAAGGAGAGCTTAAATATCAATTGTTCTTTAATAAACATCATCCTAAGACTATTACCCTGCCTGCTCCTTCTTTGTTTGATTTATCTTCAGGCACGTACCTTGTTCCATTGAAGGCTATTCACACCTACCGGAACCATGCACCAGCCGAGGAGCCAGAGCCGGAACCACAAGTTGATCCTAAGTCTAATTACCAGTGGGATCCGGAGATGATTGTCAGCCAGTGGCAATTGAAATCTTCCTCTTCTTCATCTCAGTACAACCAAAACTATTATTATGGATACCCGCCAGGCCAGCCGTGGCCATAGACCAACTTAGGCCAAAAGCCTAAGCTTGGGGGAGTACGTATTTCCCACCGACATTACATTTATGTTCACACACTCATTGCTAGATGTCGGTTCTCATACTTTTTCATTGTATCATCCATGCTAGTTTAATTTCCCTTTTATGCTTTCTTCTTGTGTGTTTAATAAACCTTAAGAAAAACAAAAAAAATAGTTGCAGCTTTTAGCTAGTTTTAGTTTCCATGCTTGTAGTAGTAATTAAAAAGAAAACCCAAAAATATTTCCTGTTCTTCTTTTGTTTGTTGGGAGCTTTCCCGTGTAAATAGTTTTATTTCTTTTCTTTGGGGGTCGATAGGAGAAGACCGTAATTAAATTGTTGAAGTGGCTCTTATATGCATTATTGTTGATCTGACAAAAGAGCCCATATTGCCTTGTCTTCTCCTGTTTATTGAATGCTTGCAGATTCCAGCTTAGTCCAATGCACGTGCACTATTATTATTATTCACACTATTCGGACATGCAAGTGAAAGGCAATTATGATGATATATGATGGACTGGCTGAGATGAGAGAAGCTGGTATGAACTCGACCTCTTTTGTTTTTGTAAATATGATTAGTTCATCGTTCCTGATTCAGCCTATTATGAATAAACATGTTTGCAATGACAACTAGAGATCATAGTTTCTTGTGCCATGCTTGATTAGCTATGAGTTATAATGGTTTACCTTGCGTGCCAACATGCGATTGAGATGGTTATGATGTGGTATGATAGGGTGGTATCCTCCTCTGAATGATTTAAGTGACTTGACTTGGCGCATGTTCACGCATGTAGTTGAAACAAAATCAACATAGCCTTCATGATATTTATGTTCATGGTGGATTATATCCTACTCATGCTTGCATTCGGTGTTGATTAATTTTAATGCATGTTCATGACTATTGTCGCTCTCTAGTTGGTCGCTTCCCAGTCTTTTGCTAGCCTTCACTTGTACTAAGCGGGAATACTGCTTGTGCATCCAATCCCCTAAACCCCAAAGTTATTCCACATGAGTCCACTATACCTACCTATATACGGTATCTACCAGCCGTTCCAAGTAAATTTGTATGTGCCAAACTCTAAACCTTCAAATAAATATCCTGTTTTGTATGCTCGAATAGCTCATGTATCAACTAGGGTTGTCTGTATCTTCCATGTTAGGCGGGTCATTCTCAAGAGGAGTGGACTCCGCTCCTCACTCACGAGATAAATGGCTGGTCACCGGGATGTCCAGTCCCATGCTTTATGCAAACTAAATCAAAATAATTGCAAACAAAACTCCCCCTGGGACTCTTGTTAGTTGGAGGCACTCATTGTTTCGAGCAAGCCATGGATTGATGCTTGTTGGTGGAAGGGGGAGTATAAACTTTACCCTTCTGTTTGGGAACCGCCTATAATGTGTGTAGCATGGAAGATATCGCCATCTCTTGATTAGCTCAAAATATTATTCATCTATGTTTCAAAACCAAGCTCTGGCACCTCTACAAATCTCTGCTTCCCTTTGCGAAGGGCCTATCTATTTACTTTTATGCTGAGTCATCATCCTCTTATTAAAAAGCACCAGTTAGAGAGCACCGCTGTCATTTGCATTCATTATTGTTAGTTTACATTGAGTATGACTTGACTGGATCTCTTTTACCATGAATTACAATGTCTTGTCAGTCCTTGGTCTTTAAAGGTGCTCTGCATTTATGTTTTGCGGTCTCAGAAAGGGCTAGCGAGATACCACCTTGTTATATCATATTATGATTGTTTCGAGAAAGTGTTGTCATCCGAGATTTATTATTATGGCTCGCTAGTTGATTATGCTATTGATATGAGTAAACTTGAGACCTATGCGTTATTCTGAATGTCGTTAGTTATAATCTTTGCTGAAAACTTGAATGTTGGCTTTACATATTTACAACAACAAGAGCAAACAGAGTTTGTAAAGTTTTTCTTTATCACTTTCAGTTTGTCAACTGAATTGCTTGAGGACAAGCAAAGGTTTAAGCTTGGGAGAGTTGATACGTCTCCAACATATCTACTTTTCCAAACACTTTTGCCCTCGTTTTGGACTCTAACTTGCATGATTTGAATGGAACTAACGCGGACTAACATTGTTTTCAGCAGAATTACCATGGTGTTATTTATGTGCAGGAGCAAACGTTCTCAGAATGACCTGAAACTTCACGGAGCCACTTTTCAGAAATTAAGAAAAATACCTGCAAAAGATGAAGGCCAGGGGGCCACCACCTCTCCACAAGGGTGGGGGGCGTGCCTGGCCCCCTAGGGCGCCCCCTACCTCGTGGGCCCCCTGTTGCCTCTCTGACTCCAACTCCATATATTGAGTTTCGGGGAGAAAAAAATCAGGGAGAAGAAATCATCATGTTTTATGATACGGAGCCGCGCCAAGCCCTAAAACCTCTCGGGAGGGCTGATGTGGAGTCCGTTCGGGGCTCCGGAGAGGGGAATCCGTGGCCATCATCATCATCAACCATCCTCCATCACCAATTTCATGATGCTCACCGCTGTGCGTGAGTAATTCCATCGTTGGCTTGCTGGACGGTGATGGGTTGGATGGGATCTATCATGTAATCGAGTTAGTTTTGTTAGGGTTTGATCCCTAGTATCCACTATGTTCTGATATTGATGTTGCTATGACTTTGCTATGCTTAATGCTTGTCACAAGGGCCCGAGTGCCATGATTTCAGATCTGAACCTATTATGTTTTTATCAATATATGAGTGTTCTTGATCCTATCTTGCAAGTCTATAGTCACCTATTATGTGTTATGATCCGTTAACCCCGAGGTGACAATAATCGGGATACTTATCGGTGATGACCGTAGTTTGAGGAGTTCATGTATTCACTATGTGTTAATGCTTTGTTCCGGTTCTCTATTAAAAGGAGGCCTTAATATCCCTTAGTTTCCGTAAGGACCCCGCTGCCACGGGAGGGTAGGAAAAAGATGTCATGCAAGTTCTTTTCCATAAGCACTTATGACTATATTCGTAATACATGCCTACATTATATCAATGAACTGGAGCTAGTTCAGTGTCACCCTAGGTTATGACTGTTACATGATGAGCCGCATCCGGCATAATTCTCCATCACCGATCCATTGCCTACGAGCTTTCCATATATTGTTCTTCACTTATTTACTTTCCCGTTGCTATTGCTATCATCACTACAAAATACCAAAAACATTGGTTTTACTACTGTTACCTTTTGTTACCGTTACCACTACTATCATATTACTTTGCTATTAAACACTTTGTTGCAGATATTAAGTTTCCAGGTGTGGTTGAATTGACAACTCAGCTGCTAATACTTGAGAGTATTCTTTGGCTCCCCTTGTGTCGAATCAATAAATTTGGGTTGAATACTTTACCTTCTAAAACTGTTGCGATCCCCTATACTTGTGGGTTATCAGGGGGAGTACATATTTCCACCGACATTATATTCATGTTCACATATTTCGTTTGTCGGTGTCCACACTCTTTTATTGTATTATCCATGTTAAATTCATTTTCTCGCTTTCTTCCTGTGTGTTTGAAAAACTTTGAGAAAATCCAAAAATATTTCCTGCTTCTTTTTTATTTTTCTTTCTAGAGTTGTTAGCTGTAGCACTAAAAATAAAATTGCTACCTCTTGAGCACTGCGTTGGTTTTCCCCAAAGAGGAAGGGATGATGCAGCAAAGTAGCGTAAGTATTTCCCTCAGTTTTTGAGAACCAAGGTATCAATCCAGTAGGAGGCTAAGCGCAAGTCCCTCGTACCTGCACAAAACAAATAAATCCTCGCAACCAACACAAATAGGGGTTGTCAATCCCTATGAGGCCACTTACGAGAGTGAGATCTGATAGATATGATAAAGATAATATTTTTGGTATTTTTATGATAAAGATGCAAAGTAAAATAAAGGCAAAGTAAATAGCAAAGTAGTAGGAGAATAATATGATGAAGATAGACCTGGGGGCCATAGGTTTCACTAGTGGCTTCTCTCGAGAGCATAAGTATTCTACGGTGGGTGAACAAATTACTGTTGAGCAATTGACAGAATTGAGCATAATTATGAGAATATCTAGGCATGATCGTGTATATAGGCATCGTCCGAGACAAGTAGACCGACTCCTGCCTGCATCTACTACTATTACTCCACTCATCGACTGCTATCCAGCATGCATCTAGAGTATTAAGTTAAAACAGAGTAACGCCTTAAGCAAGATGACATGATGTAGAGGGATAGTCTCATGCAATTTGAAGAAAACCCCATCTTGTTATCCTTGATGGCAATAATACAATACGTGCCTTGCTGCCCTTACTGTCACCGGGAAAGGACACCGCAAGATTGAACCCAAAGCTAAGCACTTCTCCCATTGCAAGAAAGATCAATCTAGTAGGCCAAACCAAACTGATAATTCGAAGAGACTTGCAAAGATAACCAATCATACATAAAAGAATTCAGAGAAGATTCAAATATTATTGATAGATAGACTTGATCATAAACCCACAATTCATCGATCTCAACAAACACACCGTTAAAAGAAGATTACATCGAATAGATCTCCACAAGAGAAGGGGAGAACGTTGTATTGAGATCCAAAAAGAGAGAAGAAGCCATCTAGGTACTAACTATGGACCCGTAGGTCTGAGATAAACTACTCACACTTCATCGGAGGGGCTATGGTGTTGATGTAGAAGCCCTCCGTGATCGATGCCCCCTCCGACGGAGCTCCGTAACAGGCCCCAAGATGGGATCTCGTGGATACAGAAAGTTACGGCGATGGAATTAGGGTTTTGGCTCATGTTCTGATTGTTTGGGGGTACGTGGATATATATAGGAGGAAGAAGTACGTCGGTGGAGCAACAGGGGGCCCACAAGGGTGGGGACGCGCCTGGTAGGGTAGGGCGCGCCCCCCTACCTCGTGGCCTCCTGTTATGTGCCTTGGCGTAGGGTCCAAGTCTCCCGGGTCTTATCTGTTGAGAAAATCACGTTCCCGAAGGTTTCATTCCGTTTGGACTACGTTTGATATTCCTTTTCTTCGAAACCCTAAAACAGGCAAAAAAACAGCAATTCTGGGTTGGGCCTCCGGTAATAGGTTAGTCCCAAAAATAATATAAAAGTGGGTAATAAAGCCCAATAATGTCTAAAACAGTAGATAATATAGCATGGAGCAATCAAAAATTATAGATACGTTGGAGACGTATCAAAACCCCAAAAAGATTTCCTTGTTCTTCTTTTGCTTGTTGGGAGCTTTCCCGTGTAAATAGTTTTTCTCGTTTTTTGCCTTTCCCTTTTATTTGCTTGTTCAATAAAACCAAAAACTCCAAAAATATTTCAGTGTGTTTTTCTGAGTTTCTTTTCTTTCTTTTATTGAGTCGTACCGAGGAGAAGACCATGATGGAAATGTTGAGTGGCTCTCATATGCATTATTGTTAATCTAACAAAGAGCCCATATTACCTTGTCTTCTCCTGTTGAATAAAATGTTTGCAGATTCCAGCTTAGTCCACGACACTCTTGCACTATTATTATTTTCCTATTGTTGGGTCGTGCAAGTGAAAGCCAATAATGACGATATTCGATGAACTGGCCGTGGCAGAGAGAAACTGGTATGAACTTGACTTGTTCTGTTTTTGTAAATATGTTTAACCTAGTATCCATGATTCAGCCCATTATGATTAAACATGTTTGCAATGACAATTAGAGATTATAGTTTCTCATGCCATGCATAAGTAGCTAGGGGTGGATAATGATTTATCTTGGATATCAACATTACATTAAAATGATTGTGATGTAGTATGATGATATGGTATCCTCCTCTGAATGTTTGAGTGGCTTGACTTGGCACATGTTCATGCATGTAGTTGAATCAAAACCAACATAGCCTATATGATATTTATGTTCATGGTGTTCATATCCTACTCATGCTAGTGCCCAATGTTACTTATGCATAATGCATGTTCATGACCGTTGTTGCTCTCTAGCTGGCCGCTTCTCAACCTAATTGCTAGTCTTCGCCTGTACTAAATGGGAATTCTGCTTGTACATCAAAAACCTTGAACCCAAGTTATTCCAGATGAGTCCACCATACCTACCTATATGCGGTATTACCCTGCCGTCCTATGTAAATTTGCATGTGCCACCTCTAAAAACTTCAAATAAATATCCCTTTTGTGTGTCTGGATCGTTAATGGAATGACAGGAGGTGGTCCGTATCTTCCATGCTAAGCGGGTTATTCTCAGGTTGAGTGTTTATTCACTCACCATCGCATGAGAAAATGGCGGCAATAGAGATTCCCAGTCCCGAACTCAAAAATGAAATAATTAAACAAAACTCCCCCGGGACTGCTGTTGGTATGGACGGCACCCATTGTTTCGGACAAGCCGTGGAGTGTGATTGTTGGTCGAGGGGGAGTAAACCTTTGCTATTATCGCTTGGGAACCGCCACTAGCGTGCTTAGCATCGAAGATATTGATAACTGATGGTCATGAAGTAAACAAGAAGGGTGCATGTCTTAAAATTTCATTTACGTCTATTTTAAAAACTTGAGCACTGGCACCTCTACAAATCACTGCTTCCCTCTGCGAAGGGACTATCTATTTACTTTTATGTTGGGTCATCACCCTCTAAAATAAGCGCCAGAACCTGAGAGCATTGTTGTCATGGTGATGCATTGTGTGTACCTAAAGTTGGGTGCATCATGACTGGATCTTTTCTACCATGAATTACAATGTTTAGTCGCTGCTTGAACTTTGGAGGTGCTCTACATTTATGTTTTGCGGTCTCAGAAAGGGCTTGCGAGATACCACTATTGTCATATTATATCATGGTTGTTTTGACAGCGTGTTGCTGTTTGAGAGATCTTATTATTGCTCGCTAGCTGATTATGTCATTGATATGAGTTAGTATACTTTTTAAGAGTTATTGTCGCCATGGTTAGTTATAATATTGGCTAAAAACTTGGGTGCTGTTTAAGCTTACTTATGCAAACAAGAGCAAAAGAGTTCGTAAAAGTTTTTCTTTTTCACTTTCAGTTTATCAACTGAATTGCTTGAGGACACGCAAAGTTTTAAGCTTGGGGGGGTTGATGCGTCTCCAATGTATGTACTTTTCCTAATGCTTTTCCTCTTGTTTTGGACTCTAATTTGCATGATTTGAATGAAACTAACCCCAGACTGACGCTGTTTTCAGCAGAAATAACATGGTGTTGTTTTTTTGTAGAAATAAAAGTTCTCGGAATGGAATGAAACTTTGCGAGGATTTTTTATACAATAAAAGAGTATTTCTGGAGCTGAGAACCATCAGAGGGGGCACCTGGGTGGGCACAACCCAACAGGGCGCTCATGCCCCCCAGGCACGCCCAGGTGGGTTGTCCCCACCTGGTGCCCCCGCAGACCCTAAAACCTACGCTATAAAATCCTATTTTTACAGAAAAAATCAAGGAGAAAGAATTATTGTGATCCACGAGACGGAGCCGTCCTAACCTCCTGTTCTTCATCGGGAGGCCAGATCTGGAGTCCGTTTGGGGCTCCGGAGAGGGGGGGTCTTCGTTCTTCGTCATCACCAACCATTCTCCATCGCCAATTCCATGATGCTCCCCATCGGGAGTGAGTAATTCCTTCGTAGGCTCGCTGGTCGGTGAGGAGTTGGATGAGATTCATCATGTAATCTAGTTAGTTTTGTTAGGGCTTGATCCCTAGTATCCACTATGTTCTGATATTGATGTTGCTATGACTTTGCCATGCTTAATGCTTGTCACTTTGGGCCCGGGTGCCATGATTTCAGATCTGAACCGTTTATGTTATCACCATTATATCTATGTTCTAGATCTAATCTTGCAAGTTATAATCACCTACTACGTGTTATGATCCGGCAACCCCGGAGTGACAATAGTCGGGACCACTCCCGGTGATGACCGTAGTTTGAGGAGTTCATGTATTCACTATGTGTTAATGCTTTGTTCCGGTTCTCTATTAATAGGCGGCCTTAATACCCCATAGTTTCCAATTGGACCCCGCTGCCACAGGAGGGTAGGACAAAAGATGTCATCGAAGTTCTTTGCATAAGCACGTACAACTATTTACGGAATACATGCCTACATTATATTTATGAACTAGAGCTAGTGTCATATTGCCCTAGGTTACGAGAGTGAGATCTGATAGATATGATACAGATAATATTTTTGGTATTTTTATGATAAAGATGCAAAGTAAAATGAAGTCAAAGTAAATAGCAAAGTAGTAGGAGAATAATATGATGAAGATAGACCTGGGGGCCATAGGTTTCACTAGTGGCTTCTCTCGAGAGCATAAGTATTCTACGGTGGGTGAACAAATTACTGTTGAGCAATTGACAGAATTGAGCATAATTATGAGAATATCTAGGCATGATCGTGTATATAGGCATCACGTCCGAGACATGTAGACCGACTCCTGCCTGCATCTACTACTATTACTCCACTCATCGACTGCTATCCAGCATGCATCTAGAGTATTAAGTTAAAACGGAGTAACGCCTTAAGCAAGATGACATGATGTAGAGGGATAGGCTCATGCAATTTGAAGAAAACCCCATCTTGTTATCCTCGATGGCAATAATACAATACGTGCCTTGCTGCCCTTACTGTCACCAGGAAAGGACACCGCAAGATTGAACCCAAAGCTAAGCACTTCCCCCATTGCAAGAAAGATCAATCTAGTAGGCCAAACCAAACTGATAATTCGAAGAGACTTGCAAAGATAACCAATCATACATAAAAGAATTCAGAGAAGATTCAAATATTATTGATAGATAGACTTGATCATAAATCCACAATTCATCGATCTCAACAAACACACCGTTAAAAGAAGATTACATCGAATAGATCTCCACAAGAGAGGGGGAGAACATTGTATTGAGATCCAAAAAGAGAGAAGAAGGCATCTAGGTACTAACTATGGACCCGTAGGTCTGAGATAAACTACTCACACTTCATCGGAGGGGCTATGGTGTTGATGTAGAAGCCCTCCGTGATCGATGCCCCCTCCGGCGGAGCTCCGTAACAGGCCCCAAGATGGGATCTCATGGATACAGAAAGTTACGGCGATGGAATTAGGGTTTTGGCTCATGTTCTGATTGTTTGGGGGTACGTGGATATATATAGGAGGAAGAAGTACGTCGGTGGAGCAACAGGGGGCCCACGAGGGTGGGGACGCGCCTGGTAGGGTAGGGCGCGCCCCCCTACCTCGTGGCCTCCTGTTATGTGCCTTGGCGTAGGGTCCAAGTCTCACGGGTCTTATCTGTTGAGAAAATCACGTTCCCGAAGGTTTCATTCCGTTTGGGCTACGTTTGATATTCCTTTTCTTCGAAACCCTAAAACAGGCAAAAAAACAGCAATTCTGGGTTGGGCCTCCGGTAATAGGTTAGTCCCAAAAATAATATAAAAGTGGGTAATAAAGCCCAATAATGTCTAAAACAGTAGATAATATAGCATGGAGCAATCAAAAATTATAGATACATTGGAGACGTATCAAAACCCCAAAAAGATTTCCTTGTTCTTCTTTTGCTTGTTGGGAGCTTTCCCGTGTAAATAGTTTTTCTCGTTTTTTGCCTTTCCCTTTTATTTGCTTTTTCAAGAAAACCAAAAACTCCAAAAATATTTCAGTGTGTTTTTCTGAGTTTCTTTTCTTTCTTTTATTGAGTCGTACCGAGGAGAAGACCATGATGAAAATGTTGAGTGGCTCTTATATGCATTATTGTTGATCTAACCAAGAGCCCATATTACCTTGTCTTCTCCTGTTGAATAAAATGTTTGCAGATTCCAGCTTAGTCCACGACACTCTTGCACTATTATTATTTTCCTATTGTTGGGTCGTGCAAGTGAAAGCCAATAATGACGATATTCGATGAACTGGCCGTGGCAGAGAGAAACTGGTATGAACTTGACTTGTTCTGTTTTTGTAAATATGTTTAACCTAGTATCCATGATTCAGCCCATTATGATTAAACATGTTTGCAATGACAATTAGAGATTATAGTTTCTCATGCCATGCATAAGTAGCTAGGGGTGGATAATGATTTATCTTGGATATCAACATTACATTAAAATGATTGTGATGTAGTATGATGATATGGTATCCTCCTCTGAATGTTCGAGTGGCTTGACTTGGCACATGTTCATGCATGTAGTTGAATCAAAACCAACATAGCCTATATGATATTTATGTTCATGGTGTTCATATCCTACTCATGCTAGTGCCCAATGTTACTTATGCATAATGCATGTTCATGACCGTTGTTGCTCTCTAGCTGGCCGCTTCTCAACCTAATTGCTAGTCTTCGCCTGTACTAAATGGGAATTCTGCTTGTACATCAAAAACCTTGAACCCAAGTTATTCCAGATGAGTCCACCATACCTACCTATATGCGGTATTACCCTGCCGTCCTAAGTAAATTTGCATGTGCCACCTCTAAAAACTTCAAATAAATATCCCTTTTGTGTGTCTGGATCGTTCATGGAACGACAGGAGGTGGTCCGTATCTTCCATGCTAAGCGGGTTATTCTCAGGTTGAGTGTTTATTCACTCACCATCGCATGAGAAAATGGCGGCAATAGAGATTCCCAGTCCCGAACTCAAAAATGCAAATAATTAAACAAAACTCCCCCGGACACCCATTGTTTCGGACAAGCCGTGGAGTGTGATTGTTGGTCGAGGGGGAGTAAACCTTTGCTATTATCGCTTGGGAACCGCCACTAGCGTGCTTAGCATCGAAGATATTGATAACTGATGGTCATGAAGTAAACAAGAAGGGTGCATGTCTTAAAATTTCATTTACGTCTATTTTAAAAACTTGAGCACTGGCACCTCTACAAATCACTGCTTCCCTCTGCGAAGGGACTATCTATTTACTTTTATGTTGGGTCATCACCCTCTAAAATAAGCGCCAGAACCTGAGAGCATTGTTGTCATGGTGATGCATTGTGTGTACCTAAAGTTGGGTGCATCATGACTGGATCTTTTCTACCATGAATTACAATGTTTAGTCGCTGCTTGAACTTTGGAGGTGCTCTACATTTATGTTTTGCGGTCTCAGAAAGGGCTTGCGAGATACCACTATTGTCATATTATATCATGGTTGTTTTGACAACGTGTTGCTGTTTGAGAGATCTTATTATTGCTCGCTAGCTGATTATGTCATTGATATGAGTTAGTATACTTTTTAAGAGTTATTGTCGCCATGGTTAGTTATAATATTGGCTGAAAACTTGGGTGATGTTTAAGCTTACTTATGCAAACAAGAGCAAAAGAGTTCGTAAAAGTTTTTCTTTTTCACTTTCAGTTTATCAACTGAATTGCTTGAGGACACGCAAAGTTTTAAGCTTCGGGGAGTTGATGCGTCTCCTATGTATGTACTTTTCCTAATGCTTTTCCTCTTGTTTTGGACTCTAATTTGCATAATTTGAATGAAACTAACCCCAGACTGACGCTGTTTTCAGCAGAAATAACATGGTGTTGTTTTTTTGTAGAAATAAAAGTTCTCGGAATGGAATGAAACTTTGCGAGGATTTTTTATACAATAAAAGAGTATTTCTGGAGCTGAGAACCATCAGAGGGGACACCTGGGTGGGCACAACCCAACAGGGCGCTCCTGTCCCCCAGGCACGCCCAGGTGGGTTGTCCCCACCTGGTGCCCCCGCAGACCCTAAAACCTACGCTATAAAATCCTATTTTTACAGAAAAAATCAAGGAGAAAGAATTATTGTGATCCACGAGACGGAGCCGCCGTAACCTCCTGTTCTTCATCGGGAGGCCAGATCTGGAGTCCGTTTGGGGCTCCGGAGAGGGGGGGTCTTCGTTCTTCGTCATCACCAACCATTCTCCATCGCCAATTCCATGATGCTCCCCATCGGGAGTGAGTAATTCCTTTGTAGGCTCGCTGGTCGGTGAGGAGTTGGATGAGATTCATCATGTAATCTAGTTATTTTTGTTAGGGCTTGATCCCTAGTATCCACTATGTTCTGATATTGATGTTGCTATGACTTTGCCATGCTTAATGCTTGTCACTTTGGGCCCGGGTGCCATGATTTCAGATCTGAACCGTTTATGTTATCACCATTATATCTATGTTCTAGATCTGATCTTGCAAGTTATAATCACCTACTACGTGTTATGATCCGGCAACCCCGGAGTGACAATAGTCGGGACCACTCCCGGTGATGACCGTAGTTTGAGGAGTTCATGTATTCACTGTGTGTTAATGCTTTGTTCCGGTTCTCTATTAATAGGCGGCCTTAATACCCCATAGTTTCCAATTGGACCCCGCTGCCACAGGAGGGTAGGACAAAAGATGTCATCGAAGTTCTTTGCATAAGCACGTACGACTATTTACGGAATACATGCCTACATTATATTTATGAACTAGAGCTAGTGTCATATTGCCCTAGGTTACGAGAGTGAGATCTGATAGATATGATACAGATAATATTTTTGGTATTTTTATGATAAAGATGCAAAGTAAAATGAAGGCAAAGTAAATAGCAAAGTAGTAGGAGAATAATATGATGAAGATAGACCTGGGGGCCATAGGTTTCACTAGTGGCTTCTCTCGAGAGCATAAGTATTCTACGGTGGGTGAACAAATTACTGTTGAGCAATTGACAGAATTGAGCATAATTATGAGAATATCTAGGCATGATCGTGTATATAGGCATCACGTCCGAGACAAGTAGACCGACTCCTGCCTGCATCTACTACTATTACTCCACTCATCGACTGCTATCCAGCATGCATCTAGAGTATTAAGTTAAAACAGAGTAACGCCTTAAGCAAGATGACATGATGTAGAGGGATAGGCTCATGCAATTTGAAGAAAACCCCATCTTGTTATCCTTGATGGCAATAATACAATATGTGCCTTGCTGCCCTTACTGTCACCGGGAAAGGACACCGCAAGATTGAACCCAAAGCTAAGCACTTCTCCCATTGCAAGAAAGATCAATCTAGTAGGCCAAACCAAACTGATAATTCGAAGAGACTTGCAAAGATAACCAATCATACATAAAAGAATTCAGGGAAGATTCAAATATTATTGATAGATAGACTTGATCATAAACCCACAATTCATCGATCTCAACAAACACACCGTTAAAAGAAGATTACATCGAATAGATCTCCACAAGAGAGGGGGAGAACATTGTATTGAGATCCAAAAAGAGAGAAGAAGGCATCTAGGTACTAACTATGGACCCGTAGGTCTGAGATAAACTACTCACACTTCATCGGAGGGGCTATGGTGTTGATGTAGAAGCCCTCCGTGATCGATGCCCCCTCCGGCGGAGCTCCGTAACAGGCCCCAAGATGGGATCTCATGGATACAGAAAGTTACGGCGATGGAATTAGGGTTTTGGCTCATGTTCTGATTGTTTGGGGGTACGTGGATATATATAGGAGGAAGAAGTACGTCGGTGGAGCAACAGGGGGCCCACGAGGGTGGGGACGCGCCTGGTAGGGTAGGGCGCGCCCCCCTACCTCGTGGCCTCCTGTTATGTGCCTTGGCGTAGGGTCCAAGTCTCACGGGTCTTATCTGTTGAGAAAATCACGTTCCCGAAGGTTTCATTCCGTTTGGACTACGTTTGATATTCCTTTTCTTCGAAACCCTAAAACAGGCAAAAAAACAGCAATTCTGGGTTGGGCCTCCGGTAATAGGTTAGTCCCAAAAATAATATAAAAGTGGGTAATAAAGCCTAATAATGTCTAAAACAGTAGATAATATAGCATGGAGCAATCAAAAATTATAGATACATTGGAGACGTATCAAAACCCCAAAAAGATTTCCTTGTTCTTCTTTTGCTTGTTGGGAGCTTTCCCGTGTAAATAGTTTTTCTCGTTTTTTGCCTTTCCCTTTTATTTGCTTGTTCAAGAAAACCAAAAACTCCAAAAATATTTCAGTGTGTTTTTCTGAGTTTCTTTTCTTTCTTTTATTGAGTCGTACCGAGGAGAAGACCATGATGAAAATGTTGAGTGGCTCTTATATGCATTATTGTTGATCTAACAAAGAGCCCATATTACCTTGTCTTCTCCTGTTGAATAAAATGTTTGCAGATTCCAGCTTAGTCCATGACACTCTTGCACTATTATTATTTTCCTATTGTTGGGTCGTGCAAGTGAAAGCCAATAATGACGATATTCGATGAACTGGCCGTGGCAGAGAGAAACTGGTATGAACTTGACTTGTTCTGTTTTTGTAAATATGTTTAACCTAGTATCCATGATTCAGCCCATTATGACTAAACATGTTTGCAATGACAATTAGAGATTATAGTTTCTCATGCCATGCATAAGTAGCTAGGGGTGGATAATGATTTATCTTGGATATCAACATTACATTAAAATGATTGTGATGTAGTATGATGATATGGTATCCTCCTCTGAATGTTCGAGTGGCTTGACTTGGCACATGTTCATGCATGTAGTTGAATCAAAACCAACATAGCCTGTATGATATTTATGTTCATGGTGTTCATATCCTACTCATGCTAGTGCCCAATGTTACTTATGCATAATGCATGTTCATGACCGTTGTTGCTCTCTAGCTGGCCGCTTCTCAACCTAATTGCTAGTCTTCGCCTGTACTAAATGGGAATTCTGCTTGTACATCAAAAACCTTGAACCCAAGTTATTCCAGATGAGTCCACCATACCTACCTATATGCGGTATTACCCTGCCGTCCTAAGTAAATTTGCATGTGCCACCTCTAAAAACTTCAAATAAATATCCCTTTTGTGTGTCTAGATCGTTCATGGAATGACAGGAGGTGGTCCGTATCTTCCATGCTAAGCGGGTTATTCTCAGGTTGAGTGTTTATTCACTCACCATCGCATGAGAAAATGGCGGCAATAGAGATTCCCAGTCCCGAACTCAAAAATGCAAATAATTAAACAAAACTCCCCCGGGACTGCTGTTGGTATGGACGGCACCCATTGTTTCGGACAAGCCGTGGAGTGTGATTGTTGGTCGAGGGGGAGTAAACCTTTGCTATTATCGCTTGGAAACCGCCACTAGCATGCTTAGCATCGAAGATATTGATAACTGATGGTCATGAAGTAAACAAGAAGGGTGCATGTCTTAAAATTTCATTTACCTCTATTTTAAAAACTTGAGCACTGGCACCTCTACAAATCACTGCTTCCCTCTGCGAAGGGACTATCTATTTACTTTTATGTTGGGTCATCACCCTCTAAAATAAGCGCCAGAACCTGAGAGCATTGTTGTCATGGTGATGCATTGTGTGTACCTAAAGTTGGGTGCATCATGACTGGATCTTTTCTACCATGAATTACAATGTTTAGTCGCTGCTTGAACTTTGGAGGTGCTCTACATTTATGTTTTGCGGTCTCAGAAAGGGCTTGCGAGATACCACTATTGTCATATTATATCATGGTTGTTTTGACAACGTGTTGCTGTTTGAGAGATCTTATTATTGCTCGCTAGCTGATTATGTCATTGATATGAGTTAGTATACTTTTTAAGAGTTATTGTCGCCATGGTTAGTTATAATATTGGCTGAAAACTTGGGTGCTGTTTAAGCTTACTTATGCAAACAAGAGCAAAAGAGTTCGTAAAAGTTTTTCTTTTTCACTTTCAGTTTATCAACTGAATTGCTTGAGGACACGCAAAGTTTTAAGCTTGGGGGAGTTGATGCGTCTCCTATGTATGTACTTTTCCTAATGCTTTTCCTCTTGTTTTGGACTCTAATTTGCATGATTTGAATGAAACTAACCCCAGACTGACGCTGTTTTCAGCAGAAATAACATGGTGTTGTTTTTTTGTAGAAATAAAAGTTCTCGGAATGGAATGAAACTTTGCGAGGATTTTTTATACAATAAAAGAGTATTTCTGGAGCTGAGAACCATCAGAGGGGGCACCTGGGTGGGCACAACCCAACAGGGCGCTCCTGCCCCCCAGGCACGCCCAGGTGGGTTGTCCCCACCTGGTGCCCCCGCAGACCCTAAAACCTACGCTATAAAATCCTATTTTTACAGAAAAAATCAAGGAGAAAGAATTATTGTGATCCACGAGACGGAGCCGCCGTAACCTCCTGTTCTTCATCGGGAGGCCAGATCTGGAGTCCGTTTGGGGCTCCGGAGAGGGGGGGTCTTCGTTCTTCGTCATCACCAACCATTCTCCATCGCCAATTCCATGATGCTCCCCATCGGGAGTGAGTAATTCCTTTGTAGGCTCGCTGGTCGGTGAGGAGTTGGATGAGATTCATCATGTAATCTAGTTATTTTTGTTAGGGCTTGATCCCTAGTATCCACTATGTTCTGATATTGATGTTGCTATGACTTTGCCATGCTTAATGCTTGTCACTTTGGGCCCGGGTGCCATGATTTCAGATCTGAACCGTTTATGTTATCACCATTATATCTATGTTCTAGATCTGATCTTGCAAGTTATAATCACCTACTACGTGTTATGATCCGGCAACCCCGGAGTGACAATAGTCGGGACCACTCCCGGTGATGACCGTAGTTTGAGGAGTTCATGTATTCACTGTGTGTTAATGCTTTGTTCCGGTTCTCTATTAATAGGCGGCCTTAATACCCCATAGTTTCCAATTGGACCCCGCTGCCACAGGAGGGTAGGACAAAAGATGTCATCGAAGTTCTTTGCATAAGCACGTACGACTATTTACGGAATACATGCCTACATTATATTTATGAACTAGAGCTAGTGTCATATTGCCCTAGGTTACGAGAGTGAGATCTGATAGATATGATACAGATAATATTTTTGGTATTTTTATGATAAATATTCAAAGTAAAATGAAGACAAAGTAAATAGCAAAGTAGTAGGAGAATAATATGATGAAGATAGACCTGGGGGCCATAGGTTTCACTAGTGGCTTCTCTCGAGAGCATAAGTATTCTACGGTGGGTGAACAAATTACTGTTGAGCAATTGACAGAATTGAGCATAATTATGAGAATATCTAGGCATGATCGTGTATATAGGCATCACGTCCGAGACAAGTAGACCGACTCCTGCCTGCATCTACTACTATTACTCCACTCATCGACTGCTATCCAGCATGCATCTAGAGTATTAAGTTAAAACAGAGTAACGCCTTAAGCAAGATGACATGATGTAGAGGGATAGGCTCATGCAATTTGAAGAAAACCCCATCTTGTTATCCTTGATGGCAATAATACAATACGTGCCTTGCTGCCCTTACTGTCACCGGGAAAGGACACCGCAAGATTGAACCCAAAGCTAAGCACTTCTCCCATTGCAAGAAAGATCAATCTAGTAGGCCAAACCAAACTGATAATTCGAAGAGACTTGCAAAGATAACCAATCATACATAAAAGAATTCAGGGAAGATTCAAATATTATTGATAGATAGACTTGATCATAAACCCACAATTCATCGATCTCAACAAACACACCGTTAAAAGAAGATTACATCGAATAGATCTCCACAAGAGAGGGGGAGAACATTGTATTGAGATCCAAAAAGAGAGAAGAAGGCATCTAGGTACTAACTATGGACCCGTAGGTCTGAGATAAACTACTCACACTTCATCGGAGGGGCTATGGTGTTGATGTAGAAGCCCTCCGTGATCGATGCCCCCTCCGGCGGAGCTCCGTAACAGGCCCCAAGATGGGATCTCATGGATACAGAAAGTTACGGCGATGGAATTAGGGTTTTGGCTCATGTTCTGATTGTTTGGGGGTACGTGGATATATATAGGAGGAAGAAGTACGTCGGTGGAGCAACAGGGGGCCCACGAGGGTGGGGACGCGCCTGGTAGGGTAGGGCGCGCCCCCCTACCTCGTGGCCTCCTGTTATGTGCCTTGGCGTAGGGTCCAAGTCTCACGGGTCTTATCTGTTGAGAAAATCACGTTCCCGAAGGTTTCATTCCGTTTGGACTACGTTTGATATTCCTTTTCTTCGAAACCCTAAAACAGGCAAAAAAACAGCAATTCTGGGTTGGGCCTCCGGTAATAGGTTAGTCCCAAAAATAATATAAAAGTGGGTAATAAAGCCTAATAATGTCTAAAACAGTAGATAATATAGCATGGAGCAATCAAAAATTATAGATACATTGGAGACGTATCAAAACCCCAAAAAGATTTCCTTGTTCTTCTTTTGCTTGTTGGGAGCTTTCCCGTGTAAATAGTTTTTCTCGTTTTTTGCCTTTCCCTTTTATTTGCTTGTTCAAGAAAACCAAAAACTCCAAAAATATTTCAGTGTGTTTTTCTGAGTTTCTTTTCTTTCTTTTATTGAGTCGTACCGAGGAGAAGACCATGATGAAAATGTTGAGTGGCTCTTATATGCATTATTGTTGATCTAACAAAGAGCCCATATTACCTTGTCTTCTCCTGTTGAATAAAATGTTTGCAGATTCCAGCTTAGTCCATGACACTCTTGCACTATTATTATTTTCCTATTGTTGGGTCGTGCAAGTGAAAGCCAATAATGACGATATTCGATGAACTGGCCGTGGCAGAGAGAAACTGGTATGAACTTGACTTGTTCTGTTTTTGTAAATATGTTTAACCTAGTATCCATGATTCAGCCCATTATGACTAAACATGTTTGCAATGACAATTAGAGATTATAGTTTCTCATGCCATGCATAAGTAGCTAGGGGTGGATAATGATTTATCTTGGATATCAACATTACATTAAAATGATTGTGATGTAGTATGATGATATGGTATCCTCCTCTGAATGTTCGAGTGGCTTGACTTGGCACATGTTCATGCATGTAGTTGAATCAAAACCAACATAGCCTGTATGATATTTATGTTCATGGTGTTCATATCCTACTCATGCTAGTGCCCAATGTTACTTATGCATAATGCATGTTCATGACCGTTGTTGCTCTCTAGCTGGCCGCTTCTCAACCTAATTGCTAGTCTTCGCCTGTACTAAATGGGAATTCTGCTTGTACATCAAAAACCTTGAACCCAAGTTATTCCAGATGAGTCCACCATACCTACCTATATGCGGTATTACCCTGCCGTCCTAAGTAAATTTGCATGTGCCACCTCTAAAAACTTCAAATAAATATCCCTTTTGTGTGTCTAGATCGTTCATGGAATGACAGGAGGTGGTCCGTATCTTCCATGCTAAGCGGGTTATTCTCAGGTTGAGTGTTTATTCACTCACCATCGCATGAGAAAATGGCGGCAATAGAGATTCCCAGTCCCGAACTCAAAAATGCAAATAATTAAACAAAACTCCCCCGGGACTGCTGTTGGTATGGACGGCACCCATTGTTTCGGACAAGCCGTGGAGTGTGATTGTTGGTCGAGGGGGAGTAAACCTTTGCTATTATCGCTTGGAAACCGCCACTAGCATGCTTAGCATCGAAGATATTGATAACTGATGGTCATGAAGTAAACAAGAAGGGTGCATGTCTTAAAATTTCATTTACCTCTATTTTAAAAACTTGAGCACTGGCACCTCTACAAATCACTGCTTCCCTCTGCGAAGGGACTATCTATTTACTTTTATGTTGGGTCATCACCCTCTAAAATAAGCGCCAGAACCTGAGAGCATTGTTGTCATGGTGATGCATTGTGTGTACCTAAAGTTGGGTGCATCATGACTGGATCTTTTCTACCATGAATTACAATGTTTAGTCGCTGCTTGAACTTTGGAGGTGCTCTACATTTATGTTTTGCGGTCTCAGAAAGGGCTTGCGAGATACCACTATTGTCATATTATATCATGGTTGTTTTGACAACGTGTTGCTGTTTGAGAGATCTTATTATTGCTCGCTAGCTGATTATGTCATTGATATGAGTTAGTATACTTTTTAAGAGTTATTGTCGCCATGGTTAGTTATAATATTGGCTGAAAACTTGGGTGCTGTTTAAGCTTACTTATGCAAACAAGAGCAAAAGAGTTCGTAAAAGTTTTTCTTTTTCACTTTCAGTTTATCAACTGAATTGCTTGAGGACACGCAAAGTTTTAAGCTTGGGGGAGTTGATGCGTCTCCTATGTATGTACTTTTCCTAATGCTTTTCCTCTTGTTTTGGACTCTAATTTGCATGATTTGAATGAAACTAACCCCAGACTGACGCTGTTTTCAGCAGAAATAACATGGTGTTGTTTTTTTGTAGAAATAAAAGTTCTCGGAATGGAATGAAACTTTGCGAGGATTTTTTATACAATAAAAGAGTATTTCTGGAGCTGAGAACCATCAGAGGGGGCACCTGGGTGGGCACAACCCAACAGGGCGCTCCTGCCCCCCAGGCACGCCCAGGTGGGTTGTCCCCACCTGGTGCCCCCGCAGACCCTAAAACCTACGCTATAAAATCCTATTTTTACAGAAAAAATCAAGGAGAAAGAATTATTGTGATCCACGAGACGGAGCCGCCGTAACCTCCTGTTCTTCATCGGGAGGCCAGATCTGGAGTCCGTTTGGGGCTCCGGAGAGGGGGGGTCTTCGTTCTTCGTCATCACCAACCATTCTCCATCGCCAATTCCATGATGCTCCCCATCGGGAGTGAGTAATTCCTTTGTAGGCTCGCTGGTCGGTGAGGAGTTGGATGAGATTCATCATGTAATCTAGTTATTTTTGTTAGGGCTTGATCCCTAGTATCCACTATGTTCTGATATTGATGTTGCTATGACTTTGCCATGCTTAATGCTTGTCACTTTGGGCCCGGGTGCCATGATTTCAGATCTGAACCGTTTATGTTATCACCATTATATCTATGTTCTAGATCTGATCTTGCAAGTTATAATCACCTACTACGTGTTATGATCCGGCAACCCCGGAGTGACAATAGTCGGGACCACTCCCGGTGATGACCGTAGTTTGAGGAGTTCATGTATTCACTGTGTGTTAATGCTTTGTTCCGGTTCTCTATTAATAGGCGGCCTTAATACCCCATAGTTTCCAATTGGACCCCGCTGCCACAGGAGGGTAGGACAAAAGATGTCATCGAAGTTCTTTGCATAAGCACGTACGACTATTTACGGAATACATGCCTACATTATATTTATGAACTAGAGCTAGTGTCATATTGCCCTAGGTTACGAGAGTGAGATCTGATAGATATGATACAGATAATATTTTTGGTATTTTTATGATAAATATGCAAAGTAAAATGAAGGCAAAGTAAATAGCAAAGTAGTAGGAGAATAATATGATGAAGATAGACCTGGGGGCCATAGGTTTCACTAGTGGCTTCTCTCGAGAGCATAAGTATTCTACGGTGGGTGAACAAATTACTGTTGAGCAATTGACAGAATTGAGCATAATTATGAGAATATCTAGGCATGATCGTGTATATAGGCATCACGTCCGAGACAAGTAGACCGACTCCTGCCTGCATCTACTACTATTACTCCACTCATCGACTGCTATCCAGCATGCATCTAGAGTATTAAGTTAAAACAGAGTAACGCCTTAAGCAAGATGACATGATGTAGAGGGATAGGCTCATGCAATTTGAAGAAAACCCCATCTTGTTATCCTTGATGGCAATAATACAATACGTGCCTTGCTGCCCTTACTGTCACCGGGAAAGGACACCGCAAGATTGAACCCAAAGCTAAGCACTTCTCCCATTGCAAGAAAGATCAATCTAGTAGGCCAAACCAAACTGATAATTCGAAGAGACTTGCAAAGATAACCAATCATACATAAAAGAATTCAGGGAAGATTCAAATATTATTGATAGATAGACTTGATCATAAACCCACAATTCATCGATCTCAACAAACACACCGTTAAAAGAAGATTACATCGAATAGATCTCCACAAGAGAGGGGGAGAACATTGTATTGAGATCCAAAAAGAGAGAAGAAGGCATCTAGGTACTAACTATGGACCCGTAGGTCTGAGATAAACTACTCACACTTCATCGGAGGGGCTATGGTGTTGATGTAGAAGCCCTCCGTGATCGATGCCCCCTCCGGCGGAGCTCCGTAACAGGCCCCAAGATGGGATCTCATGGATACAGAAAGTTACGGCGATGGAATTAGGGTTTTGGCTCATGTTCTGATTGTTTGGGGGTACGTGGATATATATAGGAGGAAGAAGTACGTCGGTGGAGCAACAGGGGGCCCACGAGGGTGGGGACGCGCCTGGTAGGGTAGGGCGCGCCCCCCTACCTCGTGGCCTCCTGTTATGTGCCTTGGCGTAGGGTCCAAGTCTCACGGGTCTTATCTGTTGAGAAAATCACGTTCCCGAAGGTTTCATTCCGTTTGGACTACGTTTGATATTCCTTTTCTTCGAAACCCTAAAACAGGCAAAAAAACAGCAATTCTGGGTTGGGCCTCCGGTAATAGGTTAGTCCCAAAAATAATATAAAAGTGGGTAATAAAGCCTAATAATGTCTAAAACAGTAGATAATATAGCATGGAGCAATCAAAAATTATAGATACATTGGAGACGTATCAAAACCCCAAAAAGATTTCCTTGTTCTTCTTTTGCTTGTTGGGAGCTTTCCCGTGTAAATAGTTTTTCTCGTTTTTTGCCTTTCCCTTTTATTTGCTTGTTCAAGAAAACCAAAAACTCCAAAAATATTTCAGTGTGTTTTTCTGAGTTTCTTTTCTTTCTTTTATTGAGTCGTACCGAGGAGAAGACCATGATGAAAATGTTGAGTGGCTCTTATATGCATTATTGTTGATCTAACAAAGAGCCCATATTACCTTGTCTTCTCCTGTTGAATAAAATGTTTGCAGATTCCAGCTTAGTCCATGACACTCTTGCACTATTATTATTTTCCTATTGTTGGGTCGTGCAAGTGAAAGCCAATAATGACGATATTCGATGAACTGGCCGTGGCAGAGAGAAACTGGTATGAACTTGACTTGTTCTGTTTTTGTAAATATGTTTAACCTAGTATCCATGATTCAGCCCATTATGACTAAACATGTTTGCAATGACAATTAGAGATTATAGTTTCTCATGCCATGCATAAGTAGCTAGGGGTGGATAATGATTTATCTTGGATATCAACATTACATTAAAATGATTGTGATGTAGTATGATGATATGGTATCCTCCTCTGAATGTTCGAGTGGCTTGACTTGGCACATGTTCATGCATGTAGTTGAATCAAAACCAACATAGCCTGTATGATATTTATGTTCATGGTGTTCATATCCTACTCATGCTAGTGCCCAATGTTACTTATGCATAATGCATGTTCATGACCGTTGTTGCTCTCTAGCTGGCCGCTTCTCAACCTAATTGCTAGTCTTCGCCTGTACTAAATGGGAATTCTGCTTGTACATCAAAAACCTTGAACCCAAGTTATTCCAGATGAGTCCACCATACCTACCTATATGCGGTATTACCCTGCCATCCTAAGTAAATTTGCATGTGCCACCTCTAAAAACTTCAAATAAATATCCCTTTTGTGTGTCTAGATCGTTCATGGAATGACAGGAGGTGGTCCGTATCTTCCATGCTAAGCGGGTTATTCTCAGGTTGAGTGTTTATTCACTCACCATCACATGAGAAAATGGCGGCAATAGAGATTCCCAGTCCCGAACTCAAAAATGCAAATAATTAAACAAAACTCCCCCGGGACTGCTGTTGGTATGGACGGCACCCATTGTTTCGGACAAGCCGTGGAGTGTGATTGTTGGTCGAGGGGGAGTAAACCTTTGCTATTATCGCTTGGAAACCGCCACTAGCATGCTTAGCATCGAAGATATTGATAACTGATGGTCATGAAGTAAACAAGAAGGGTGCATGTCTTAAAATTTCATTTACCTCTATTTTAAAAACTTGAGCACTGGCACCTCTACAAATCACTGCTTCCCTCTGCGAAGGGACTATCTATTTACTTTTATGTTGGGTCATCACCCTCTAAAATAAGCGCCAGAACCTGAGAGCATTGTTGTCATGGTGATGCATTGTGTGTACCTAAAGTTGGGTGCATCATGACTGGATCTTTTCTACCATGAATTACAATGTTTAGTCGCTGCTTGAACTTTGGAGGTGCTCTACATTTATGTTTTGCGGTCTCAGAAAGGGCTTGCGAGATACCACTATTGTCATATTATATCATGGTTGTTTTGACAACGTGTTGCTGTTTGAGAGATCTTATTATTGCTCGCTAGCTGATTATGTCATTGATATGAGTTAGTATACTTTTTAAGAGTTATTGTCACCATGGTTAGTTATAATATTGGCTGAAAACTTGGGTGCTGTCTAAGCTTACTTATGCAAACAAGAGCAAAAGAGTTCGTAAAAGTTTTTCTTTTTCACTTTCAGTTTATCAACTGAATTGCTTGAGGACACGCAAAGTTTTAAGCTTGGGGGAGTTGATGCGTCTCCAATGTATGTACTTTTCCTAATGCTTTTCCTCTTGTTTTGGACTCTAATTTGCATGATTTGAATGAAACTAACCCCAGACTGACGCTGTTTTCAGCAGAAATAACATGGTGTTGTTTTTTTGTAGAAATAAAAGTTCTCGGAATGGAATGAAACTTTGAGAGGATTTTTTATACAATAAAAGAGTATTTCTGGAGCTGAGAACCATCAGAGGGGGCACCTGGGTGGGCACAACCCAATAGGGCGCTCCTGCACCCCCAGGCATGCCCAGGTGGGTTGTCCCCACCTGGTGGCCCCGCAGACCCTAAAACCTACGCTATAAAATCCTATTTTTACAGAAAAAATCAAGGAGAAAGAATTATCGTGATCCACGAGACGGAGCCGCCGTAACCTCCTGTTCTTCATCGGGAGGCCAGATCTGGAGTCCGTTTGGGGCTCCGGAGAGGGGGGTCTTCGTTCTTCGTCATCACCAACCATTCTCCATCGCCAATTCCATGATGCTCCCCATCGGGAGTGAGTAATTCCTTCGTAGGCTCGCTGGTCGGTGAGGAGTTGGATGAGATTCATCATGTAATCTAGTTATTTTTGTTAGGGCTTGATCCCTAGTATCCACTATGTTCTGATATTGATGTTGCTATGACTTTGCCATGCTTAATGCTTGTCACTTTGGGCCCGGGTGCCATGATTTCAGATCTGAACCGTTTATGTTATCACCATTATATCTATGTTCTAGATCTGATCTTGCAAGTTATAATCACCTACTACGTGTTATGATCCGGCAACCCCGGAGTGACAATAGTCGGGACCACTCCCGGTGATGACCGTAGTTTGAGGAGTTCATGTATTCACTGTGTGTTAATGCTTTGTTCCGGTTCTCTATTAATAGGCGGCCTTAATACCCCATAGTTTCCAATTGGACCCCGCTGCCACAGGAGGGTAGGACAAAAGATGTCATCGAAGTTCTTTGCATAAGCACGTACGACTATTTACGGAATACATGCCTACATTATATTTATGAACTAGAGCTAGTGTCATATTGCCCTAGGTTATGACTGTCACATGATGAATATCATCCAAAAAATCACCGATCCAATGCCTATGAATTTATCCTAGATTGTTCTTGCTAAGTTACTACTGTTATAATTACTGTTGCACTTGCTACAAAACTACTGCTATCACTGTTACCGCTGCTATTGTTATTGCTACTACTATCAAAACTATCATATTACTGTGCTACTGATCACTTTGCTGCAGATAATTAATCTCCAGGTGTGACTGAATTGACAACTCAGTTGCTAATACTTAAAAATATTCTTTGGCTCCCCTTGTGTCGAATCTATAAATTTGGGTTGAATACTCTTCCCTAAAAAACTGTTGCGATCCCCTATACTTGTGGGTTATCAATACCTTTGGCCATGAGACACTTGGCAATGGTGTTTTCGTTGGGGGCGCCAGAAAGAGACACCTTGGAGAGGGAAGATGTAGCAATGGCCATGGTTGTCGTTGACATTCCTTCTCCAGCTGTATCTTCCTCATCATCATCAGAGGGGTACTCTTCATGTGCCACCAAGCCCTTTGGAGGAGATTTCTTTGTGAAGTTGTTCTTGCTAGGGAAATACTTGGCTTTGTCTTTGCGAATGAGTTTGCCACCATTGTCTTCCCTCTTCTCGCAAGGGCAATCCACCACAAAGTGACTCACATTGCCACAATTTTAGCAAGTTCTTATTCATTGCTTGTTATTTGACCCATTTGAGTTGGGCCTTGATTTCCTCTTGTTGCAACAAAAGTGCCTTAACGCAAGAGCCGTGTGCTCATGGAAGCATATTTGGTGTCCTCGGGACCACACTCCTCTTCTTCTTCCTCTTCTTCTTCCGTAACAGCCTTGGCCTTCAAGGCAAGGGTGGGAGTGATTTTCTTTGACCGGACACGAGCAAGAGCATTGTCGGTGGTCTTGTTCATGATTTTCATGGCAATAAACTCATCCAACACTTCACTTGAGGTTAAGGTGTGAAAGTCCGGCCTTTGACGAATAACGGAAGACATGGTCTTGTTGAATGGCATGATGGCCTTGAGAAACTTGCTCTTGATCCAAGTGTCATCCATATCGTTGCTTCCATGGTCTTGGAGAGCAACCGCAAGAGTTGTCACCCTCCAGTAGAGATCACGTGGATCCTCATCTTCAAGCATCACAAATTCATCAGCTTCATCAAAGACCACTTCAAAGTTGGACCGTTGAATGCTTGAGCTTCCCTTGTACATAGACACAATGTGCTCCCAACAATCCTTTACACGAGTGGAAGGGCGAAGATGTGAAAGATCTTCGGGAGGGACCGCATCTTGAAGGATGAACAAAGCGGAGTGATTGTATTGATTGTCCACTTATTCTCTTGGGGTGAAGTTGTTTGGATCATGCGGGTAAAAGCCTTGCTCAATGATTCTCCAAAGGTTAGTTGAGCAATGATTCAAATGAGACTTAATGCAACAGACCAAATTAGCAAAATCACCCTTAACAAGCTTGGGAGGAGAACCAGTAAGATTAATGCGAGGTGTAGAGATCGGTCCTCCATAGACCAGGGGACGGGGAACCGAGGCAAAGGTTCCCGTCCCATTCTTGTCATCAAGGGAAGGAAGATGAGTACCTTTAGCCGCTTCCTTGGCAGAATTGGCCTCCAATTCTGATGTCATGGGATTAACCACAAGCAAGGGATCAGGAGTGGATTTCATCCCCTCAAGTAGTTCTTTAAACATGGACTTGACTTCGGTCATCATAGACGTCTTAAGTGATGTCATAGCTTCATTTATGTCGTCACAAGTGATCGGAGTCAACTCCACGGCCTCTAGCACTTCCTACCCTGTGTCAACCATACTATTCGGGTGGTGAAACCGTTAATAAAGAGACGAGGCTCTGATACCAATTTAAAGGATCGAAATGGTTGACTAGAGGGGGGGTGAATAGGCAACTACCAATTTTTATCTTTTCTTAACAAATTTGGTTTAGCAACAAATAGGTTGTCTAGATGTGCAACTAGGTGAGCAACCTATATGATGCAAACAACAACAACAACAAGAAGTGCAAGCAAATGATACAACACAACAATAGCTTGGACAAAGTAAAGGGACGAGATAACCACAAGTAGAGTCGATGGAGACGAGGATCTGTTACCGAAGTTCCTTCCCTTTGGGGGAAGTACGTCTCCGTTGGAGCGGTGTGGAGGCACAATGCTCCCCAAGAAGCCACTAGGGCCACCATATTCTCCTCACACCCTCACACAATGCGAGATGCTATGATTGCACTAGTGGTGCCCTTGATGGTGGCAACCGAACCTTTACAAACAAGGTTGGGGTAATATCCACAACTTGATTGGAGGCTCCCAACGATACCCACAGAGCTTCACCACAATGGAATGTGGCTCTGAGGTGACCTCAACCGTCTAGGGTGCTCAAACACCCAATAGTAACAAGATCCGCAAGGGATTAGTGGGGGGATCAAATTTCTCTTGGTGGAAGTGTAGATCCGGGCCTTCTCAACCAATCCCTAGAAAATCAACAAGTTTGATTGGCTAGGGAGAGAGATCGGGCGAAAATGAGTTCTGGAGCAACAATGGAGCTTGGGGGAAAAGAGGTAGCTCTTCTTGGGGAAGAAGGCCTCCTTTTATAGTGGGGAATCAAATCCAACTATTATCCCACGGCTCAGCCCAAAGAGGGCGGTACTACCGCTCATCAGAGCGGTACTACCGCACTAGGCAGCGGTACTGCCGCTTGGCCCAGCGGTAGTATCGCTGGGTGTCGTTGTCAAAACCGGCAGATCTCGGGTAGGGGGGCCCAAGCTGTGAGTCAAAGGATCAGTGGTAACAGGGGACAATGGGGACACAGTGTTTACCCAGGTTCGGGCCCTCTCAAAGGAGGTAAAACCCTACGTCCTGCTTGATTGTATTCGATAAGTATAGGGGTTACAAGAGTTGATCTACCACGAGATCGTAATGGCCAAACCCTAGTAGTCTAGCCTATGATTATTCTGATGGCCCCCTATGGACTAAAACCCTCTGGTTTATATACGCACCAGAGGGGCCTAGGGTTGTACAGAGTCGGTTGTATAGGAAGTAAATAGTACACCCGGACACCAAACTTGCCATCCACGCACATAGGTGTTCTACCTAGACACGGGAGGTGGTCTTTCGCTTCGCCTTCATGACCCATCAGTCAGGCCCATATCGAATAGACCAGACACCTGAGTACCCCCTAATCTAGGACACCCTCAGTAGCCCCCGAACTTGCCTTCAGTGACGATGTAGTATCCGGCTTATGTCTTTGGCTTTGCAAGGCGGGTTCTTCATCATACTCCGGATTAACGACAGTCCGGTTTTGACCTCCATGTTCTGCCTTTATGATTCCTTCGTGTCGCCGCCTCGATTTCCACGCGTCGGGCGAATGTGAACGGACCATAATGATCTTTTACAAATAAGCCCCTTACCACGCAAGGGCGACATCTATATAAAGAGGTTAGATCCTCGAATGCCATCCACATCGCGCAAAGATCATCAAAGCCAACCATGAAAAACTTCAAAACATGGCCAATGCTCCTAGCTCTTCTTCGCACCCTGATGGCCCTCAAGCAAGCGATCGGCAAAGCTGCTCCGTGTCTCACCTCCAGCTGAATCGACTTCAGACGGACGGATATCTCCCTCCACAGATCTAGTCTCCGTGCGGGCGGGATTGGCCTCGATTGGCAAAGATGTGCTAGCAGAAAATTTCCCCAACCCAACAAGGACGAGAGGGTGTGCTTCGTCTCATTTCTTCTGAGGGGCTTAGGATTCCCGATCCACCCCTTCCTCAGAGGTCTATCGGAATTCTACAGGATCCAGCTGCACAACCTCACACTAGGTTCTATCCTGCACATTTCGGGTTTTGTCACTCTCTGTGAACTATTCTTAGGCTGCGAGGCTCATTCCGAACTATGGAGAAAGTTCTTTTGCCTCATCCCTCGTTCCCAAGGGGGTTCCATATTTGAGGTGGGCAGCGCCGAAGTATGGCGCATAGCCGGATCAGGTTACCTTGTCAGAACTCCCAAGATGGAATCTGAAGAATGGACTTCAGAATGGTTTTATATTGAGGACGTTCCCCTTCTGGACCCAGTTCGGCGTAGACTTCTCGAATTCTCTAGTGCTCCTTTGAAGAAACACTTCAATTGGCACCCCCGGAGCCCCAAGCAGGAAGATAATGCGGAAGTAAAGAGGTTGGTTAGCAAGGTCAGGGTACTTGCCCATTCCGAACTTTCGGTAATCGAAGCCATGGCCATCGCGATAAAGCGATGCGTCTAGCCCCCTTCAGTCCAGAGTGACCCCTTTATGCACTACTAGGAAAAGGCCTACTAGTGGCGCACCAGTTTTGCCTACTAATGGCGCACTACTGGTGCGCCACTAGTACCACGCCACTAGTATTTTTTACTAATGGCGCACCAGTGGTGCGCCATTAGTATCTGGTATACTAATGGTGCACCACTGGTGCGCCATTAGTATAGGCCACGGTGCGCCATTAGTATAGGCCACTGGTGCGCCATTAGTATAGACCACGGTGCGCCATTAGTATTTTTGAATTTTGAAGGCGGGAAAATAGTAGTGGCGCACCGTCTAACCCCCACCGTGCACCATTCCTATTTTTGAATTTTGAATTTGGATCTGGATCATGATTTTTTTGCCCATTTTTTGCTCGTTTTTTTGCACGATATTATTTCAAATTTTGTTCCCGTTTTTGGATCTTGTACGTTCTTTTGTCGTGTTCTTTTGCCGGAGAGGAGTTCGCCGGAGAGGAGGAGGAGGAGGTGACCGGAGAGGCGCTCGCCTACATCACCGGAGAGGAGGAGGAGGTCGCCGGAGAGGAGTTCACCGGAGCATCGTAGAGGAGGAAGGAGAAACCATGAGGGGATGGGAGGAGAGGAGGGAGGAGGAGCTCACTGGAGATGAGGGAGGAGGAGCTCACCGGAGAGGAGGGAGGAGGAGCTCACCGGAGAGGAGGGAGGAGAAACCGTGAGGGGAGGGGAGGAGAGGAGAGGAGGGAGGAGGAGGTCGCCGGAGAGGAGGAGGAGGTCGCCGGAGGGGAGGAAGGAGGAGGTCGCTGGAGAGGAGGAGGAGGTCGCCGGAGAGGAGGAGGAGGAGGTCGCCGGAGAGGAGGAGGGTAGTATGGTGGAGGAGAGAAGGGAAGATGGAGTGGAGGAGAGGAGGAGATGGAGTGGAGGAGAGGTGGAGTGGAGGAGAAGAATGAAGAGGTAAGGAGGAGACGACATGCCCAGCCATATATACGACATAGTAATGGCGCACCGTGGGCAGGTGTGCCATTACTAATTTTTTTATTTTTTTATTTATTTTGAATTTTGAAGGCGGGAAGATACTAATGGCGCACCATGGGCAGGTGCGCCATTAGTAACTTTTTTTATTTTTTTTATTTATTTTTAATTTTGAAGGCGGGAAGATAGTAATGGCGCACCATGGGCAGGTGCGCCATTAGTAAGTTTGAATTTTTTTGCCTCTCCAGATCTTAAAAGCCCCTTATCTTTTTTTCTGTTAGGTTTTTGAGGATTTTGAAAATGTTTAAAGGGGTTCCCCCGATTAAATTCGGATGTAACTTTTCGAGTAGATGATTTTTCATATAAAAAACTTTTTCATCCGAGTTCGTATGCAAAAGTTATGCCCATTTTTACAAATTCTCGAGAGATTTTGCAAAAAAGTCGAAAATTCATGTTTGTAAATTTTGCTAACAACTAGACCACATATCACATGGGAATCTTATTTTCTTTTTCTTTTTTTGACATTTCTATCATTTTCTTTTTTTTGAAACTGAAAAGGCGGTCCACGGGGGGGGGGGGGGGTGGGTGGGGGTGCATTCAGGGGAATGTTTGGGCCAAATTACTAATGGCGCACCGTGGGATGGTGCGCCATTACTAGTTCAACTAGTAATGGCGCACCACTCCCACGGTGCGCCATTAGTAGTTTAAAAAATAAAAATAAAAAAATTGAAAAAAAATTGAAACATAATTACTAATGGCGCACCGTGGGAGTGGTGCGCCATTACTAGTTTTGAAAAAATTAAAAGAAATTATGTTTACTAATGGCGCACTGTGGATGTGGTGCGCCATTAGTATTTGCACACTAATGGCGCACCAACACATGGTGCGCCATTAGAATTTAGTAATGGTGCACCACATGTACAATGCGCCATTAGTGTCCATATTGGCTATAGCTGTTTTTGTAGTAGTGATGGTGTTACAACGGAAAGGAGGATGTAGTATTCGACACGCCCTCATCGGTACAAAATGCAGATCAATAGAACACGCATCGAGCAAAGAAATGCCACCTTTCGAGGAATCATCCCTAGTCGAGAAGCATGATGTTCGGGGAGAATTAAACTTGATGTAGTATTCGGCACGCTTGAAAATTATAGGTCAGAAGAGCTGCTCTTTCACGTTGTTCCCATCAATAGCAGATATCACGCCCTTCTAGGGTGGGACGCTTTCTCACGCTTCCAAGCAATACCCCATTACGGGTACATAAAGCTTAAAATGCCAGGGTCCAATGCAATAATCACAGTTACTGGTGATCCGCATAACGCACTCCGCGTCGAAAACAAAACTGCATCCTTGGCTCTTGAGTCACTATCCGAAGCCTTTGCGGTCGAAGAACTAACCACCCTACGATCCATGGTGGACAAGGATGATGTAATACTCGACAAGAGACCTAAATCCACCACTTTCAAGCCAACAGATGAAATAGTTAAATTTTAAGTGCACCCGACGGATCCTAATAAAATAATAAAATAGCATCCATAGGAGCACAGCTGGATCCGATAGTAGACACCACTTTACACGCGTTCCTACGTGAAAATTGGGATATCTTCGCCTGGCACCCTTCGGACATGCCTGGGATCCCATGCAGACTGGCCGAACACAACCTCAACATAATCAAAGGGTTCAAACCAGTCAAGCAAACGCTGCGGCGATTTTCCGAACCCAAACGACAAGCTATGGGGGAGGAGCTAGCCAAATTACTTTAGGCCGGGTTCATCAGAGAAATCAAACACCTGGATTGGCTAGCCAATTTGGTTATGGTGCCGAAGAAGGATAAATCTTGGCGCATTTGTATAGATTTCAAAGACCTCAATAAGGCTTGCCCTAAAGACCCTTTCCTGTTGCCTCGCATTAACCAGATCATTGACACAACCGTGGGACACGACTCACTGTGTTTCCTTGATGCTTACTCCGGATACCATCAGATTAAAATGAAGGAGTCCGATCAGGCCGCGACGGCGTTCATCACCCCATACGGGCCTTTCTGTTTCAACATTATGCCTTTTGGGCTTAAAAACATTGTTGCCACTTACCAACGCACGATTCAAACGTGCTTGGGAAAACAAATCAGAAAGACAGTTGAAGCTAAATTGGGCATTAAACTCGACTATGCATCCGTCTACCACCCTCAAACAAACGGTCAGGTCAAACGGGCCAATGGCCTGATAATGAGCAGCATTAAACCCTGAATGGTGTGCTCCCTATGGGAGTCAGACAAGCACTAGGTTGAGGAACTCGATTCTGTGCTCTGGGGGCTCAGGACTACACCTAACCAAACAACCTGATACACACCTTTCTTCATGGTGTACAGCGTAGAAGTTGTCCTGCCCTGCGACATTATTCATGACTCACCTCGTGTGCACATGTACGAAAAGTGAGAATCAGAGCTTGATCAAAAGGATGATCTAGACGGCCTTGAACAGGAGTTCAATATCGCACAAGCTCGTTCCACATTTTACCAACAACAAGCCAAGCGATACCAAAGCAGAGAAGTGCGAGCCAAGACATATAACGTTGGAGATCTCGTCTTGCGTCTCCAAGAGAAGAAAAAGGATAATCTCAAACCATGATGGGAGGGCCCCTTGATCGTCGATGAAGTTCTCACAGGAGGAGCCTATCGCCTTTGTAATGCATCAGATAATCGCCTTAAGCCGAATCATTGGAACGCTGCTCGGCTCTGATGATTCTATGGACAGTTGGTGTCGCTTGAAGCTACGTCGGTATTTCCCCAAAGAGGAAGGGATGATGGAGCATAGCGTCAGTAGGTATTTCCCTCAGATATGAAACCAATGTTATCGAACCAGTAGAAGAACCAAGAAACACAACGTAAACACCCCCTCCACACAAATAACAACACCTCGCAACCCGACGTGTTAAAGGGGTTGTCAATCCCTTTCGGGTAACGGCGCCAGAAACGGTGCGCGGATGGGAGATAAATTGTGATAGATTGAAATAATAGATAGCAAATAAAATAAAGTGCAGCAAAGTATTTTTGTATTTTTGGTTTAGTAGATCTGAAAATAAAAGCAAGAGAAAAGTAGATCGCAAAGGCAAATGTATGAGAAAGAAGACTCGGGGGCCGTAGGGTTTCACTAGTGGCTTCTCTCGAGAAAAATAACAAACGGTGGGTAAACAAATTACTGTTGGGCAATTGATAGAACCTCAAATAATTATGAGGATATCCAGGCAATGATCATTACATAGGCATCACGTCCAAGATTAGTAGACCGACTCCTGCCTGCATCTACTACTATTACTCCACACATCGACCAGTATCCAGCATGCATCTAGTGTATTAAGTTCATGGAAAAACGGAGTAATGCAATAAGAACGATGACATGATGTAGACGAGATCCATTTTATCTATGGTGGTAGATATAGATCCCATCTTTTTATCCTTAGTAGCAATGATACATACGTGTCGGTTCCCTTTCTGTCACTGGGATCAAGCACCGTAAGATCGAACCCACTACCGGGCACCTCTTCCCATTGCAAGATAATTAGATCAAGTTGGCCAGACAAAACCCAAATATCGGAGAAGAAATACGAGGCTATAAGAGATCATGCATAAAAGAGACCAAAGAAACTCAAATACTTTCATGGATATAAAAGGATAGATCTGATCATAAACTCAAAGTTCATCGATCCCAACAAACACACCGCAAAAGAGTTACATCATATGGATCTCCAAGATACCATTGTATTGAGAATCAAGAGAGAGAGATGAGCCATCTAGCTACTAACTACAGACACGAAGGTCCACAAATAACTACTCACGCATCATCGGGGAGGCACCAATGGAAGTGGTGAACCCCTCCGTGATGGTGTCTAGATTGGATCTGGTGGTTCTGGACTCTGTGGTGGCTAGATGAATATTTTGTCGACTCCCCTAGGGTTCTGGGATTTTTGGGGTATTTATAGAGCAAAGAGGTGGTCCGGGGAGCACCCGAGGTGGGCACAACCCACCAGGGCGCGCTTGGGCCTCCTGGCGCGCCCTGGTGGGTTGTCCCCTCCTCGGGACTCCCCCAAGGTGCAACCAGGGCTCAATATGTTCCATCTGGTCCATAAAAAATCTCCGTAAAGTTTCATGGCATTTGGACTCCGTTTGATATTGATTTTCTGCAAGGTAAAAAACATGGGAAAAACAGTAACTGGCACTTGGCACTATGTCAATAGGTTAGTACCAAAAAATGATATAAAATGACTATAAAATGATTACAAAACATCCAAGATTGATAATAAAATAGCATGGAACAATAAAAAATTATAGATACGTTGGAGACGTATCATCATCCCCAAGCTTAACTCCTACTCGTCCTCGAGTAGGTAAGTGATAAAAACAGAATTTTTTATGTGGAGCGATGTTCATCATGTCATATCATATTCTTTTCTTCATAGCATGGACATTTGGACTTTTATGTGATTCAAAGCAATAGTCTAGTTTTGACATAATAATTTAGATACTCAAGCATATCAACAAGCAACCATGTCTTTCAAAATATCAATGCTAAAATAAGTTATCCCCAGCCCATCATGCTCAAACATTGATCCATTCATGAAACACACTCTAATATTAACTAGACCCAATACTTAAGCATGATCATATTGCCCCCTAGTTGGTGCTTTTATAAGAGAAGATGGAGACTCAAAATAAAAATTGCATAAAGTAAAAGATAGGCCCTTCATAGAGGGAAGTAGGGATTTGTAGAGGTGCCAGAGCTCAAGGCGAAAAATTTGAGATAAAAACATTTTGGGGGTGTATCCATCCCACCAACGAAAATGACTTAGACCCCAATAGTTTCCATGCATAGATATATCATAGGTGGTTCCCAAACAGAAAATTAAGTTTATTCCTTTTTTCCACCATAACTTTCACTTTCCATGGCTAACCGTATCGACGGGTGCCCTCCATACCAACACTTTCCAAGGAATTTATTATTTGACAAAATAAAGTAAATTCATTTATTTTTGCATTTCGGGACTGGGCATCCCTAATACATTTGCCTTACTCTCGTGCAATGACAAGTGAATAAACACTCATCTTGAGAATAACACATCTAGCATGGAAAATATTAGCGACCCCTCACCGCTCCGTGAGCGAAACAAACACACAAAAGAGAAGTTTATTTTGAAAATTAGAGATGACACATGCAAATTTGGTTAGAACGGCAAAAGAATACAGCATATAGGTAGATATAGTGGACTCATGTGGCAAAACTGGTTTGGATGCACAAGTAGAGGTCATACTTAGTGCAAAATGAAGGCTAGCAGTAGATTGGGAAGTGACCAACCAAGAAACGAATAATCTCATAAGCAAGTATTAAGCATAATTAACATCGAATAATGCACCACAAGTAGGATATAATTTCATTCCATGATTATTGACTTTCGTGCATGCATAGGGAATCACGAACCTTAACACCAATATTCCTACTAAAGCATAATTACTCATCAAGATGACTCACATATCACATCATCATATCTCAAAACTATTACTAAGAATCAAGCTTATTTTGTCCAATGATATTCATGACACATTTTTTCTTTATCCTTCTTGGATATCTATCACTTTGGGACTAATTTTCGTGTGTTGCTTTTCATAAGCTCAAACAAATATATGCGAAGATCATGAGCATCACAAATTTTCTTTCTCTCAAAATAATTGAAGTGAAGCAAGAGAGAATTTCTTCAAAATTTTACTAACTCTCAAATAAATCTAAGTGAAGAAAGAGAGTGTTTCTTCAAAAATAAAAAAGCACACCATGCTCAAAAATATATAAGTGAAGCACTAGAGCAAGTCCTAGCTCATAAAAGATTTAAGTGAAGCATAGAGAGCAATTCTAACAAGTCATGACATAATTTTGGCTCACTTAAATAGGTGTGTCCAGAAAGGATTGATAACTTAAAACACAAAATAAAACAAGTAAAGACAAATATCATACAAGACGCTCCAAGCAAAACACATATCATGTGACGAATAAAAATATAGTCTCGAGTAAAATACCGATAGTTGTTGGAAGAAAGCGGGGATGCCACTCGGGGGCATCCCCAAGCTTAGTTGGTTGCTCATTCTTGGATAATAGCTTGGGATGTCGGGGCATCCCCAAGCTTAGGCTCTTACATCCTTCCTTCATCCATCGTAAGATAACCTAAAACTTGAAAACTTCAATCACACAAAACTCAACAAAGCCTTCGTGAGATCCGTTAGTATAAGAATAGTAAATTACTACTATAGGTGTTGTATAAAACCAATTAATATTTTGTTTTTGTATTATATCTACTGTATTCCAACTTTTCTATGGCAAAAACTCATCAAAGAAAACCATAGAGCCATCAAAATAAGCACACAACACAAAGAAAACAGAATCTGTCAAAACAGAACAGTCTGTAGCAATCTGGCTATTTTGAATACTTCTGTAACTCAAAAAAATCTGAAAAATTAGGACGACCTGCAAAATTTGTATAATGATCTACTGCAAGTGACGTGGGTATTTTATCGCTCTCTGGTAAAAAATGAAAATTAATTCCGTGAGCGTAAAAGTTTCTGGTTTTTCAGCATTGTCAAACAACTATTGCCCAAGAAGATCCTAAAGGCTTTACTTGGCACAAAAACTAATTAAAATCTAAAAAACACAATCATAACAGTAGCATAATTGTGCTAACACTCAAAAACAGGAAGCAAAAAGCAAAAAAATATATTCATTGGGTTGCCTCCCAACAAGCGTTATAGTTTTACGCCCTTAGCTAGGCAAAAAGCAAGGATCTAAGTTTTGTCTTCCGAAGTTTTGGCAATTTTCGTAAGGGTTTTCTCAAACCCGGGAGGCTCTTTACGATTCCCTAAATTCTCCAGAAAAGAAACCATCTTAAGATCCAAAATATCCAATCGCTTATTCCATAGAGTAATCAAGGCTTTCATGCGATTGATACTACCATTGAGGTGTTTGAGGGGTTCATTATATTTTTGTATTTCAACCATAGGCTTATGCAAATCACCAAGTTTCTCCAACATTTGAGCTCCCTCGGGGGTAAAAGGAAACCCCTTCTTTTGAGGTGAAATTCCCAAAATTCCCTCTAAGATTTCATAGGCAGCGTTGGCATCAAGATCAATGAAGTTTCCTTTAGCGGCAAAATCGAGAAGTTGTCTATGATGCAAAGCTAATCCTATGTAAAAATTTCGAAGCAAAAGTTGGAAATACGATATGATTCCATAAGCCTATACCAGGCATCTTTCAAGTTTTCTCCTTGTCCTTGCTTGAAGTAAAGGACTTCAAAATCTGGTGACAAAGGAGGAGTAGGGACGCTAGCCATCGAGACTAGAAAGCAAGAGAACGGCCAATGGAAAAAGAGAGGCGAATAAAACGGCAAATTTTTGTGAAGTGGGGGAGAGGAAAATGAGAGGCAAATGGCAAATAATGTAAATTGCGAGGAGATGAGATTTGTGATTAGGAACCTGGTTATGATGAAGATCCTCCCTAATAACGACGCCAGAAATGGCATCTTGACGGGAGGCTATCTTGACTTGATTCTCCCCGGCAACGGCACCAGAAATTCCTTTTGATGTTGCTTGAAGCTACGTTGGTATTTCCCTAAAGAGGAAGGGATGATGCAACACAGCGGCACTAGGTATTTCCCTCAGAGATGAAACCAAGGTTATCGAACCAGTAGGAGAACCAAGCAACACAACGTAAACACCCCCTGCACACAAATAACAACACCTCACAACCCGACGTGTTAAAGGGGTTGTCAATCCCTTTCGAATAACGGCGCCAAAAATGGCGTGTGGACGGGAGATAAATTGTGATAGATTGAAATAATAGATAGCAAATAAAATGATGTGCAACAAAGTATTTTTGTATTTTTGGTTTAGTATATCTGAAAATAAAAGAAAGAGAAAAGTATATCGCAAAGGAGAATATATGACAAAGAAGACCCGAGGGCCGTAAGTTTCACTAGTGGCTTCTCTCGAGAAAAATAACAAATGGTGGGTAAACAAATTACTGTTGGGAAATTGATAGAACCTCAAATAATTATGACGATATCCAGGCAATGATCATTACATAGGCATCACGTCCAAGATTAGTAGACTGACTCCTGCCTGCATCTACTACTATTACTCCACACATCGACCGCTATCCAGCATGCATCTAGTGTATTAAGTTGATGGAAAAACAGAGTAATGCAATAAGAACGATGACATGATGTAGACGAGATCTGTTTATCTATGGCGGTAGATATAGATCCCATCTTTTATCCTTAGTAGCAATGATACATACGTGTCGGTTCCCTTTTTTCACTAGGATCAAGCACCGTAAGATCGAACCCACTACCGGGCACCTCTTCCCATTGCAAGATAAATAGATCAAGTTGGCCAGATAAAACCCAAATATCGGAGAAGAAATACGAGGCTATAAGAGATCATGCATAAAAGAGATCAAAGAAACTCAAATACTTTCATGGATATAAAAAAATAGATCTGATCATAAAACCAAAGTTCATCGATCCCAACAAACACACCGCAAAAGAGTTACATCATATGGATCTCCAAGATACCATTGTATTGAGAATCAAGAGAGAGAGAGAGAGAGATGAAGACATCTAGCTACTAACTATGGACCCGAAGGTCTACAAAGAACTACTCACGCATCATCGGAGAGGCACCAATGGAAGTGGTGAACCTCTCCATGATGGTGTCTAGATTTGATCTGGTGGTTCTGGACTCTGCGGCGGCTGGATGAATATTTCGTCGACTCCCCTAGGGTTCTGGGATTTTTCGGGTATTTATAGAGCAAAGAGGCGGTCCGGGGGGCACCCGAGGTGGGCCGAACCCACTAGGGCGCGCCTGGGCCTCCTGGCATGCCCTGGTGGGTTGTCCCCTCCTCCGGACTCCCCCCAGGTGCAACCTGGGCCCAATACCTTCCATCTGGTCCATAAAAAATCTCCGTAAAGTTTTGTGGCATTTGGACTCCGTTTGATATTGATTTTCTATGATGTAAAAAACATGAAAAAAAAACAACAAGTGGCACTTGGCACTATGTCAATAGGTTAGTACCAAAAAATGATATGAAATGACTATAAAATGATTATAAAACATCCAAGATTGATAATAAAACTGCATGGGACAATCAAAAATTGTAGATACGTTGGAGAAGTATCAACAGTTTGGTAGACATTTTTTTACTTTGACTAGGTTCCTTTTTCTCCTCTCCTTTTTTATTTTTTGTTTTAATATCCAAGGGTGTGTTCGGATCTACCGAACTATTAGGGGTACACATCTTTAAATGTACACACCCCACTATAATTTGGGGCTTCTTTGACAAAGCTTATTACTAAAAGCTTGTTGCTTACATTGTTTACGTCATTCATTCTATACATCTTTTGCCATTATATGCACCTCTATGACTTAAGTTTTTGCCAAGCTGGGTTGCCTCGCTCCTGTGTTTATACCCTACGTTGCCGATTGTTCAGCTAGGGTGTAAAGGGAGCACCTCTGCGATTGTTACAACCGGGTAATCCGGATCTGTACCTCAAACGGGTGAAGCCGAAAGCTAGTGCTATTAAGGGAATAATTTGTCAGCAAGCAACGACAGATTATTTATGTTTATGTCATTCTTCTAAAAATAAGGGATAGGCTGCCCGTAATTCTATCTTTCGGATCAGAGCCTAGGCATGCATAATTAAGCATGCTGCCCTAGGGGAAGGAACCCTTAACGGAACACTTTTCCCTAGAAGATATTTCTTACGTTAAATAGTAATATAACATAACTCACCGAACAAATTTTGTCTGCTCGAGCAATATGACCTGCGATGACAAATAATGAATGTTTATTACATTCAAACATGGTATCCAGAAACACTCCAACTTCTTGGTTCGGAGGTTGAAGCCGAAGGTCTGCGATGACAAATTTTGAACAAGTTCGGTTGGAGATAAGTTCGATGATAAAGTACATTGATACATCGAATCGAACACCTACTCTTGATCTATGTCATCTATAACACTGTTTAAGCTACAGTCTTCTTGCGAATATTTCACAGCTATTATCACTTGGTCATATACCAAGTTCACAAGAATCGATTTTTCGTCCGGTCCTCGAGGTCCAACTCGGGCCATACGATTCGGATCGAGCCTGATGTAGCGTGTTTTCACCATCGCCAATGCCTCTCGTGCACCTTCCCGGCATGCTGACGCCTTCCATAGCTCAAAACGGCATCGGTCACCTTTCAACAAGTTCGCCAACTCCTCCATACTTTCTGGAGGGGCATCGGATGGCCATAAGGCTTTGACCATACTCTTCATGGCTTTCCGAGCTCGCTCATGCACTACGGACAGTTCTTTTAGAACATTGCCTCAGAATCTGGATACTTCTTCTTCATGATGCCCGATGAACAGACCTGCAAGAACAACATTATAATACTCCAAATTACCAGACAATATGAGTCATCTGGATGGTTCAAAGGTCATACCAAATATGTACCCTTTCAACTTTTTATTCTCTTTTTGTGCGTCCGATAATTGAGCCTTTAAGCTCTTTATCTCTTCGGCTTGCTTATCCTTTTCCTCCTCCTGTTTGTTCTTTAGATCAATGGTCATCGTGAATTTCTTCATTTCCTCTAGCTCTGTGGTGGCGGCATTTAGCTTTGTCCGGCTCGTTTCAAGCTCCCGGGACAGGGCGTTGTTCTTCTCTTTGAGAACCTGCGGTCATGACGATCCTTAAATCGGTTGGTTTAACCGCTTCAAGTCTTGGGGGGATACTGGTATATATTTATTAAATGTGCACAAACTATTACCTGCATATCCTTTGAAAACAGGTGAGCAAGTCCTGCAAGTCCGTCCTGGGCGGCTTAGATATATGCATCCACAAAGCCGAGGGCAGTAAATTCCTGCTCAGTAAAAGCTGGAGCACACATGGTCTTTTTCAGTAGTCGATGATTCATCACGCTCTCCACTTTGGAATTTGTGATGGATACATCATCCGAATCCTCATGAGGTGGATGCATTGGCGCTGCATCCGTTTTGGCTCTCGTCCTAGTTGATGAGCCCGGTGCTGGATTAGCGGATGATCAGCTAACTGGGCCTTTGGACACGGTTCGCCGTGTGCTCCTCCTGAAATAAGATGGAAGGAGAAATATGACAATCTTGTCTTATGCCTAGGCACATATTAAAGGTTATACCTCTTTGATGAAGGAGGGGGCTCGACGGCGCTCCCGATTTCCTTTTATTTTGAAGGCTCCCCCTGCGTAGATGTCGCCTTCCTAGAGGGCCACCCTCGATGGAGTGTGGCTCGCTGAGCGCCGATCCTATGAAGCATGATCCAGTGTGCTGGGTGAGATGCAAGGGAGAATGGGAGAATGCCAGGGTAGTCGGCCATAACAGCCACTTCTGAGCCGTCAAGGCTCGCTTGATAAAATACTCTATCATCAGACTCTATAAATATATCCGGATCCTTGCGGAAGCCGGGGTCTTCATTGCGAGCATAGTCCTTTGGCTGTGGGGAGGGGCAATGAACATTTTCGACCACCTTCCTCCATATCTGTTTTAAGACAACCAGAACAATTTTATTAGCGCACCTCGATAATGAGGTAGGACAATGCTGATAATCAAAAACTTACCCATTCAATGGGGTTATGCATGGAAAAACCTTCCCGACAATTTAAACGGGTGAATTCTTCTTTCTCCCCCTTATAAAGATCTGCGAGAATGGCGGCCAGAGTGGCTGGGGTATCCGAGCCCTCACGCTTATAATGAGATGCGTCGTCCTTTTTGTTGTAACACCATAAGGGGGTCACTCTAGACTAAAGGGGTTGGACACATCTCTTTATCGCGATGGCCATGACTTCGATTATCGAAAGTTTGGAATGGGCAAGTACCCTGACCTTGCTAACCAACCTCTTTACTTCCGCACTGTCTTCTTGCTTGGGGCTTCAGGGGCGCCAATTGAAGTGTTTCTTCAAAGGAGTATTGGAGAATTCGGGAAGTCCACGCCGAACTGGGTCCGAATGGGGAACGTCCTCAATATAAAACCATTCCGAAGTCCATTCTTCGGATTCCATCTTGGGAGTTTCGATGAGGTAACCTGATCCGGCTATGCGCCATACTTCGGCGCCACCCACCTCAAATATGGAACCCCTTGGGAACGAGGGACGGCGCAAAAGAACTTTCTCCATGGTTTGAAATGAGCCTCGCAGCTTAAGAACAGTTCACAGAGAGTGACAAAACCCGAAATGTGGAGGATTGAACCTGATGTGAGGTTGTGCAGCGGGATCCCATAGAATTCCAATAGACCTCTGAGGAAGGGGTGGATTGGGAATCCTAAGCCCCTCAAAATAAATGAGACAAAGCACACCCTCTCCTCCTTGTTAGGGTTGGGAAATTTTTTTGCTAGCACATCATTGCCAATTGAGGCCAATCCCGCCCGCATGGAGACTAGATCTGCGGGAGGGAAATATCCCTCCATCTGAAGTCGATTCAGCTGGAGGTGAGACACGGAGCAGCTTCACCAATCGCCTTCTTGAGGGCCATGAGGGCGTGAGGAAGAGCTAGGAGCGTTGGCCATGTTTTGAAGTTTTTCATGGTTGGCTATGATGATCTTTGCGCGATGTGGATGGCATTCGAGGATCTAACCTCTTTATATAGATGCCGCCCTTGCATGGTAAGGGGCTTATTTGTAAAAGATCATTATGGACTGTTCGTCTTCGCCCGACGCGTGGAAATCGAGGCGGCGACAAGAAGAAATTGTAAAGGAAGAACATGGAGGTCAAAACCAGACCGTCGTCAATCCGGAGTATGATGAAGAACCCGCCTTCCAAAGCCGAAGACATAAAGCCGGATACTACATCGTCATTGAAGGCAAATTCGGGGGCTACTGAGGGAGTCCTGGATTAGGGGGTCCTCAGGTGTCCGGTCTATTCGATATGGGCCGGACTGATGGGTTGTGAAGGCGAAGCGGAAGACCACCTCCCGTGTCCGGGTAGGACTCCTATGTGTGCGTGGACGACAAGTTTGGTGTCCGGGTAGGACTCCTTCCTCTGCAAACTAACTCTGTACAACCCTAGGCCCCTTCGATGTGTATATAAACTGGAGGGTTTCAGTCCTTAGGGGCCATCAGAATAATCATAGGCTAGACTGCTAGGGTTTGGCCATTACGATCTCGAGGTAGATCAACTCTTGAAACCCCTATACTCATGGAATACAGTCAAGCATGACGTAGGGTTTTACCTCCTTTGAGAGGGCCCGAACCTGGGTAAACACCGTGTCCCCATTGTCCCCTGTTACTATTGATCCTTAGACTCACAACTGGGCCCCCTACCCGAGATCTGCCGGTTTTGACACCGACACCCCCGAGCGGAACTAGTAGCGGTGGTAGGACGGTACTACCACGCCTACTGCCGCTGCTACACAGCCGCCCAACCCGACACGAGAAACGACAGTCTCGAATCGAGGCGGTACCAGCACGGAACAAGAGTTGTACTGCGACTGATGGCCACAAGCGGTACTACCACTGTGAAACAGCGGTACTACCACTTGAGGCTGTCAGCGGTACTGCCGCTCCGACCCGGCGGTACTGCCGCTGGCTCCTCCCAAGTGCCACTTCCAGGATATTGGAATACTGGGGGTGCGATATAGATGTGTACGTGTTGATTCCACCCTAGCCTTTCCGATACAGACCCCCTCTTGATAGTACGGTGTCTCCTACGACTCAAGTCCACCAAAACCGAAACGAAAGAGACTACACCATCTTCACCTTGAGCTTAGAGGGGAAATGAATCGTCTCATGCCAATGAATAAATATCTGAAAGCTCAACGCACATGTTTAGTCCGCAAAAGTATTGCCATCAATCACCAAAACCACTTAGAGAGAGAATTCCCTAACAATTGGATAAATAGATATTGATAAAACGCGAAATAAAAGATGCAAATAAAAAGTGCAACAAAGTATTTTTGGGTTTTAGAATAATAGATCTAAAAATAAAAGCGAATACAAATAGATCTCAAAGGCAAATAATAGATCGGAAAGCAAATATGATAAAGAATAGACCCGGGGGTCGTAGATTTCACTAGTGGCTTCTCTCAGAAATAGCATACGGTGGGTAAACAAATTATTGTTGGGCAACTGATAGAAAATCGAGTAGTTATGATGATATCCAAGACAATTATCAATATATAGGCATCACTTCCAACATTAATAGACCGACTCCTGCCTGCATCTACTACTATTACTCCACACATCGACCGCTATCCAGCATGCATCTAGTGTATTAAGTTCATGGAGAAATGAAGTGATGCAGTAAGAACGATGACATGATTTAGATGAGATCTATTCATGTAGGAATAGCCCCCATCTTGTCATCCTTAATAGCAATGATACATGCGTGTCTTGTTGTCCCTTCTGTCACTTGGAAAGAACACTGCAAGATCGAACCCATCACAAATCTCCTCTTCCCATGGCAAGAAAAAATGATCTAGTTGGCCTAACTAAACCAATGATTCGAAGAAGAAATACGAGGCTATAAATAATCATGCATATAAGAGATCAAAGTAAACTCAAATAATATTCATGGATATAGATCTGATCATAAACTCAAAGTTCATCGGATCCCAACAAACACATCGCAAAACGAGTTACCTCAAATAGATCTCCAAGAGACCATTGTATTGAGAATCAATAGAGAGAGAGAATAAGCCATCTAGCTACTGCCTACGGACCCGTAGGTCTATGGTGGACTAGTCACGCATCATCAGAGAGGCACCAATGAGGATGATGAACCCCTGTGTGATGGTGTTTAGATTGGATCTCGTGGTTCTGGAACTTGCGGCTGCTGGAATTGTTTTTCATCAACTCTCCTAGGGTTTCTGGAATATTTTGTGATTTATAGGGCAAAGAGGCAGTCTGGGAGGTCACCAAGGGGGGCACAACCCCCTGGGTGCGCCCGGGCCTCCTGCGCGCCCTGGTGGGTTGTGCCCACCTCGGTCCTCCCCTCTGGTACTTCTTTGGCCCACTGGGTGTGTTTGAGGGAGTCCTGGACTAAGGGGTCCTCTGGCGTCCGGCCTGTTAGCCATTGGCCGGACTGATGGGATGTGAAGATACGAAGACTGAAGACTGCACCTGTGTCCGGATGGGACTCTCCTTGGTGTGGAAAGCAAGCTTGGCGACCAAATATGTAGACTCCTTTCATTGTAACCGACCTTGTGTAACCCTAGATCCTCCCGGTGTCTATATAAACCGGAGGACTTAGTCCAGAGGAGAGAGATATATTCATTACCATAGTCATATAAGCTAGACCTCTAGGGTTTAGCCATATACTCAATCAAGCAGGACGTAGGGTATTACCTCCAATAGGGAGGGCCCGAACTTGGGTAAACATCGTGTCCCCTTTCTCCTGTTACCATCGACCTTAGATGCACATTTCAGGACCCCTTACCCAAGATCCGTCGGTTTTGACACCGACATTGGTTCTTTCATTGAGAGTTCCACTATGCCATCCCCAAAAGGTTTGATGGCCCCTTCAATCATCAACAACGACACTGTCCAAGGTGAGACCTTCCTCCCTGGACAGATCTTCGTGTTCAGCGGCTTCGCATTGCGGGCCAACTTGCTTGGCCATCTGGAGCAGATCGATAGCTATGCCCCTGGCCACCAGGTCAGATTTGGGAGCTTAAACTACGTTGCGGACATCCGTGGAGACTTGATCTTCACCGGATTCGAGACCGCAGCAACCACTCCTGGTCACCCCGATGGACACGACCTAAATCTGGCATCGGACCGCATCCAGGAGATAGCTCCTGTAACCGCTCTGGCCTTAGATCCGGAGCATACTGCGCCATCCAAGGACCGGAGGCTTAACCCCACCACGGAGGCCACAGATTCCCCGGCATTGGAGCCGCACATGGACTTAACCTCACACAATATCTACGTCTCCGGAACTCCGGACTCGTTTCCGGCAATAAGTTCTGAACCGTGTGAGTTCGTGGAGGCCGAACTTGATCGTTTATCGATCTTCGAATTCAGTGCCGCAGACATCTTACAGCACTCGCCTTTTGGCGACGTGCTAAACTCATTAAAGAACCTGTCCTTGGCGGGGGACTCACAGCCAAACTATATCCGGTTCAAACTAGAAGCTGATGATAGGGAATTTCGCTCCCCACCCGCCACCCACTTTATAGCCACTATCGAAGAGTTAACTGACGTGCTCGATTACGACTCCGATGACATCGACGGTACGGACGACAATGCCGGAGAAGAAGAGGCCCAGGACCGCTGTTCACCGGACGTTGGACGACCACTTCCTCGTACGATGTGTACATGGTGGATGCACCAAAGGAGAATAGTGGCGATGACAAAGAAGATCCAGTTGAGGATAAACCTCCTGAGATACAATCAAAATGTCGGCGTCAGCGGCACCGCTCTAAGTCACGCCGTAGTAAAGCTAGCAACACCGGCACAGGAGAAGATAACACTTTGGAAGGTGTCGAAGACAATGAAGACCTCGTTGACGCAGCTACTGAACAGGATGAACGGGAAGATGTGCAGGATAGCCCTGGTAAATACGCCACGCACGAGGACTCGGAGGACGGTAATTATCTTCCGCTCTTTGAGGATGAGGCGAGCCTCGGCACCGAGGATTTCATCATGCCTGAGGAACCTCTTGAACAGGAGCGCTTTAAGCGCCATCTATTAGCCACTGCAAGGAGCCTGAAAAAGAAGCAGCAGAAGCTTCAAGCTGACCAAGATCTGCTCGTCGACAGGTGGACTGACGTTCTGGCAGCCGAAGAATACGGCCTCAGACGCCCAGCCAAGAGTTACCCAAAGCAAAGGTTGCTACCTCAGTTCGATGAAGAAGCGTCGGAGCCCATACTTCCCTCATGTAATGCGGGCGACCAAACACTACGCGGTCGGGACAGTGCGGCGGACCGACCACCTCGTGGTCGGGATAGAGCGGCAACTCATGCCGAACAGCAGCCCGCCCCGCCGCCACGAAAAAACAGAGATAAAACAGTTCGGGGTCATACACACGACCTCTGGCAGACCCTGGATAGTAGAGCAGGATATACCCGATCAATTTACGGATCGCGAGGCCGTTCCTCGACACGTGATGATGGCTACCTATTCGAACGTGACAAACCTAGTCACACCCGAGCCGACAACCGCAGACGGACTCCATCAGAGCTACGTCGCGGCGCGGCCCAATATAGAGGCGCCGCACACCCTCTTTGGTTCACCAATGAAGTAATGGATCACAAATTCCCCGAAGGGTTCAAACCCGTTAACATTGAATCATACGACGGAACAACCGACCCCACGGTATGGATCGAGGATTTTATTCTCCATATCCACATGGCCCGCGGAGATGACCTCCACGCTATCAAATACCTCCCACTAAAGCTCAAAGGGCCAGTTCGGCATTGGTTAAACAGCCTGCCTGAAAACTCTATCGGTGTTTGGGAGGACTTGGAAGAAGGCTTCCTTGACAACTTCCAAGGTACATATGTCCGGCCACCAGACACCGATGACTTAAGCCACATAGTCCAACAACCTGGAGAGTCGGCCAGGAAATTTTGGACTAGGTTCCTAACCAAAACGAACCAGATCGTCGACTGTCCGGATGCTGAAGCTCTAGCGGCCTTTAAACACAGCATCCGCGACGAATGGCTCGCCCGCCACCTCGGCCAAGAAAAGCCGAAATATATGGCAGCCCTCATGGCACTTATGACCCGCTTTTGTGTGGGTGAGGATAGCTAGCTGGCTCGTAGTAAAAATACGGCCAGCGACGCAGGCCCTTCCGAGGCCAAAAACAGCAACAGCAAGCTCTAACGCAGCAGACACAAACGCCGAAGCAATGGCGATAACACCAATGACACTACTGTCAACGCCAAATTCAGCGGCTCCAAGTCCGGTCAGCGGAAAAAGGCCTATAAAAGAAACAATCAGGGACCGTCCAGCATGGACCGCATACTCGACCGACCGTGCCAAATCCATGGCACCCCAGACAAACCAGTCAACCATACCAACAGAGATTGCTGGGTTTTTAATCAAGCTTACAAGTTAAATGCCGAGAACAATGAAAAGGGATCGCAAAGCAGGGACGATGACGAGGAGCCCCTCCAGCCAAACACAGGGGGATAGAAGAATTTCCTCCCTTAGGTCAAAACGGTGAACATGATATATGCTACACACATCCCCAAGAGGGAGCGCAAACGCGCACTCAGGGACGTCTATGCGATAGAGCCAGTCGCCCCAACATTCAATCCATGGTCATCGTGCCTGATCACTTTTGATCATCGGGATCATCTGACCAGTATCCGGCATGGTGGATCAGCCGCACTAGTCCTAGACCCAATCATTGATGGATTCCACCTGACGCGAGTCCTCATGGACGGTGGCAGCACCCTCAATCTGCTCTATCAGGATACAGTGCGCAAAATGGGCATTAACCCATCATGGATCAAGCCCACAAGGACTACCTTTAAAGGAGTGATACCAGGCATAAAGGCCCGCTGTACGGTCTCAATCACACTAGAGGTTGTCTTTGGATCTCCGGACAACTTCCGAAGCAAGGAGTTAATCTTCGACATCGTCCCCTTTCGCAGCGGCTATCACGCACTGCTTGGACAAACCGCATTTGCTCGATTCAATGCGGTACCTCACTACGCTTATCTCAAGCTCAAGATGCCCGGACCACATGGCGTCATAACATTCAATGGAAATACGGAACACTCCCTCCGTACCGAGGAGCATACCACGGCCTTAGCAGCAGAAGTACAGCACAACCTTTTCCACCAGAACCTTAATTCGGCGGCCGAGCCCCCGGACACTACTAAGAGAGTCCAGACTATTCTGCAGCAGGACAGCCCGGCTTGTCAAGATCTTAACTAGCAATTTGGCCTCCGTCCCAGTCCCAACCAAATGGCGGTATTCATACCGCGCGTACATAACTAAGCACTCAAATTCCATGGGCATCGATGGAGGCATATCTAGCCCGTGATCCATGGTGCGGCTCGACCGACCCTGAATCCGCACACCTTCACTTTTTATTTTTCACTTCGGGGTTTTCTCTTCTCGAGCCTTTTTCTAGTAACCTAATCATCGAACCGATCACGGGAAGGACACACCAAGGAGGCAAGGAGCTTTGACATACAAGGGAATCCCCAGGTGGTCTCTGCTAACGATTGCTATACCTGTTTTACATACCCGCACGTAGCTCGCTCTTGGTCATGGCATGTCAAATAGCCTTACTTGCTTATCGCATTGCTTGCACAAGTACGCCTCGACGTATTAATCAAATTACAATGAAAAATATTTGGCAGCGTCAGCTTATTACTTGATTTTTTTCCTTGCCTCCGTATTTATTACTCAACGCACCCGTACACTCTGGTACGCATTACTTCGCTAGGGGCTTCATCATGCCCCGCAATACGGCAACAAAGTCCGAACACTTTTTACAGTACAATTCGGCACCCCGAACTTATAGCATTATATGCATCGGCTCCGAATCATGTCTTTGGTCAATAGTTGGGTTGCCTGGCTCCTGTGCTTACTACCTTACGTTCTGCTATATCGGCTAGGGTAGTAAAGGGAGAACTACTGCGATTGTGTCCCGGTTCTTCCGGACTAGCACCTTAGTAGAGAAAGCCGAAAACTGACTATCATGATGCAGCGAGAGCTGGTCAGCTATTCGAGAGGTTTCAAATCCTTAGAGATTTTTTCCGCTTTATGCGAGGAGTCGGTTTTTATCCGATCAGGTGTATAGCGCCCCTAGTTTGGCCTTCTGACTACCAGGGGCTTCGCCAAAATTCTCATTGTCAAACTCCTATGGCTAAGTGAGGGTGATAAAGGTCGTATAGTCTGATTGCATTGTTCGTTGCGCTAAACGCCTCCTGTAAGGACCAGAATGTGGAGTAAAGAGTGTTTAGATTTATCCCGAACACCCTCGTACTATCTACGTGGGGGGCAGAAGCCGGCGACTGGCCAACCCTCAGATTTCATAAATGGCCACACACGAGGTAAAATTTTCAAAGTCGCAAGCATTATATTATATAATGACATTGTTTCATATTACATGACAGGATAATATGAATGTTTTCATGGGAATATAACATCCTTCGCACATTGCTCCGCCACAAGGCGGGATCCCTCCAGGACACTATCAAAATATAGCTCGGGTCAGCGGTGCTCCTTGCCCTCAGGCGGCCCCTCGGTCATCAGCTTCTTGGCATCCATCTTCGCCCAATGTATCTTGACGCGGGCAAAGACCATCCGTGCACCTTTAAACAGAGGTTAAGTTTCTGTTTTTTGCAGCAAGATCGCAAAGACTTTCCCCAAGTCTTCCCAAAGGTTCTACTTGGCACAAACACTAATTAAAAGCATAAAACCACATCTAAACAGAGGTTAGATGAATTATTTATTACTAAACAGAACCAAAAAGCAAGAAACAAAAATAAAATTGGGTTGCCTCCCAACAAGCGCTATAGTTTAACGCCCCTAGCTAGGCATAAAAATCAAGAATAGATCTAGGTATTATCATCTTTGGTATGCAATCCATAAGTGGCTATCATAATAGATTCATAAGGTAATTTAATTTTCTTTCTAGGAAAGTATCGATGCCTTTCCTTAACGGAAATTGGAATCTAATATTTCCTTCTTTCATATCAATAATTGCACCAATCATTCTAAGGAAAGGTCTACCAAGAATAATGGGACATGTAGGATTGCAATCAATATCAAGAAAAATGAAATCTACGGGCACATAATTCCTATTTTCAACAATAAGAACATTATTAATTCTTCCCATAGGTTTCTTAATAGTGGAATCCGCGAGGTGAAAATTTAAAGAACAATCATCAAATTCACCTAACACATCACACAAAGTTTTTGGAATCATGGAAACGCTAGCACCCAAATCACATAAAGCATTGCATTCATGATATTTAATTTTAATTTTAATAGTGGGTTCCCACTCATCATAAAGTTTTCTAGGGATAGAAACTTCCAATTCAAGCTTTTCTTCATAAGATTGCATTAAAGCATCAACGATATGTTTAGTAAAAGCTTTATTTTGATTATAAGCATGCGGAGAATTTAGCATGGATTGCAACAAGGAAATACAATCTATTAAAGAACAATTATCATAATTAAATTCCTTGAAATCCAAAATAGTGGGTTCATTGCTATGTAAAGTTTTGACCTCTCCAATCCCACTTTTATCAATTTTTGCATCAAGATCTAAAAACTCCGAATCATTGGGACGCCTTTTAACTAAAGTTGACTCATCTCCAGTCCCATATTTATCAAGATTCATATTGCAAAACAGAGATTTAATAGGGGACACATCAATCACTTTTATATCTTCATCCTTATTATCATCAAAACTAGAAGAACACGCTTTTACAAAGTAATCCTTTTTAGCACGCATCCTAGCAGTTCTTTCTTTGCACTCACCAATGGAAATTCTCATAGCTTTGAGAGACTCATTGATATCATGCTTAGGTGGAATAGATCTAAGTTTCAAAGAATCAACATCAAGAGAAATTATATCCACGTTTCTAGCCAACTCATCAATCTTTTACAGTTTTTCTTCAATCAAAGCATTGAAACTCTTTTGTGAACTAATAAATTCTTTAATATTAGATTCAAAATCAGAGGGCATCTTATTATAATTTCCATAAGAATTGTTATAGGAATTACCATAATTATTGGAGCAATTACTAGGAAATGGCCTAGGATTAAAATTACCTCTATACGCGTTATTACCAAAGTTGTTCCTACCAACAAAATTCACATCCATAGATTCATTATTATTCTCAACCAAAGTAGACAAAGGCATATCATTAGGATCAGAAGAAACACTCTTATTAGCAAACAATTTCATAAGTTCATCCATCTTTTCACTCAAAACATTAATTTCTTCTATTGCATGCACCTTTTTACTAGTAGATCTTTTAGTGTGCCATTGAGAATAATTAACCATAATATTATCTAGGAGTTTAGTAGCTTCTCCTAAAGTGCTTTCCATAAAAGTGCATCCCGCGGCTGAATCTAAAAGATTTCTAGAAGCAAAATTCAATCCAGCATAAATTTTTTGTATGATCATCCATAAATTCAAACCATGTGTAGGGCAATTACGAATCATTAATTTCATCCTCTCCCAAGATTGTGCAACATGCTCATGATTTAGTTGTTTAAAATTCATAATATAGTTTCTAAGAGAGATGATCTTAGCAGGAGGAAAATACTTAGAGATAAAAGCATCTTTGCACTTGTTCCAAGAATTGATACTATTTTTAGGAAAAGACGAACACCAAGTTTTAGCACGATCTCTAAGCGAAAATGGGAATAGCTTCAATTTAAAAATATCCTTATCCACATCTTTCTTCTTTTGCATATCACACAAATCAACAAAGTTGTTTAGATGGGTAGCGACATCTTCACTAGGAAGGCCGGAAAACGGATCTTTCATGACAAGATTCAGCAAAGCAGTATTAATTTCACAAGATTTAGCATCGGGAAGAGGAGCAATTGGAGTGGTAATAAAATCATTATTGTTGGTATTGGAAAAGTTACACAATTTAGTATTATCTTGAGGTATCGTGACAAACAATCCAACACACAAGCCAACAAGAAGCAAGCGAAAACAGACGAACTGGAAAATAGAAGGGGAACAGAAAAAGAGGGTGAATAAAACGGCAAGGGTGAAGGTGGGGAGATTAAAATGAGAGGCAAATGGCAAATAATGTAATGCGAGGGATAAGAGTTTGTGATGGGTACTTGGTATGTCTTGACTTGTGGTAGATCTCCCCGGCAACGACACCAGAAATCCTTTCTGCTACCTCTTGAGCACTGCGTTGGTTTTCCCTTGAAGAGGAAAGGGTGATGCAGCAAAGTAGCGTAAGTATTTCCCTCAGTTTTTGAGAACCAAGGTATCAATCCAGTAGGAGACTACACGCAAGTCCCTCAAATAAGAACCTCGCAACCAACGCGATAAAGGGGTTGTCAATCCCTTCACGGTCACTTACGAGAGTGAGATCTGATAGAGATAATAATAATAAGATAAATATTTTTGGTATTTTTATGATATAGATTGAAAGTAAAGATTGCAAAATAAACGACAATAGAAACAGCTTGTTGACGGGAGAATAATATAATAGAGAATAGACCCGGGGGCCATAGGTTTCACTAGAGGCTTTTCTCAAGATAGCATAAGTATTACGGTGGGTCAACAAATTACTGTCGAGCAATTGATAGAAAAGTGAATAATTATGAGAATATCTAGGCATGATCATGTATATAGGCATCACGTCCGCGACAAGTAGACCGAAACGATTTTGCATTTATTACTATTACTCCACACATCGACCGCTATCCAGCATGCATCTAGAGTATTAAGTTCATAAGAACAGAGTAATGCATTAGGCAAGATGACATGATGTTGAGGGATAAACTCAAGCAATATGATATAAACCCCATCTTTTTATCCTTGATGGCAACAATACAATACATGCCTTGCTGCCCCTGCTGTCACTGGGAAAGGACACCGCAAGATTGAACCCAAAGCTAAGCACTTCTCCCATTACAAGAAAGATCAATCCAGTAGGCCAAACCAAACTGATAATTCTAAGAGACTTGCAAAGATAACCAATCATACATAAAATATTTCAGAGAAGAATCAAATATTGTTCATAGATAAACTTGATCATAATCCCACAATTCATCGGATCTAGACAAACAGACCGCAAAAAGAGTTACATCAAATAGATCTCCAAGAAGATCGAGGAGAACATTGTATTGAGATCCAAAGAGAGATAAGAAGCCATCTAGCTAATAACTATGGACCCGAAGGTCTGAGGTAAACTACTCACACATCATCGGAGAGGCTATGGTGTTGATGTAGAAGCCCTCCGTGATCGATGCCCCCTCTGGTGGAGCACCGGAAAGGCCCCAAGATGGGATCTCTTGGGTACAGAAGGTTGCGGCGGTGGAAATAGGGTTTCATGGTGCTCCTGGATGTTTTCGGGGTATATGGATATATATATATATATATAGGAGGAAGAAGTAGGTCGGTGGAGCCACGAGGGGCCCACGAGGGTGGAGGGTGCGCCCAGGGGGGTAGGCACGCCCCCTGCCTCGTGGCCTCCTCGTTGGTTTCTTGACGTCCACTCTAAGTCCCCTGTATCATGTTTGTTCCAAAAATAACTCTCCTAAAGGTTTAATTTCATTTTATATTCCTTTTCTGTGAAACACTAAAATAGGCAAAAAAAACAGCAATTTGCACTGGGCCTTGGGTTAGTATGTTAGTCCCAAAAATAATATAAAAGTGTATAAATAAGCCCATTAACATCCAAAACAGATAATATAATAGTATGGAACAATAAAAAAATTATAGATATGTTGGAGATGTATCACTAAACCAAAGATTCGAAGAAGAAATGCGAGGCTATAAGTAATCATGCATATAAGAGGTCAAAACTCAAATAACTTTCATGGATAAAATAGATCTGGTCATAAACTAAAAGTTCATCGGATCCCAACAAACACACCACAAAAAGAGTTACATCAATTAGATCTCCAAGAGACCATTGTATTGAGAATCAAGAGAGAGAGAGAGAGAGGAAGCCATCTAGCTACTGACTACAGACCCGAAGGTCTACAATGAACTACTCACGCATCATCGGAGTGGCACCAATGAGGATGATGAACCCCTCCGTGATGGTGTCTAGATTGGATATGTGGTTTCAGGAACTTGCGGCGGCTGGAATTGTAATTCGTTGACCCCATAGGGTCTTTGGAATATTGGGGTATTTATAGAGCAAAGAGGCTGTGCGGCAGGCCACTGAGGTGGGCACAACCCACCAGGGCGTGCCTGGGCTCCCAGGCTTGCCCAGGTGGGTTTTGCCCCCCTCGGGGAAACCCTCTGGTACTTCTTTGGCCCATCATGTGTCTTTTGGCCCAGAAAAATTCTCCAATGCTGCGTTTGGACTCCGTTTGGTATTGATTTTCTGTCAAGTAGAAAACAAGCAAAAAACATCAACTGGCATTCGGAACTATGTCAGTAGGTTAGTCCCAAAAAATGATATAAAGTTGCTATAAAATCATTGTAAAAATCCAAGAATGATAATATAACATCATGGAACAATCAGAAATTATAGATACATTGGAGACGTATGAAAACACTCGAAGAAAGATTGAACTAAACTTTTATTCAACTAATTCAAAAGATAACTGAAGACCGAACTAAGATAAATAAAGGCAAAGATAATGGTGGTGATACGATACCGGGGAACGTCCCCCAAGCTTGGCATAAGCCAAGGGGAGTGCCCATACCATGAAATCAAGTCCCCTTTGGTGGTGAAGAAGGTGGTGGTGGTGATGAGGTAGTAGCGAGCTTATCCTTTAAGCTCAAAGATACTCCAATCTACGAATGACGCTCCTGAGGGCAATGATGTGATCTTGCAATAGAATATTTTCATCAGTGAGATATTTGTTTTGAACATGAACCGCTTCAATGGTCCTAAAGCTTCAATTTCAGTGGGGGTAAGATATTCATAGTATGGTTGGAGGATATCTTCTTCTTCTTCTTCTTCCACAGGCAAGGCATGCTATACTGCTGGAGCTTGATCCCCAAAAGCTTCCTTGCTCTTGTCCCCCTTGAAGGCTTCCTTTGGTTCTTCTCTCTTTAGTTCCATCTTCATCAACCAAGCATCCTCTTATACGTTGTTGGAGGAGGGAGAAGACATGATGCCCGACTTGAAAAACTCTAATAGAAAACAACAAGAAAAGAGAACAGAAGATTTCTCTGCGATACGGTGGTCAATACGTTCAGGGGGTATATAAAGATTTTTTATCTTGGGGGAAAAGTAAACAGGGGAAAACGGAGTTCGGAAGGTACCCGAGGTGGGCACAACCACCTAGTTGTTACTTATTTTCCTAATTTTTGCAATATTCCAAAACTGACAGAAAATATTTTTGCGGATTTTTTGGTGTTCGTTTACTTACCGTATCACGTACCTCCTCTTTTTTCATGATTCTAGAGTGTTCCAAAAGGTTTCTTTTATGTGTTTTGATACGTATCCAATGTATCTATAATTTTGATTGTTCCATGCTATTATATTATCTATTTTGGATGTTTTATATGCATTATTATGGTATTTTATATTATTTTTTGGACTAACCTATTAACCTAGAGCCCAGTGCCAGTTCTTGTTTTTTTCCTTGTTTTAGAGTTTCATAGAAAAGGAATGTCAAACGGAGTCCAAACAGAATGAAACTTTTGCGATGATTTTTCATGGACTAGAAGACATCCAGAGGACTTGGAGTACACGCTAGGGAAGCCACGAGGCGGCCACAAGGACGGAAGGCGCGCCCATGGGGGTAGGGCGCGCCCCCACCCTTGTGGGCCCCTCGTGACTCCACCGACCTATTTCTTCCACCTATATATTCTCAAATATTCCCAAACCAATTAGGAGAGCCACGAAAACACTTTTCCACCACCACAACCTTCTGTACCCGTGAGATCCCATCTAGGGGCCTTTTCCGGCGTTCTACCAGAGAGGGATTCGATCATGAAGGGCTTCTACATCAACACCATTGCCCTTCCGATGAAGCGTGAGTAGTTTACCACAGACCTAGCTACAGGTCCATAGCTAGTAGCTAGATGGCTTCTTCTCTCTCTTTCATTCTCAATACCATGTTCTCCTTGATTTTCTTGGAGATCTATCCGATGTAATACTCTTTTGGCGGTGTGTTTGCCGAGATCCGATTAATTGAGGATTTATGATCAACTTATGTATGAATATTATTTGAATATCCTCTGAATTCTTATATGCGTGATTTGATATCTTTGCAAGTCTCTTCGAACTATCGATTTGGTTTGGCCAACTAGATTGGTTTTTCTTGTAGTAGGAGAAGTGCTTAGCTTTGGGTTCAATCTTGCGGTGTCCTTTCCTAGTGACAGTAGGGGCAGCAAGGCACGTATTGTATTTTTGCCATCGAGGATAAAAATATGGGTTTTACATCATATTTCTTGAGTTTATTCCTCTACATCATGTCATCTTACTTAATGTGTTACTCTGTTCTTCATGAACTTAATACTCTAGATGCAGGCAAGAATCGGTCGATGTGTGGAGTAATAGTAGTAGATGTAGGCAGGAGTTGGTCTACTTGACATGGACGTGATGCCTATATTCATGATCATTGCCTTAGATATCGTCATAACTTTGCGCTTTTCTATCAATTGCTCGACAGTAATTTGTTCATCCACCGTAGTATTTTCTATCTTGAGAGAAGCCTCTAGTGAAACCTATGGCCCCCGGGTCTATTTTCCATCATATAATCTTCTACTTTCCATCATATAACTTTCTGATCTACAATTTTAGTTTCCTATTTACTTCCTTTGCAATATTTTACTTTTCGTTCCATAAACCAAAAATACCAAAAATATTACTTTATCGTTTATCCATCTCTATCAGATCACACTTTGCAAATAACCATGAAGGGATTGACAACCCCTTTATCGCGTTGGGTGCAAGTTGGTGTTTGTTTGTGCAGGTATTCGGTGACTTGTGCATTATCTCCTACTCGATTGATACCTTGGTTCTCAAAACTGAGGGAAATAATTACTCTACTTTGCTACATCACCCTTTCCTCTTCAAGGGAAAAACCAACGCAAGCTCAAGAAGTAGCAGGAAGAATTTCTGGCGCCGTTGCCGGGGAGATCTACGCCATGTCAAAAGTCAAGATTTGTCTCCCGTCAACTTGCCAATTTCTGGAGTTGTTGCCGAGGAGATCTACGCCAAGTCAAGACATACCAAGTACCCATCATAAACTCTCATCTCTTGCGTTACATTATTCACCATTCGCCTCTCGTTTTTCCTCTCCCCAATTCTAAAACGATTTTCGAAAGGATTTGCCTTTTCTTTGCCCCTCTTCCGTTCGTCTTCTTCGCTCGCCTTTTGTGTGCTCTTGTGTTGGATTGCTTGCTTTTCACGATGACTCAAGAGAATACCAAACTATGTGACTTTTCCAACAGTGATAACAATGATTTTATTAGTACTCCGATTGCTCCCGCTACTAATGCGAAATCTTGTGAAATTAATGCTACTTTGTTAAATCTTGTTATGAAAGATCAATTTTCTGGCCTTCCTAGTGAAGATGCTGCATCCCATCTAAACAATTTCGTTGATTTGTGTGATATGCAAAAGAAAACATATGTGGATAATGATATTGTTAAATTGAAGCTATTTCCGTTCTCACTTCGAGATCTTGCTAAAACTTGGTTTTCATCTTTGCCTAAAAATAGTATCGATTCATGGAATAAGTGTAAAGATGATTTTATTTCCAATTATTTTCCTCCCGCTAAGATCGTCTCCCTTAGGAACGATATTATGAATTTTAAGGAACTTGATCATGATCATGTTGCACAATCTTGGGAGAGGATGAAATTAATGATACGAAATTGCCCTGCGCATGGTTCGAATCTGTGGATGATTATACAAAAAATTTATGCCGAATTGAATTTTGCTTCTAGGTATCTTTTAGATTCGGCCGCGGGAGGTACTTTTATGGAAATTACTTTAAGAGAAGATACTAAACTCCTAGATAATATTATGGTTAATTATTCTCAATGGCATACCGAAAGATCTTCCACTGGTAAAAAAGTGCATATGATTGAAGAGATTAATGTTTTCAGTGGAAAGATGGATGAGCTTAAGAAATTATTTGCTAGTAAGAGTGCTCCTATTGAACCTAATTATATGCATTTGTCTACTTTGATTGAGAATAATAATGAATCTATGGATGTGAATTTTGTTGGTAGGAATAATTTTGGTAATAACGAGTATAGAGGTAATTATAATCCTAGGTCGTTCCCTAGTAATTCCTCTAATAATTATGGTAATTCCTACAACAATTCTTATGGAAATTATAATAAGATGTCCTCTGATTTTTAGAATAGTGTTAAAGAATTTATGATTTCGCAAAAGAATTTCAATGCTTTGATTCAAGAAAAATTGCTTAAGATTGATGATTTGGCTAGGAACGTGGATAGAATTTCTCTTGATGTTGATTCTTTGAATCATAGATCTATTCCACCCAAGCATGATATCAATGAGTCTCTCAAAGCCATGAGAATTTCCATTGATGAGTGCAAAGGAAGAACCGCTAAGATGCGTGCTAAAAAAGATTGGTTTATAAAAGCGTGTTCTTCTAGTTTCCGTGAAAATAATGATGAAGATCTTAAAGTGATTGATGTGAATCCTATTGAATCTTTGTTTTCCAATATAAATCTTAATAAATATGGGACTGGAGATGAGTCAACCTTAGTTATAAGGTGTCCCAATGATTCAGAGTTTTTAGATCTTGATGCAAAAATTGATAAAAGTAGGATTGGAGAGGTCAAAACTTTAGGTAGTGATGAGCCCACTCTTCTGGATTTCAAGGAATTTAATTATGATATTTTTTCTTTAATAGATTGTATTTCCTAGTTGCAAACCATGTTGAATTCTTGTCATGCTTATAATCAAAACAAAGCTTTTACTAAGCATATCATTGATGCTATGATGCAATCCTTTGAAGAAAAGCTTGAATTGGAAGTTTCTATCCATAAAAAACTTTATGATGAGTGGGAACCTAAAATTAAGATTAAGATTAAAGATTATGAGTGCTATGCTTTGTGTGATTTGGGTGCTAGTGTTTCCACCATTCCAAAAATTCTTTATGATGTGCTAGGTTTCCGTGAATTTGATGATTGTTCCTTAAATTTGCATCTTGCGTATTCCACTATTAAGAAACCCATGGGAAGGATTAATGATGTTCTTATTGTTGCAAAAAGGAATTATGTGCCCGTAGATTTCATTGTTCGTGATATAGCTTGCAATCCTACATGTCCTATTATTCTTTGTAGACCTTTCCTTAGAACGATTGGTGCAATTATTGATGTGAAAGAAGAAAACATTAGATTTCAATTTATGTTAAGGAAAGGCATGGAACACTTCCCAAGAAACAAAATTAAATTGCCTTATGAATCTATTATGAGAGGCACTTATGTATTGCATGCCAAAGATGATAATATCTAGATCTATTCGTGTTTTATGCCTAGCTAAAAGGCTTTAAAGAAAAGCACTTGTTGGGAGGCAACCCAATCGCTTTTTAGGTCCTGTTTTTCATTAAATAATTTATCTAGCCTCTGGTTAGATGTGGTTTTGTGTTTTAATTAGTGTTTGTGCCAAGTAAGACCTTTGGGATAGCTTACAGTGATAGTTGATTTGATCTTGCTAAAAAGCAGAAACTTTTGCGCTCAGGAAAACAATTCTCATTTTTAGCAGAAGCGTGATAAAATATTGATTCTTTTAGAAGAACATTAATAAACAAATTTCTTAGGTTTTCCTAATTTTTCAGAATTTTTGGAGTTAGAGAAGTATTCGAAATATCCATATTTCTACAGACTATTCTGTTTTTGACAGATTCTGTTTTCTATGTGTTGTTTGCTTATTTTGATGAATCTATGGCTCATATCGGAGGGTATGAACCATGGAAAAGTTAGAATACAGTAGATATTACACCTATATAAATAAATAATGAGTTCACAACAGTACCAAAAGTGGTGATTTATTTTCTTATACTAACGGAGCTTATGAGATTTTCTGTTGAGTTTTGTGTTTGTGCAGTTCTCAAGTTTTCGGTAAGGATTTGTTGGACTATGGAGTAAGGAGTGGCAATAGCCTAAGCTTGGGGATTCCCAAGGAACCTCAAGGTAATATTCAAGGACAACTAAGAGCCTAAGCTTGGGGATGCCCCGGAAGGCATCCCCTCTTTCGTCTTCGTCTATCGGTAACTTTACTTGAGGCTATATTTTTATTCACCACATGTATATGTGTTTTGCTTGGAGCGTCTTGTATGATTTGAGTCTTTGCTTTTTATTTTGACAAAATCATCTTTTCTGTACGCACATTTTGAGAGAGACACACATGAATCGTGATTTATTAGAATACTCTATGAGCTTCACTTATATCTTTTGAGCTATGCAATTTTGCTCTAGTGCTTCACTTATATCTTTTTAGAGCACGGCGGTGGTTTTATTTTATAGAAATTTATGAACTCTCGTGCTTCACTGATATTATTTTGGGAGTATCTAAACAAAATGGTAATTTGCGTTGGTTATAAATTTAGTCCTAATATGATAGGCATCCAAGAGGGATACAATAAAAACTTTCATATAAAGTGCATTGAATGCAATGAGAAGTTTGATTCCTTATGATTGTTTTCAGATATGAAGATGGTGATATTAGAGTCATGCTAGTGGGTAGTTGTGAATTTGAGAAATACCTTCGTTAAGGTTTGTGAGTCCCGTAGCATGCGCGTATGGTGAACCGTTATGTAACGAAGTTGGAGCATGAGATATTTTTTGATTGCCTTCCTTATGAGTGGCAGTCGGGGATGAGCGATGGTCTTTTCCTACCAATCTATCGCCCTAGGAGCATGCGCGTAGTACTTTGTTTCGATGAATAACAGATTTTTGCAATAAGTATGTGAGTTCTTTATGACTAATGTTGAGTCCATATATTATATGCACTCTCACCCTTCCAGCATTGCTAGCCTCTCTAGCATCGCGCAACTTTCGCCGATACCATAAACCCACCATATACCTTCCTCAAAACAGCCACCATACCTACCTATTATGGCATTTCCATAGCCATTCCGAGATATATTGCCATGCAACTTTCCACCATTCCGTTTATTCTAACACGCATCATCATTGTCATATTGCTTTGCATGATCATGTAGTTGACATCGTATTTGCGGCAAAGCCACCGTTCATCATTTTTTATACATGTCGCTCTTGATTCATTGCACATCCCGGTACACCGCCACAGGCATTCATATAGAGTCATATCTTGTTCTAGTATCGAGTTGTAATTTTGAGTTGTAAGTAAATAGAAGTATGATGATCTTCCTTTTTATAACATTGTCCCATGTGAGGAAATAAAAGAAATAAAAAAGGAGAAGAAAGGGAGAGAAAGAAAAAAAGAAAAAAAAAGAAGAAAAAATGAGAGAAAAAGAGAGAAGGGGCAATGTTACTATCCTTTTCCATACTTGTGCTTCAAAGTAGCACCATGATCTTCATGATAGAGAGTCTCCTATGTGTCACTTCCATATACTAGTGGGAATTTTCATTATAGAACTTGGCTTGTATATTCCAACGATGGGCTTCCTCAAATTGCCCTAGGTCTTCATGAGCAAGCAAGTTGGATGCACACCCACTTAGTTTTCTTTTTGAGCTTTCATAAACTTATAGCTCTAGTGCATCCGTTGCATGGAAATCCCTACTCACTCACATTGATATCTATTGATGGGCATCTGCATAGCCCGTTAATACGCATAGTTGATGTGAGACTATCACCCTCTTTTTGTCTTCTCCACAACCACCTTCTACTCCACCTATAGTGCTATGTCCATGGCTCACGCTCATGTATTGCGTGAAAGTTGAAAAGGTTTGAGAACATGAAAGGTATAAAACAATTGATTGGCTTGTCATTGGGGTTGTGCATGATTTTAATATTTCGTGTGATGAAGATGGAGCATAGCTAGACTATATGATTTAATAGGGATAAGCTTTCGTTGGCCATGTTATTTTGAGAAGACATAATTATCTTGTTAGTATGCTTTAAGTATTATTGTTTTATGTCAATATTAATTTTTTTTTGAATCATACGAATCTGAACATTCATGCCACAATAGAGAAAATTACATAGATAAATATGTTAGCTAGCATCCCACATCAAAAAAAATCTATTTTTATCATTTACCTACTCGAGGACGAGCAGCAATTAAGCTTGGGGATGCTTGATACGTCTCCAACGTATCTATAATTTTTGATTGTTGCATGCTCTTATATTATCTATTTTGGATGTTTTATTATATGCATTATTATGCTATTTTCTATTATTTTTGGGACTAACCTATTAACCTAGAGCCAAGTGTCGGTTCTTGTTTTTTCCCTTGTTTTAGAGTTTCTAGAAAAGGAATATCAAACGGAGTCCAAACGAAATGAAACTTTTCGCGATGATTTTTCTTGGACCAGAAGACATCCAGAGGACTTGGAGTAGATGTCAGGCAAGACACGAGGCGGCCACAAGAAGAGATAGGTCGGTGGAGTCACGAGGGGCCCACAAGGGTGGGGGGCGCGCCCAGGGGGTAGGGCGCGCCCCCCACCCTTGTGGGCCCCTCGTGACTCCACCGACCTATCTCTTCCTATCGGCGTCCTGGGAACAGGGGTACCCAGACTTGCCTGCTTGCGGCCCACGGCGTGGCTCCATTAGCGGCCCGATATGGCCCAGTTTCAGCAATAACGACTCAAGACCCTCGCGAGGGGCCAAGCCTCACGAGGCGGACGACACCAAGACCTCCCTGGGGGCCGGCCTCACTAGGCTAGCTCCCGAGGAGCGGAGATATCAATGCAAGGTGTACCTCGCGAGGTTCACATGACATAAGCCATGATGACCAAGGCCAAGTGGGAGCCAATGGGCACGGTGTACAAGTTTCCCCTTTGGTGCCAAGGAGGCAAGCGCAGGCGTGGAGTCCCGAGGAATCAGGCAAAGGTTACCATATTGGTGCAACGAGACCAAGACTGCCAGGACGACATGACGGAGGTCATCGCGGAGCCCACTACAGCGTCACCACCAGAGCCTTTGCTGGCGAAGACTACTTTTGTCAGGATAACTTGTACTAGTTGTCTCCCTTTGAATTTGGCCGTTGTATGATCCCTTCTCGCCTACATTTGGGAAGTGGGCCAACGCCACTATAAATAGGACTTAGCCACCACCCGAGAGAGGGAGGGGATCATTCATACCATCGTCACACCCACTAGCTCATCGAGCTCAAGAACACCTCACCTCCTGAGGCTGTTCAACTACTGTAATTGTTCATGCTCAGCCCCTGGAGGCAATCCACCACAAAGCTAGAGTAGGGTATTACACCACAAGGTGGCCCGAACCAGGATAAACTACTGTGTCTCTTGTCCCTTGGGTTCGTTGAGCTAGGCTGTGGAATCGTTGGACCAGCAGGTTGGGAAGAAGGAGTTCTTCGTACGCACCATAGTGTTCGAATCTCTCAAGGGTCCGCGGAGCCCAGGATCTGAAATTTGGTGCGCCAGGTAGGGGTGCGTCGAAGCTTCTCCCCCATAGATCGACTCGCTGCCACTCCACCATCTCCATGGCTGATGCGTGCCGAGCCCGTGCTGAGCGTCGAGCTGCTCTCGCCACACGCGTTGCCTAGACGGCTCCCGTTGGCGGGCCTCCCCATCATTCTCCATCACCTGCCCCCAACGCCGTCACCGGCCTGGCGGGGCACGAGCAGCTAGCTTCGTTGCAGCACCCCTCCATGCGGCGGGACGGACGCACCGCCACCCCGTCGTTGACACTGGCCGACTCGTCATCCCATGCTCGGCACGGCCCGGCGAATGCGCAAGCTGCGTTGCTCATGGCGCGTGAGCTCCTGCACTACTGCCTAGTCGAAGACCTCTACGAAGACTGGTTGGACCGCATAACCGAGCTAGTCAGCGCGGCTGGGGGCTCGCCTGCACCGTCCCTCTCGCTACCTCATCCGCCGCCTGCTGCGGGTGACGTAGCCCATGGAGCGCCTCCGCCACCTCCCCATCAGGACATCGCCCTCGGTCCAAGACCCGCGGCCCCGCGACGTGACCCACCATGCCGGGCACCCGCATGCAAAGAGGAAAGCTGCCAGGAAGTCCAGCGGCCGCAAGAAGGTGCTCCAGCGCTCCATCCACCGCCATGTATAGAATGCACGCCACCTGCAGTGGTGGCGCGCGAGCACCAAGATCAGACTCCACCTCCACGACGAGCTCCGATGACCACAGCGGGCTGCCGCGCCTTCTGCCCTAAGCTACGCAGCGTCATCTGGCCAGGCAAGTTCAAGCCTGACCTGCCTCCATGTTATCACGGTACCCCAGACCTTGCGGAGTTCCTGTTGCTCTACGAGCTGAGCATCGAGGTGGCTAGTGGCGACGAAAAGGTCTTGGCAAACTGGTTCCCCATGGCCCTCAAGGATGGTGTGCGCTCGTGGCTCCATAATCTGCCTGTGGGATCGATCTCCTCCCGGGGCGAGATGCGCGAGCGTTTCATTGCCAACTTCTAGGGCACTGGCGACTGCCCGCCTGTCGTGGGTGACCTACGGCGCATCAAGGAGCAGCCAGGGGAGACCCTGTAGAAGTACATCCAGCGCTTCAACAGCGTTCGCCTTAAGATCCCCAAGGTTTCTGACGAAGCCATCATCTCGGTGTTCTCTGATGGCGTGACATCGTGTCCCCTGCCTCCTGTTACCATCTGCCTTAGACGCACAGTTCAGGACCCCCTACCCGAGATCCGCCGGTTTTGACACCGACATTGGTGCTTTCATTGAGAGTTCCTCTATGTCGTCGCCATTAGGCTTGATGGCTCCTTCGATCATCGATAGCGATGAAGTCCAGGGTGAGACTTTTCTCCCCGGACAGATCTTTGTGTTCGACGGCTTCGCACTGCCGGCCAACTCGCTTGGCCATCTGGAGCAGATCGAAAGTTACGCCACTGGCCACCAAGTCAGGTTTGGAAGCTTAAACTACACGGCCGATGTCCGCAGAGACTTGATCTTCGACGGATTTGAGCCCCTGCCTTGTGCGCCACACGGTCACAATGAGTATGATTTAGCTCTACCATCAGACAGTGTTCAGGAGATCGCACCGGCGACCGCTCCGACCCTCAACTCGGAACCAGCTGCGCCATCCATGGACGGGTGGATAGACCCCGCCATGGAGGCCGCACTCTCATCGGCGATCAAGCCGAGTATCGACCTTACCCTTCACGAGAGCCGTGATGCCGAACTACCGGATTCCTCCCCGGCCACGGACTCCCAACCGCCTGCGCCCGTGCCTATCGAATCCGATTGGGCGCCGATTATGGAGTTTACCTCCGCGGATATCTTTCAGCACTCGCCCTTCGACGACTTACTGAACTCATTAAGGTCTCTCTCCTTGTCAGGAGAGTCCTGGCTGAACTATGTTCGGCAGGATTGGGATGCGGATGATGAAGAAATTTGCCGCCCACCCACCACCCACTTAGTAGCCACTGTCGACAACTTAACCGACATGCTCGACTTCGACTCCGAAGACATCGACGGTATGGACGACGATGCGGGAGGCGAAGAGGAACCACTGCCCACCGGGCACTGGACAACCACCTCATCATATGATATATACATGGTGGACACACCCAAAGAAGGCAATGGTGATGAGACAGCGGAGGATGACCCCTCCAAGAAGCAACCCAAGCGTCGGCGTCAGCGGCGCCGCTCTAAGTCTCGCCAAAGTAAAAGCGGTGACCCCGGCACAGGAGATAATAGCACTCCAGATGGTGCCGAAGACGACAACAATCCCCTCCAGCAAGATTTAGGGTAGGAGGATGGAGAAGCCAGCCCTCCAGAGAGAGCGGCAGATGGAGAGGCGGAGGATGATAATTACATGCCTCCCTCCGAAGACGAGGCAAGCCTCGACGATGACGAATTCATCGTGCCTGAGGATCCCGTCGAACAAGAGCGCTTCAAGCGCCGGCTTATAGCCACGGCTAATAGCCTTAAGAAAAAGTAGCAGTAGCTTCAAGCTGATCAAGATTTGCTAGCTGACAGATGGACTGAAGTCCTTGCGGCCGAGGAATATAAATTCGAACGCCCGTCCAAGAGTTACCCAAAGCGTAGGTTGCTACCTCGACTGGAGGAGGACGCACTCAAACCTACATCTCCAGCATATGATGCGGCTGACCGGCCACCTCGTGGCTGCGACAGAGAGGCATTTCAGCCAAAAACTCAGCCCGCACCCCGACGCCACTCAAATAAAAATGACAAGGCATGGGGAAACATGCTAGACCTGCGAGACATATTGGAGGACAAAGCAAAACATGCAAGATCAATCTACGGATCACGAGGGCGCGCCACTATGCGAGACGATAACCGTCACACCGGATACAGTAAAAGTAAATCCGGTCGGGCCGAACATAGCGGGCAAGACTCATTTGAGCTCCGTCGCGATATAGCCCAGTACAGAGGCGCCGCACACCCCCTATGCTTCACAGACAAACTAATGGATCACCAAATCCCAGAGGGTTTCAAACCCGTAAATATCAAATCATATGACGGCACAACAGATCCTGCGGTATGGATCGACGATTTCCTCCTGCACATCCACATGGTCCGCGGTGATATCTACACGCCATCAAATACCTCCCACTCAAGCTCAAAGGACCAGCTCGGCATTGCCTCAACAGCTTGCCAGCAGAGTCCATTGGCTGTTGGGAAGATCTGGAAGCCGCATTCCTCGACAACTTCCAGGGCACTTATGTGCGATCGCCAGATGCCGATGACTTGAGCCACATAATTCAACAGCCAGAGGAGTCGGCCAGGAAATTCTAGACACGGTTCCTAACAAAGAAGAATCAATCGTCGACTATCCGGATGTAGAAGCCCTAGCAGCTTTTAAGCATAACATCCGCGACGAGTGGCTCGCCCGACACCTTGGCCTAGAAAAGCTGAAATCTATGGCAGCCCTCACGACACTCATGACCCGCTTTTGTGCGGGAGAAGACAGCTAGCTGGCTCGCAGCAATAACATCTCAAAGAACCATGGTACTTCGGATACCAAGGATGGCAATGGTAGGTCACGTCGCAACAAACACAAGCGCCGCATTAACAGCGACAATACAAAGGATACGGCAGTCAATGCCAGATTCAAAGGCTCTAAACCCGCTCAGCAGAAAAAGTCATTTAAAAGAAGCACTCCGGGCCCGTCCAGTTTGGACTGTATACTCGATCGCTCGTGTCAAATACACGGCACCCTCGACAAGCCAGTCAACCACACCAACAGTGATTGTTTGGTGTTCAAGCAGGCCGGCAAGTTAAATGCCGAAAACAAAGATAAGGGGTCGCATAGCGATGACGAGGAGGAGCCCCAGCAGCCGAACACCGGAGGACAGAAGAGGTTCCCCCCGCAAGTGCGGACGGTGAACATGATATACACAACCCACATTCCCAAGAGGGAGCGGAAGCGTGCGCTAAGGGACGTATATGTGTTGGAGCCAGTCGCCCCAAAGTTCAACCCATGGTCCTCTTGCCCGATCACCTTCAATCGCAGGGACCACCCCACTAGTATCCGTCATGGAGGATTCGCCGCAGTGGTCCTAGACCCAATCATTGACGGATTTCACCTCACTCGAGTCCTTATGGATGGCGGCAGCAGCCTGAACCTGCTTTATCAGGACACAGTGCGCAAAATGGGTATATACCCCTCAAGGATCAAACCCACAAAAACGACCTTCAAAGGCGTCATACCAGGTGTAGAGGCCCATTGCACAGGCTCAGTGACACTGGAAGTGGTCTTCGGATCCCCGGATAACTTCCGAAGCGAGGAGTTAATCTTCGATATAGTCCCGTTCCACAGTGGCTATCATGCACTGCTCGGGCGAACCGCGTTCGCGAGATTCAATGCGGTACCGCATTATGCATACCTCAAGCTCAAGATGCCAGGACCTCGGGGGGTCATCACAGTCAATGGAAACACAGTGCTCTCTCCGCACGGAGGAGCACATTGCGGCCCTCGAAGCAGAAGCACAAAGCAGCCTCTTAAGGCAACCCACTAGTTCGGCGATTAAGGACCCGGACACTTTCAAGCGCGCCCGGAGTAATCGGCAGCAAGACCGCCTGGCACGTTCCGAGCTCGCATAGCAATGCGGCCCCCACCCCAGTCCCAGCCACACGGCGAAATCCGTGCCACGCGTACATAATTACGCATTGAAAATACCATGGGCATAGATGAGGAGGGGGGCACGACTACGGCACGCCCCAAAACGCGGCTCAACCGCACAAGGGGCTTCCTGCTTTGTTATTTTTCTCTCTTTCGGGACTTTAATATCTGTAAATCCTGCCCGGCAGTATGATTGCCGAACACATGATGCAACAACCAAGGAGGCAGAAAGCTACGTCGCACCACAGAACTCCCAGGTGGATAACGATAACGAGTGAAATACTTGCTTTAATACCATTCCTCAGCTTGCCCTTGGAGGGGACATGTCAAATAGTCCTACTTTTTGCTTATCGCACTACTTGTATCATTCTGCTTTAACGCACCTTTTTGAATAAACAATGCATAGCACTAGACTACTATTGCATTTTCTATTCTTCTTTATATATATATGTATATGTTCATTCATGACATCCAGCACCCGTACACTCTGGTACGGCCAATACGCTAGGGGCTTAAGCATACCCCATAATACGGCGTGAGAAGTCCGAACACTTTAGACAGTGCGGCACCCCGAACTTATAGCATTATATGCATCAGCTCTGAATCATGTCTTGGGTCAATAGTTGGGTTTGCCCGGCTCCCATGTTTTGGTACCTTACGTTTTGCTATATTGGCTAAGGTAGCACTGGGAGAACTAATGCGATTGTGCCCCGGTTGAGTTGGGCTAAGCACCTCAGTAGGGAAAGCTAAAACTGACTGTCATGATAAGGCGAGAGACTGGTCGCTGTTCGAGAGGTTTCGAGTCCCTAAAGACTTATGCCGCTTAGAGCGAGGAGTCGGCTTTGTACGGCTTAAGGCGTGTATAGCGCCCCAAATTCGGCCTTCCAAATACTAGGGGCTTTGCCAAAATTTAAAATTATAGAATTCTATGGCTAAGTGAGAGTGATAAAGCATTATAGTCCGATTGCCTTGTTCGTTGCGCTAAGCACCTCCCTCGAAGGACCCAAAAATGGGAACAAGAGTGCTCAGGTTTATCCCGAACACCCCAGCACTCGTGGCATGGGGGCAGAAGCCGACGACTAGCCGTCTCTCAGATTTGATAAATAGCCGAACAGAAGGTAATATTTTAAATTCAAACAAGCGTTGCATAGCGCATATGAATAAGTTTTCATACCACAGGATCACACGAGCAAGTTCATTCAAATATTACATCTTTCGCACACTCGTCGCTACAAGACGGGCACCCTTCAGGACACCCTCATAATACATCTCAGGGTGGCGATGCTCCTTTCCCTGCGGCGGCCCCTCCTTCACCAGCTTCTCGGCGTCTATCTTGGCCCAGTGCACCTTCGCGCAAGCAAAAGCCCGGCGTGCACCCTCGATGCAGACGGACCGCTTGATGACTTCTAGCCGTGGGCAGGCATCCACATGCCGCCTCACCAGGACGAAGTAGCTATTGGGAAGGGCGTCGCCAGGCCACATCCGGACTATAAAGCCCTTCATGGCCTGTTCGGCCGCCTTGTGCAGCTCGACCAGTTGCTTCAGCTAGTCGCTCATAGGCATCGGGTGTTCAGTCCCAGTATACCGAGACCAGAACAAATTCTCCGTCGAGCTTCCCTCCTCGGCCTGGTAAAACTGTGTGGCATCCGACATGCTGCGGGGCAAATCTGCGAATGCTCCTGGAGAGCTCCGGACTCAGGTAAGTAACAAGTAATTTACTTTCACATGCTTGCTTTGCATATTGAATGCCTTACCCGCTGCTATCTTCCTCGTCGCCTCAATCTCCTGGAGGGCCTTTTGGGCTTCAGCCTTGGAATTCTTTGTGCTCTCAAGGGCCGTGGCAAGCTCAGGCTCTCGCTCTTCGAGTCAAGCTCCAACGCCTTGTGCTTCGTCACAAGAGCTTGGAGCTCTTGCTGCACCTCGCCCACCCGTGCCTCTTGCTTTTTCCGCTCGGTGCGCTCCTGGGCCGCTTTATTTTCGGCCTCGGACAGTGCTTGCTTCAGGGTCGCCACTTCGGTCGTGGCCCCTGGCAAATTCATGTTGATCCTGTCATTTTGCAATCGCATCTTATATATATATATAGACTAGGTATTACTTACCTTTGTTCTCCTCGAGCTGCCTCTTAGCAAGGCCGAGCTCTTTCTCGGACCCCTCGAGGTCCTACTTTAGTGCGGAGACCTCCGCAGTGAGTGCGGCAGAGGTCAGCAGCGAAGCCTGCATACGCATATAGACATACGTATATTAGACTCATGCGGATATTATTTGATCCTCTATTCGGCTTTTCTTCATGAACACCAAACAGAGCATCAGGGGCTACTGTCTATGCGGTAATATTTTTCCTATATTTTAAATACTTACCTCAAAGCCTGTTAGAAGGCTGGCACAGGCTTCAGTCAGTCCGCTCTTGGCGGACTGAACCTTCTTGATCACCGCACTCATAATAGTGCGGTGCTCTTCATCGATGGAAGCGCCGCGAAGCGCTCCCAGCAGGTTGTCCGGTGCCTCTGGATGGACAGAGGTCACTGGCACGCGTGTCTTACCCTTTCTGGATGGGGGCCGCCTACCCGAGTCCAGAACCACTGGAGGTTCCGACGCGGTGTTCGGCTGAGAGCCGAGCTTGGAGCCCCCGGGAGCCTTGCTCCCTTTGCTCCTGGAGTCCAGAAGGTTGCCTTGAGGCGCCTCCGGGACTATCTCCCCCTGGCTCGGTGCCCCTTGAGACAATACCTCGGCATTGTCCGTAGGGCAAGGGGAGGAGGCGGTCGGAAGTGGATCGCTATCCATATCCGACGAGTCCAAGGAGCCATATGACGAGGATACGTCGATACGGGCTTGGGGCAGTCTGCATAATCATATTCGGCGTTAGGAGAAGTAGTGCGACGAAGGATTGCTATGAGTTACTCTAGTATCCGAATACTTACGACTTCGCCAGGGGCTTGGCCCTGAGCAGCCACTCGTCTTCGCCTTCGGCGGCGGTGGTGGAGCAGTCCGGAAGAAGAGTCCTTCCCTTCCTGGACCCTTCGGCCTCCTCGGTCGGGGATGCCTTCATTTTCTTGTCTCCCCCGGCTGGAGGGGGAGCATCTTCATCTTCCCCCTCGTCTTCATGGGAGGAGTGCGTCGCGGAGTTATCGGACGATGAGTCCGATACTGTCGTGGTTCTAACTCTAACAGTGATGTAGGGGGGTATGTATGGAGAGGCTAGATCTCAGCTATTGGGAAGTTGTAAACACACCAAGATGTACGAGTTCAGGCCCTTCACGGAGGAAGTAACAGCCCTACGTCTCGGTGCCCGGAGGCGGTCGATTGGATTACTGGCGTGTGAATAACAGGGGTGCGAACCCTTCATACTGAGGAGGGGGTGGCTTATATAGAGTTCGTCGGCCCCCTCCTGCCCTCAGTAATGCAGGGTTTAAGGTACATTTAAGGTTGGGCGTTACTGGTAACGCCCCTAATAAAGTGTGATAATGACCATAAAGACTACTTAATAGCCGACTGTTTGCCTGCGGAGTGACTTTAGGTCTCCTGGCAGTCGAGTGGTTGGCTTCATAGTCGAGTGATGGCTTCTTGGTCGAGTGTCTTGAACCCGTCGAGTGGGATACCTTCAAGTTGATTGAAAGGTGACTTCTCCTAGGGATGTCCCAGGGTAGGGCTCTTTGGACAGGCCCGTGCCCCTACCCTAGGTACATGGCTTCATCAGATACCACCTGGCGCCGGGAACTCTTTCGGGTTCCCTTGGCCTTCTTCTTGGTCTTCTCCGGCACCTTATAAGGAGCTGGAGTCAGCATCTCCGTCAGGAGAGCGCCCGCAGTGTCTTTGGGCAGGGGGGCAGACAGTCAATCTGCTCCGATGCCTCCACCCAATCCTGTCAAAAGCATGGGAGCTCAGACCCCGCACGTGGTTAAGCCATGGGAAATAAATATCCTATCAGATGTACGGAACTTACCGGATTCGCAGGGCGCCTCGCGCTTAGCCCGCGGTCCTCGGTGAGAGGGGGAGGGACCTCGGCGCCCTTGAACAGCACCCTCCAGACATCTCTGTGCATCGTGTCGAAGAGCTCGCTTAGAGTCTGGTGCCGGGCCGGGTCGAACTCCCATTAGTTGAAATCCCGTTGTTGACACGGGAGGATCCGGCGGAAGAGCATGACCTGGACTATGTTGACGAGCTTAAGTTTCTTGCTCGTCATGTTCCGGATACACTTCTGGAGTCCGTCCAGCTCCACCGATGAACCCCAGGACAGGACCTTCTCCTTCCAGGAAGTGAGCCGCGTGGGGATTCTAGATCGAAACTCGGGGGCCACCACCCAGTTGGTGTCGCGCGGCTCGGTGATGTAGAACCACCCTGATTACCACCCCTTTACGGTCTTCACGAAGGAGCCCTCGAGCCATGCAACGTTGGGCATTTTGCCCTCCATGGCTCCGCCGCATTCCGCTTGTTGGCCGCCCACCACCTTTGGCTTGATATTGAAGGTCTTTAGCCACAGGCCGAAGTGGGGACGGATGCGGAGGAAGGCCTCGCACACCACGATGAACGCCGAGATGTTGAGGATGAAGTTCGGGGCCAGATCATGAAAGTCCAGCCCATAATAGAACATGAGGACGCGGACAAATGGATGGAGGGGAAACCCCAGTCCATGGACGAAGTGGGCGAGGAAGACCACCCTCTCGTGAGGTTCTGGGGTAGGGATGACCTGCCCCGCGGCTGGTAGTCGGTGCACGATGTCCGCGGCTAGGTATCCGGCTCCACGTAACTTTTTGATGTGCCCCTCCGTGACGGAGGAGGCCATCCACTTGCCTCCCACTCCGGACATGTTTTGGAGAGAGTTGAGAAGGAGGATGCGGACTTGGGCGCTAGAGGTCGAGTGCGCGAGAATGGATGAACAAGGAGGAAGAAGGCGTGGATAGAAAAAGGTGAGATCTTATCCCTTTATAAGGGCGGACTAAACTATGCACCCCCACTAGCCTGGTAAAACTCGCTTATCCCCCAAGCACCGTAATTGATGGCGTGGTTGGGTTACCCACGTCCGTATTGATGAGAATCCCGTAATAAGGGGAACACGATCTCTGCTTTGACAAGACATGTCAAGAAACCGCCTCGCATTATGTGCGGGGATGGTTAAGGAAAAACGGTTCAAATAATTACCGGGCCGTGGCGTGATGTCATGCTGCCAAAACGTGTCAGCAGATTAGATTTGTGGAAATATTATTCTCTCTACGATGGTATGTGGAACTTATTTTGCAGGGTCGGATACTATCCTTGTATTCAAACTCTTCTGTGGTGTATTCGGAGGAGGAACCCGCCTTGCAATGCCGAAGACAACACTGCGCGCCGGACTCGTCGTCATTGAAGCCTGGTTCAGGGGCTACTGAGGGAGTCCTGGATTAGGGGGTCTCCGGACAGCCGGACTATATCCTTTGGCCGGAGTGTTGGACTATGAAGATACAAGATTGAAGACTTCGTCCCATGTCCGGATGGGACTCTACTTGGCGTGGAAGGCAAGTTAGGCGATACGGATATGTATATCTCCTCCTTTGTAACCGACCTTGTGTAACCCTAGCCCCCTCCGGTGTCTACATAAACCGGAGGGTTTTAGTCCATAGGACAACATACAATCATACCATAGGGTAGCTTTTAGGGTTTAGCCTCTCTGATCTCGTGGTAGATCAACTCTTGTACTACTCATATTATCAAGAATAATCAAGCAGGACGTAGGGTTTTACCTCCATCAAGAGGGCCCGAACCTGGGTAAAACATCGTGTCCCCTGCCTCCTGTTACCATCTGCCTTAGACGCACAGTTCAGGACCCCCTACCCAAGATCCGCCGGTTTTGACACCGACAGGTGTGCTAACTGCAACATGCCTAACATTTAACAACAAGCAAACATAGTCATTCAAACTGGTATTGTGACGGTCTAAGTACACTGGTTATTGTTAAATAAAAATGGAAAGGCGTGTTAACTACAAGATGTAGCAACCAAATGTAGTCATTCATAGTGGTATTGTTGAAACTGGTACTGTTGAAATTGAACTGCATAGTTCATACTTGCACATATAGACGTTGTGAATAACTGGAATAAACAAGGCATACTACAAACAACCAAAGATAGCATTTGAAACTATACATATGCTAACTACAAACAACCGAACAATCAAAAAACTTTAAAAGAGGCATATGCTAGCTATAACAGGCTTAACAACAAGCAAATATATGCATTCCTATCGGTATTTTTAAAACTGGATTGATGAAATGTACTGCACAGTAAATAATTACACATATAGAGCACCACATTGTGAACAACTGAAATAAACAAGGCATACTGCAAACAACCAGATATAGCAATTAAAACTGGACATATTCTCACTACACTACAAAAGGGACTCGACAAAACAAATCATGGGTTTCCTCCTGTGAAGAGGCACGGCAAAACAAATCATGGGTTTCCTCACTTGTCACAGATGGGATCGTTCCCATGGGAAGAGCACATACCCTGGATGCGCTCCATGTTGTCGCAGATGGGCTCCTTCCCCTTGGAAGAGCACAACTGTAGGGTGCCCTCCCTGATGTCGCAGACGAGCGCGTTCCCCTTGGAAGAGCAGATGGGCTCTTTTTCTTGGAAGAGCCGGAGAGGGTGCCCTCCTTGTGGTCGCCATTGATGAGGTCTGACTTGGAAGCTGTGGATCCCAAGCCAGCATCATAGAACGTGCCCTTCAAAAATGACAAAAGGGGCTCGATGGCGATGTAGAATGGCAAATTGTTAACAGCGAGCCAGAGGAGATCAGTAGCGGGGCCATGGATGAGATCAACGGAGATTGAACGCGAGGGTCGGGGAGGGCCACTTAACCCATGACATAGCACACCTCAGGATGTTGCTGTCGATGACCTCGATGTCATAGCCGGCGGCCGAGACATGCCCGCAGACTCTAGCCTGCTGCTTGAGTGCCTGCCTCCAGTAATGGTCGTCAGCTTCCTCGGTGACGTCGGGCGAAGAGACCGCTCTACACCTCTTTTGGGCCAGACGCTCCTCGAGCTCCACGGGAAGCGTAGCCGGGCTTAGGCTGCGACGCTCTGGAGTGGGGGATGAGGATGGGGATCTGTGGGAAAGGGGGGATTTGGCAGGCGTCATCTAAGAAACTTAGGGCGGCCTGGGTATGGAGATCGGTGGGTAAGCTGCATGGGCAAACCAGCAGATGTTGACAATGGAGGCCTTGCGGCGGGGGCGGGGGGGACCTTGCTAGGGTTTCAAGCGAGGGAGGGTGTGTGTGTGCTCACACGCCGGAGGAGGTTTTGGTGTGTGTGTGTGTGTGTGTGTGTGTGGAGGGGGCGCAGGGTGTTTGAGGAAATGACGCGGGTACTAAAAAATTTACTACGCAGGAGTCAAACGCGGGAGTGAAATGCCGGGCTATTGAAAATTTTGATGATAGTGCAGCGCACACGGTCCGGAGATAACAACCGTGTGTTATGAAACAAAAAAAAACCCTCGAGGAAGGCATATATTTTCTAGGGATGTAGGTGGGATTGGGAACAAGAAACATCGCACACGGTCTAGAGATAACAACCGTGTGTTATGAAACAGAAAAACCCTCGAGGCGGGTAGATATTTTCTAGGGATGCAGGCAGGATTGGGAACAAGAAACATTGCACACTGTCCGAACATAACAACCGTGTGTTATGAAACAGAAAAACCCTCAAGGTGGGCGGATATTTTTGAGAGGGGGAGCCTCATGGAGCCCAATGTACTGTGCGAATGTGTGTGTGACAGGGGCACCGGCGTGGCACACGGTTAGTTTGAGTGAACCATGTCTGTTGCATCATCCGACTTGTCTAATGTTCATAAATTTGGCGAAAAATGAAGTGGGAGAGGGTCAGAACACGAACACACTTGCATGTGGACCAAATTTATGTATCAAAAGGGTGGTTTGATTTTTAAATACCAAATGCAACTTCGATGTGGCACCTCTCTCTCGCAAAGTGCACGATATTGCTTGCCCCAACCCTCCCCACTCATGCCGGCACGAATTGGGAATCCTAAGCTATGAATGCATGCCCCCTCCCCCCAACCGAGGTTCACCTAGCAAAGTGCAAAGTAGCTAGCAGCCCCCCTCGTCCCTCGTGTCGGCACGAAGGGAATCCTAAGCTATGAATGCATGCCCCCCCAACCGAGGTTCATTCACCTAGCAAAGTGTGAAGTAGCTAGCAGCCTGACCTCCCTTGTGTCGGCACGAAGGGAATCCTAAGCTATGAATGCATGCCCCCCAACCGAGGTACACCCTAGCAAACTGTGAAGTAGCTAGCAGCCCCCCTCCCTCGTGTTGGCACGAAGGGGATCCTAAGCTATGAATGCATGCCCCCCAACCGAGGTTCACCTAGCAAAGTGCGAAGTAGCTAGCAGCCCCCCCTCCCTCGTGTCGGCACGAAGGGAATCCTAAGCTATGAATGCATGCCCCACCCCAACCGAGGTTCACCTAGCAAAGTGTGAAGTAGCTAGCAGCCCTCCCCCTCGTGTCGGCACGAAGGGAATCCTAAGCTATGAATGCATGCCCCCTCCCCCCCAACTGAGGTTCACCTAGCAAAGTGCGAAGTAGCTAGCAGGCCCCCACCCCCACCCCTCGTGTCGCCACGAAGGGAATCCTAAGCTGTGAATGCATGCCCCCCCAACCGAGGTTCACCTAGCAAAGTGCGAAGTAGCAACCCCCCTCCCCCCCACACACACTTCCAGTCGGCGGGCCAAAGAGGCATATCTCACCAAGATGGATCATAAAATGGACCAAGAATAATCCACCTTGGTCGTACAACCTCTCTCTTGTTGTTGGTCAAAGTGATGGCCGTCCATGCGACCCCGGAGATGGGCTAGCTCACCAATAATCACGCAAGTAGCTAGTCCCCGAAGACAACCACTGCATGCATGTGTCCCAAACATATGTATGGAGAGGTGTGTTTTTGAGTAACAATGGAACAACTTTGATGTGGCACCATGGTTTCGAACTAGAAATTCCCACACTGAGTGAGGGTTAGGTTGACGATGCATATGTATGTTACACCACACTTCAAGCCAACGACGGGGATTCATGCATGCATGCGTGCATAGTATATGCACTCACACTTAAGGTCTGAATCTCATCATGACCTATACTACAATAACACGAACCAAATGAAGAATCCGCCATGGTAACCTATCTTGTTGTTGGTCAAGGTGATCATGGATGTCCACACTGGTCCACGAATATATAGGCTTGTCGCCGATAACCACGCGAGGGAGTGTACCATTCGAAGCCAACCACTACATGCATATGTATGGAGGTGATGCGTGCATGCATGTTTGAATACACAACATTGATGTGGCGCGTGCGTCAAAAATCGTACACTAGCTCCCCACACAGAGCGAGATCGGTTCATGATGTGTCGTTGTACTAGCCACTTTGACTCGATGGGACGGATTCATGCATACAGATGAATGTGTGTGTGCTTAAACTGTATCATGCATGTCATCCTAGAGAAAAAATAATAATCCCCTCCTAAGTCAAATAACATCTCTTGTTGTCAGGCAAAAAGTAGTGATGGACCACGCGAGCCCACATATGGAAAGCATCGATATCGCTGATAACCGCTTAAATGGGTGTGAGAGGACAACCACCACCGCTTTGCATGTGGGCCAAACATATATATGTTGAATACCCAAAATGCACAACTTTGATGTGCCACATGCCTCAAAAACCGTAAACCATGCACCCACACAAAGCGAGGTTCATCAAGCGTACTACATATGATGGTCCCTTTCCCCCCTCTTCATCGCATACTATATGGTCCTGCCGTAATATATGTACAACCCAAAAGAATCCTCATCGATGGTGAAATTAATTAACCTCTCCTGATGTAGGTCAAAGTGATTCATGCATGCATCGATGATGGCCTCATGGGCCCACAAATGGAAGCGTCACACGTGAGTGTCCTAGCTAGGATATGCATGTTCCCCAAAAAGGTGTTGTTTGATGTTTGAATAGCCAATTTCACAACTTTGATGTGGCACGTACCTCGGAAACCAAAAAGTCCCGACACTAAGTGAGGTGTACTTGTTCACGGACGCGTACGTATAGTATATATGCTAGTCCCCTCCCACCTCTTTGACGCATACTATATACCACCATAATACAAACAAAAAAGATTCTACCTTACTATATACCGAGCGGCCGCACCCCCCATCCTCGCTACACACACAATCCTCTCTCTCCACTTCCATCCTCGACACTGCTTTCAGTCCTCAAAGCCATCATTGTATGAGGATGCCGCCGAAGCGCCCCATTGGAGGGAGTGGCGACGTTGGGGCTGCTAAAGCACTGGAGCATGGCGTGGAGATGGAGACAGAGGTTGCCATCACCGCTGACGAGTTATCATTGCAACGTGACGTCGTCGAGCTTCCACAGCCGGAGGCGGAGTTCCGCACCGACACCGACGACCACTCCGGTGACGACCACTTCGGTGACAACTCCGACAATGACGGACAGCTGGTTAGTCATCTATACCCATTTATGTGTCAAATATATCATACGGTTTCTATGGTTACTCCTTCCTCCCCCTTTTTGGAAAAGAAATCATATGGTTATGTTCTCCCAATCCATGAAATCTGAGTAAGTCTCGTTAGATCCGTGTAGTGTATTGATTGTTTGAATGGTACACGTGATAAGTTATTAGTTGTTTCATCTGTGCAAATGATTTCTGCTAGTAATCCGACTAGGTTTAGTGTTCGTGCTAATAATTCCTAGCCGGGGCTTGACAATTGATTTTGAATGACCTACATATGTTTGTGCCATTATTTTCTTCAAAAATGGTCTGTACATAGACGACTGTGCTTAAAAATTGAACCATAATATCTGGATATGTATAAATAAATAGCCATAAATTTCTAATCCTACTTCACGGCATGTAATCATTGATTTGATGCCAAATTTGTTTTACTATTTGTATAGGAGCTGTCTGACGATGTGGATAGCGAGGATGAAGATGGCCAGAGGAGGTACAAGAGGCAAATCCTGAGGGAGCTTTATGCGGGAATGCATAATAGGCGTATTAGGACCTGGAACGGCGGCTATGGATGCCCATTTTGCAGCCAGAAGCTTCATGACGCGTATCTAAGTGTTCTAGTGCATGCAAGAGGATGGGCCATTGGCTCCTTCAAGCAGAAGTATTCTCGCAGGGTGGCGCACGGCGCGTACGCTGAGTACCTAGAGAAGCTTCAGGATCGTGCTGGCCACATGTGAGATGAGATGTGGGATGGATCGAACTATGTATGCTTGAGTATGCTTAATGTGGTTGAACTATGTACTTATGGTTGAACTATGCTTATGTACGTGTACGTTTATTATCTATGTCTGAGTATGTTAAATATTTGGTCAAAATTGGTAAAAATTACAAAGGGGGACCAATAAGCTAGGACGGAGGTAGTACGTCAATCACACACGGTTCCCAAAATTGGAACCGTGTGCAATGACTTTCATTTTGCATGTTGCATCAATCTCACACGGTTCGCTCTAGAAAACCATCGCCCCCAAAATTCTTTGTGGGATAGAAAACCCTCACCACCCAATTCAAAAAAGAAAAAAGAAAAACCTCACCATCCCCACGTCATAAAAACCCTCACCCCACCCTCCACCCCCTCGGCCCCTTCGGTACGTTCCCCCTTCACACCTGCACAAACTTCTCCGCGTCTATGCCATGGCACCGCCTATCGCGGCGGTAAACACTTAGCTCGCCGCCAGCCGCCGCCGCCAGGCTACCGGCAAAGCCCACCGCATTTCGCCACTTCCGTTTGCCTCCGCCTATCGCCATCGACTTTCTCGACGCTGCTTGCGGTCGACCCAGCTCTGCCCGGTTGGGGAATCTACCGTACTAAGGGTTCTTTCTCATAGACGACAAGGTAACTAATTTAATGAGATGTTATAACATCTCTTATCCCAGTTCATCTGCCTCCTTTAATCACCCAGCGGAAATCGTCATGAATTCATTTGTATTCGAGCTGACTTGAGGGTTTTCTTTCATTCATAGAATGTACAGTGCGCCGACACTTCAGGACTTTGCGACCTCCGTCAGAGATTCCATCTCACCATACCAGATAACTTGAGGACGCGCGCGGTATGTTCATTCTCACCCTAAATTGGTTGGCATGGCCTACTTTCCTGAACATATTCTAAATATTGCTACATTTGGATAAAAAGTGCCACATGCACCATATACGTCAAAGGGGATTTTCCCCCTCTTCTTTCTATATTAGGCAAATTAATGGTGTATTGTTCTTTCGATTACTCTCATATTTCCATGACATCATGTTTACGCTATCTGTTTAATTATAGATTTTTGTCCTTCAATTTCAACTGTTGTACAGTTCTTTCAATTTGGGCCCATATTTGCATGTTACCATATTTTCTTTAACAATCCTACCATTTTCTGCAGAACATCCCTTGCTATGCAATAGATTATGTAGTGCACAATTTTTCCCTTTACATAGATGAAGGCTCCACGGATGTCATACTGCACACAAACCATGGATTTACAATCGTTGCTACTGTAAGACTTGATGAACGTGGTGACTCCTATTTTGGCACTGGCTTTTGGAAACAAATTGCAAAGTTTTATGTACTGAAAGCTGACACTAAAATTGCACTACACATAAAAGGGCCTGGTCATGAGATATATGCTAACTTCCCCGACAAAATCATCCGTCCAGACTTTGTTCAAAGTAAGTTTTCTTTTCAACTATCTGCATGTTGACTTACCCACCAATGTCAAATGAATTGTGTAGTATTTAAGCAACCAATTGTTATTCCCTTCTCTTACTATATTCCTACCTAATAACTTCTAGTTACCAATACACTTTTCTATTGCCCTGTTTTAACTAAATATTCCAGGTACTCCCATTTCTATCAGAAAGCACCGCTGACAAGGAGACGCCGAAGGTCGAGAACGGGGCTGCCAACAAGCAGAGGCGGGGCGAGCTAGAACCGTAAGCGACTCCAGCAGGCCTAGACTTCATCAGCAGCCTCCCCGATGATATGTTGAGAGTCGTCATCTCCCTCCTCCCAATCAAATATGGGGCGCGGACAACCGTCCTTTCCCGGCGGTGGCGCCCCCTATGGAACTCCAGCCCTCTCGACCTCATCGGCACCCACGAGCTCTGCCATGGCTATTTCAAAAGCTTGGATGGATTCTCCAAGATCCTCGGCAGTCACCTTGGCCCAACCAAAGGCCTTAGAATGGGAAAGTTCCATTCCAACGGCAAGGACCGAGCCAAGCTTGATGACTGGTTCCGATCCCCCGCCGTAGATCAGCTCGAGGAGCTCAATTTTGATGATGGGCATATGCAGTCGCTGGCAACGTCCGCACTCCGCCTCGCGCCCACGCTGTGCGTCGCCAAGTTCAGGAACTGCCATTCCCCCACCCTTAATGACACGCCCGCTCTTATTCTACCACGACAACACCTCGAGCTCATCGCCGTCTGCCTCTCAAATGGTGACATGGAGCGCCTGCTCCATGATTGTACTGCACTCAACTACCTTCGTCTTCAGGCGATCAATGGGTTGAGTACCTTCCACATCACCTCCATGACTCTCCAGACTATTTATGTGTGTTGCTGGTGCAGCAGGAAGACATCACAAGATGTGTACCACGATATGGTCATTGAGAACACACCTGCACTTGAGAGATTACTTGTAGTTGATCAAGAAGGTCCAACAAGAATCAATGTCATTTCTGCGCCGAAATTGATAGTGGTGGGCTACTCGTCTCACAGATACTCCGAACTTGTTATTGGATCCACACCCATTCAGGTACAACAGCCGCCTTCTACCTCTCCTTCTACAAATTAACATTATTTATAATTTTGAAGATGTTTGTTCGTCTATCATTCAGAAAATGATTCCGACAAGCTTGACCCCGAAACTGCGCACAGTGAAGGTCTTGGCACTAGAATCTATCGGCCCCAACCTGGAGCAAGTTATCAGTTTCCTGAGATGCTTTTCGTGCCTGGAGAAGCTATATATCGAGGTGATGTTCCTTTCTTGTTAAATGTTAACCATAGGGGAGTTCAAGTTTTCTTAGGGAACTTTTCATCCACTCCAACCTCTTGTGAAGAAGGCTACATTTTTCTAGAATGTAATCAAATGCCCATGTTAATCATGTCAGATCGAAGATGGCATGTTAGTGCACTTTACAAATCCTGCAAACCAAATAGGCCTGTAGTAATGTTCAAAACTGCATGTAGGCACTAACACATTTTCTTCTTTTGCATATAAGATTAGGCCCAGTGGTGGATAATGTGATACAATATAACAATCATGTCGAATGCCTAGATCTGCATCTCTTAGAAATTACTTTGAACTCCTATCGAGGGACCTTAGCGGAGATTATATTCGCCAGGTTCTTTGTTCTCAGAGCAAGGGTGCTGAAGGAAATGAGGTTTGCCATACATTTATTTCACAAAAATGAATGGTTTGTTGATCAGCACCGGCGCCTGCGGCAGAATGGAGTAGGCTCCAAAAATGCTGAATTTCATTTTGGAACTTCAGAAGACAGAGTAGTCGAAAGTCATCGTGTCAAACCCATACATGACTTCTCAGTGGCTGACCCCTTTGCAAAAATTATGAGGTTTTGAAACCAGACTTAGAAGCGGTGATATTAGTTTGAACCTCTCTGATATCCATGTTCAGTGGATCAGTGCGAGCATTTGTAGCTGATGAGCTGAATTTCATTTCAAATATCAGTTTGAACCTTGTAATATTCGAATTTGAGCCATATAACTCTGGAATTTGAACCTTGTAACATTTCAAGCTTTTGTGGTACAATCGTTGAAATGGCATCATATGAGACTCGTATATTGCTAACACTATTTTGACCTTAATATGCAATGGTCTTATATTTTATTAACCATTCTCGAATCAATTTACCTTGTCGATCTCACACCACACGACCTATATAGCTAACTCGACTGTGATCTTCGACATTATTGCACACAGTTGGTTTCTTCCACCATGTGCACTTTAGAGCGCAGAATTAATTATCGCACTCGAGTGTCCATCATCACCCTTCTGTGTAACTTTGACCTCATCACCCACGGGTAAACTTATGATCGAAGTCATTCCACACACTTTGTTTTTACAAAGCCTTTTGCCAATAAACGCCCACGATTTGTCCCTCTTCAAGCCGGCGCGTGGCCAACCTAGCCGGGAGGGAAGCTTGCACGATAAACAACGCGGTAGCGTGGGAACAGGCTCACCAATGATACATTTGGCGCCTCTTCGAGCCCACGCGTGCAGTGCGGTGTTATCAAGCGTGCACTCGAATCCACCGCTATGAACACCATGACAAGACGTGACGATTACAGGCCGGTCGGCCCCCATTTATTACAGCAGCCATTTAACCCGTGTGTCTCTTCAACCTTCTGATCGTGCCCCACCATTGCAAGAAGCACACCCACCATGAGAAATTCTTAGAGGGTATCCTGCGCGGCTCCAATGGCGCTCTGAGCGGCTGCCGACGACGAGCAGCAGTTCACCATGCGTGTCGTGGTGGACTCCCACAGAAGGTTCATGGACCTCTCAGTGGTGTACACCAACGACCCCGTCTGGGTGGAGCACTCCATCCACATCATGGAGCTATTGCTTGCCGTGGAGAAGTACAAGGTGGTCGGGTTTGACCTCGAGTACACCCGCGCTCGTGCTGGGTCTCGTCCCAAGATCGCCGTCGCCCAGATGTGCGTGCGCCACCACGTCCTCGTCTACCACTACTGCCTGGCCACAAGGCCTTGCGAGCATTTTGCCAGGTTTGTCAACAGCCCCCACTACATGTTCGCTACGGTGGGCATCACCAACGATGTAAAGGTGCTCGAGAATTTGGGCATCGCCTGCCAGAATCTTGTCGACATCCAGGGCCAATACAAGATCTTGGGCAGCAAGGAGCATGAGGAGGACTCATTGGTTCACCTTGCCGAGTCCATCATCGACCCCTACTACAGAGACATGAAGGATTCGTGCAACAAGGACAAGCGTGCCTGGCACTCGGCCTGGATGGATAAACTCGACAAAGTTCATGTCGTGTACGCGGTCAAGGAGGCATACACAAGCTACCACATGTATAGGTGGATCGTTGACATGAGGAAGTGCCTCCTTCCCCAAAACGGCCAGGGATCCAGCCGGAAGCAGAGCAATGGCAAGCGTTGTCGCAACAATAAGTAGATGATTAGATCCACATTTCTCCTACTTTAGTATGCATGTAATTGCTTACTTTGGTGTGTGGAAATGTTATGTGTGTAGTCACTTGTGTAATTGTATGCTTAATTTGGTTACGCAATGCTTTCTTTTTAAGTATATATGTTGATGCTTTGTAGACAGAGTGTAGATGTTGTGCGGACAAATAAAATCACATCGCACACGGACTAAACAATGGAACCCGTCGGTGATGTTTTCATCAATCACTCACAATTGTATACCAGCAATCGTTTGCTCACAACACACACGGCTTGTTAGCAATAATCGTCTGTGTTGTTATCGGCCTTCGCACACGTTTCCGATTACAGACCTGTTTGCCTCGTATCACACACATCTTGTTCATTTGAACCGTTTCTGCTCTCATGTCTCAACGCAAACAGTTCATCCGAGTGAACCGCATGCCGTATATCGCACACACCTTTGATCTGGCTGACCATTTCTTTTGTGTTGCCTAATCACAAATAGTTCATCCGAGTGAACCGTATGCTGTACATCGCACACACCTTCATCTGGCTGCCCATTTCTTTTGTTCCTCCTCATTGCAAACAGTTAATTGAGCTAAATAGTATGCCCTGCATCGCACACGCAACTAAAATCTGAACCGTGTTTGATGCATCCTCCATCACAAACGCTTTGCACCTTTTTGATGGTTTTTTACACCACCATTTGCGATTATGGCATCGCACACAGTTTTGTCAAAGGGTCTCTGATCGTAGTGTTGCGTTAGCAGCATCCTGCAGTAGTGATGTTGAGAAACATGTATTTGAGAAAAACTAGAATATCCATCAAGAAAACCAAAGTGTGTGTGCTTAGATAGTCTTTCTAGCATTTGATCAATAAATGGCAAAGGGTAATGATATTTTCTAGTTGCTTTATTTAATTTTCTAAAATCGATTACCATCCTATAGCCAGTAACAATTCTCAGTGGAATAAGTTCATTTTTATCATTAGGAACAATAGTAATACCTCCCTTCTTAGGGACACAATGAACATGACTTACCCATCTAGTATCAGCTATGGGATATATTATACCTGCTTCCAGAAGTTTTAGTATTTTAGTTCTTACCACTTCTTTCATCTAGGATTCAAACTTCATTGATGATCAACAACGGGTTTAGCATCAGGTTCCATATTAATCTTGTGCTGACAGAGAGTGGGACTAATGCCCTTAAGATCATCAAGAGTATATCCAATAGCAGCTTGGTGCTTCTTCAGAATTTTTAATAATCTTTCTTCTTCATGTTCTAAAAGGTTAGCACTAATAATAACAAGATATTTTTTCATCAAGATAAGCATATTCCAAAGTGTCAGGCAATTGTTTTAATTCAAACACAGGATCACCTTTATGTGGACGAGGACCTCCTAGAGTTTCAATAGGCAAATTGTGTTTAAGCAGAGGTTGTTGTTCAAAGAAGATATTATCTATTTCATTTCTTTCATGCATATGCATATCATTTTCATGGTCTAGTAAATATTGTCCTAGTGGATCAGTAGGAGGCACAACAATAGAAGCAAGACCGATTATTTCATCCTTACTAGGTAATTCTTTATTATGAGGTTGTCTATTAAACTTGGAGAAATTAAATTCATGAGACTCATCACCAAAGCTAACACTGAAAGTTTGTTTATGAAAGCATTGACAGTGTTCAAGAAAGGTCTACCAAAGATGATGGGACAAAAGTCATCTTGTGGGGAACCAAGAACTAGAAAGTCAGTAGGATATTTTATTTTCCCACACAAGACTTCAACATCTCTAACAATCCCAAGTGGTGTGATAGTGTCTTTATTAGCAAGTTTAATAGTAACATATATGTCTTCTATTTCAGCGGGTGCTATGTCATTCATAATTTCCTTGTATAAGGTAAAACGGATAGCACTCACACTAGCACCTAAATCACATAAACCACGATAACAATGATCTCCTATTTTAATTGAGACAACGGGCATGCCAACTACATGTCTATATTATATTTTTCATCGGTTTTGGCAATTCTAGCAGCTTCATCACACAAATAAATAACATGCCCATCTATGGTTTCTACCAGGAGATCTTTAACCATAGCAACACTAGGTTCTAATTTGATTTGTTCAGCAGGTTTGGGTGCTCTAATATTACTTTTGCAAACACAGTTGAAACCTTAGCATGTTCCTTTATCCTAACAGGGAAAGGTGGTTTTTCAATATAAGGAGTAGGTACAACTAGATCAACATTGTAAATAATAGTTTCATCTTTAACTACGACTGGTTCTTTAATTTCTTCTTTAATAGGGGGTGATATTTGAATCACTTCTCCTCAGGGAGATCAACATGAGTAGCAAAATATTCACAAAAAGAGGCTACTATCTTAGAGTCAAGTCCATATTTAGTGCTAAATTTTTGAAATGCATCGGTGTTCATAAAAGATTTAACTCAAGGTTAATACCTGACTATTTACCTTCATCGAGTTCCCAATCTTTAGAGTTGCATTTAATTATTTCTAAAAGATCCCACCTGAATTCAATAGGCTTCTTCATAAAAGAACTGTACAAGAAGTATCGAGGATGGATTGATCATCATAAGAAAGGCGAGCATAAAAATTCTGAATGATAATTTCTCTCGAGAGCTCATGATTGGGGAATCAATATAACTTTGAATTAAGCCTCACCCAAGCTAGAGCCATACTTTCTCCTTCACAAGGCCAAAAATTATATATGTAATTCTGATCACGATGAACTAGATGCATAGGATAATTTTTTTGGTGAAATTTCAATTTCAATCGATTCCGATTCCAAGATCCAATATCATCGCATAGCCTATACCATGTCAATGCTTTTCCCTTCAGAGATAAAGGGAAAACCTTCTTGCTAGTTTAATCTCCAGATAAACCCGCAAGCTTAAATAATCCACAAATTTCATAAACATATATCAAGTGCATATCAGGATGTTCAGTTCCATCTCCTGCATAAGGATTAGCTTGCAGTTGTTCTATCATACCTAAAGTTATTTCATAACCAATATTTTCAGTAGGTGCAGTAGGTTGAGGGGAAAATAATTGTGGTTCCGGTTGAGGTGAAGATACCCCGAACAAACCCCTCAAAGGATGATTCTCCATAGTAACAAGTGACAAAAAATTTCAGCACATAGTAATAATTTTTCCTTACCAAGAGCGCTTCACTCCCCGGCAACGGCGCCAGAAAAGAGCCTTGATGACCCACAAGTATATGGAATCAATCGTAGTTCTTTCAATAAGTAAGAGTATCCAACCCAACGAGGAGCAAAAGGAAATGACAAGTGGTTTTCAGTAAGGTAATTTCTGCAAGCATTGAAATTGTCGGTAACAGGTAGTTTAATAGCAAGATATTTTGTAACGAGCAAGTAAAGGTAACTGTAAATGAAGTGCAGCAAGGTAGCCCAATTCTGTTATGGAAAAGGACAGGCCAAAACAGTTTCTTATAATAAGCAAAGCGTTCTCGAGGGTACACGGGAATTTTATCTAGTCACTTTCATCATGCTGGCTTGATTCGTGTTCTCTACTTTGATAATTTGTGATTAGGAACCTAATATATGTTGATGATGTCTCCCCGACAACGGCGCTAGAAATTCCTTTTGATGTCGCTTGAAACTGCGTTGGTATTTCCCCAAAGAGGAAGGGATGATGCAGTACAACAACGATAGGTATTTCCCTCAGTTATGAAACCAAGCTATCAATCCAGTAGGAGAACAAAGCAACACTATGTAAACAGTACCTGCACACAAGGAACAAATACTTGCAACCCAATGCGTATGAGGGGTTGTCAATCCCTCTTCGGGTAAAGGCGCCATAAATTGTCAACTTGATGAGATAAAAATTATGGTAGATTGGATAAATAGATCTCGATAAAACGCGAAATAAAAGATGCAAATAAAAAGTGCAGCAAAGTATTTTTGGGGTTTTAGAATAATAGATCTGAAAATAAAAGCGAATAAAAATATATATCAAAGGCAAATAATAGATCAAAAAGCAAATATGATAAAGAATAGACCTGAGGGTCGTAGATTTCAGTAGTGGCTTCTCTCAAGAAATAGCACACGGTGGGTAAACACATTACTGTTGGGCAATTGATAGAAAATCGAATAGTTATGACGTTATGCAAGGAAATGATCAATATATAGGCAACTCGTCCAAGATTAGTAGACCGACTCCTGCCTGCATCTACTACTATTACTCCACACATCGACCGCTATCCAGCATGCATCTAGTGTATTAAGTTCACGGAGAAACGGAGTGATGCAATAAGAACGATGACATGATGTAGATGAGATCTATTCATGTAGGAATAGCCCCCATCTTTTCATCCTTAATAGCAATGATACATGCGTGTCTTGCTGCCCCTTTTGTCACTGGGAAAAAACACCACAAGATCGAACCCATCACAAAGCACCTCTTCCCATGGCAAGAAAAATCGATCTAGTTGGCCTAACTAAACCAAAAATTCAAAGAAGAAATATGAGGCTATAAATAATCATGCATATAAGAGATTAAAGAAAACTCAAATAATATTCATGGATATAGATCTGATCATAAACTCAAAGTTCATCGGATCCAAACAAACACACCGCAAAAAGAGTTACATCAAATAGATCTCCAAGAGACCATTGTATTGAGAATCAGAAGAGAGAGAGAGAGAGAGAGAGAGAGAGAGAGAGAGGAAGCCATGTCGCTACTTCCTACGGACCCGTAGGTCTATGGTGGACTGCTCAGGCATCATCAGAGAGGCACCAATGAGGATGATGAACCCCTCTATGATGGTGTTCAGATTGGATCTCGTGGTTCTGGAACTTGCAGCTGTTGGAATTGTTTTTCATCAAATCTCTTAGGGTTTCTGGAATATTTGGGGATTTATAGGGCGAAGAGGCGGTGCTAGAGGTCACTGAGGGGGGCACAACCCCCTTGGGCGCGTATGGGCCTCCTGGCACGCCCTGGTGGGTTGTGCCCACCTCGGGCCTCCCCTTTGGTACTTCTTTTGCCCACCGGGTGTCTTCTGGTCCAAAAAAATCTCCAAAAAGTTTCATCGCGTTTGGACTTCGTTTGGTACTGATATTCTGCAAAGTAAGAAACAAGGAAAAAATAGCAACTAGCATTGGGCACTATGTCAATAGGTTAGTCCCAAAAAATGATATAAAGTTGCCATAAAATAATTGTAAAACATCCAAGAATGATAATATAACAGCATGGAACAATCAAAAATTATAGATACATTGGAGACGTATCAGCATCCCCAAGCTTAATTCCTGCTCGTCCTCGAGTAGGTAAATGATTAAAACGGAATTTTTGATGTGGAATGTTGCCTAACATGTTCCATTTCAGTTGTCGGTGTTCATCCTTTTTCATTGTATAATCCATGCTAGTTTATTTTTCTTGCTTTCTTCTTGTGTGTTTGAAAAACTTTGATAAAATCGGAAAATATTTCTCGCTTCTTTTCAGTTTTTCTTTCTAGTTTAATTAGTTGTAGTACTAAAAGAAAACCCAAAAATATTTCTTGTTCTTCTTTTGTTTGTTGGAGCTTTCCCGTGTAAATAGTTTTTCTCGTTTCCATTTTTCTTTCGTTATTTTACTTTCTTTAGAAAAACAAAAACTCCAAGAAAAATTTAGTGAGTTTCTTTGAAATTATTTTCTTTTCTTTTGGTTGTAAGCAGAAGACCACGATGAAAATGTTGAGGTTTCTCATATGCATTAATGTTGATCTAACAAAGAGCCCATATTACCTTGTCTTCTCCTTTGAATAAATGTTTGCAGATTCCAACTTAGTCCAATGCACGTGCACTCTTATTATTATTCACATTGTTCGGTCGTGCAAGTGAAAGGTAATAATGACAATATCTGATGAAATGATTGAGATGAGGAAAAGCTGGTATGAACTCGACCTATTTTGTTTTTGTAAATATGATTAGCTCATCGTTCCTGATTCAGCCCATTATGAATGAAACATCTTTGCAATGCCAATTAGAGATTATAGTTACCCGTGTCATGCTTAATTAGCTAGAAGTGAATAATGGTTTGTCTTGTGTACCAACATGCATTTAAAATTGTTATGATGTAGTATGATAGGACGGTATCCTCTTCTGAACGATTCAAGTGGCTTGACTTGGCACATGTTCACACATGTAGTTGAATCAAAACCAACATAGCCTCCATGATATTTAGGTTCATGGTGATTTATATCATACTCATGATTGCGTTTAGTGTTGATTAATCTCAATGCATGTATATGACCGTTTTCGCTCTCTAGTTGGTTGCTCCTCAATCTTTTTGCAAGCCTAAACTTGTACTAAGTGGGAATACTGGTTGTGCATCCACTTCCTTAAACCCAAAGTTGTTCCATATGAGTCCACCTACCTACCTATATGCGGTATTTACCTGCCATTCCAAGTAAATTTGCATGTGCCAAACTCTAAACCTTCAAATAATAATCTATTTTGTATGCCCGAATCACTCATGTAGTGACTGGGGGCTGTCAGTATCTTCCATGCTAGGTGTGTTATTCTCACGATGAGTGTTTATTCACTTGTCATTCACGAGAAAGTGGCTGGTAATCGGGATGCCCAGTTCCATGCTCAAAATCAAATCAAAATATAATAATGAAACAAAACTCCCCCGGGACTGTTGTTGGTATGGATGGTACCCCTGGATTCCGCTAGCCGTGGAGTGTGATTGTTTGTGGAGGGGAAACTTTACCATTCTGTTTGGGAACCGTCTAAAATATGTCTAGCATGGAAGATAGTGATATCTCTTGGTTGTTATGTTGACAATGAAAGCATACCGCCCAAAATTATATTCATCTCTATTTTTAAAAGCTTCGAGCTCTGGCACCTCTACAAATGCCTGCTTCCCTCTACAAAGGGCCTATCTAATTACTTTTTATTGTTGAGTCATCATCCTCTTATTAAAAGCACCAACTGGAGAGCACTATATATTGTTGTTTGTATGCTTTATTTAATTGATATTGAGTATGAGTGTGATTGGATCTCTTTTGCTATGAATTATAATGTCTAGTCAGTCCTTGATCTTCAGGGGTGCTCTGTCATACGTCCATTTTGCATCATGCTTTTATATTGATATTTATTGCATTATGGGCTATTATTACACATTATATCACAATACTTATGCCTATTCTCTCTTATTTTATAAGGATTACATGAAGAGGGAGAATGCCGGCAGTTGGAATTCTGGACTGGAAAAGGAGAAAATATTAGAGACCTATTCTGCGCAACTCCAAAAGTCCTGAAACTTCACGGAGGATGTTTTTGGAATATATAAAAAGTATTGGGAGAAGAAAGCACCTGAGGGGGGCCACCAGCCAGCCACAAGGGTGGAGGGTGCGCCCTAGCCCCTGGGCGCGCCCCCGACCTTGTGGGACCCCTAGCAGGCCTCTGATGCCCATCTTTGGCTATATGGTGTGTTTTGACCTAGAAAAATTCAGAGAGAAGCTTTTGGGATGAAGCGCCACCGTCTCGAGGCGGAACCTGGGCAGAACCAATCTAGGGCTCCGGCGAAGCTGTTCTGCCGGGGAAACATCCCTCCGGGAGGGGGAAATCATCGCCATCATCATCACCAATGATCCTCTCATTGGGAGGGGGTCAATCTCTACCAATATCTTCACCAACACCATCTCCTCTCAAACCCTAGTTCATCTCTTGTATTCAATCTTGGTCCCAAAACCTCAGATTGGTATGTGTGGGTTGCTAGTAGTGTTGATTACTCCTTGTAGTTGATGCTAGTTGGTTTATATAGTGGAAGATTATGTTTCAGATCCTTAATGATAATTAATATCCTATGATTATTATTATGAATATGCTTTGTGAGTAGTTACGTTTGTTCCTGAGGACATGGGAGAAGTCTTGTTATAAGTAATCATGTGAATTTGGTATTCGTTTGATATTTTGATGAGATGTATGTTGTCTCTCCTCTAGTGGTGTTATGTGAACATCGACTACATGACACTTCACCATTATTTTGGCCTAGGGGAAGGCATTGGGAAGTAATAAGTAGATGATGGGTTGCTAGAGTGATAGAAGCTTAAACCCTAGTCTGTGCATTGCTTCGTAAGGGGCTGATTTGGATCAATATGTTTCATGCTATGGTTAGGTTTACCTTGATACTTCTTTCATAGTTGCGGATGCTTGCGAGAGCGGTTAATCATAAGTGGGAGGCTTGTCCAAGGAAGGGAATCACCCAAGCACCGGTCCACCCACATATCAAACTATCAAAGTAACGAACGCGAATCATATGAGCATGATGAAAACTAGCTTGACAGTAATTCCCATGTGTCCTCGGGAGCACTTCTCTTTATATAAGAGTTTTTCCAGGCTTGTCCTTTGCTACAAAAAGGATTGGGCCACCTTGCTGCACCTTAGTTACTTTATTTACTTGTTACCTGTTACGATTTATCTTATAACAAAACTATCTGTTACCAATAATTTCAGTGCTTGCAGAGAATACCTTGCTGAAAACCACTTGTCATTTCCTTCTGCTCCTCGTTTGGTTCGAGACTCTTAATTATCGAAAGGACTACGATAGATCCCCTATACTTGTGGGCCATCAAGACTCTTTTCTGGCGCCGTTGTCGGGGAGTGAAGCGCCTTTGGTAAGTGGAATTTGGTAAGGAAACATTTATATAGTGTGCTGAAATTTACTGTCACTTGTTACTATGGAAAATAATCCTTTGAGGGGCTTGTTCGGGGTATCTTCACCTCGACCGAAACCGCAATTAGTTTCTCCTCAACCCACTGCTCCTACTGAAAATATTTATTATGAAATTCCTTCTGGTATGATAGAGAAACTGCTAGCTAATCCTTATGCAGGAGATGGAACATTACATCTCGATATGCACCTAATCTATGTGGATGACGTTTGTGGATTATTTAAGCTTGCAGGTATGCCCGAGGATGTTGTCAAGAAGAAGTTATTCCCCTTATGTTTGAAGTGAAAGTCATTGACATGGTATAGACTATTAGATGATATTGGATCATGGAACTACAACTGATTGAAATTGGAATTTCATGAGAAGTTTTATCCTATGCATCTGGTTCATCGTGATCGGAATTTCATCAGAAGGAGAAAGTATCGCTCAAGCTTAGGGGAGGCTTAAGTCAATGTTATATTCATGCCCCAATCATGAGCTCTCAAGAGAAATTATTATACAAAAAAATTATGCTCAACTTTCTCATAATGATCGATCCATGCTTGATACTTCTTGTGTTGGTTCCTATATGAAGAAGGATATTGAATTCAAATGGGATTTATTGGAAAGAATTAAATGCAACTCTGAAGATTGGGATCTTGACGAAGGTAAAGAGTCAGGCATAAACCTTAACTTTGATTGTGTTAAATCTTTTATGGATACCGATGCTTTTTGTGATTTTAGCACTAAATATGGACTTGACTCTGAGATATATATTAGCTTCTTTTTGTGAATCTTTTGCTACTCATGTTGATCTCCCTAAGGAGAAGTGGTTTAAATATCATCCTCCCATTGAAGTTAAAGCAGTAGAACCTATTAAAGTTGAAGAAGAAACTATTACTTATAATGTTGATCCTATTGTTCCTACTGCTTATATTGAGAAACCCACATTCCCTGTTAGAATAAAGGATCATGCTAAAGCTTCAACAGTGGTTAACAAAAGTAATATTAGGAAACACAAACCCTCTGAGCTAATTAAAGTTGAACCTAGTATTGCTATGGTTGAAGATCTCTTGGTTGATAATATTGATGGGCATGTTATTTATTTCTGTGATGAAGCTGCTGGGATTGCTAAACCTGATACTATAGATAAACATAGACATGTTGTTGGCATGCATGTTGTTTCTATTAAAATAGGAGATCATTGCTATCATGGCTTATGTGATGTGGGTGCTAGTGTCAGTGCAATTCCTTATGCCTTATATAAAGAAATTATGAATGATATTTGTAGCGACCAGACCTCAAACGGTCCAATCTCTGTGCTCAGGTGTCATCCCTGGATCAGTAATGCTGACACCACACAGTACCTGAAGGATTTATAACAGAGTAGCAATCACACACTTATTACATCGAGTGTCTCAAAAGAGAACTTATTGCAATAAATATGGCTTAAGGCCATCTAATAACGATAACAGCGGAAGGCTTGGAAGATAAGTGAGTCCATCAACTCCAACGGCATCACTGAGTATAGAACCACAACCTAATACTCCTTAATCATCGTCTGAAAAGTCTGCAACATTAACGTTGCAGCCCGAAATGGGTCAGCACATGGAATATGCTGGCAAAATAACACATAGAGAGTAATGGAATGAAACAGCTATTCTATATGCATATTTGGCTGGTGGAAAGCTCGAACAGCATCACTGAGTATAGAACCACAACCTAAAACTCCTTAATCGTCGTCTCAAAAGTCTGCAACATTAACGTTGCAGCCCGAAACGGGTCAGCGCATGGAATATGCTGGCAAAGTAACACATAGAGAGTAATGGAATGAAGCAGCTATTCTATATGCATATTTGGCTGGTGGAAAGCTCTATGGTTACAGTTTTGCGTAAAGCCAATTTTTCCCTACTGCAAAGGAATAAATTTATTTAACTATCTTGGTGGTTGTTAAACATTAAGAATGGTTGACAGCATTCTCAATCCCAATTAAGCATCACCATTAAACAAACCCATCAAAATTAATTTATAGTAACATGTTGAGATTCACATGATAATCCAGGTACTAGATACTCAAGATGTCCATAACCGGGGACACGGCTAACCATGATTAGTTTATACACTCTGCAAAGGTTTGCGCACTTTTCCCCACAAGACTCGATCTCCTCCGTTGGATTTCTCGCACTACATGGTGTTTGAGAAACGGATGACCGAGACATAGTCCTTCAGAAGCGCTAGCACCTTACGAATGGGTAGACCGTACCAACCTATATCCCCTACATCTGCTAGTCTACCACTGTAAGAGTTCGCACAACTTATTTAACTATGCTAGAGCCCATAATAGCGTGTGGCTGCACACAAAAGTTTCTAGCATGAATAATCTCATGATCCCTTTGAGCCTGGGTGCCGGTCCATAAAGAAAACAGGCAATCGCTAGAATACCCAGGTGCCTCAATCCACCCAGATGTGTATTTTAGTTGCCACCTTAGATAAACCATTAACTAACAATCTCTCTGTCATGGATACACTCACCCAATGCACGTCTACTAGCATAGCATGGCATAATAAGCAAATGTAGAAGTAACTCCCAAAGGTTTGATAATAACAGGTAATAGGTACTACCTCAACTACTTCCCAAAACCACAATTTAATTAGATCCTAATCATGCAATGTGTAAGGATTGATCTAATGCAATAAAACTGGGTAGAGGGAAAAACATGATCAAAGTGTTACTTGCCTTGCTGATGGTCCGGGAAACCTAGCGATTCGAAGTAGCAAGCGGCACACTCCGGGTACTCTATCGCAAAAAACAAGCATACAATAAGTACTCAACTAATGCACAGTTAAAACTCAAATAAGAGATCTAACCAGAAAGTTCAACTTAAGAACTCCGGTTGGCAAAAAAACAAATCGAACGAAGCAACGGAAGACAAACGGCAAAAGAAACAGGCTTTGTTTACTATTCTGGATCTAAGGCAATTTTTATGGTGGCAAAAACTTGTTTAAGTTGGCTAAACGGAAAGAGGGTTTCGAGACGAAACTCCAGGCGCTTGAATCGCCTGATTCCGATAAACGAGCGAAAAGTTAGACTAAAACGAAAATTGGATCAAAAATCGCGATCTGAGAAATCACGAATTTAATCCGAGAAAAAGAAAAACGACGAACAGTTTAACGAACAAACGTTCGTTAATTGGATCTAAACGAAGAACGCGTTTGTTAAAACGAATGAACGAGCGAACGCTCGCTAATTAGCCTAAACCGAAATAAAAAACCAATCTAAAGAAAAAAACGGAAACTAAAAAACGAACGAAAATCGGCGAAAACCGAACGAAAATCAGCGGGTCAACCTCGGCGACTCGGCGGCGAGACGGGCGGCGGCGGCTCCGGCGAGGTGGCGGCGTCGACGGCGGCGGGGTCCGGCGGGGCGGCGCGGGGCGGCGGCGGCGGCGGCGGGGTCCGGCGGGGCGGCGCGGGGCGGCGGCGAAAGGCGGCGGCGGCGGTGGAAGGCGGCGCGGGCGCGGGGCTCGAGGCGGGCGGCGGCTAGGGTTTCGGCCCGGGGTGGGCCGGCGGCTTATAAGGGCTGAGGCCGGAGGAGTCTGGGCCTAGCATTGCCCGTAGGTCGGTTCGGACGTTTTTTTTAATATTTACGCTCGGAAAAAAACAAAAGGACTACTAAAAGGACTCCAAAAATCCCATAATAAATTTACCCCGGCTTCTAAAATCAAGCCGCACATGATGAACATTTATTTGGGGCCTAAATGCAATTTTGAAAAACGCGCATTTTTCCTAAATTCAAATAAAATAGCAAATAAAACCAAATAAAATCTTAAATGATTTTTTATTAAATCCTCAATATTTCTTTATTTTGGGAAAGTCATTTTATTCCCTCTCTCATAATTTTTGTAACAGAAATAATTGAAGATAAAATAAATAAAATCAAATGATCCTATTATCAAAATTTGAGACAACTCAAATATGAAAATAACAAAATCCCCAACTCTCTCCGAGGGTCCTTGAGTTGCGAAAAATTTCTAGGATCAACCAAAATGCAATAAATATGATATGCAATGATGATCTAGTGTATAACATTCCAAATTGAAAATTTGGGATGTCACAAACCTACCCCCCTTAAGATGAATCTCGCCCTCGAGATTCGGGTTGGCTAGAAAATTGGTGAGGGTGGTCCTTCAGCAAATCTTCCTCTCGTTCCAGGTGGCTTCATCCTCCGTGTGGTGGCTCCACTGAACCTTGCAAAACTTGATAACCTTGCTGCGGGTGACTCGACTAGCATACTCTAGAATCTTAACTGGTTTCTCCTCATAAGTCAAATCACTGTCCAACTGAATTGCTTCCAGTGGTACCGTATCTCTCAGCGGTATGTCAGCCATCTCTGCATGGCACTTCTTCAACTGGGATACGTGGAACACGTCGTGAACTCCTGACAATCCTTCAAGCAATTTCAACTTGTAGGCAACTTCTCCCATACGCTCCACAACTTTGTCTGGGCCTACAAAACGTGGCTCTAACTTTCCCTTAACTCCAAAGCGCTTAACTCCTCGAAGCGGTGATACTCGAAGATAAACTCGGTCTCCGACTCTGTAAACTGTCTCCTTGCGTTTAGAATCTACATAACTCTTCTGCCTAGATTGAGCTATCTTGAGCCTATCGCGAATCAATTTCACTTTCTGTTCAGACTCCTTTATCAGATCCGGTCCAAACAACTGGCGATCTCCAGCTTCATCCCAAGACAACGGGGTCCTGCACCTCCTTCCGTACAAGGCTTCGAAAGGGGCCATCTTCAAACTGGATTGATAGTTGTTGTTGTAAGAGAACTCCGCATATGGAAAATTCTCATCCCAACTAGTTCCGTAATCTAGCGCACAAGCTCTTAGCAAATCCTCCAAAATCTGATTGACTCTCTCAGTCTGTCCATCTGTTTGCGGGTGGAAAGCTGTGCTAAACTCCAGTCTGGTTCCCAAAGTTTCATGCAACTGATTCCAGAACTTCGAGGTAAATTGGGTTCCTCTATCTGATACTATGCTCCTTGGAACTCCATGCAGACAAACGATTCTGGTCATATATATCTTTGCCAACTTTGCACTGGTATAGGTAGTCTTCACTGGAATGAAATGAGCTACCTTTGTCAAACGATCGACTACAACCCATATCAAGTCATAGCCTGAATGTGTTCTGGGCAATCCTGTGATAAAATCCTTGCCTAACTTATCCCACTTCCATTCGGGTATCGACAATGGTTGTAGCAACCCTGCTCGCTTCTAATGCTCTGCCTTTACTCTCTGACATACATCACAAACTGCTACATATTCTGCAATATCCCTCTTCATTTCGGTCCACCAGAAAATATCCTTCAAATCCAAATACATCTTGGTATTTCCTGGGTGAATCGAATACGGTGAATCATGGGCCTCTTGTAAAATTAACTTCCTGATCTCCGAATCATTTGGTACATAAACACGGTCTTCAAACCATAAGATATCATGCCCATCCTCACGAAATCCCTTAGCTTTTCCTTTGCTCATTTTCTCCTTAATAGAGGCAATCTCCTTGTCAGTCTTTTGGGCTTCTCTGATCTTATCCATTAACGGGGACTGGATCTCCAATGCTGCTACATAGCCTTTCGGGACTATTTCCAAACATAGCTCTCGAAGATTTTCGGCTAACTCACTTGGTAAATCTCCCATCATTAAGGTGTTGACATGACTTTTACGGCTCAACGCGTCAGCTACTACGTTAGCCTTTCCAGGGTGATAATGCAATCTCATATCATAATCCTTGATGAGCTCCAACCATCTCCTTTGTCTGAGATTCAACTCCTTCTGTGTGAAAATATACTTCAAGCTCTTGTGATCCGTGTACACCTCGCAATGGTTTCCAATAAGAAAATGTCTCCAAGTCTTTAATGCATGCACTACGGCTGCTAACTCCAAATCATGCATAGCATAATTTAACTCATGAGGCTTAAGATATCGTGAGGCATATGAAACAACTCTTCCTTCCTGCATAAGCACTGCTCCAAGTCCTCGACGTGAAGCGTCACAATACACCTCATAATCCTTGGTCTGATCCAGTAAAATCAACACTGGTGAGGTAACCAAACGTTTCTTCAAATCCTAAAAACTAGCCTCACATTCCTCAGTCCATATGAACTTGGTATCCTTCTTCAACAACTCCGTCATAGGCTTCGCAATCTTTGAGGAATTCTCAATAAACCTCCGGTAGTATCCTGCGAGTCCAAGAAAACTCCAGATCTCTCCAACTATGGTTGGCGCTTCCCACTTGGTCATGGTATCAACTTTAGTGGGATCTACTGCTATACCTTCTCCGAATATAACGTGTCCGAGAAATCCAACTTCTTTCAACCAAAACTCACATTTGCTAAACTTGGCATATAACTGATGTTCTCTGAGCTTTCCAAGAACCAAACGCAAATGCTCCTTATGCTCCTCTTCATTCTTCGAGTAAACCAGGATATCATCAATGAACACTACGACGAACTTATCCAAGAACTCCATAAACACTTTGTTCATCATGTTCATGAAATATGCAGGTGCGTTAGTCAGACCAAATGACATAACGGTATACTCGTACAGCCCATACCTGGTGGTAAAAGCCGTCTTGGGTATATCCTTTTCCCGAATCTTCAACTGGTGGTATCCTGATCACAGATCGATCTTGGAAAATACCTTAGCTCCTTGCAATCGATCAAACAGATCGTTGATCATCGGTAGTGGGTATTTGTTCTTGATGGTTACTTCATTCAATCCTCGATAATCGACAACCATCCTTAACGATCCATCCTTCTTTTCCACTAGAAGTACTGGCGATCCCCAAGGTGAAGAACTTGGGCGAATGTATCCTTTATCCAGTAACTCCTTAATTTGCTTCTTAATTTCCACCAAATCCTTTGCAGGCATCCTATATGGTCTCTTTGATATTGGCCCTGTGCCTGGCAAAAGCTCAATCAAAAACTCAATATCTCTATCCGGTGGCATGCCTGGCAATTCTTCTAGAAATACATCGGGGAAATCCTTCACTACTGGTACTTCCTCCTGCACAACTCCTGTTAAACAATTTGCTTGAGTCCTCTTTGGCACATGTCGGGATACATACTTGATCCTTCTCCCTTCTGGGGTGGTAAGCAAAATTGACTTACTGGCACATTCAATATTCCCTTCATACTTTGACAACCAATCCATGCCTAATATCACATCCAATCCTTGAGATTCCAACACTATTAGGTCTGATGTAAATGCGTAGTTACCAATCCTTAATGGTAACCGATCACACCATAGACTAGCCATATATTCTGCTCCAGGCGAGGTTACTAACATGGGTGACCTAAGGGCTTGGGTTGGCAGTTTATACATATCCACAAATCCCCTTGATATGTATGAATGCGATGCACCAGTATCGAAAAGAACAAGTGCAGTAAATGACTTAACCAAAAACTTACCTATTACTGCATCCAGCTGCTCTTCAACCTCCTCCACGTTAACGTGGTTCACCTGTCCCCTGTTGAAAGGGTTCGGCTTCTTCCCAGAGCTTCCATTGCCATTTCCATTCTGGGATTCAGGACATTCATTGGCATAATGTCCGATCTTCTGGCACTTAAAGCAAGTGACTTGGCTCAGGTCTCTCTTGGCTGGGGTCAATGGGTTGGGGCGGTTCTGGCCATTGCTTCCTCCATTCCCATTACCATTCTTGGTGCCATTGTGGTTGTGCGAGCTACCTCCTCCATGGGTATGCTGAAAATGTCCTCCCGGTCTAGGGGTGAAACGTGGCTTCTGCTGAGCTCCTGAATTGTGCTTTCCTTGTCCATACTTCCTCTTGTGATTCTCAATTTGTTGTTGCTTCCCTTCAACCATAAGAGCACGATCTACCAACTCCTGGTAGTTGTTGAAGGTTGCTACCATCAACTGCATGCTCAACTCATCATTCAGTCCTTCCAGAAACTTCTCCTACTTTGTTGCATCCGTAGCAACGTCATCTGGGGAATAACGTGCTAATTTACTAAAGTCCTCCACATACTGGCCAACTGTCCGTCCTCCTTGGCGCAAGTTGCGAAACTCTCGCTTCTTTATGGCCATAGCTCTTGCTGAAACATGGGAAGTTCGAAAAGCCTGCTGAAACTGGTCCCATGTGATAGTGTCGACAGGGAAAGTGGCTGTGAAATTCTCCCACCATGATCATGCGGGTCCTTCAAGCTGATGTGCGGCAAACTTCACCTTTTCCACATCCGTACATCCTGATGTGGTCAACTACCTAGCTGTCTTGCGGAGCCAATCATCTGCTACTATTGGCTCGGTGCTACTGGAAAACACCGGCGGATTCAGCCTAAGAAAAAGGGCTAAGTGATCAACAGGTGGTGGTGGTGGGTTGTTGTTGTTGGGGAACATAGTAATTTCAAAATTTTCCTACGCATGCGCAAGATCATGGTGATGCATAGCAACGAGAGGGGAGAGTGTTGTCCACGTACCCTCGTAGACCAAAAGCGAAAGCGTTAGCACAACGCGGTTGATGTAATCGTACGTCTTCACGATCCGACCGATCCAAGTACCGAACGCACGGCACCTCCGAGTTCAGCACACGTTCAACTCGATGACGTCCCTCGAACTCCGATCCAGCCGAGTGTTGAGGGAGAGTTTCGTCAGCACGACGGCATGGTGATGATGATGATGTTCTACCGACGCAGGGCTCGCCTAAGCACCGCTACGATATGATCGAGGTGGATTATGGTGGAGGGGGGCACCGCACGCGGCTAAGAGATCAAGAGATCAATTGTTGTGTCTTTGGGGTGCCCCCTGCCCCCGTATATAAAGGAGTGGAGGAGGGGGAGGGCCGGCCCTCTCTATGGCACGCCCTAGGCGATTCCTACTCCCACCGGGAGTAGGATTCCCCCTTTCCTAGTAGAACTAGGAGCCCTTCCAAGTAGTAGGAGTAGGAGGGAAGGAAAGGGAAGGGAAAAGGAGAAGGAAGGAAGGGGGCGCTCCCCTCCCTAGTCCAATTTGGACCAGCCCATGGGGAGGGGTGCGACCACCCTTTGAGGCCTTTCTCTCCTTTCCCGTATGGCCCATTAAGGCCCAATACGAATTCCCGTAACTCCCCGGTACTCCCGAAAATACCCGAATCACTCGGAACCTTTCCGATGTCCGAATATAGTCGTCCTATATATCGACTTTACATCTCGACCATTTCGAGACTCCTCGTCATGTCCCCGATCTCATCCGGGACTCTGAACTCCTTCGTTACTTCAAAACACATAAACTCATAATATAACCGTCATTGAACTTTAAGCGTGCGGACCCTACGGGTTCGAGAACTATGTAGACATGACCGAGACACATCTCCGGTCAATAACCAATAGTGGAACCTAGATGCTCATATTGGCTCCTACATATTCTACGAAGATCTTTACCGGTCAAACCGCATAACAACATACGTTGTTCCCTTTGTCATCGGTATGTTACTTGCCCGAGATTCTATCGTCGGTATCTCAATACCTAGTTCAATCTCGTTACCGGCAAGTCTCTTTACTCGTTCTGTAACACATCATCCCGCAACTAACTCATTAGTTGCAATGCTTGCAAGGCTTATAGTGATGTGCATTATTGAGTGGGCCCAGAGATACCTCTCTGACAATCGGAGTGACAAATCCTAATCTCGAAATATGCCAACCCAACAAGTACCTTCGGAGACACCTGTAGAGCACCTTTATAATCGCCTAGTTACATTGTGACGTTTGGTAGCACACAAAGTGTTCCTCCGGTAAACGGGAGTTGCATAATCTCATAGTCATAGGAACATGTATAAGTCATGAAGAAAGCAATAGCAACAAACTAAATGATCAAGTGCTATGCTAAAAGAATGGGTCAAGTCAATGACATCATTCTCCTAATGATGTGATCCCGTTAATCAAATGACAACTCATGTCTATGGTTAGGAAACATAACCATCTTTGATCAACGAGCTAGTCAAGTAGAGGCATACTAGTGACACTCTCCTTGTCTATGTATTCACACATGTATAATGTTTCCAGTTAATACAATTCTAGCATGAATAATAAACATTTATCATGATATAAGGAAATAAATAATAACTTTATTATTGCCTCTAGGGCATATTTCCTTCAGTCTCCCACTTGCACTAGAGTCAATAATCTAGTTCACATTGCCATGTGATTTAATACCAATAGTTCACATCACCATGTGATTAACACCCATAGTTCACATCGACATGTGACCAACACCCAAAGGGTTTACGAGAGTCAATAATCTAGTTCACATCGCTATGTGATTAACACCCAAAGAGTACTGAGGTGTGATCATGTTTTGTTTGTGAGAGAAGTTTAGTCAACGGGTCTGCCACATTCAGATCCGTAAGTATTTTGCAAATTTCTATGTCAACAATGCTCTGCACAGAGCTACTCTAGCTAATTGCTCCCACTTTCAATATGTATCCAGATTGAGATTTAGAGTCATCTGGATCAGTGTCAAAATTTGCATCGACGTAACCCTTTACGACGAACCTTTTGTCACTTCCATAATCGAGAAACATATCCTTATTCCACTAAGGATAATTTTGACCAATGTCCAGTGATCTACTCCTAGATCACTATTGTACTCCTTTGCCAAACTCAGGGCAGGGTATACAATAGGTCTGGTACACAGCATGGCATACTTTATAGAACCTATGGCTGAGGCATAGGGAATGACTTTCATTCTCTCGCTATCTTCTGCCGTGGTCGGGTTTTGAGTTTTACTCAACTTCACACCTTGTAACACAGGGAAGAACTCCTTCTTTGACTGTTCCATTTTGAACTACTTCAAAATCTTGTCAAGGTACGTACTCACTGAAAAACTTATCAAGCGTCTTGATCTATCTCTATAGATCTTGATGCTCAATATGTAAGCAGCTTCACCGAGGTCTTTCTTTGAAAAACACTCCTTTCAAACATTCCTTTATGCTTTGTAGAATAATTCTACATCATCTCTGATCAACAATATGTCATACATATATTTATCAGAAATGTTGTAGTGCTCCCACTCACTTTCTTGTAAATACAGGCTTCACCACAAGTCTATATAAAACTATATGCTTTGATCAACTTATCAAAGCGTATATTCCAACTCCGAGATGCTTGCACCAGTCCATAGATGGATCGCTGGAGCTTGCATATTTTGTTAGTACCTTAAGGATCGACAAAACCTTCTGATTGCATCATATACAACTCTTCTTAAATAAATCCTATTAAGGAATGCAGTTTTGTTTATCCATTTGCCAGATTTCATAAAATGCGGCAATAGCTAACATGATTCGGACAGACTTAAGCATAGATACGAGTGAGAAATTCTCATCGTGGTCAAAACCTTGAACTTGTCGAAAACCTTTTTGCGACAATTCTAGCTTTGTAGATAGTAACACTACTATCAGCGTCCATCTTCCTCTTGAAGATATATTTAATATCAATGGCTCGCCGATCTTTGGGTAAGTCAATCAAAGTCCATACTTTGTTCTTATACATGGATCTCATCTCAGATTTCATGGCCTCAAGCCATTTCGTGAAATCTGGGCTCATCATCACTTCCTCATAGTTCGTAGGTTCATCGTGGCAAGTAACATGACCTCCAGAACAGGATTACCGTACCACTCTGGTGCGGATCTCACTTTGGTTTACCTACGAGGTTCGGTAGTAACTTGATCTGAAGTTACATGATCATCATCATTAGCTTCCTCACTAATTGGTGTAGTAGTCACAGGAACAGATTTCTGTGATGAACTACTTTCCAATAAGGGAGCAGGTACAGTTACCTCATCAAGTTCTACTTTCCTCCCACTCACTTCTTTCGAGAGAAACTCTTTCTCTAGAAAGGAGCCATTCTCAGCAATGAATATCTTGCCTTCGGATCTGTGATAGAAGGTGTACCCAACATTTTCTTTTGGGTATCCTATGAAGATTTACTTCTCCGATTTGGGTTCGAGCCTATCATGTTGAAACTTTTTCCCATAAGCATCGCAGTCCCAAACTTTAAGAAACGACAGCTTAGGTTTCTCGCCAAACCACAGTTCATATGGTGTCATCTCAACGGATTTAGATGGTGCCCTATTTAATGTGAATGCAGTTGTCTCTAAAGAATAACCCCAAAAGATAGTGGTAATCGGTAAGAGACATCATAGATCGCACCATATCTAATAAAGCACGGTTACGACGTTCGGACACACCATTACACTGTGGTGTTCCTGGTGGCGTGAGTAGTGAAACTATTTCACATTGTTTTAACTGAAGGCCAAACTCGTAACCCAAATATTTTACTTCTGCGATCATATCATAGAAACTTTTATTTTTGTTACGATGATTCTCCACTTCACTCTCAAATTCTTTGAACTTTTCAAATATTTCAGACTTGTGTTTCATCAAGTAGATATACTCATATCTACTCAAATCATCTATGAAGATCAGAAAATAATGATACTTGCCGCGAGCCTCAATATTCATCGGACCACATACATCAGTATGTATGATTTCCAACAAATCTGTTGCTCGCTCCATTGTTCCGGAGAACGGAGTCTTAGTCATCTTGCCCATGAGGCATGGTTCGCAAGCATCAACTGATTCATAATCAAGTGATTCCAAAAGCCCACCAGCATGGATTTTCTTCATGCGCTTTACACCAATATGACCTAAATGGTAGTGCCATAAATAAGTTGCACTATCATTATTAACTTTGCATCTTTTGGCTTCAATATTATGAAAATGTGTATCACCACGATCGAGATCCAGCAAATCATTTTCTTTGGGTGTATGACCATAGAAGGTTTTATTCATGTAAACAGAACAACAATTATTCTTTAACTTACATGAATAACCGTATTGCAATAAACATGATCCAATCATATTTATGCTCAACGCAAACACCAAATAACATTTATTTAGGTTCAACACTAATCCTGAAAGTATAGGGAGTGTGCGATGATGATCATATCAATCTTGGAACCAATTCCAACACACATCATCACTTCACCCTTAACTAGTCTCTATTTATTTTGCAACTCCCGTTTCGAGTTACTACTCTTAGCAACTGAACCAATATCAAATACCGAGGGGTTGCTATAAACACTAGTAAAGTACACATCAACAACATGTATATCAAATATAGCATTGTTCACTTTGCCATCCTTCTTATCCGCCAAATACTTGGGGCAGTTCCGCTTCCAGTGACCAGTCCCTTTGCAGTAGAAGCACTTAGTCTCAGGCTTAGGTCCAGACTTGGGCTTCTTCACTTGAGCAGCAACTTGCTTGCCGTTCTTCTTGAAGTTCCCTTTCTTTCCCTTTCCCTTTTCTTGAAACTAGTGGTCTTGTTAATCATCAACACTTGATGCTTTTCTTGATTTCTACCTTCGTTGATTTCAGCATTACGAAGAGCTTGGGAATCGTTTTCGTCATCCCTTGCATACTATAGTTCATCATGAAGTTCTACTAACTTGGTGACGGTGATTAGAGAATTCTGCCAATCACTATTTTATCTCGAAGATTAACTCCCACTTGATTCAAGCGATTGTAGTACCCAGACAATCTGAGCACATGCTCGCTGCTTGAGCTATTCTCCTCCATCTTTTAGCTATAGAACTTGTTGGAGACTTCATATCTCTCAACTCGGGTATTTGCTTGAAATATTAACTTCAACTCCTGGAACATCTCATATGGTCCACGACGTTCAAAATGTCTTTGAAGTCCCGATTCTAAGCTGTTTAAGCATGGTGCATTAAACTATCAAGTAGTCATCATATTGAGCTAGCCAAACATTCATAACGTCTGTATCTGGTCCTGCAATAGGTCTGTCACCTAGCGGTGCATCAAGGACATAATTCTTCTGTGCAGCAATGAGGAAAATCCTCAGATCACGGATCCAATCCGTATCATTGCTACTAACATCTTTCAACTTAGTTTTCTCTAGGAACATATCAAAAATAAAACAGGGGAGCCAAACGCGAGCTATTGATCTACAACATAGATATGCTAATACTACCAGGACTAAGTTCATGATAAATTAAAGTTCAATTAATCATATTACTTAAGAACTCCCACTTAGATAGACATCCCTCTAATCTTCTAAGTGATCACGTGATCCAAATCAACTAAACCATAACCGATCATCACATGAAATGGAGTAGTTTTCAATGGTGAACATCACTATGTTGATCATATCTACTATATGATTCACGCTCGATCTTTCGGTCTCAGTGTCCCGAGGCCATATCTGCATATGCTAGGCTCGTCAAGTTTAACCCGAGTATTTCTGTGTGTGCAAAACTGGCTTGTACCCGTTGTAGATGGACGTAGAGCTTATCACATCCGATCATCATGTGGTGTCTGGGCATGATGAACTTTGGCAACAGTGCATACTCAGGGAGAACACTTTTATCTTGAAATTTAGTGAGAGATCATCTTATAATGCTACCGCCGAACTAAGCAAAATAAGATGTATAAAAGATAAACATCACATGCAATCAAAATATGTGACCTGATACGGCCATCATCATCTTGTGCCTTTGATCTCCATCTCCAAAGCATCGTCATGATTTCCATCGTCACTGGCATGACACCATGATCTCCATCATCTTGATCTATATCAATGTGTCATCACATGGTCGTCTTGCCAACTATTGCTCTTGCAACTATTGCTATCGCATAGCGATAAAGTAAAGCAATTATTTGGCACTTGCATCTTATGCAATAAAGAGACAACCATAAGGCTTCTACCAGTTGCCGATAACTTCAACAAAACATGATCATCTTATACAACAACTTATATCTCATCATGTCTTAACCATATCACATCACAACATGCCCTGCAAAAACAAGTTAGACGTCCTCTACTTTGTTGTTGCAAGTTTTACGTGGCTGCTACGGGCTTAGCAAGAACCGTTCTTACCTATGCATCAAAACCACAACGATAGTTTGTCAAGTTGGTGCTGTTTTAACCTTCGCAAGGACCGGGCGTAGCCACACTCGGTTCAACTAAAGTTGGAGAAACTGACACCCGCTAGTCACCTATGTGCATAGCACGACGGTAAAACCAGTCTTGCGTAAGCGTACGCGTAATGTCGGTCCGGGCCGCTTCATCCAACAATACCGCCAAACCAAAGTGTGACATGGTGGTAAGCAGTATGACTTATATCGCCCACAACTCACTTGTGCTCTACTCGTGCATATTACATCAACGCATAAAACCTGGCTCGAATGCCACTGTTGGGGAACGTAGTAATTTCAAAAATTTCCTACGCACACGCAAGATCATGGTGATGCATAGCAACGAGAGGGGAGAGTGTTGTCCACGTACCCTCGTAGACCGAAAGCGGAAGCGTTATCACAACACGGTTGATGTAGTCGTACGTCTTCACGATCCGACCGATCCAAGTACCGAACGCACGACACCTCCGAGTTCAGCACACGTTCAACTCGATGACGTCCCTCCAACTCCGATCCAGCCGAGTGTTGAGGGAGAGTTCCATCAGCACGACGGCGTGGTGATGATGATGATGTTCTACCGACGCAGGGCTTCGCCTAAGCACCGGTACGATATGATCGAGGTGCATTATGGTGGAGGGGGGCACCGCACACGGCTAAGAGATCAAGAGATCAATTGTTGTGTCTTTGGGGTGCCCCTGCCCCCGTATATAAAGGAGTGGAGGATGGGGAGGGCCGGCCCTCTCTATGGCGCGCCCTAGGGGGTCCTACTCCCACCGGGAGTAGGATCCCCCCTTTCCTAGTAGAACTAGGAGCCCTTCCAAGTAGTAGGAGTAGGAGGGAAGGAAAGGTAAGGGAAAAGGAGAAGGAAGGAAGGGGGCACCCCCCTCCTTAGTCCAATTCGGACCAGCCCATGGGGAGGGGTGTGGCCACCCTTTGAGGCCTTTCTCTCCTTTTCCGTATGGCCCATTAAGGCCCAATACGAATTCCCGTAACTCCCATGTACTCCCGAAAATACCCGAATCACTCGGAACCTTTCCGATGTCCGAATATAGTCGTCCAATATATCGATCTTTACGTCTCGACCATTTCGAGACTCCTCGTCATGTCCCCGATCTCATCCGGGACTACGAACTCCTTCGGTACATCAAAACACATAAACTCATAATATAACCGTCATCGAACTTTAAGCGTGCGGACCCTACGGGTTCGAGAACTATGTAGACATGACCGAGACACGTCTCCGGTCAATAACCAATAGCGGAACCTGGATGCTCATATTGGCTCCTACATATTCTACGAAGATCTTTACCGGTCAAACCGCATAACAACATACGTTGTTCCCTTTGTCATCGGTATGTTACTTGCCTGAGATTCGATCGTCAGTATCTCAATACCTAGTTCAATCTCGTTACCGGCAAGTCTCTTTACTCGTTCCATAACACATCATCCCGCAACTAACTCATTAGTTGCAATGCTTGCAAGGCTTATAGTGATGTGCATTACCGAGTGGGCCCAGAGATACCTCTCCGACAATCAGAGTGACAAATCCTAATCTCGAAATACGCCAACCCAACAAGTACTTTCGGATACACCTGTAGAGCATCTTTATAATCACCTAGTTACGTTGTGACGTTTGGTAGCACACAAAGTGTTCCTCCAGTAAACGGGAGTTGCATAATCTCATAGTCATAGGAACATGTATAAGTCATGAAGAAAGCAATAGCAACAAACTAAACGATCAAGTGCTATGCTAACAGAATGGGTCAAGTCAATCACATCATTCTCCTAATGATGTGATCCCGTTAATCAAATGACAACTCATGTCTGGTTAGGAAACATAACCATCTTTGATCAACGAGCTAGTCAAGTAGAGGCATACTAGTGACACTCTGTTTGTCTATGTATTCACACATGTATTATGTTTTCGGTTAATACAATTCTAGCATGAATAATAAACATTTATCATGATATAAGGAAATAAATAATAACTTTATTATTGCCTCTAGGGCATATTTCCTTCAGTTGTTGTTGTTCCCCTGATTCTGATTCTGGACTAGCAACTGCATCAATGTGTTCTGCTGCTGGATCAACTAGGTGAGCTCCGGTGGGAAGGTAAATCCAGGGTCACGTCTCAGAGGCATCTGAGGGTTTAGAAAAGATGAGATTTAAGAATAGAGAGGGGTCTATAGAGAAAACACTACCCATATGCACATGAGGCAAAACAAACAATTCACTTCATTCAAACAATCAAACAAGGGCATACAAAACGATCTAACTATCGCAAAAGTGATCGGACTACTATATTTACATGGTGGACTACTACTACTGATGAGGGGGTCTACTAGAAATATTCTTCGGTTGCAGACTCCATGATATCTGCTCCAGCTTCATCAACATAGTCATCATCGCTATCAGCTGGATCCGAGTCGGTGTCGTCGATGATGATGTAGTCTTCCGGGCGAATCTCCTTGGGTTCTTCGTCTTCTTCTACCGGTGTAGGGCCTCCCATAATTATTCCGATCTTCTTGATCAAATCGTCATTCTTCTCCACTAATACTTCAATTTCCTCTTCATAATCTTCATGTGTAGCCTTGAGTTCTTCCTCCAGTTCCTTGATTCTTGTCTTTGCCTTCTTCAGGTCTATCATGTCGGCGCACATCTGGTTCTCCTGACGTCGAACGTGTTGGTTTAACTCCTGGATAAAGCTGCAACTGATCTATCCCTTCTGGTGCTGATCATCTCCCAGTGCTCATCTCGGCGCCCACAAATCTGGTAGATAGTATCCTTGAGATCATTGCGGTAAACTTCTCCAATGCGTCCCATGGCGATGTGAGCTGCCATGCTCTTTCCTAGACTCCAAGTTGGTGCATCAAAAGAAAACTCTATGGGCTCAGTGACTGGAATGAACGACCTTCCTGGAACTTGAACTTGAATCATCCAGCGCTCCTCTTCAGGTAAAGTGGCGTTGTAGGTTCTGGTGAAGCTTGGTACTCCTATGTTCAGGTATCTAGTGACTTCCTTCAAGTGATGTCCAAAGGGTGTATCTTCATCCAGTTGAGTGAACTTGTTCCTTGCATCCGCCATCCTAAAAGAGTAGAAAAGATGAGAAGTCAGAAAAGAGAAGAGAGTGAGTAGTGATCTAGGTCTTTAGCTTAGTGGTCGTGTCCTACAGTCAGCGTGTGCTCTGATACCATCTTGTAGCGACCAGACCTCAAACGGTCCAATCTCTATGCTCAGCTGTCATCCCTGGATCAGTAATGCTGACACCACATAGTACTTGAAGGATTTATAACAGAGTAGCAATCGCACACTTATTACATCGAGTGTCTCAAAAGAGAACTTATTACAATAAATAAGGCTTAAGGCCATCTAATAACGATAACAGCGGAAGGCTTGGAAGATAAGTGAGTCCATCAACTCCAACAGCATCACTGAGTATAGAACCACGACCTAAAACTCCTTAATCGTCGTCTGAAAAGTCTGCAACATTAACGTTGCAGCCCGAAACGGGTCAGCACATGGAATATGCTGGCAAAGTAACACATAGAGAGTAATGGAATGAAACAGCTATTCTATATGCATATTTGGCTGGTGGAAAGCTCTATGGTTACAGTTTTGCGTAAAGCCAATTTTTCCCTACTGCAAAGGAATAAATTTATTTAACTATCATGGTGGTTGTTAAACATTGAGAATGGTTGACAGCATTCTCAATCCCAATTAAGCATCATCATTAAACAAACCCATCAAAATTAATTTATAGTAACATGTTGAGATTCACATGATAATCCAGGTACTAGATACTCAAGATGTCCATAACCGGGGACACGGCTAACCATGATTAGTTTATACACTCTACAGAGGTTTGCGCACTTTTCACCACAAGACTCGATCTCCTCCGTTGGATTTCTCGCACTACATGGTGTTTGAGAAACGGATGACCGAGACATAGTCTTTCAGAAGCGCTAGCACCTTACGAATGGGTAGACCGTACCAACCTACATCCCCTACATCTGCTAGTCTGCCACTATAAGAGTTCGCACAACTTATTCAACTATGCTAGAGCCCATAATAGCTTGTGGCTGCACACGGAAGTTTCTAGCATGAATAATCTCATGATCCCTTTGAGCCTGGGTGCCGGTCCATAAAGAAAAACAGGCAATCGCTAGAATACCCAGGTGCCTCAATCCACACAGATGTGTATTTCAGTTGCCACCTTAGATAAACCATTAACTAACAATCTCACATCTGTCATGGATACACTCACCAAATCCACGTCTACTAGCATAGCATGGCATAATAAGCAAACGTAGAAGTAACTCCCAAAGGTTTGATAATAACAGGTAATAGGTACTACCTCAACTACTTCCCAAACCCACAATTTAATTAGATCCTAATCATGCAATGTGTAAGGATTGATCTAATGCAATAAAACTGGGTAGAGGGAAAAACATGATCAAAGTGTTACTTGCCTTGCTGATGGTCCGGGAAACCTAGCGATTCGAAGTAGCAAGCGGCACACTCCGGGTACTCTATTGCAAATAAACAAGCATACAATAAGTACTCAAGTAATGCACAGTTAAAACTCAAATAAGAGATCTAACCAGAAAGTTCAACTTAAGAACTCCGATTGGCAAAAAAACAAATCGAACGAAGCAACGGAAGACAAACGGCAAAAGAAACAGGCTTTGTTTACTATTCTGGATCTAAGGCATTTTTTATGGTGGCAAAAACTTGTTTAAGTTGGCTAAACGGAAAGAGGGTTTCGAGACGAAACTCCAGGCGCTTGAATCGCCTGATTCCGATAAACGAGCGAAAAGTTAGACTAAAACGAAAATTGGATCAAAAATCGCGATCTGAGAAATCACGAATTTAATCCGAGAAAAAGAAAAACGACGAACAGTTTAACGAACAAACGTTCGTTAATTGGATCTAAACGAAGAAAGCGTTCGTTAAAATGAGCGAACGCTTGCTAATTAGCCTAAACCGAAAAAAACCGATCTAAAGAAAAAACGGAAACTAAAAAAAACCGAACGAAAACCGGCGAAAACCGAACGAAAACCGGCGGGTCAACCTCGGCGACTCGGCGGCGAGACGGGCGGCGGAGGCTCTGGCGAGGTGGCGGCGTCAACGGCGGTGGGGTCCGGCGGGGCGGGGCGGGGCGGCGGCGGGCGGCGGCGAGGTGGCGGCGTCGACGGCGGCGTAGGACGCGGCGTCGGCGGCAAAAGGCGGCGACGGCGGCGGAAGGCGGCGCGGGCGCGGGGCTCAAGGCAGGTGGCGGCTAGTGTTTCGGCCCGGGGTGGGCCGGCGGCTTATAAGGGCTGAGGTCGGAGGAGTCCGGGCCTAGCACGGCCCGTAGGTCGGTTCAGACGTTTTTTTAATATTTACGCTCAGAAAAAAACAAAAGGACTACTAAACGGACTCCAAAAATCTCGAAATAAATTTTCCCCGACTTCTAAAATCATGCCTCACAGGATGAACATTTATTTGGGGCCTAAATGCAATTTAGAAAAACGCGCATTTTTCCTAAATTCAAATAAAATAGCAAATAAAAATAAATAAAATATTAAATGATTTTTTTATTAAATCCTCAATATTTATTTATTTTGGGAAAGTCATTTTATTCCCTCTCTCATAATTTTTGTAATAGAAATAATTGAAGATAAAATAAATAAAATCAAATGATCCTATTTTCAAAATTTGAGACAACTCAAATATGAAAATAATGAAATCCCCAACTCTCTCCGAGGGTCCTTGAGTTGCAAAAAATTTCTAGGATCAACCAAAATGCAATAAATATGATATGCAATGATGATCTAGTGTATAACATACAAATTGAAAATTTGGGATGTTACAATATTGCACCTGCTGAGATAGAAGATATTGATGTTACTATTAAGCTTGCTAATAGAGATACTATATCACTGATAACCCACAAGTGTAGGAGATCTATCGTAGCCTTTTCGATAAGTAAGAGTGTCGAACCCAACGAGGAGTAGAAGGAAATGATAAGCGGTTTGCAACAAGGTATTCTCTGCAAGCACTGAAATTATCGGTAACAGATAGTTGTGTGATAAGATAAATTGTAACGAGCAACAAGTAATGAAAGTAAATAGGGTGCAGCAAGACGGCCCAATACTTTTTGTAGCAAAGGACAAGCCTGGACAAACTCTTATATGAAGGAAAGCGCTCCCGAGGACACATGGGAATTATCGTCAAGCTAGTTTTCATCATGCTCATATGATTCGCGTTCGGTACTTTGATAATTTGATATGTGGGTGGGTCGGAGCTTGGGTACTATCCTTACTTGGACAAGAATCCCACTTATGATTAACCCCTATTGCAAGCATGTGCAACTACAACAGAAGTATTAAGGTAAACCTAACCATAGCATGAAACATATGGATCCAAATCAGCCCCTTACGAAGCAACACATAAACTAGGGTTTAAGCTTCTGTCACTCTAGCAACACATCATCTACTTATTACTTCCCAATGCCCTCCTCTAGGCCCAAACAATGGGGAAGTGTCATGTAGTCGACGTTCACATGACACCACTAGACGAAAGACAACATACATCTCATCCAAATATCGAACGAATACCAAATTCACATGACTACTTATAGCAAGACTTCTCCCATGTCCTCACGAACAAACGTAACTACTCAAAAAGCATATTCATGCATAATGGATCTGAACATATGATCTTCCACCAAGTAAACCAATTAGCATCAACTACAAGTAGTAATCAACACTACTAGCAACCCACAGGTACCAATCTGAGGTTTGGATACAAAGATTGGATACAAGAGATGAACAAGGGTTTAAGATGAGATGGTGCTGGTGAAGATGTTGATGGAGATTGACCCTCTCCCGATGAGAGGATCGTTGGTGATGACGATGGTGATGATTTCCCCCTCCCGGAGGGAAGTTTCCCCGGCAGAACAGCTCCGCCAAAGCCCTAGATTGGTTCCACCAAGGTTCCGCCTCGTGGCGGCGGAGTTTCGTCCCGTGCGCTTGCTTATGATTTTTTACTCGACGAAAGACTCCATATAGCCAAAGATGGGCATCAGAGGGCCACCAGGGGGGCGCCCAGGGGGTAGGGCGCGCCCCCACCCTCATGGATGGTGGGTGGCCCCCCTCTGGTACTTTATTCGCTCAGTGTTTTTTATATATTCTGAAAATAACTCCCGTGGAGTTTCAGGTCTTTTGGAGATGTGCAGAATAGGTCTCTAATATTTGCTCCTTTTCCAGCCCAGAATTCCAGCTGCCGGCATTCCCCCTCTTCATGTAAACCTTGTAAAATGAGAGAGAATAGGCATAAGTATTGTAACGTAATGTGTAATAACAACCCATAATGCAATAATTATCGATATAAAAACATGATGTGAAATGGATGTATCAACTCCCCCAAGCTTAGACCTCGCTTGTCCTCAAGCGAAAGCCGAAATCGAAAAATATGTCCACATGTTTAGAGATAGAGGTGTCGATAAAATAAAATACGGACATGAGGGAATCATGATCATCTTTAGAACAGTAACATATATTGTCATATGATCTCTTATGCCAAAGTAACAATTCAATCACAGTTACAAGTATAAATCATAAACTTCATTTAAAACTAACAAACTACAATCTCAGTCATTGAAGCAATTGCAATTTATCATAACATCGGAAAGAGTCAATAAGAGCTTTTCAACAAGTCCACATACTCAACTATCATTTAGTCTTCCACAATTGCTAACACTCACGCGATATGTATGGTTATGAAGTTTTAGACGGACACAGAGAAAGATAGGGGCTTATAGTATGCCTCCCATTACCTCAAGGATAATGTCAACAATAATAGTTCATGAAAACTCACATCCAATTAGCTATATGTATCTGGATCTTTCCAACACATTGTGCTTTCCAAAGGAAAAAATGTAAAAAAGGAAAGGTGAAGATCACCATGACTCTTATATAAGGTAGAAGATAAAAGTAAAAGATAGGCCCTTCGCAGAGGGAAGCAGAGGTTGTCATGTGCTTTTATGGTTGGATGCACAAAATCTTAATGCAAAAGAACGTCATTTTATATTGCCACTTGTGATATGGACCTTTATTATGCAGTCCATCGCTTTTATTTCTTCCACATCACAAGATCGTATAAAGCTTATTTTCTCCACATTAATAGATCATACATATTTATAGAGCAATTTTTATTGCGTGCACCGATGACAACTTGAAGGATCTTACTCAATCCATAGGTAGGTATGGTGGACTCTCATGGCAAAAATGGGTTTGGGGATATTTGGAAGCACAAGTAGTATCTCTACTTGGTGCAAAGAAATTGGCTAGCATGAGAGGGAAAAGCAAGCTCAACATGTTGGACGATCCATGGCAATATAATTTATCTCAGATGTAAGAAAACATAACCCATTATGTTGTCTTCCTTGTCCAACGTCAACTCGTTAGCATGTCATATTTTAATGAGTTCTCACAATCATAAAAGATGTCCAAGATAGTATATTTATATGTGAAAACCTCTCTTTCTTTATTACTTCCTATTAATTTCAACGATGACCAAAACTATGTTTGTCAACTTTCAACAACTTTTATTCATCATACTTTTATATATGAAGTCATTAATCTCCATAAGATCCTTATGATCTCTTTATTTCTTTTTATTTCTTTTTCTTTTATTTTATTCCCTCAAGATCATAGCAAGATAATCAAGCCCTTAACTCAACACTAATCTTTATTATATAGCTCACAAACTCGATTACACAGAAGGATCATAAAGCAAAAATCACAACTAGATCATATTAAAACTTTATTCTACTAGATCAAGATATTACCAAAAGGATCGAACTAAGAAAAGCGGTAAAGGTAAAAGGGATGGTGATACGATACCGGGGCACTCCCCCAAGCTTGGCAGTTGCCAAGGGGAGCGCCCATACCCATGTGTTTATGTTTCCCTCTTCGTAGGTGGTGATGTGATATTCTTGGCGATGATGCCCCTCAAGATACGATTATCTTCATCGAGCTTATTGACTTGCTGCTTGAGGCCCATTATTTCTTTTCGGAGCTTAACCGTGATGGCTAAAGCTCCTTTCACCCATGGATGTTGCATAGCTGCGGGAGAACAAGTAACACTCTTTTTCATATTTTCATCAGAAAGAAATCTAACATTGGAAGGCATGACCGAGTTTGGAATGGCTGAGCTCTGTAGTTCCCCCATCGTGAATCTAGATCGGAAACGAGAAGTAACTTCTTGATCCTCTTCCATGGCATCTATCCTTTTCAAGTTGGCCTCCATCTCTTCTTCTGTTGATGGCCCAAAGTGGTCAGCATCACTATTAGCTCTTGGTCCCGGTGTCAGATGAGACACCCGACTCTTCCCGACTGACTCTTGAGAAGACATCTTGCTCCAAATCTGTAGCAGAAACAGCTCAAAACAAGAACAGGAGATATTTGCGTGATCCTTCGGAAGATTATATAATGATATTTTATCGACCAAAAGAAGTATCGTGCAAGAAAACAGAGTCCGGAGGGCACACGAGGTGCCCACGAGGCGCGCCCTCCACCCTCGTGGAAGCCTCGTGTCCTTTCCGGACTGCTTCTTATTTTCCTATTTTCTTAAATATTCCAAAATGGAGAAAAATTGCCATTAGAACTGTTTTGGAGTCGGTTTACTTACCGTACCACGTACCTATTCCTTTTCGGAGTCCAAAACATTCCGGAAAGTGTCCCTTATGTATTCCTCCAGGGTTACGGTTTCAATAACATTAGTTCAACATTTATGGGATTACTTGAGATATAATGTTTGATTCTTTGACCGTTTACCACCCTCGGATTTGTGCCTTCGAAGTTGTTGATTTTTATGGCACCGGAACGGTAGACCTCCTCGATGACGTAAGGACCTTCCCATTTAGAGAGAAGTTTGCCTGCGAAAAATCTTAAACGAGAGTTGTATAACAATACATAATCACCTACATTGAACTCACGTTTTTGTATCCTTTTATCATGCCATCTTTTAACTTTTTCTGTAAACAGCTTGGCATTTTCATAGGCCTGGGTTCTCCATTCATCAAGTGAGCTAATGTCAAAAAGCCTCTGCTCACCGGCAAGTTTGAAATCATAATTGAGCTCTTTAATGGCCCAATATGCATTATGTTCTAGTTCAAGAGGTAAGTGACATGCTTTACCATAAACCATTTTATACGGAGACATACCCATAGGATTTTTGTATGCAGTTCTATAAGCCCATAATGCATCATCAAGTTTCTTGGACCAATTCTTTCTAGATCTGTTTACAATATTTTGCAAAATTAATTTAAGCTCTCTATTACTTAATTCTACTTGGCCACTAGACTGTGGGTGATAAGGAGATGCAATTCTATGATTAACATCATACTTAGCAAGCATTTTACGAAAGGCACCATGAATAAAATGTGAACCACCATCAGTCATTAAGTATCTAGGGACTCCAAACCTCGGAAAAATAACTTCTTTAAGCATCTTAATAGAGGTGTTATGATCAGCACTACTAGTTGGAATAGCTTCTACCCACTTAGTAACGTAATCAACAGCAACTAAAATATGTGTGTATCCATTAGAGGAAGGAAACGGTCCCATATAATCAAAGCCCCAAACATCAAATGGTTCAATAACAAGTGAATAATTCATAGGCATTTCCTGATGTCTACTAATATTACCAATTCTTTGACATTCATCACAAGACAAAACAAACTTACGGGCATCCTTGAAGAGAGTAGGCCAATAAAAGCCGGATTGCAATACCTTGTGTGCAGTTCTATCTCCAGCATGGTGTCCTCCATAAGCCTCGGAGTGACACTTATGTAGGATTTGTTCCTGTTCATGCTCAGGTACACAACATCTAATAACACCATCTACTCCTTCTTTGTAAAGATGTGGGTCATCCCAGAAATAATGTCTTAAATCATAGAAGAACTTTTTTCTTTTGCTAGTATGTGAAACTAGGTGGTATAAATTTAGCAACAATGTAATTAGCATAATCAGCATACCATGGAGCAGTATGGGAAGCATTTACGATAGCTAGTTGTTCATCAGGAAAGCTATCATCAATAGGTAGTGGGTCATCAAGCATATTCTCTAACCTAGACAAGTTGTCTGCAACAGGGTTCTCAGCTCCCTTTCTATCAATGATATGCAAATCAAATTCTTGCAGCAAGAGGACCCATCTAATAAGTCTAGGTTTAGCATCTTTCTTTTCCATAAGATATTTAATAGAAGCGTGATCAGTGTGAACAGTTACTTTAGAATCAACCATATAAGGTCTGAACTTATCACAAGCAAATACAACTGCTAAAAATTCTTTTTCAGTAGTGGCATAATTTCTCTGGGCACTGTCTAGAGTTTTACTAGCATATTGAATAACATTTAGTTTCTTATCAACCCTTTATCCTAGAACAACACCTACAGCATAATCACTAGCATCACACATGATTTCAAATGGTAAATTCCAATCAGGAGGTTGAATAATAGGTGCAGAAATCAAAGCTTTCTTAAGTATTTCAAATGCTTCTACATAGTCATCATCAAAAACAAAAGGAACATCTTTGTGCAAGAGGTTAGTCGGAGGCCTAGAAATTTTAGAGAAGTCCTTAATGAACCTCCTAAAAAACCGGCATGACCAAGGAAACTTCTTATACCTTTAATGTCCTTAGGGCACGACATCTTTTCAATAGCATCAACTTTAGCTTTATCAACCTCAATACCTCTTTCAGAAATTTTATGCCCCAATACAATACCTTCATTAACCATAAAGTGGCACTTCTCCCAATTCAAAACAAGATTGGTTTGTTCACATCTCTGCAAAACTCGATCAAGATTGCTTAAGCAGTCATCAAAAGAAGTCCCATAAACAGAGAAATCATCCATGAATACCTCAACAATCTTTTCACAAAAGTCTGAGAATATAGCAGTCATACATCTTTGAAAGGTAGCAGGTGCATTACATAAACCAAACGGCATATGTCTATAAGAAAAGGTACCGAAAGGGCAAGTAAAAGTAGTCTTTTCTTGATCCTCTTTTGACACAGGTATTTGAGAGAAACCATAATATACATCTAGGAAGCAAAAATGTGTATGTTTGGATAGTCTTTCTAGCATTTGATCAATAAAAGGTAACATGTAATGATCCTTTTTAGTAGCTTTATTTAATTTGCGGAAATCAATTACCATTTTATAACCTGTAACAATTCTTTGTGGGATCAATTCATCTTTATCATTAGGAACAATAGTAATGCCTCCCTTCTTAGGGACACAATGGACATGACTTACCCACTGACTATCAGCAACGGGATAAATTATACCTGCCTCTAGAAGCTTTAGTATTTCTTTTCTTACCACTTCTTTCATCTTAGGATTTAACCGTCGTTGGTGATTAACAACTGGTTTAGCATCCTTCTCCAATTTTATTTTGTGCTGGCATAAAGTGGGACTAATGCCCTTAAGATCATCAAGAGTATCCAACAGCAGCACTGTGCTTCTTCAGAGTTCTCAATAATTTCTTTTCCTCATGCTCTGGAAGGTTAGCACTAATAATAACAGGATATATCTCTTTCTCATCAAGATAAGCATATTTGAGAGTATCAGGTAAAGGTTTAAGCTCAAACATGGGATCACCCTTGGGTGGAGGAGGATCCCCTGGAATTTCAACAGGCAAGTTGTGTTTCAAAATAGGTCCCTGTTTAAAGAATACTTCATCTATTTCCCTTCTGTCATTCAAGAACATATCATTTTCATGGTCTAGCAAATATTGTTCTAAAGGATCAGTAGGAGGCATGGCAATAGAAGCAAGACCAATAATTTCATCTTTACTAGGCAATTCTTTATCATGGGGTTGTCTACGAAACTTAGCAAAATTAAACTCATGAGACATATCCCTCAAACCAACAGAAACAATATTTTTGTTGCAGTCTATCTTAGAATTAATAGTATTCAAGAAGGGTCTACCAAATATAATGGGACAAAATTCATCTTGTGGGGAACCAAGAACAAGAAAATCAGCAGGATATTTAACTTTCCCACACAAGACTTCAACATATCTAACAATCCCAACTGGTGAAATAATATCTCTATTGGCAAGCTTAATTGTAACATCTATCTCTTCTATCTCAGCAGGTGCAATATCATGCATAATTTCTTTGTATAAGGAATAAGGTATTCCACTTGCACTAGCACACATATCACATAAACCATGATAGCAATGATCTCCTATTCTAACAGAAATAACAGGCATGCCTACAATAGGTCTATGTTTATTTTTAGTATCGGATCTAGCAATTCTAGCAGATTCATTGCAGAAGTAAATAACATGTCCATCAATATTATCGGCCAAGAGATCCTTAACAATAGCAACACTAGGTTCAACTTTAATTTGCTCAGGGGGTTTGGGTGTCTTAATATTGCTTTTGTTAACCACAGTTGAAGCTTTAGCATGATCCTTTATTCTAACAGGGAAAGGTGGTTTCTAAATATAAGCAGTAGGAAAACAGGATCATTATAAGTGATAGTCTTTTCTTCAACTTTAATAGGTGCAACTACTTTTACTTCAATGGGAGGATTATATTTAAACCACTTCTCCTTAGGGAGATCAACATGAGTAGCAAAGGATTCACAGAAAGAAGCTACTATCTCATAGTCAAGTCCATATTTAGCGCTAAATTCACGGAAAGCATCGGTATCCATAAAAGATTTAACACAATCAAACTTAGGTGTTATACATGACTCCATACCTTCATCGAGGTCCCAATCTTTAGAGTTGTGTTTAATTCTTTCCAATAAATCCCATTTGAATTCAATAGTCTTCATCATAAAAGATCCAGCACAAGAAGTATCGAGCATGGACCGATTACTGAGAGAAAGTCGAGCATAAATTTTTTGAATAATCATTTCTTTTGAGATATCATGATTGGGGCATGAATATAACATTGACTTAAGCCTCCCCCAAGCTTGAGCGATGCTTTCTCCTTCGTGAGGCCAAAAATTATATATATAATTACGATCATGATGAACAAGATGCATACGATAAAACTTCTAATGAAATTCCAAATTCAATCGTTGGTAGTTCCATGATCCAATATCATCACATAGCCTAAACCATGTCAATGCATCTAACTTCAAAGATAAAGGGAAGACCTTCTTCTTGATAACATCCTCGGGCATACCTACAAGCTTAAATAATCCACAAACTTCATCCACATAGATTAGGTGCAAATCGGGATGTAATGTTCCGTCACCTGTGAAAGGATTAGCTAGCAGTTTCTCTATCATACCCGAAGGAATTTCAAAGTAAACATTTTCAAAAGGTTCAGTAGGTTGAGGACCAACTCTTTGCTCTATTGGTCGGGGTGAAGATACCCCGAACAAGCCCCTCAAAGGATTATGTTCCATAGTAACAAGTGACAGTAAATTTCAGCACACTATATAAATTTTCCTTACCAAATTCCACCTACCAAAGGCGCTTCACTCCCCAGCAACAGCGCCAGAAAAGAGTCTTGATGACCCACAAGTGTAGAGGATCTATCGTAGCCTTTTTGATATGTAAGAGTGTCGAACCCAACGAGGAGCAAAAGGAAATGATAAGCAGTTTCCAGCAAGGTATTCTCTGCAAGCACTGAAATTATCGGTAACAGATAGTTGTCATAAGATAAATTGTAACGAGCAAAAAGTAATGAAAGTAAATAGGGTGCAGCAAGATGGCCCGATCCTTTTTGTAGAAAAGGAGAAGCCTGAATAAACTCTTATATGAAGGAAAGCGCTCCTGAGGACACATGGGAATTATCGTCAAGCTAGTTTTCATCACGCTCATATGATTCGCGTTCGGTACTTTGATAATTTGATATGTGGGTGGACCGGTGCTTGGGTACTGTCCTTACTTGGACAAGCATCCCACTTATGATTAACCCCTATTGCAAGCATCCGCAACTACAATAGAAGTATTAAGGTAAACCTAGCCATAGCATGAAACATATGGATCCAAATCAGCCCCTTACGAAGCAACGCATAAACTAGGGTTTAAGCTTCTGTCACTCTAGCAACACATCATCTACTTATTACTTCCCAATGCCCTCATCTAGGCCCAAACAATGGTGCAGTGTCATGTAGTCAATGTTCACATGACACCACTAGAGGAAAGACAACATACATCTCATCAAAATATCGAACGAATACCAAATTCACATGACTACTTATAGCAAGACTTCTCCCATGTCCTCAGGAACAAATGTAACTACTCACAAAGCATATTCATGTTCATAATCATAGGGGCATTAATATGCATAATGGATCTGAACATATGATCTTCCACCAAGTAAACCAACTAGCATCAACTGCAAGGAGTAATCAACACTACTAGCAACCTGATACATCTCCAACGTATCTATAATTTTTGATTGCTCCATGCTATTATATTATCTATTTTGGATGCTAATGGGCTTATTTTAACACTTTTATATTATTTTTGGGATTAACCTATTAACCGGAGGCCCAGCCCAAATTGCTATTTTTTGCCTATTTTAGAGTTTCGCCGAAAAGGAATATCAAATGGAGTCCAAACAGAATGAAACCTTCGGGAGCGTTATTTTTGGAACAAACGTGATCCAAGAGACTTGGAGTGGACGTTAAGAAACAAACTGAGGTGCGCCCACCCCCTGGGCGCGCCCTCCACCCTCATGGACCCCTCGTTGCTCCACCGACCTACTTATTCCTCCTATATATGTCCATATACCCCACAAACATCCAGGAGCACCACGAAACCCTATTTCCACCGCTGCGACCTTTTGTGACCAAGAGATCCCATCTTGGGGTCTTTTCCGGAGCTCCGTCGGAGGGGGCATTGATCACGGAGGGCCTCTACATCAACTCCATGGCCCCTCTGATGATGTGTGAGTAGTTTATTTCAGACCTTCGGGTCCATAGCTAGTAGCTAGATGGCTTCTTCTCTCTCTTTGGATCCCAATACAAAGTTCTCCTCGATTCTCTTGGAGATCTATTCGATGTAATCTTCTTTTGCGGTGTGTTTGTCGAGATCCGATGAATTGTGGGTTTATGATCAAGTTTATCTATGAACACTATTTGAATCTTCTCTAAATTCTTTTATGTATGATAGGTTTATCTTTGCAAGTCTCTTCGAATTATTAGTTTGGTTTGGCCTACTAGATTGATCTTTCTTGCAATGAGAGAAGTGCTTAGCTTTGGGTTCAATCTTGCGGTGCTCGATCCCAGTGACAGAAAGGGAAACGACACGTATTGTATTGTTGCCATCGAGGATAAAAAGATGGGGTTTACATCATATTGCATGAGTTTATCCCTCTACATCATGTCATCTTGCTTAAGGCGTTACTCTGTTCTTATGAACTTAATACTCTAGATGCATGCTGGATAGCGGTTGATGTGTGGAGTAATAGTAGTAGATGCAAAATCGTTTCGATCTACTTGTCTCGGACGTGATGCCTATATACATGATCATGCCTAGAGATTCTCATAATTATTCGCTTTTCTATCAATTGCTCGACAATAATTTGTTCACCCACCGTAATACTTATGCTATCTTGAGAGAAGCCACTAGTGAAACCTATGGCCCCCGGGTCTATTCTCCATCATATAAGTTTCCATCTATTTTATTTTGCAATCTTTTACTTTCAATCTATATCATAAAAATACCAAAAATATTTATCTATTATTATTATCTCTATCAGCAAGTGGCCGTGAAGGGATTGACAACCACTTTATCGCGTTGGTTGCGAGGTTCTTATTTGTGTGTGTAGGTACGAGGTGACTCGCGCGTGGTCTCCTACTGGATTGATACCTTGGTTCTCAAAAACTGAGGGAAATACTTACACTGCTTTACTACATCACCCTTTCCTCTTCAAGGGAAAACCAACGCAGTGCTCAAGAGGTAGCACAACCCGCAGGTACCAATCTGAGGTTTGGATACAAAGATTGGATTCAAGAGATGAACTAGGGTTTCAGATGAGATGGTGCTGGTGAAGATGTTGATGGAGATTGACCCCCTCCCGATGAGAGGATCGTTTGTGATGACGATGGTGATGATTTTCCCCTCCCGGAGGGAAGTTTCCCCGACAGAACAGCTCCGTCGGAGCCCTAGATTGGTTCCACCAAGGTTCCGCCTCGTGGCGGCGGAGTTCCATCCCGTGAGCTTGCTTATGATTTTTTTCTCGACGAAAGAATCCATATAGCCAAAGATGGGCATCAGAGGGCCACCAGGGGGGCCACGAGGCAGGGGGGCGCGCCCAGGGGAGTAGGGCACGCCCCCCACCCTCGTGGATGGTGGGTGGCCCCCCTCTAGTACTTTCTTCGCTCAGTATTTTTTTTATTTTGAAAATAAATCCCGTGGAGTTTCAGGGCTTTTGGAGATGTGCAGAATAGGTCTCTAATATTTGCTCCTTTTCCAGCCCATAATTCTAGCTGCCGGCATTCCCCCTCTTCATGTAAACCTTGTAAAATAAGAGAGAATAGGCATAAGTATTGTGACATAATGTGTAATAACATCCCATAATGCAATAATTATCGATATAAAAACATGATGCAAAATGGACGTATCAATCACCAATTGGGATTGTTAGAGATGTTGAAGTCTTGTGTGCGAAAATCAAATATTCTACTAATTTTCTTGTTCTTGGTTCCCCATAAGATAATTTTTGTCCCATTATATTTGGTAGACCTTCATTGAATACTGTTAATGCTAAGATAGACTCCAAGAAAGATATTGTTACTCTTGGTTTAGGGGATATGTCTCATGATTTTAATTTCTATAAATTTCGTAGGCAACTCCATGTTAAAGAATTGCCTAGTAAGGATGAAATATGGGTCTTGCTTCTATTGTCGTGCCTCCTGCTAATCCTTTAGAACAATATTTTCTAGACCATGAAAGTGATATGTTTATGAATGAAAGAAGGGAAATAGATGAAGTATTCTTTAATCAAGGACCTATTTTGAAACACAATTTGCCTATTGAAATCCTTGGGGATCCTCCTCCACCTAAGGGTGATCCCGTGTTTGAGCTTAAACAATTACCTAATACTTTGAAATATGCTTACCTTGATGAAAAGAAGATATATCCTGTTATTATTAGTGCTAACCTTTCAAAGCATGAAGAAAAGAGATTATTGAAAACTTTGAAGAAGCACCGTGTCGCTAATGGATATACTCTTGATGATCTTAAGGGCATCAGTCCCACTCTATGTCAACACAACATTAAAATGGAGAAAGATGCTAAACCAGTTGTTGATCATCAACGACGGTTAAATCCTAAGATGAAAGAAGTGGTGAGAAATGAAATACTAAAGCTTCTGGAGGCAGGTATAATTTATCCTATTGTTGATAGTCTATGGGTAAGTGTAGCGACCCGACCCGAATGGATCAAGTCTCTGTGCTTAAGTGTCATCCCTGGATCGGTATGCTGACACACACAGTACTCGAGGATTTATAACAGAGGTAAATCACATGTATAAACAACATAAAATCTATTACCTCAATCCAAAATAGCGGAAGTAACAAGGTTGTGGATTCCCATCAACACCAACGGCAAAGTTAAGTGTAGAAATCGTAACCCTAACGTATCACTTACTCGTCGTAAGAAGTCCTGCAACATGAGACGTTGCAGCCACAAAGGGTCAGTACATTGAATGTACTGGCAAATTCACACCGTAGAGAATGTTGAATAAAGGCTATCACTACATGCATATTTGGCTGGTGGAAAAGCTCTATGGTTATATGGTTTTTGCGAAAAGCCATTTTTTCCCTACTGCAAAGGAATAAATTTCATTTAACTATCATGGTGGTTGTTAAACATCGATAATGGTTGACAGCATTCTCAATCCCAATTAAGTAACAACATTAAACCCACTAAAATTAATTAGAGTAACATGATGAGATTCACATGATAATCCAAGTACTAGACACTCAAAACGTCCATAACTGGGGACAAGGCGAATCATGATTAGTTTATACACTCTGCAGACGTTTGCGCACTTTTCCCCACAAGACTCGATCTCCTCCGTTGGGATTCTCGCACTACATGGTGTTTGAGAAACGGATGACCGAGACATAGTCTTTCAGAAGCACTCACACCTTACGATCGGGTAGACCGTTACACCTACTTTCCCCTACATCTGCTAGTCTACCACTGTAAGAGTTCGCATGACTTAGTCAACTATGCTAGAGCCCATAATAGCTTGTGGCTGCACACAGAAGTTTCTAGTATGAATAATCTCATGATCCCTTTGAGCCTGGGTGGCGGTCCATAAAAAAACAGGCAATCCTGGAATACCCAGGTGCCTAGACAGGCAATCGCTGGAATACCCAGGTGCCTCAATCCACCCAGATGTGTATTTAAGTTGCCACCTTAGATAAACCATTAATTAACAATCCCACATCTGTCATGGATACACTCACCCAATCCACGTCTACTAGCATAGCATGGCATAATAAGCAAACGTAGAAGTAACTCCCAAAGGTTTGAATGCAGGGCAATAGGTTCCTACCTCATCAGCTACTTCCCAATACCCACATGTTATCAATCCCACTCATGCAATATTTGAGGGTGAAACTAAATGCATAAAAACTAGGTATGAAAGGGATATGATCAAAGTGTGAACTTGCCTGCAATGTTGATGAAGATGATTCGCTCTCATAACTCTTGATAGATCTACTCGTCACACTCCAGTCAATCTATCGTAAGCAATCAATAGTAACCACACATAAGCAATCACTCAACAGATCAAAAAGAACGAAGAAGACGATTCGGAGAACACCAAAACCAAGCAAATAACTCTTGCAACATAAAAAACCAAAATTACGTGAATTTGGCCTTATCAGAAAGTTTAGGTCAAGAGCTTCGATTTGCAAAAAGAATCAACTCAAACGGAGCTACGAAACTCAAGTTATGATCAAACGAAGTTTGTATTCAAATCTGGTCTAATTCAAATTTTACATTTTTCAAAAACATGTTTTAGTTGGATTACTGGATAGAGGGGATCATAACGAAGACGTGGGCGTTGGTTTCGTTGGATTTGGACAATCGAGCAAAAAGTAATGATCGATTGAAGTATAGGGACTAATCTGTGAAGAAAATTATCACGAATAGGTCCCTGGCCGAAATTAAACAGAAAAAGAAAAACCTATCTAACGAACGTTCGCTACAGAAACAAAACCGACGAAAATCGTTCGCTACAAATCCTAAACTAGCGAACGTCCACTAATTAATCTAACAATTAAATAAAACCGACCTTTAGAAGAAAACCAGAGAAAACCTAAAACAAAACAGCGAACCAGGGTCGGTTATTACTGGTTCGGGGGAAGAAAACCCGACGGCGGCGGCGTAGTTCGTTGGCGTCGGACAAGACGGCGGCGGGCGGCTCGGGCTCGACCGGAGCGGCGGCTCTGGTGGCCTGCGGCGAGGGAGGAGTGAACGGGGAGGGGCGGCGCGGAGTGGCGCGTCCGGTGGCGGTGGAGGCGGCGGCCGAGCGCGGCGGATCTCGCCGGCGATGGCGAGAATGGAGGCGGCGCAGTTGTGCGGCGGCGGCGAGAGGAGAGGGGCAGCGCGGCTTTATAGGAGGGGAGGGGAGGAGGTGGCCTTGGAGGAGGGGTAAGACAAAGGCGGCGGGCGCGGAGTCCGAGGCGGGAACGGCGGCCATGGCGGCGCGGCGGCGTGCGACGGGCGGAGTCCCGCCCGGGAGGTCGGGGGCGCGCGGGCGTCGGGCTGGGCCGTGGCCTAGCCGGTTGGCTGGGCCGGCCCAGTTCGGCGGAAGGGTTTTTTTAAAACATTTTTCAGACAAAAAAAACAGAAAAAAAAACAAATAGAAGTAAAAATATTATATAGGCATATAATATACCAAAACTTGCAGAAAAAGATTTTCTACAACATGGACATTTTTATAATGCCAAATTAATTCCACACAAAAACGATATTTCAAAGAGTGCTACTGCCCTATTAAAATCCAATAAAAACATTTTAAAATACCAAAATTAATTCAAATTTATTTCTCTCCAATTTTCTGATGTAGGGAATCATGTTACCCTATTTTCCATATATTTTATTTTTGGAGAAAAATAATTTGAATAAAACTCAAATAACCCAAATTGAAAATAATTTCAAAAGGATTTTAAATTTTGGTCCTTTTAAACTCCCAACTCATATTTCATATAATTTGAAGAAGTCATTTTATCTTCTCTCATGAAAATCATTGAGTTGCTTGAAGTTTCTGAAAAAATATTTCCAAATGAAATTCAAATCTTTTCAAAATCCTTTTCATTTATTTAAATGGAAGAAGTCATGTCATCTTCTCTCAAGGGTTTTGTATTTGAAAATAATTTGAATTCACGGAGATCATAAATACAAAAATGGAAGTTTGGGAAAGTCCTTTTATTCCCTCTCATTTAACTTTCAAAAAGTTTGAATTCACTCACTTTCAGTCAATCAAGCAAACAATCAATCAAATCTATCTATTTAATATAACATTCCAAAATTTAGAATTTTGGGATGTTACAAACCTACCACCCTTAAAATGAATCTCGTCCTCGAGATTCGGAGAGGCTAGAAAGAAATAGGTTAGGTTTGGGGTGTCCTCAAAATCCATTGATTGTCGCAGGAGGGGGTTTGGGGTGCTACCACCCTTAGAAGCATGGTTACGGTTCCATCAAAACTCATATACTTCATCCATATTGTTAGCAGTGTCGGTCTTCTCAGATCTTCAGGATAATTCCTTATCTGGGCTCTTTCCGTAGTGGCATAACCTTTTCCTCAATTCTTTTGTCTTTCATCTAGGTAAGGTTCTTCTGTGACTGGGTCTTCTTAGCAGACAGGTCTGGCGCCAATACTAAACAACTATCGATATCTCATGGTGGTCAACCATTTATGGTTTCTCCTGCAGGAAATGGGTCTGGGTTGATCCTCACCGTATAACCTACGGTTGGCAAAAACTGCCTCGTACAAGGGAAAAATACATATACCATTCTAAGGCTTAAACAAGGTTTTGATCGTCTTGTCTCTACTATAGGTAAGTCACTTAGGTTTACCATCCCATATAGCAAGGAAAATAATAAGAGTAAGTCGGTATGGTGATCAATCCATCCCGCACCCAAATCATTACCTTGTATACGGTTTAGCGAATCTCGCATTCTAACACTCGGTCATCCTCACAAGCATTGCAGAATTTCTCTTGTCAACGAACTAAGTTCGGATAAATCCATTGATTCTGCAAGCTAAACAAACATCTATCGTTCCTTCACATCTCTCAGGTTTTGCGTTACTCCTATAAAATCATCGGCCGATAATGTCGTATCTTCCTCCAGGGTTTTTCCTTCAGCAAGAATGTGCTTGCTTCTTGGAAGGTCCTGGGGCCTGTGGGTTATGGCCCATCTCATCACTTGTAAATCTTGAACTTATCATCGGGCAACTGATCATTATTCCAACTTCCAACTTCCTAGTATTCTTAAATCCATCCAATTGTACAGTCTTCCTTCCTTCTATTGGCACCAAACTAGGAAATTATTACTCAGACTCATCATGGAGTTTCCATTGATCCATATTTCCAACATCATACCTCCTTTATACCCAACAGTAATTTATCTCTTCATCCTCGTGGGTGATCCCATATACCAAGATAAAAACTTATACTTATGAAGTCCATACTCCACTTCGTGGAACATCATTATGCTTTCCAAGGTCAAGCGTCCTTATAAGGGAATATTGGCCATTTCTGCATGTCACTTCTTCAACTGGGAAACGTGAAACACATCATGAACTCCTGACAGTCCTTCGAGTGACTCCAACTTGTTGGCCACTTCTCCCATACGATCCAAAACTCGGTATAGTCCTACAAATCTCGGGGCTAACTTTCCCTTAACTCCAATTCATTTAACTCCTCGCAGAGGGGGCACACGAAGACATGCTCTGTCTCCAATTTCATAGACTACCTCCTTGCGTTTTTTAGTCTGCATAACTCTTCTGCCTGGACTGAGCTACCTTCAGTCTATCTCGAATCAACTTAACATTCTCTTTTGACTCCTTGATCACCTTTGGTCCAAACAACTGACGGCCTCCAACTTCATCCCACATACTCTTGGGGTATCACACATATAGAGACAAAACTTGTATTCATTTTGTCCGAAATCCACTCAGTGGAGTATCCTTATCTTTTCCAGGGGTCAAGGGTTCTTACAGGGTACTACCACCCTTAAAATGCACAAATCTTCCATAGACCATATTTCTCATATCCTCAGAAATGGTCAAAATCCTTCTTCATAGAGTAACAACTCATAAAATCCATATCAGTACCAACGATGCTAACTTTATTCACTCTCAATTGATTACAATCTCTCACTTTTCCATTACATGTCTCAACTCAACACCTCAATATAAATGAAAATGTTCTCACTACTACTACTACTCCATTTCTTTTGTTGCAAACTAAACTATCTAGCACAAGTTTCCTTCTCCTTGGGGCATTCTCTGGCAAAGTGCCCTGCTCCATTACAACTAAAACATATTACTTCTGACAAGTATCAAGGTTTCCTTTTTGGGCAACTATTGAGGTAGTGCCCTGACTCCTTGCACCTGTAACAGGTGATATGACTCAGGTCCCTCCTGGGCTCCAATCGGTTTCTCTTCCTGGACTTTTCCATTCCAATCAGGGCTTCTATTTCCTGTGGGTCATATTCTACTTCCTCTGTCGAGAATTCTACTAGATCACCATTCAAACAATTTTGGGAGATGTGTCCTTCTTCTCCACATGAATAGCAAGACTTAGTGCAGGGTTTACTCAGGTCTTCTTTAGGTGTGTCCTCCATCTCTTCCTTCATCACAGCTTCTTCTAAAATCTCCATGAGGGCTCCTTTCATTACTTCTTTCTTCTGCTGGATGGATTGTTGTACCATGGGGTAAATGTGACACTGAGCAGGATTGTGGGTAGTCCCTTCACACAAGAAACAAGTAATCTGCCTAGTTGGGCATTCTTCAACTGGGTGACTTCCTTCACAATTAGGGCATTCATCCTTGTGTTCTTTATGGGTGTGTCCTATTTCTCCACAAATCTTGCATGCATAAGGTTTCTTCATATCCTTTCCATAAGGCTTCAACTTCTGGGACACAAGCCGAGAATTTGGCAGAGTCAACTTAAATTATTTCCAAGTGGTTACTCCTTGCCATCCATTGATGGTTTGGTACATCCTCCACCAAGTAGCAGCACCTCTTTCAAAGCACTGAAGAGCATGCTGGGTCATATCCTTTCCGACTATAGGGTTATTCTTCATGTGATCCTCCATGTTCTGAATCCATTGGTCCGTCTCCAATTGACTCGTGGTCCAGAAAATATAAGCTCATCTTCATTCATCCTCTATTGGGTCCATGGGTTTGGGGTGATATAAGAGAGATAGAGAGGGATACACACAATACAAACAAAAGTTTTGAAAAGACAGATTTTATTTGTGGCTATCGGGAAAAACATCAAACAAATGATAGCTCACAAACATCGCATCTAACGTAGGTATATAACAGGGGTTTGGTCTTCTAAAGGTCAATAAATCTTCAACGTCTCCAAACTCTTCAAGTCTTGTTCATGCCTCCAATGGCTTCTTCCGATCATGCTTGTCTTTCTCAAGTCCTTTTGCCAGCTCATCTCTGCTGTAGCAAAGTCTCTGGTGACATCCTTGAATATTCTGGAGTTGCATTCCAAACTTCTGGGTTTCAACATCCTTGGCATGAGCCATGGTCATACTGTCCTCCAGTTCCTGACAATCTCCGGTATCTCGAGGTTGTAGCTCCTCCAGCTTGGCTACTTCAACTTCTTGGACCTAAGTTCTTCACGAAATGCTTCCTTGTCAAAATACGGCTTCCTGCGGGTCCGTCTTAAAATTCTTGATGTAATTCTCCAGATCCTGGTGATACACCAGCTAAGTTTAAAACTGCATCCTTTGCTGATAGATGCTCCATCAGCCTTCTACCATCCAATCCTTCCGAAGAAATGCATGCTTAGCTCAGCTCGGTGACCATAGTATCAGTGGCGATGACATCACGGATAACCGTGTTTCTGCCCTTGTCATTGCCATGAGCTATCTTCCCTAGTTGATATCTCCTGCCTTAGGGTTTTCTTGACAAAACTTTGAGGTTTTTTAACTCTCCATGCTTGGTCTTTCTCCGATACACCTTGATCTCAAGTATTGACGGCTTCCTTAGTCTGCCAAGTTCCATAAGGGGTGCCTTCCTAGGTCATACAAATCTGGAAAATTCTACAGGGCCTTCAAATTCCCCTAGTCTTCGGAGTCTTCAACCATTGTAGTTTCCATCATTATAATATACGGTAAAATCCTCTTCATTCTGATGTGGTCTTAGTGGTCCCATATCTTGTACTTCTTGGAGTGGTCTCATCAACCGAATCTTCGAGTGGTCAAAAAATTAAAAGGGGTATGGTCTCACTAAAAGGGTATATTTGAATAAGCTCAGAAGAGAAGAGAGGTAAAAGATCCTTTTGAAAAGAAAGTTGTAGAGAAAAATCTTTCCTATGGGCTTGCCAGTTTCTAGGGGTCACGTCCTACAGTCAACATGTGCTCTGATACCATCTTGTAGCGACCCGACCCGAATGGATCAAGTCTCTGTGCTTAAGTGTCATCCCTGGATCGCTATGTTGACACACACAGTACTCGAGGATTTATAACAGAGGTAAATCACATGTATAAATAACGTAAAATCTATTACCTCAATCCAAAATAGTGGAAGTAACAAGGTTGTGGATTCCCATCAACACCAACGGCAAAGTTGAGTGTAGAAATCATAACCCTAACGTATCACTTACTCGTCATAAGAAGTCCTGCAACATGAGACGTTGCAGCCACAAAGGGTCAGTACATTGAATGTACTGGAAAATTCACACTGTAGAGAATGTTGAATAAAGGCTATCACTACATGCATATTTGGCTGGTGGAAAAGCTCTATGGTTATATGGTTTTTGCGAAAAGCCAATTTTTCCCTACTGCAAAGGAATAAATTTTATTTAACTATCATGGTGGTTGTTAAACATCGAGAATGGTTGACAGCATTCTCAATCCCAATTAAGTAACAACATTAAACCCAACAAAATTAATTAGAGTGACATGATGAGATTCACATGATAATCCAAGTACTAGACACTCAAAACGTCCATAACCGGGGACAAGGCTAATCATGATTAGTTTATACACTCTGTAGAGGTTTGCGCACTTTTCCCCACAAGACTCGATCTCCTCCGTTGGGATTCTCGCACTACATGGTGTTTGAGAAACGGATGACCGAGACATAGTCTTTCAGAAGCGCTCACACCTTACGATCGGGTAGACTATTACACCTACTTTCCCCTACATCTGCTAGTCTACCATCTGCTAGTCAACTATGCTAGAGCCCATAATAGCTTGTGGCTGCACACAGAAGTTTCTAGTATGAATAATCTCATGATCCCTTTGAGCCTGGGTGGCAGTCCATAAAAAAACAGGCAATCCTGGAATACCCAGGTGCCTCAATCCACCCAGATGTGTATTTAAGTTGCCACCTTAGATAAACCATTAATTAACAATCTCACATCTGTCATGGATACACTCACCCAATCCACGTCTACTAGCATAGCATGGCATAATAAGCAAACGTAGAAGTAACTCCCAAACGTTTGAATGCAGGGCAATAGGTTCCTACCTCATCAACTACTTCCCAATACCCACATGTTATCAATCCTACTCATGCAATGTTTGAGGGTGAAACTAAATGCATAAAAATTGGGTATGAAAGGGATATGATCAAAGTGTGAACTTGCCTCCAATGTTGAGGAAGATGATTCTCACTCATAACTCTTGATAGATCTACTCATCACACTCCGGTCAATCTATCGTAAGCAATCAATAGTAACCACACATAAGTAATCACTCAACAGATCAGAAAGAACGAAGAAGACGATTCGGAGAACACCAAAACCAAGCAAATAACTCTTGCAACATAAAACAATTTCTAACAGTACCAAAATTACGTGAATTTGGCCTTATCAGAAAGTTTAGGTCAATAGCTTCGATTTGCAAAAAGAATCAACTCAAACGGAGCTACGAAACTCAAGTTATGATCAAACAAAGTTTGAATTCAAATCTGGTCTAATTCAAATTTTAAAATTTTCAAAAACATGTTTGAGTTGGATTACTGGATAGAGGGGATCATAACAAAGACGTGGGCATTGGTTTCGTTGGATTTGGACAATCGAGCAAAAAGTAATGATCGATTGAAGTATAGGGACTAATCTGTGAAGAAAATTATCACGAATAGGTCCCTGGCCGAAATTAAACAGAAAAAGAAAAACCTATCTAACGAACGTTCGCTACAGAAACAAAACCGACGAAAACCGTTCGCTACGAATCCTAAACTAGCAAACGTCCACTAATTAATCTAACTATTAAATAAAACCGATCTTTAGAAGAAAACCTGAAACAAAACAGCGAACCGGGGTCGGTTATTACCGGTTCGGGGGAAGAAAACCCGACAGCGGCGACGTAGTTCGTCGGCGTCGAACAAGACGGCGGCGGGAGGCTCAGGCTCGACCGGAGGGGCGGCTCTGGTGGCCTGTGGCGAGGGAGGAGTGGACGGGGAGGGGCGGCGCGGAGTGGCGCGTCCGGTGGCGGTGGAGGCGGCGACCGAGCGCGGCGGATCTCGCCGGCGATGGCGAAAAGGTCGGCGGCGGCGGCGAGATGTGGCGGCGGCGAGAGGAGAGGGCAGCGCGGCTTTATAGGAGGGGAGGGGAGGAGGTGGCCTTGGAGGAGGGGTAAGGCAAAGGCGGCGGGCGCGGAGTCCGAGGCGGGGACGGCGGCCATGGCGGCGCGGCGGCATGCGACGGGCGGTGTCCCGCCTGGGAGGTCGGGGACGCGCGGGCGTCGGGCTAGGCCATGGCGGAAGGGTTTTTTTTAAATCATTTTCCAGAAAAATAAAAACAAAAATAAACAAATAGAAGTAAAAATATTATATAGGCATATAATATACCAGAATTTGCAGAAAAAGATTTTCTACAACATGGACATTTTTATAATGCCAAATTAAATCCACACAAAAACAGATATTTCAAAGAGTGCTAGTGCCCTATTAAAATCCAATAAAAACATTTTAAAATACCAAAATTAATTCAAATTTATTTCTCTCCAATTTTCTGATGTAGGGAATCATGTTACCCTATTTTCCATATATTTTATTTTTGGAGAAAAATAATTTGAATAAAACTCAAATAACCCAAATTGAAAATAATTTCAAAAGGATTTTAAATTTTGGTCCTTTTAAACTCCCAACTCATATTTCATATAATTTAAAGAAGTCATTTTATCTTCTCTCATGAAAATCATTGAGTTGCTTGAAATTTCTGAAAAAATGTTTCCAAATGAAATTCAAATCTTTTCAGAATCCTTTTCATTTATTTAAATGGAAGAAGTCATGTCATCTTCTCTCGAGGGTTTTGTATTTGAAAAGAATTTGAATTCACGGAGATCATAAATACCAAAATGGAAGTTTGGGAAAGTCCTTTTATTCCCTCTCATTTAACTTTTAAAAAGTTTGAATTAACTCACTTTCAGTGAATCAATCAAATCTATCTATTTAATATAACATTCCAAAATTTAGAATTTTGGGATGTTACAGTAAGCCATGTTCATTGTGTCCCTAAAAGGGAGGTATTACTGTTGTTCCTAATGATAAGAATGAATTGATTCCACAAAGAATTGTTACAGGTTATAGAATGGTAATTTATTTTTGCAAATTAAATAAAGCTACTAGAAAATATCAATACTCTCTACCTTTTATTGATCAAATGCTACAAAGACTATCCAAACATACTCATTTTTGCTTTCTAGATGGTTATTCCGGTTTCTCTCAAATACCTGTGTCAAAAGATGATCAAGAGAAAACCAAGTTTACTTGCCCGTTCGGTACCTTTGCTTATAGACGTATGCCTTTTGGTTTATGCAATGCACCTGCTACCTTTAAAAGATGTATGACTGCTATATTCTCTGAATTTTGTGAAAAGATTGTTGAGGTTTTCATGGATGATTTCTCCGTTTACGAAACTTATTTCGATGATTGCTTCAGCAACCTTGACCGAGTTTTGTAGAGATGTGAAGAAACTAATCTTGTCTTGAATTGGGAAAAGTGCCACTTTATGGTTAATGAAGGTACTGTGTTGGGGCATAAAATTTCTGAAAGAGGTATTGAAGTTGATAAAGCTAAAGTAGATGCTATTAAAAAGATGTTGTGTCCTAAAGATATCAAAGGTATAAGAAGTTTCCTTGGTCATGCTGGTTTCTATAGGAGGTTTATTAAAGACTTTTCTAAAATTTCTAGGCCTCTCACTAATCTCTTGCAAAAAGATGTTCCTTTTGTTTTTGATGACGATTGTGTAGAAGCATTTGAAATACTTACGAAAGCCTTAATTTCTGCACCTATTGTTCAGCAACCTGATTGGAATTTACCCTTTGAAATTATGTGTGATGCTAGTGATTATGTTGTTGGTGCTATTCTGGGACAAAGAGTTGATAAGAAATTAAATTTTATTCAATATGCTAGTAAAACTCTAGCCAGTGCCCAGAGAAATTATGCTACCACTGAAAAAGAATTTTTAGCACTTGTATTTGCATGTGATAAGTTCAGACCTTATATTGTTGATTCCAAAGTAACTGTTCACACTGATCATGCTGCTATTAAATATCTTAAGGAAAAGAAAGATGCCAAACCTAGACTTGTTAGATGGGTTCTCTTGCTACAAGAATTTGATTTCCATATTATTGATAGGAAGGGAGTTGAGAACCCCGTAGCAAACAACTTGTCTAGGTTAGAAAATGTTCTCAATGGCCCACTACCTATTGATGATAGCTTTCCTGATGAACAATTAAATGTCATAAATGCCTCTCATAATACTCCATATGGTATGATGATTATGGACGTTCATGAGGCAGCCACGAGATAGGAGGGCGTGCCCAGGGGGTAGGCGCGCCCCCCACCCTCGTGGGCCCCACGGAGCTCCACCGACGTACTTCTTTCACCTATATATACTGTTATACCCTAAAAACATCAGGGGGAGCCACGAAACCACTTTTCCACCACCGCAACCTTCTATACCCGTGAGATCCAACTGGGGCCTTTTCCGGCGATCTGCGAGAGCGGGATTCGATCACGGAGGGCTTCTACATCAACACCATAGCCTCTCCGATGATGTGTGAGTAGTTTACCGCAGACCTTCGGGTCCATAGTTATTACCTAGATGGCTTCTTCTCTCTCCTTCGTTCTCAATGCAAAGTTCTCCTAGATGTTCTTGGAGATGTATTCGATGTAATACTTTTTGCGGTGTGTTTGCCGAGATTCGATGAATTGTGGATTTATGATCAAGTTTATCTATGAATAATATTTGGTTCTTCTCTGAATTCTTATATGCATGATTTGATATCTTTGCAAGTCTCTTCAAATTATCGGTTTAGTTTGGCCTGCTAGATTAATCTTTCTTGCAATGGGAGAAGTGCTTATCTTTGGGTTCAATCTTGCGGTGTCCTTTCCCAGTGAAAGTAGTGGCAGCAAGGCACGTATTCTATTGTTGCCATCGAGGATAAAAATATGGGATCTAAATCATATTGCTTGAGTTTATCCCTCTACATCATGTCATCTTGCTTATTGCATTACTCTGTTCTTATGAACTTAATACTCTAGATGCATGCTGGATAGCGGTCGATGTGTGGAGTAATAGTAGTAGATGCAGAATCATTTCGGTCTACTTAACACGGATGTGATGCCTATGTTCATAATCATTGCCTGGATATTCTCATAACTATGCGCTCTTCTATCAATTGCTCGGCAGTAATTTGTTCACCCACCGTAATACACGCTATCATGAGAGAAGCCACTAGTGAAAGCTATGGCCCCTGGGTCTCTTTCTTATTATATTGCACCTCTTTTATTATCGCATCTTGTTTACTATTTTTCAATCTTTACTTTCCAATCTATACAACAAAAATACCAAAAATATTTATCTTACTATCTTTATCGGATCTCACTTTCGCAAGTGATCGTGAAGGGATTGACAACCCCTTTATCGCGTTTGTTGTGAGGTTCTTGATTGTTTGTGCAGGTACTAGGTGACTTGAGTGTTATCTCCTACTGGAATGATACCTTGGTTCTCAAAAACTTAGGGAAATACTTACGCTACTTTGCTGCATCACCCTTTCCTCTTCAAGCGAAAACCAACACATGCTCAAGAGGTAGCAAGACGGATTTCTGGCGCCGTTGCTGGGGAGATCTACGCTCAAGTCAAGACATACCAAGTACCCATCATAAGCTCTTCTCCCTCGCATTACATTATTTGCCATTCGCCTCTCGTTTTCCTCTCCCCCACTTATAAAACGATTTTCAAAAACCTTTGCCTTTTCTTCTCCTTCTTCTCGTATGTATCTTTGTTTATCTTTCCTTGTGCCTTCTATTTGCTTGCATCTTTTGCTTGCTAAAAATATATTGATATGGATCCACTTAAAGTGTTCTACTTGGATTATCTTCGATCCTTATGCGCTCGTGCTGAAACCCCAACTAGCCTAGTTGATGGGAAATCTTTAGATGAGCATGCTCATTCTGTGCATCACCGTTTGTCTGAAAAATGGATACTCTTATGGGATCAAATAAACAAATTGTTGTGTTATGCTTGGAATCTTTGTGAAATTTATGATTTTACTTGTTGCTCTAAGAACCCTAAAAAACACCTCCCCTACCTATGTGAGTTTAATGATAATGAAATCTTATCTTCTTATGCAAAGGGTGTTTATAGTTACTACGATATCAAACAAATTGAAGAATTTGTTGCTTTTAAGGGTGCTTATGAAGTTGCTTATTTAATTGAAAAGTATGATATTACTCTCTACGAATCTGAAAATTTTGACATACTTAAATATTGCTATGAAAACTATGCTCATAATGTCTATGTCAAAGAATTTATTGAAAGAATGACCGTTGCTTTGGAAGAAAATAATGATATGCAAGAATCTATAGGTAATTATGATTCCGATGATTTGATTGAAATATCCCTTGATGAACATGATGCTTGCTATTGTTGTGGCCATGATGCCAATATTTATGAAGATGAATTTGCTATAGTTCCTTATGTTAAACATGAGATCGTTGCTATTGCACCCATACTTGATAGTTCCTTCGATGAAAAGCATGATTGCAATGATGTTATTATAAATTCTCTTAATGTCAATTGTGTTAATGATATGCAAAACCTCAAGCTGGGGGATGCTAGTTTTGTTATGACTACTATTTGTTGCAATGATCATGATTGGGGTGATTCTTCTTATGATCTTGAAAATTTATTTAAGCCCCATGATGAATATGAGATTAATAATAATGTTTGCGATAATATTGAAAGTGGGTTTGGAAGAGTGTCAACTTTAGATCCCACATATTTGGAGAATGTTCAATCTTATGAAGTTTTTGATAAAAGTGGGTTTGGAGAGGTCGTGACTTTAGTTAATGTTAATCACACTATTTTGGAAGAGTGTCAACTTTGCATACATGTGGATCATGTTAAGAATATGTTTTGTGATAGCTATATTGTTGAATTTGCTTATGATCCTACATGTAATATGGTTGTAGAAATTTTCGTGTCACTAAATTACCTCTCATTATGTTGAGATTGCTATTGTTTCTTTCCGCATCCTTGCATATGCTAGTTTTTGCTTGCCTTGATAATTTGTTTGCTTATTATGTTAGACTTAGATGTGTTTGTCACTTGTGTTATGATGCTATCTTTGTGCTTCAATTCTTGTCTTTCATGTGAGCATCATTGAAATCTCATCATCTAGCAAGGGGCGTTAAACGATAGCGCTTGTTGGGAGGCAACCAATTTTATTTGTTTTATTTACTTTTTGTTCCTATTTAGTAATAAATAATTTATCTAGCCTATTTTATGATTGTGTTTTTTATGTTTTAATTAGTGTTTGTTCCAAGTAAAGCCTTCAGGATCTTCTTGGGTGATTGTTGTTTGATTTTGCTGAAAAACAGAAAGTATGCGCTCATGAAAATAATTTTCATTTTTACCAGAGAGCGATAAAATACCAATTCCAACTGCAGTAGATCAATATACAAATTATTTAGGTCTTCCTAATTTTTTAGAATTTTTGGAGTTCCAGAAGTATTCGAAACCTCCAAATTTCTATAGACTGTTTTGTTTTGACAGATTCTGTTTTTCGTGTGTTGTTTGCTTATTTTGATGAATCTATGGGTAGTATCAGGGGGTATGAACCATAGAGAAGTTGGAATACAGTATTTTTAACACCAATATAAATAATGAATGAGTTAATTACAGTACATTAAAGTGGTGGCTTGTTTTCTTATACTAACGGAGCTCATGAGATTTTCTGTTGAGTTTTGTGTTGTGAAGTTTTCAAGTTTTTGGGTAAAGATTTGATGGATTTTGGAACAAGGAGTGGCAAGAGCCTAAGATTGGGGATCCCCAAGGCACCCCAAGGTAAAATTCAAGGATAACCAAAAGCCTAAGCTTGGGGATGCCTCGGAAGGCATCCCCTCTTTCGTCTTCGTCTATCGGTAACTTTACTTGAGGCTATATTTTTATTAACCACATGATATGTGTTTTGCTTGGAGCATCTTGTATGATTTGAGTCTTTGATTTTTAGTTTACCATAATCATCCTTGTTGTACACACCTTTTGGGAGAGACACACATGAATCGGAATTTATTAGAATACTCTATGTGCTTCACTTATATCTTTTGAGCTAGATAATTTTGCTCTAGTACTTCACTTATATCTTTTTAGAGCACGGTGGTGGTTTTATTTTATAGAAATTATTGATCTCTCATGCTTCACTTATATTATTTTGAGAGTATTTTAGAACAGCATGGTAATTTTCTTTGGTTATAAAATTAGTCCTAATATGATGGCCATTCAAGATGGGTATAATAAAAACTTTCATATAGAGTGCAATGAATAGTTTGATACTTGATAGTTGTTTTGAGATATAAAGATGGTGATATTAGAGTCGTGCTAGTTGAGTAATTGTGAAATTGAGAAATACTTGTGTTGAGGTTTGCAAGTCTCGTAGCATGCACGTATGGTAACCATTGTGTGACAAATTTGAAGCATGAGGTGTTTCTTTGAGTGCCTTCCTTATGAGTGGCGGTCGGGGATGAGCAATGGTCTTTTCCTACCAATCTATCCCCCTAGGAGCATGCGCATAGTGCTTGGTTTTGATGACTTGTACATTTTTGCAATAAGTATGTGAGTTCTTTATGACTAATGTTGAGTTCATGGATTATACGCACTCTCACCCTTCCACCATTGCTAGCCTCTCTTGTGCCGCGCAACTTTCGCGGTACCATAAACCCATCATTTACCTTCCTCAAAACAGCCACCATACCTACCTATTATGGCATTTCCATAGCCATTCCGAGATATATTGCCATCCAACTTTCCACTGTTCCGTTTATTATGACACGCTTCATCATAGTCATATTGCTTTGCATGATCATGTAGTCGACATCGTATTTGTGGCAAGCCCACCATTCATAATTTTTTATACATGTCACTCTTGATTCGTTGCACATCCCGGTACACCACCGGAGGCATTCACATAGAGTCATATTTTGTTCTAAGTATCGAGTTGTAATTCTTGAGTTGTAAGTTAATAAAAGTGTGATGATCTTCATTATTAGAGCATTGTACCATGTGAGGAAAGGATGATGGAGGCTATGATTCCCTCACAAGTCGGGATGAGACTCCAGACAAAAAAAAGAGGCCATAAAAAATAGAAGGCCCAAACATATATATATATATATATATATAAATGAGAGAAAAAAAGAGAAGGGGCAATGTTACTATCCTTTTTCCACACTTCTGCTTCAAAGTAGCACCATGATCTTCATGATGCAGAGTCTCTTATGTTGTCACTTTCATATACTAGTGGGAATTTTTCATTATATAACTTGGCTTGTATATTCCAATGATGGGCTTCCTCAAATTGCCCTAGGTCTTCGTGAGCAAGCAAGTTGGCACACCCACTTAGTTTCTTTTGTTGAGCTTTCATACACTTATAGCTCTAGTGCATCCGTTGCATGGCAATCCCTACTCACTCACATTGATATCTATTGATGGGCATCTCCATAGCCCATTGATACGCCTAGTTAAAGTGAGACTATCTTCCTCCTTTTTGTCTTCTCCACAACCACCATTCTATTCCACCTATAGTGCTATGTCCATGGCTCACGCTCATATATTGCGTGAAAGTTGAAAAAGTTTGAAAAGTCTAAGTATGAAACAATTGCTTGGCTTGTCATCGAGGTTATGCATGATGGGAGCATTTTGTGTGACGGAAATGAAGCATAGCCAAACTATATGATTTTGTAGGGATGAGCTTTCTTTGGCTATGTTATTTTTAGAAGACATAATTGCTTGGTTAGTATGCTTGAAGTATTATTATCTTTATGTCAATATTAAACTTTTGTCTTGAATCTTTTGTATCTGAACATTCATGCCACAATAAAGAAAATTACATTGAAAATTGTGTTAGGTATCATTCCACATCAAAAAATTTATTTTATTATCATTTACCTACTCGAGGACGAGCAGGAATTAAGCTTGGGGATACTTGATACGTCTCCAACGTATTTATAATTTTTGATTGTTCCATGCTATTATATTATCTGTTTTGGATGTTCAATGGGCTTTAATATGCTCTTTTATATTATTTTTGGGACTAACCTATTAACCAGAGGCCCAGTGCCAGTTTCTGTTTTTGCCTATTTCAGTGTTTCGCAGAAAAGGAATATCAAACAGAATCCAAATGGAACAAAACCTTTGTGAGGATCTTTCTTGGAACATACACAAACCAGGAGACTTGGAGTGGAAGTATGGAAGTCCGCGAGGCGGCCACGAGATAGGGGGCGCGCCCAGGGGGTAGGCGTGCCCCCCACCCTCGTGGGCCCCACGGAGCTCCACCGACGTACTTCTTTCGCCTATATATACTCTTATACCCTAAAAACATCAGGGGGAGCCACGAAACCACTTTTCCACCGCCGCAACCTTCTGTACCCGTGAGATCCCATCTAGGGCCTTTTCCGGCGATCTGCTGGAGGGGGGTTCGATCATGGAGGGCTTCTACATCAACACCATAGCCTCTTTGATGATGTTTGAGTAGTTTACCACAGACCTTCGGGTCCATAGTTATTAGCTAGATGGCTTCTTCTGTCTCTTTGGTTCTCAATACAAAGTTCTCCTCGATGTTCTTGGAGATCTATTCGATGTAATACTTTTTGCAGTGTGTTTTCCGAGATCCGATGAATTCTGGATTTATGATCAAGTTTATCTATGAATAATATTTGGTTCTTCTCTGAATTCTTATATGCATGATTTGATATCTTTGCAAGTCTCTTCGAATTATCGGTTTAGTTTGGTCTACTAGATTGATCTTTCTTGCAATGGGAGAAGTGCTTAGCTTTGGGTTCAATCTTGCGGTGTCCTTTCCCAGTGACAGTAGGGGCAGCAAGGCACGTATTATATTGTTGCCATCGAGGATAAGAAGATGGGGTTTATATCATATTGCTTGAGTTTATCCATCTACATCATGTCATCTTTCTTATTGCATTACCCTGTTCTTATGAACTTAATACTCTAGATGCATGCTGGATAGCGGTCGATGTGTGGAGTAATAGTAGTAGATGCAGAATCGTTTCGGTCTACTTAACATAGACATGATGCCTATGTTCATAATCATTGCCTGCATAGTCTCTTAACTATGCGCTCTTCTATCAATTGCTCGGCAATAATTTGTTCACCCACCATAATACATGCTATCATGAGAGAAGCCACTAGTGAAACCTATGGCCCTGGGGTCTCTTTATTATTATATTGCATCTCTTTTATTATCGCATCTTGTTTACTATTTTGCAATCTTTACTTTCCAATCTATACAACAAAAATACCAAAAAAAATATCTTACTATCTTTATCAGATCTCACTTTCGCAAATGATCGTGAAGGGATTGACAACCCCTTTATCGCGTTGGTTGCGAGGTTCTTGATTGTTTGTGCAGGTACTAGGTGACTTTCTTGTTATCTCCTACTAGATTAATACATTGGTTCTCAAAAACTGAGGGAAATACTTATGCTACTTTGCTGCATCACCCTTTCCTCTTCAAGGGAAAACCAACGCATGCTCAAGAGGTAGCAACCAGCAAAAGAAAAAGTTTTTCTATGATTTATGACATTACTTTTGGGATGACCCACACCTTTATAAAGAAGGAGTTGATGGTGTCATTAGACATTGTGTACCTGAGCATGAATAGGAACAGATCCTACACAAGTGTCAGTCTGAGTCTTACGGAGGACACCACGCTGGAGATAGAACTTCACATAAGGTATTGCAATCTGGTTTCTATTAGCACTCTCTCTTTAAAGATGCTTTTAAGTTTGTCTTATCCTGTGATCAATGTCAAAGAATTGGTAATATTAGTAGACGTCAGGAAATGCCTATGAATTATTCACTTGTTATTGAACCATTTAATGTTTGGGGCTTTGATTATATGAGACCTTTTCCTTCTTCTAATGGGTATACACATATTCTAGTTGGTGTTGATTACGTTACTAAGTGGGTAGAAGCTATTCCAACTAGTAGTGTTGATCATAACACTTCTATTAAGATGCTTAAAGAAGTTATTTTTTCGAGGTTTGGAGTCCCTGGATATTTAATAACTGATGGTGGTTCACATTTTATTCATGGTGCTTTCCATCAAATGCTTGCTAAGTATGATGTTAATCATAGAATTGCATCTCCTTATCATCCTCAGTCTAGTAGTCAAGTAGAATTGAGAAATAGAGATATTAAACTAATTTTGCAAAAGACCGTTAATAGATCTAGAAAGAATTGGTCTAAGAAACTTGATGATGCATTATGGGCTTATAGAACTGCTTATAAAAATCCTATGGGTATGTCTCCGTATAAAATGGTTTATCGAAAAGCATGTCACTTACTTCTTGAATTAGAACATAAGGCACATTGGGTTATTAAAGATCTCAATTATGATTTCAAACTTGCCGGTGAAAAGAGGTTATTTGACATTAGCTCACTTGATGAACGGAGAACCCAAGCCTATGAGAACGCCAGGTTGTTTAAAGAAAAGGTTAAAAGATGGCATGATAAAAGGATACAAAAGCATGAGTTTAATGTAGGTGATCATATTTTGCTATACAACTCTTGCTTAAGATTTTTTGCAGGAAAGCTTCTCTCTAAATGGGAAGGCCCTTACATTATTGAGGAGGTCTATCGTTCTGGTGCCACAAAAATCAACAACACCAAAGGCACAAATCATAAGCTGGTAAACGGTCAAAGAATCAAACATTACATCTCAGGTACTCCCATAAGTGTTGAGACCAATATAATTAATATCGTAACACGGGAGGAGTACATAAGGGACACTTTCCAAAATGTTCAGACTTTGAAGGAATAGGTATGTGGTACGGTAAGTAAACCGACTCCAAAACATTCCCAATGATAATTTTTCTCCGTTTTGGAATATTTAAAAAATTAGGAAAATTAAAAGTAGTCCGAAAGAGACACGAGGCCACCACAAGGGTGGAGGGCACGCCCTACCCCCCTGGGAGCGCCCCCCGTCCTTGTGGCCACCTCGTGTGCCTTCCGGACTCCATTTTCTTGCATGATACTTCTTATGGTTGGTAAATACTCATTATATAATCTCCCTAAGGTTTTGACCACCGTACCACGACAATATCTCATGTTTTCGTTTCGAGCTGTTTTTTGCCAGATTTTGCAAGGCCAGGCATCATGTCGTCCCCCTCCTCCAACAATGGGGGCGGCGATGCTTGGCTAATGAAGATAGAGATGAAGAGAGAAGAACTCAGGGAAATCAGAGAGGGTGATAAGGTTAAGAAGGCCTTGGAAGATCAAGTTCCGACAATAGAAGAAGAAGACATCCTTCAACCTTACTACAATCACCTTACTCCTACTGAAATTGAAGCTTTCAAGATCATTGAAATATTTCATGTGCAAAACAAGTATCTCACTCGCGAAAATATTCTGTTGCAAGAGTACATCACCACACTCAAGGTAATTATTCACAAATTGGAGAATCTCCTACGCTCGATGTGTGACACGACTTCATCAACAACTCCATCATCCTCACCCCCGAAGAAAGAGATCTAAATACATGGGTATGGGCACTCCCCTTGGCAAGTGCCAAGCTTGGGGGAGTGCCCCAGTATCGTATCACCATCACACCTCTATCTTTATCGTTTTTCTTAGTCTGATCCTTTTGGTTATATCTTGATCTAGTAGAATAAAGTTTTAGTATGATCTACCTTTGAGTTTTGCTTTATGTTCCCTCTATGTAATCGAGTCCATGAGATATATAATAAAGAGTAGTTTTGAGATAAGGGCTTTTCTGTCTTGCTATGATCTTGAGGGAATTAAATAAAAGAAAGAATAAAAAGAAATAAAAAGGTTCATATATTGATCTTATGGAGAGTAATGACTTCACATTTAAAGAGTATGATGAATAAAAGTTGTTGAGAGTTTACAAACATAATTTTGGTCATTGTGGCAATTAATAGGAAGTAATAAAGTAATAGAGGCTTCACATATAAATATACTATCTTGGACGTCTTTTGTAATTGTGAGCACTTATTAAAATATGACATGCTAATAAGTTGATGTTGGACAAGGAAGAAAACATAATGAGTTATATTTCTTATATCCAAATAGAAGTTATGTTGTCATGGATCATCCAACATGTTGAGCTTGAGTTTCCCTCTCATGCTAGCCAAATTCTTTGCACCAAGTAGGGATGCTACTTGTGCTTCCAAACATCCCTAAACCAAGTTTTGCCATGAGAGTCCACCATACCTACCTATGGATTGAGTATGATCCTTCAAGTAAGTTGTCATCAGTGCAAGCAATAAAAATTGCTCTCTAAATATGTATGATCTATTAGTGTGAAGAAAATAAGCTTTATACGAACTTGTGATATGGAAGAAATAAAAGCAACAGACTGCATAATAAAGGTCCTTATCACAAGCGGCAATATAAAGTGACATTCTTTTGCATTAAGATTTTGGGCATCCAACCATAAAAGCGCATGACAACCTCTGCTTCACTCTACGAAGGGCCTATCTTTTACTTTTATCTCCTCTGCCCTTACAAGAGTCACGGTGATCAACACCTTCCCTTTTTATACTTTGTCCTTTGGCAAGCTATGTGTTGGAGAGATCCGGATATATATATATATATATATCCACTCGGACTCGGATGTAGGTTTCCATAAAGTATTATTGTTGACGTTACCCTTGAGGTAAAAGGTTGGGAGCCGAAACTATAAGCCCCTATCTTTCTCTATGTCCTATTGAAGCTTTGGACCCATAAATATCACATGAGTGTTAGCAATTGTAAAAGACTAAATGATAGTTGAGTATGTGGACTTGCTGAAAAGCTCTTTATTTGACTCTTTCCATTGTTATGATAAATTGCAATTGCTTCAATGACTGAGATCGTAGTTTGTTAGTTTTCAATGAAGTTTCTGATTCATACTTTGTCTTGTGAATAAATTATTACTTTAGCATAAGAAATTATATGACAATATATGTTTCTGTTCTAAAGATGATCATGATGCCCTCATGTCCGTATTTTATTTTATCGACACCTCTATCTCTAAACATGTGGACGTATTTTTGATTTTGGCTTTCTCTTGAGGACAAGCGAGGTCTAAGCTTGGGGGAGTTGATACGTCCATTTTGCATCATGCTTTCATATTGATATTTATTGCATTATGGGCTTTGATTACACATTATATCACAATACTTATGCCTATTCTCTCTTATTTTATAAGGATTACATGAAGAGGGAGAATGCCCGCAGCTGGAATTCTGGACTAGAAAAGGAGCAAATATTAGAGACCTATTCTACGCAACTACAAAAGTCCTTAAACTTCATGGAGCATGTTTTTGGAATATATAAAAAATATTGGTTGAAGAAAGCACCAAAGGGAGGCCACTAGCCACAAGGGTGGAGGGCGCGCCCTAACCCCTGGGCGCGCCCCCCGGCCTTGTGGGACCCCTGGCAGGCCTCTGATGCCCATCTTTGGCTATATGGTGTGTTTTGACCTCGAAAAATCAGAGAGAAGCTTTCGGGACGAAGTGCCGCGGTCTCGAGGCGGAACCTGGGCAGAACCAATCTAGGCCTCTGGCGGAGCTGTTCTGCCGGGGAAACATCCCTCCGAAGGGGGAAATTGTCGCCATCGTCATCACCAATGATCCTCTCATTGAGAGGGGGTCAATCTTCACCAACATCTTCACTAGCACCATCTTCTCTCAAACCCTAGTTCATCTCTTGTATTTGATCTTGGTCCCAAAACCTCAGATTGGTACCTGCTGGTTGCTAGTAGTGTTGATTACTCCTTGTAGTTGATGATAGTTGGTTTATCCAGTGGAAAATTATGTTTTCAGATCCTTAATGATAATTAATACTCCTTTGATTATTATTATGTCTATTCTTTGTGAGTAGTTACGTTTGTTCCTGAGGACATGGGAGAAGTCTTGTTATAAGTAATCATGTGAATTTGGTATTCGTTTGATATTTTGATGAGATGTATGTTGTCTCTCCTCTAGTGGTGTTATGTGAACGTCGACTACATGACACTTCATCATTATTTGGGCCTAGGGGAAGGCATTGGGAAGTAATAAGTAGATGATGGGTTGCTAGAGTGACAGAAGCTTAAACCCTAGTTTATGCGTTGCTTCGTAAGGGGCTGATTTGGATCCATATGTTTCATGCTATGGTTAGGTTTACCTTAATACTTCTTTCGTAGTTGCGGATGTTTGCGAGAGGGGTTAATCATAAGTGGGAGGCTTGTCCAAGGAAGGGCAGCACCCAAGCACCAGTCCACCCACATATCAAATTATCAAAGTAACGAACGTGAATCATATGAGCATGATGAAAACTAGCTTGCCAGCAATTCCTATGTGTCCTCGGGAGCGCTTTGCTTTATATAAGAGTTTGTCCAAACTTGTACTTTTCTACAAAAAGGATTGGGACACCTTGCTGCACCTTAGTTACTTTATTTACTTGTTTCCCGTTACGATTTATCTTATCACAAACTATATGTTCCCGATAATTTCAGTGCTTGCAGAGAATACCTTGCGGAAAACCACTTGTCATTTCCTTCTGTTCCTCGTTGGGTTTGACACTCTTACTTATCGAAAGGACTACGATAGATCCCCTATACTTGTGGGTCATCCTGCATTTATGTTTTGCGGTCTCAGAAAGGGCTAGCGAGATACCATTATGTCATATTATATCATGATTGTTTTGGAAAAAGTGTTGTCATCCGAGATTTATTATTATTGCTCGCCAGTTGATTATGCCATTGATATAAGTAATGTGAGACCTAAATGTCATTGTGAATATGGTTAGTTCATAATCTTGCTGAAAACCTGAACATTGGCTAGACATATTTCCAACAATAAGATCAAACAGAGTTTGTAAAAGTTTTTCTTTGTCACTTTTAGTTTGTCAACTGAATTTCTTGAGGACAAGCAATGGGTTATGCTTGGGGGAGTTGATACGTCTCCATCGTATCTACTTTTCCAAACTCTTTTTTCCTTGTTTTGGACTCTAATTTGCATGATTTGAATGGAACTAACCCGGACTGACGGTGTTTTCAGCAGAATTGCCATGGCATTATTTTTGTGGAGAAATCAAAGTTCTCAGATTGACCTAAAAATTTATGGAGAATTTTAGTGGAATATATAAAAATACTAGCGCAAAAAGTAACCAAAGGGGGGCCACCCAGAGGCCACAAGCCCTAGGGGCGCTCCTAACCCCCCCCCACCGCAGGGCGCACCTCCCAGGCTTGTGGGCCCCCTGGACCGCCTCCAACCCTAATTCCAACGCTATATATACCTATTAGCAGAGAAAAATACAGAGAGAAGGATTCATCGTGTTTTAAGATAAGGAGCCGCCGCCTCCTGTTCTTCATTAGGAGGGGGATCCGTCGCCATCTTCATCATCAACTTTCCTCCATCACCAATTTCATGATGCTCATCGCCGAGAGTGACTAATTTCATCGTAGGCTTGCTGGGCGGTGATGGGTTGGATGTGATTTATCATGTAACCGAGTTAGTTTTATTAGGGTTTGATCCCTAGTATCCACTATGTTCTGAGATTGATGTTGCTATGACTTTGCTATGCTTAATGCTTGTCACTAGGGCCCGAGTGCCATGATTTCAGATCTGAACCTATTATGTTCTCATGAATATATTTCTGTTCTTGATCCTATATTGCAAGTTGTAGACACCTATTACGAGTTATGATCCGCATACCCCAAGGTGACAATAATTGGGATTCTTTCTGGTGATTATCATAGTTTGCGGAGTTCATGTATTCACTAAGTGCTAATGCTTTGTTTCGGTTCTCTATTAAAAGGAGGCCTTAATATCCCTTAGTTTCCATTAGGGCCCTTCTGCCACGGGAGGGTAGGACAAAAGATGTCATGCAAGTTCTTTTCCATAAGCATGTATGACTATATACGGAATACACGCCTACATTATATTGATGAATTGAAGCTAGTTCTGTGTCACCCCAAGTTATGACTGCTACATGATGAATATCATCCAACACAATTATCATTGTCGATCCAATGCCTACGAGCTTTTCACATATTGATATTTGCTAAGTTACTTTCGTTGCTACTGTTGTTACAATCACTAAAAACTGCTACTGTTACTATTGCCACTTTTATCATTACTATCATACTACTTTGCTACTAAATATTTTGCTGTAGATATTAAGTCTTTTAGGTGTGGTTGAATTGAAAACTCAACTGCTAATACTCATGAATATTCTTTGGCTCCCCTTGTGTCGAATCAATAAATTTGGGTTGAATACTCTACCCTCGAAAACTGTTGTGATCCCCTATACTTGTGGGTTATCAAGGGGCCCCAGTAGTGAGCCACAAGCTCAAGTGGTGCCCCTGGGCCGCGCCATGTGAGCTTGTGGGCCCACCAGCGGGCCTCTGTAGCCCCCCTTCTCATATATGAAGTCATTTTCCCTAGAAAAACTCAAGAGAAGACTTTTGAGATGAAGCATTGCCGTCTCGAGGCAGAACCTGGGCAGGAGCACTTTTGCTCTTCGGTGGAGCGATTCCGCCAGTGATACTTCCCTCTGGGAGGGGGAAATCAAAGGCTTGGTAATCACCAATGTTCCTCTCATCATGGGAGGAATCATCTCCATCAACATCTTCACCAACACCATCTCATCTCAAACCATAGTTCATCTCTTGTATTCAATCTTCATCTCGAAACCACAGATTGGTACCTGTGGGTTGTTTGTAGTGTTGATTACATCTTGTAGTTGATGCTAGTTGGTTTATTTGGTGGAAGATCATATGTTCAGATTGTTAATCACATGTTATTCTCCTCTGCTCATGAACATGAATATGATTTGTGAGTAGTTTCGTTCTTTCTCGTGGATATGGGAGAAGTCTTGTTATAAGTAATCATGTGAAGTTGATATCCATTAAATATTTTGATGAAGTGTATATTGTTCTTCCTCTAGTGGTGTCATTTGAACGTCGACTACATGACACATTACCATACTTGGGCCTAGGGGAGGGCAATATGAAGTAGTAAGTAGATGATGGTTTGCGAGAGTGACAACAGTTAAACCCTAGTTTATGGGCTATTTCGTAAGGGGATGATTTGGATCCATATGTTTCATGCTATGGTTAGGTTTATCTTAATTATTCTTTCGTAGTTGTGGATGCTTGCGAGAGGGGGTAATCTTAAGTGGATTACTTGTTCAAGTAAGAACATCACCTTAGCACCGGTCTACCTACATAACAATTTATTTAAGTAGTGAATGTGTTAGTGCAACAAACCCTGGGTCCGTTGCCCGGACTATGCACAGGCACGGGGGCAAGTTTATAGCACCAAGGATAGGCCAAAGTACAAGAAATCAAGATTCTCAGAAGGCCAACATGCAGATCAAGAGGACCAAAACCAAGCCAGAGGAGTAAGAAACCACCAGGAGAAAAGCCTCCTTTGCTGGGCAGGCGAGCCCCGCAAGGACGGGGTTACCCCCAGAAGAAGACCTCCAAGACACCCCGACAGGGCCTACCGGGCTCACGGAGACACAACCACCTCAATAAACCACTTCACCATGACACACGTCGTTGATCAGTGCGGTGTCAAGCCGCAAGGTGACTAAGTGGCAGCCTTCTGCCACATGGCGGCCTCTTTCTACAGGGAATATCCACAAATAACACCCGTCCTACGACGTGTCAAGCGAGCAGGCGGGAAGCTGGCAAAACTGCCCGGCAAGGCTTGTCGGGCAAGCGACGATGTGACGTCGAGCGGCGCATTTAATGCGCTCTATCAGCCTGCAGAGTTAGGTATGATAGCACTGTTTGCTATCTTATCAGTGCATAATGACTGACTTTCCACTGTGGTGATCCCTTAACCTATAAAAGGAGGCCCGAGGCAACCTTGGAAAGGGTGGGACACTGGATTAGCAGATCCACCCCCTCATATTTCATACGCATGTAGCTGTTTAGCCCCGGGGCAACTCTGACAGGCAAGCGGGCTACGACCACCACCACTTTTCCACCATCAATCCACCAAAGCATGAGTAGGGTTTTACACCTCACGGCGGCCCAAACCTGGGTAAAATTGCTCGTGTGATCTCTGTCGTGCTGCCCCACGCTCCTCTGCTCTTTGTGCAACGTGCCATCCCCCCGCCAAACCAGTAAGGGACCTTTGGTCCCATAGGTGGCCGTGGTTTCCCACGATAGAATGTGAATCAACTTAACATCATGAATGTAACTAGACAAAATTCCCATGTGTACTCAAGAATATTTTGCTTAATATAAGAAGTAATTCTGGCTTGTCCTTTGGAATAAAAGGATTGGGCCACTTTGTTGCACCTTATTACTCTGGTTACTTGTTACTCGCTATCAGTTATCTTGTTATCCAACTATTTGTTACTACTACTTTACAGCACCTACAGAGAATACCTTGCTAAAACCGCTTATCAGTTCCTTCTCCTCTTCATTGGGTTCGACACTCTTACTTATCGAAAGGAATAATCCCTTTTAGTTGTGGGTCATCAGCCACCCATAGCCCCATGCTACTAGACCGGGCACGCAACACCAGCATACCGAGCTCATGCATGTAAATATATGCATAACGAATGAGCAAGCGGGTCCGACTAGCCGTCATGTGCGAGTGAGCGTGAGAAACATCGCGCGCGTGGATGAAGCCGCCACATGATAGTTCGCTTGACAGATCCCAGGGTCCACCTGTCATGGAAACTCCTCCTCCCCCAAGTCATGCTATTGGGGTTCCAAGAGAGGAAGCCCTTCCAGAGGGGCGCTGAGATCGTTCTCGGTTTCCCAATGCCACGTAGGAAGCAACTATAGTTCGACGAGCATGTGCAATGCAGCTACAAACCCCCAACAAACAATTCACCTAAATGTTTGGTTGTTTCAGTTGCTTCTATTCTTGGTCTCTTCAAATAGTTCACTTGTCTTTCATTCTAATTATTGATATGTCTCCATCATGTCTATACTTTTTGATTGTTTCATGCCAATATTATACAACTTTCACATATTTTTGGCAAGATTTTATATGATTTATTAGACTAACCTATTGATCCAGTTCCTATGTGTTGCATGTTTTTTGTTTCACAGAATATACACATCAAACGAAGTCCAAACATGATAAAAATTTACAAAGAATTATTTTGGAATATATGTGATTTTGGGGAGTTGGAATCAATGCAAATGGGGCCCACAGATACCACAAGTCACCTGAGCGCGCCAGGCAGCCCAGTCACATGGTGGTGTGATATACCTTCCTAGTAAGTCGGTTGGATCCCTACTTCGGGCACAAGGAAGCTTATATCTGGAAGAAAATCGTGTTAAAATCTCAGTACAATCGGAGTTACGGATCTCCGGGAATATAAGAAACGGTTTTTGGCCAGAAAACATGAACGCGAAACAGAAGAGAACAGAGAGGGACATCCAATCTCGGAGGGGCTCTTGCCCCTCCGCCGCTATGGAGGCCATGGACCGGAGGGGGAACTCTCCTCCCTTCTAGGGGGGCAAGGAAGAAGAATAAGGAGGGGGTCTCTCTCCCCCTCTCTCCCAGTGGCGCGGGAACACCCTCGGGGCAATATTGTGTGACAGCGATCTACTCCAACAACTCCGTCATCTTCACCAACAACTCCATCACCTTCCCCCATCTATATTCATCGGTCCACTCTCCCGCAACCTGTTGTACCCTCTACTTGAACATGGTGCTTTATGCTTCATATTATTATCCAATACTATGTTGCCATCCTATGATGTTTGAGTAGATCTATTTTGTCCTATGGGTTAATCGTGATCTTGGTTGGTATGGGTGTATATTTTATTATGGTGCTATCCGACGGTGCCCTCTGTATCGCGCAAACGTGAGGGGGGCCCATTGCAGGGTGTTGCAATATGCTCATGGTTCTCTTATAGTGGGCGGCGTGCGTGATAGAAGCACAGACCCGAGTTTGGGAGTTATGGCGTATGGGAGTAAAGAGGACTTGATACTTAATTCTATGGTTGGGTTTACCTTAATGATCTTTAGTAGTTGCAGATGCTTGGTAGAGTTCCAATCATAAGTGCATATGATCCAAGTAGATAAAGTATGTTAGCTCATGCCTCTCCCTCATATAAAATTGCAAGAATGATTATCGGTCTAGTTATCGATTACCTAGGGACAATTCCGCAAATCCTATCACCACTTTTCCACACTCACTTTATTAAATTGTACTTTTATTGAAACAACACCTAACTTTTATTTCCACGTTCTTTATTATCTTGCAAACCTATCCACACACCCTCAAAGTACTTCTAGTTTTATTCTTGTTCTAGGTAAAGCAAACGTTAAGCGTGCGTAGAGTTGTATCGGTGGCTGATAGAACTTGAGGGAATATTTTTTCTACCTTTAGCTCCTCGTTGGGTTCGACACTCTTATTTATCGAAGAAGGCTACAAACAATCCCCTATACTTGTGGGTTATCAAGACCTTTTTCTGGCACCGTTACCGGGGAGCAATAGCGTGGGGTGAATATTCTCGTGTGTGCTTGTTTGCTTTATCACTAAGTAGTTTTTATTTTATGTTATAAGTTGTTCTCTATCTTTAGTTATGGATATGGGACACGAAATACCAAAAAAATAGTTGTACTTGCTACTCATGGAGATGGGGAACCTCCTAAAACCCTCTATGCTTGTTATGTGAAAAATATTAAACACTACTTTGATAATCCTGAGAAAACCCGATTCCACTTGATAATGGGAGACACGTTGGATCAACGTGAATACTTTAGGGATTATTGCTTGACACAAAAAGGGAAACTGTTATGGGATCAAATTGATATGTTGCATTGCTATGCTTGGAATTTATGCCAGAGATATGATTATACTTGTTGCTCTAGGATGAAAGCTCGACACCTTCCCTTTTCGTGCAAATTTAACGATAATGAAACCTTGGCTTCTTATGCTAATGGTAGATATGATTACTATGATGTGGAACGAATAGAAGAATTTGTTGCTTTTAAGGGTGCTTATGAAATTGAATCTTTGTTTGAAAAGTATGAAGCTTTTGATGATGATGTTTATATACCTGAAAATTTTGCTATACTTAAATATTGCTATGAGAATTATAAATACAATTCTGATATTGATGTATTTATTGAGAAAGTCTCCGCTGTCCAAGAAGAGACTAATATTTTGCAGGAGTCTACGGGAGAAGGAATTGATGAAACTGTGAGCTCATTGGATGAAAAAGATGACGAGGAGAGCGAAGAACAAAAGGAGGAAGAGTGGATTAGCTACCCGTGCCCGCCTTATAATGAGAGTAATTCTTCAACTCATACATTGTTTAATTTCCCTTCATACTTGCTGAAGGATGAATGCTATGATAATTGCTATGATCCCATTGATTCGTTTGAAATATCCCTTTTTGATGAACTTGATGCTTGCTATGCTTGTGGCCATGATGCCAGTATGAATTATGCTTCTGGAGATGAACTTGCTATAGTTCCTTATGTTAAGAATGAAATTGTTGCTTTTGCACCCACACATGATAGTCCTATTATCGTTTAATTCTCCCAACTACACTATATCAGAAAAGTCTACACTTATTAAGGATTATATTGATGGGTTGCCTTTTACCATTGCACATGATGATTTTGATGAATATAATATGCATGTGCTTGCTGCTCCTACTTGCAATTATTATGAAAGAGGAACTACATATCCTCCTCTATATGTTTCCAACACTATAAAATTGCAAGAAACTACTTATGCTATGTATTGGCCTTTACTTGATGTGCATGAATTGTTCTTTTATGACATGCCGATGCATAGGAAGAGAGTTAGAGTTCTTCATTACATGATATATGTTGCTTTGTGCTCACTACTAAATGCCAAATCATTGCTAATTAAAATTGTCTTTGATATACCTTGGGATCCTGGTGGATCGGTTACTTGAGCACTTTATGCCTAGCTTAATGGCTTTGAAGAAAGCGCTCCCAGGGAGACAAGCCGGAAGTTTTAGAGAGTTATTTATTTCTTTTGTGTGCTTTTATAAAGTTTAAAAACAAAAAATAGAGGGGAACTTAAAACTTTACAAAAGGAAAAGTGAAAGTGAGAAGGACGAGCACTGTGGAAGCGGGAGCATGCCTTGAACTTTGTTCATGCCCATGAAACATTGTGAATCTCGATTACAGAAACTTTTCAACAAAATTTAATTATTCCCTTGTACAAATCCATTGTATTATAAAAATAATGTGCTAATATTTTCCTTTAGGATGATTAGATTGCTTATTGGTATGTGCGGTGCAGGAACAGAAACTTTGGCTGTAGTGTGTGAATTTTCATTTTTTACTAGAACTTCAAAATTTTCTAAATTTTTTACATAGTACTGCTATCAAATTTTTTTATTTGTCTTAAGTTTTCAGAATTTTTGGAGTTACAGAAGTATGGTAAATATTCAAATTACTATAGACTGTCCTGTTTTTGACAGATTATGTTTTTGATGCATTATTTTGCTCGTTTTGATGAAACCATCGATTGTATCGGTGGTATAAACCATGGATAAGTTATAATACAGTAGCTACAATGCAAAAAGAAAATATGAATTGGTTTGCAATAGTACTTAAAGTAGTGATTTGCATTATTATAGTAACGGATCTCATGAGGTTTCTGTTGAGTTTTGTGTGGATGAAGTGTTCAAAGATTGAGGAGGTCTCGATATGAGGAGAAGGAGGAGAGGCAAGAGTTCAAGTTTGGGGATGCCCAAGGCACCCCAAGTAAAAAGTCAAGGAGACTCAAGCATCTAAGCTTGGGGAGGCCCCGGAAGGCATCCCATCTTTCTTCAACAAGTATCGGCATATTTTCATCTTCATTTCGTTCATGTGTTATGCGTAAATCTTGGAGCGTCTTTTGTGTTTAGTTTTCACTTTTCTTTTATGCACCATGATGGTATGAGATAGTCCATGGTTGATTTATAGAATGCTCATTGGACTTCACTTATATCTTTTGAGTGTGGCTTTATAGAATGCTTCATGTGCTTCACTTATATCATTTGAAGTTTGGATTGCTTGTTTCTCTTCACATATAAAACCATCATTAGTAGAATTCTCTTTTGCTTCACTTATATTTATTAGAGAATGGTCTTTTGTAGAAAGAATTTAAACTCTCATGCTTCACTTATATCTATTTAGAGAGTCAACATGAATTGGTCATTTGCATGGTTAGTCATAAAATCCTACATAAAACTTATGGATCACTGAATATGATATGTTTGATTCCTTGTAATAGTTTTGCGATATAGAGATCGAATAATTGGGAGGTACTGGTAAATGATTGTGGTTAGTAAGAATATTGGTGTTAAGGTTTGTGATTCCCGAAGCATGCACGTATAGTCTCTCGTTATGCTATGAAGTTGGAGCATGATTTATTATTGATTGTTTTCCTTATGAGTGGCGGTCGGGGATGAGCGATGGTCTTTTCCTACCAATCTATCCCCCTAGGGGCATGCGTAGTAGTACTTTCACTACAAAAAAAGACACATCCGTGACATTTTGGGCTAAATGAATATTTTTTTCTGTCATACATATGACACTTCTATGACGATAATTGTGACAAAACCCGGTATCATCATAGATGTGGTGGCCTCCTACTTCTATGACAGAAAATCATGACAGAAATGGGCTTTTCGTCCTGGGCGGGCTGGAGACGCAGCTGCATGACATTCTTTGGGTCGTCCATGATGGAAAAAACAGTGGTAGAAGCGAGGGGGGGGGGGAATTTCGGGGAGTTCCCGGTTATGGTGGGAGGTCGGGGGCCGAGCAATGCGCGTTTCTCTCGTACACGTACGCGCGTGTGTGCGAGGCGTTGGCTCTAACTGAACCCAAGTGAGGCGTTGGGCTCTAACTGAACCCGAGCGATTGCACTGCAGGCTACGCGTTACTGAACCCGAGCGATCAATCGATGGCTGTTAACTGAACCCGATCGAGCCATTCCTTCGCTACTGCTGCTAACTGAAGCTGATCAATGCTGCCTCTGGGATGAACAGTGAGCGTTGCAGAGGGGTTTGGATGAACAGTGAGCGGTGGCGTTGCCTCTGGATGAACAGGACCCCGTGGTGTGGTGGAGGGCTCGATGAACAGTAGACGGTGGAGGGGTGGTTGAACAGGACCCCGTGGTGTGGAGGGCTGGATGAACAGTAGACGGTGGAGGGGTGCCCGTGGAGGGGTGGTTGAACAGTAGCCGGTGGAGTAGCGCGCGGTGGAGGCTGGATGAACACGAGCCCGTGGAGGCTGGAGGAGGTCGACGGTGGAGATGAACAGTATCTCGTGGAGTCCCGTTTTGCGGTACGCCACACCCCTCCCGTTGAACAGGACCCCCGTTTCGACCGTAGCGCTCCAACACAAGTCCGTTTCATCCGTTTTGCGGTACGCCACACCCCTCCCGATCAATAGCACCCCCGTTTCGACCGTAGGAGGTCCGTTTCGTCCGTTTTGCGGTACACCACACCCCTCCCGATGAACAGGACCCCCGTTTCGACCATAGGAGGTCCGTTTCCTCCGTTTTGAGGTACGCCAGACCCCTCCCGATCAACAGGACCCCGTTCCGAATGTAGGAGGTCTGTTTCCTCCGTTGTTCGGTATGCCAGGCCTCGTTTCCATCGCATGTTCCGTCCAAGCCCTCCCGATGAACACGACCACGCATTCCGTTCCGACCCAGCCGGTTGGCTCCCACGCGTTCTGTTGCCTCCCGATGAACACGACGCATTCTGTTGCCTCCCCATGAACACGACGACGACGTTGTTTCTCTGTTCCAACCCAGCCATGTACAAGAGCCCTGGCCGTACGTATGCGCGAGTAGGCGTTCGAGACCCCGCCCGTATGTACACATACGTGGCCGTATTTTATTTCTTGCACCCTGGCCGTTGTACGTACGTGTACATGCTACGTGCGCGCCTCTACTACAACACGTACACGCCTCTACTATGACACGTGCGTGCCTCTACATCCACCAGTATATATGTACGTACACGTTCGCGACCAGAATGACAATGCTACGTACGCTTCGACCAGGTGGGTCCCGACTGTCAGGCACTTCCTTGCCTGCGAAGATGTAGCTGGTGGGTCCCAGCAGTCAGGGGGGTGAATCATTTTTTTGCTCGGACGCACTTCCTTGCATGCGAAGATGTAGCTGGTGGGTCCCAGCAGTCAGGGGCAAATGTTTTTTTGCGAAATATGGTGGCCCGTCCGGTGGGTCCCCGCTGTCAGGTGGAGGAATAATTATTTTGGACGTAATAAGGAGGCACTTCCTTGCTGCGGCGGTGGACCCAGCTGTTAGCCTCTCCACGTACAGTCCACGTCCGATGGAAGCCGTTCCTGGACCACGTTGACCATGCCGCGCCGAGAGCACTAGGGCAGTGGACGACGGCGAGGCCTAGGAAGGGGGCGACGCGGAGCCGGGGAAGATGCTGCAGTGGATGCCCACGCGTAGAGGAGTACGAGGGTTCACTGGTTCGTTGCGGTGTGAGGCTGCCGTCGCCGCAGAATAACAGGGGGTGTGGGTGAGTAGAGGGATGTCCTGGCTAGCGGTGGGAGTAGTAGGGGGTGGTGAGGCCTCCGCCGCATCGCAGCCGGCCAAGGGAGGCAGGAGCACGAGGCACGACCGGCGCTGGTTTGGGCGGCTGGAGCATGAAGACCAGAGGTTGAAGAAGCACTATGGCCGTTGGATGGACATCGTACGGTCACTGGAGCTAGAATCGTGCATATTGACTAAGTTGACAAAGCCCTCTGTCCCCGTCAACTTAGTAGGCCCACAAGTCAACCTGCCACTATACTGGGTCCCAGCTAAGAGGGGGAGTATTCATTTTTTTGTGCGTAATAAGGAGGCACTTCCTTGCGTGCGAAGATATAGCTGGTGGGTCCGAGCTGTCAGCGGCGGTAACGTTTTTTTTGCAAAATACAGAGGCCCTTTCGGTGGGTCCCTGATGTCAGGTGGAGGAATCTTTATTTTGCGCGTAATAAGGAGACATTTCCTTGCGTGCGGCCGTGGACCCAGCTGTCGGCCTCTCCATGTACAGTCCACTTCAGATGCTTGTCGGTCGTTGACCACGTTGACCAGGCCGCGCCGAGAGCACCAGGGCGGTGGACGACGGCGAGGCCTAGGAAGGAAACGACACGGAGGCAGGGAAGACTCGGCAGTTGTTTCCCACGCGGGGGGGAGTACGACTGTACGAGGGTTTATTGGTTCGTCTGCCGACACCGGAGAATAACAGCAGGTGTGGGTGAGTAGAGGGATGGCTAGGCCAGCGATGGGAGTACGGTGGGCGGTGAGGCCTGCGTGGCAGCACAGCCGGCCGCGGGGAGGAGGAAGCAGGCAGTCCCGCCGGCACTTGTTTGAGCGGCTGGAGCAGGAAGAGCAGAGATTGAAGAAGCACGACGGTCATTCGATGGACATCCAACAGTCACTGCTTGTGCGTCAACCTTTTTTAGGAAAGCCTCAAATCTATGGAAAACAGCATACAGCCCATCTGCCATTATTTCTAATAATTTACAGCCCATTTGCTAATTCTTAAGGTTTTTTTGGAGCCCATATTCTTTTTGTTAGCATTACAGCCCATACTGTGGCCACGGTTAAAAAATTATACGAAATTTTGCATATTTCGGTGCGGTCCGAACTGTTTTTAATCCCAAAATTTGGACTCACATTCAAAATGATCGTAAAAATAAATGTATATCAATATAAAATCCAACAAATTCTCCACGCATAAAAATTAATGTAATTTAAAATATCGAAATGAAAAAAAGATATTTGAAACTAATTGCCGGTTTGATGTGTTTTAAAAATGTACAGCCCCATTTCTCATTACTGATGGGCCATTTTCTCGGCCAGCCGAATGAAAGCTCTCCTCGTCTTGAAAGATTTGCAGCCCAACAGGCCTAACAAAGCGACTTACTTGGCAAATCACAAAAAACTGGGTTGTGGCCATGGACCCAGCTGTCAGCCTCTCCACGTACAGTACTCTTCCGATGGAAGTCGTTCCTTGACCACGTTGACCACGCCGCGCGGAGAGCACCACGGCGGTGGACGACGGTGAGGCCTAGGAAGGGGACGGCGCGGAGCCGGGGAAGACGCGGCAGTGGAAGCCCGCGCGGAGAGGAGTACGAGGGTTCACTGGTTCGGCTGCGGTGTGAGGCTGCCGTCGCCGCAGGGCCTGGCCAGCGGTGGGAATAGTAGGGGGCAATGAGGCCTCCGCGGTAGCACAGCCAGCCACGAGAGGCAGGAGCATGCGGCACGACCGGCGCTGCTTTGGGCGGCTAGAGCAAGAAGACCAGAGGTTGAAGAAGCACTATGGTCGTTGGATGGACATCGTACGGTCACTGGAGCTAGAATCATTCATATTGACTAAGTTGACAAAGCCATCCGTCCCCGTCAACTTAGTAGGCCCACAAGTCAGCCTCCCATAATGGTGGGTCCCAGCTAGCAGGGGGTATTCATTTTTTTGTGCGTAATAAGGAGGCACTTCCTTGCGTGCGAAGTATAGCTGGTGGGTCCGACATGTCAGCGGGGGGAACATTTTTTCACGAAATACAAAGGCCCTTCCGATGGGTCCCAGCTGTCAGGTGGAGGAATCATTATTTTGCGCGTACAGTCCACGGCCGATGGATGTCGTTCGTTGACTACGTTGACCAGGCCGCTCCAAGAGCACCATGGCGGTGGACGACGGTGAGGCCTAGGAAGGGAACGACACGGAGCCGGGGAAGACTCGGCAATGGTTGCCCACACGGTGGGGAGTACGAGGGTTTACTGGCCCAGCTGCCGTCGCCGGAAAATAATAGGAGGTGTGGGTGAGTAGAGGAATGGCCTGGCCAGCAATGAAGTAGGGTGGGGCGGTGCGGCCTGTGCGGCAGCACAACCGGCCACGGAGGTGGGAGCAGGCAGTCCCATCGGAGGTGGTTTGGGCAGCTGGAGCAAGAAGATCAGATATTGAAGAAGCAGCACGGCCGTTGGATTAACATCCAATGGTCAGTGCTGCTAGAATCGTTTGTGGACTAAGTTGACAAAGCCAAAGTACACGTCAACCTAGTAGACCCACAAGTCAGCCTCCAAATCTATCCCAAACTGCATACAGCCCGAAATTTCTAGCCAAATTCAAAATAATTTTAATTCTAAATATACCTTAATTTAAATTCAATGAAATTTTACCCGCACAAAAACAATGAAATTTAAAATATCAAAACCCGAAAGAAAACAGTATTTTGGAACTAATTGCCTGTTTGCTGTATTTTTTCATTTTACAGCCCATTTATTATTACTTATAGTCCATTTCTTATTACTTATAGCCCATTTTCTGGGCAAAATGCATCCCTCCTCGTCTTGAAAGATTTCCAGCCCAGCAGGGCGTAGAAAAGCAAGTAGGCCTACGTTGGTTATTCTGCAAAAAAACAAAATAGCTGGCTAGCCATTTTCAGAAAGGAAAAAAACAAACTGGGCTGGTCATGTGCTAAACATATGAAATAAAAGCCTGGGCTAGACGGGCCACGGGTCCCGCACAACCCAGTTGATACCCTTCTCCGTCCCGAAAAAACAAAATTACTGCGCGCGCTGCTGGGTCCGTACTATCATCCTCACCATGTATAGTCATCTCCTTATTCCTCTCGGTTGTTTACCATGTTCAAAACACCGGAGGGTGGCGCCGCGGCAAGCAAACTAAGGCGGAGTACGATGGTGAGGCCTCGGATGGAAACGAATAGGAGCCGGGGAAGATCATAGCCAGCCGTGGGAGGCGGGAGCAGGCGGTCCCGTCGGCGCTGGTTTGGCTTTGGCAGCTCGAGGAAGAAGATCTTGAAGAAACGCGACAGATGTTGAATGTCAATCCAACGGTCAAGGTTGGCACAATCGTTTGTTGACTAAGCGGACACCAAGTGGCATACTTTTTTATATAGAAAGAAAATCAAAGACTTGGGAAGGTGTACAGAACAAGCTAGTGTACCAGTAAAGAGACGTTGCCGAGTTTTAGAAAAAAGAAAGACGTGCTCCTGTAGCTGGTTCGAATACAAACCTAGACTATGACTATATATGGTGCTATGCTACTCTGCAAGTAATGAAACTGACATATCCAATGTTTGCTTCTCCTCTTCTCTACTTACTCTGCCTAGCATCAGAAGCTCTGGCCGCAGCAACCATGTCTGCTGGCTGCTCGTCCACCTGCTCTTCAGCAGGCAACAACCAGATATGCGCCAAGTCGCCACCCGTACCATCGCATGTGGGTCTCATCACACCCCGCCCGGCACGTGCACCGCAGCCGATTGCTCATCGCAACCCGCTGCTGTTGGTGTGGTGCCACTGCTACAAATCACGCAGAGCGATTCGTCGCGTCTCAACCACAATCCGCAACCCTGGCCGGGTCTTCTACAAATGCCCGAATCATGGGGTAATAATATGTTTAAGTGTTGTTCTATTGCTTTTAGTTGTTGATTTTTTTAATAGTTTGGCTGATGATCTTCCAATTTGATTCATGCAGAAAAGGGAAGATTCATGTGATTTGTATTTCTGGGAAGTTGCTGATGTGGGGGAATGAAACTACGCTGATTATTTGGTTAGCCAAGGAATCCCAATACCAGCAGGTTGGGGTGTTGGACAAGTAACTGAAGGAACGTCAGAAGAGGAAGATGCAGAGCAGAAGGTTAAAGATGCAGTTCCTCTGATCATGGCCAAGCAACAGCTGCTGAACGGCCTTGACAGCAATGAGGAGATGAAAGAGCTTGTGAAGATAATGGGCAAAATCGATGTGCTCTGTAGGATGATTGTCTCTTTATTTGCAGTGTATGTAGCACTCGTGATGTATTCAGTGGCTACGACATGAGCACTTTGCTGAAAATAGTAATGAATGAAACCTGTGTAGCAGGCTGGGCGTAGTGTTGTGAACATCTAATGATTTCTATTAACGGAAATCAGGAGGTAACCCATTTTGCTCATATAAATAAATAAATAGCAGAGGCCCTATCGGGTCAACTTTGTTCTCATTCGAAGACGTCGAGCAAATTGCAGTCCAACAGCAAACTATGTCATCAAATTCAAGTTTAACAGCCAAATATGAGTACAACTAAACAACAATGTCATCATGTTTTAGTTGTCATACAATCACCAAACACAAATCAGCATACATAACAAGTGATGTTCTCACAGCAAAATACTAAACAACATGTTCGTCGGGTTTCAGTTGTCATAGCAAACACAATTTCACACAGTAGATAAACAAACGTCTTCTGACAGGCAAATACAACAAAAGCAATGTAATTATCATCCGCGGCAGCAGCGTCAACATCTTCGCCATGTGTATCAGTCTGAATCGTAATTCCCCACGGTGTCATCTTCTTCGTCGTCCTCAACGTCCTCGAACGTTGGCTTCTTCTTGATCAACTCTTGTATGTCCATAGCACGACAGGCAATCTTTTTGCCGGCGTCATTGACGTGATGGTTCTCAAATATATTAGGAACATCTATGTTATCTTGTACATCAGGAGCAGTGTAAGCATCATCTTTTTGTGCAACTTCATTAAACGAATTCCTCTGCTCAAACCTTTGCAATACTCTGTCATCGCTACGTGCAAATGTGTATTCCAAGAAAAATATATGTGTTGCTTGATTTGCCAAAATAAAAGGCTCGTTGGTCTGGTACGCCGCCTTGACGTTGATGGATTTGAAATAATCATCAGCTCTGGGTTTTGCGATCCTGAAAAACAGGTTATACCAACGACAGCACAACAGAACCACACACCGATGATCCTCGAAACTGGAGATATACTGCAACTGAACAATGTCTGTTATGTTAGCATACATTTCAGTGGTCTCTTTGTCATACGTATCCGTGCTCATGATGGCACTGTTTTGTGTCTTCCTGCCTTCGTCTCGTGCAAGGGTGTTGTAGCGCACATCTCCAACAACGCAAGATTCATAATGTCTTACCCGAGTATCAGGACCCATTGCTAGTGAGTAAAGGGCATCATCAACTGCCTGCCCATCCTCCCGCATCTTCTTAACCTATGGTTAGAAAATAGACAAGTTGATCATCTTATGTACTCAATATATTAAAAAAACTGACAGTGCACTTCAAAAGCTTACATGGTTCTTGAACCATTTTGCAAATCCTGCCATAACCAGTTTGTCAATGTTTCTTGGATTTTGTGGTAGTAACTCCTCTTTGTAGATGCTGCACAACATAGTGATCACGTCAAACATCTAAATATATAAGAATGTGCTGCAAGTTTAGTAGATTACGATGTATAAGCTGTAGTACTGGACTTACTTGATATAAGGTAGTATCTCAGGACAGTTATTCAACACATACCAAACCATTTTGTCCAAATCTTTAGGTTTGTCCTCTTGTCGATTCTTCCCTGTAACTCGAACAGAATAATCGAAAACATTGAGCCCGGGATTGTCTTCACCCACCTCATTGCTAAGCTGATCAGCTGTTTCAATGTATTTTGAGCAGAATGGCAACGCTTCTGTAGCAATGTAGGCCTCTGCAATGGAACCCTCGGGTCTACCTCTGTTCCTAACATAGCCCTTGAAAGTGCCTAGCCGCCTTTCAATAGGGTACATCCAGCCATATTGTACTGGACCTCTAAGTAGTGCCTCATCAAGTAGATGAACAGCCAAATGCACCATCACATCAAAGAAGGCTGGAGGATATATCTTCTCAAGGTCGCATAGCATAGTTGGTATCTTGTCTCTAAGATGCTCCAAAGAATCTATCTTGATATTCCTACTGCAGAGTTCCCTGAAGAATTGTCCCAACTCTACAACTGCTCTGTATAAGTCAGGGCGGCCCAATCCTCTAAGGATAACAGGTAAAACCCTTTGAAGTAGGACGTGGCAGTCATGAGTTTTCAACCCTTGTACCTTGTTTCCATCTGCACTGACTCTCCTTTCAGGGTTGGAAGAAAATCCATGTGGGAATCTCACACGTGAAAGGACCTCGCGGAATTCTTTTCTTTTTACCTTGTCCAAGACGTACACAGCTGGTGCCATATCCCGTGGTTTACCTTCATCTTGCACCTAATCCTTTCTGATACCCAGGTGTGTCAAATCAATCCTAGATTTTAAGGTATCTTTCGTCTTGCCTTCAATATTAAGAAGTGTGCCTATAATGCTGTCACATATATTTTTCTCGATGTGCATCACATCAATATTATGCCGCAAATCCAAATCTTTCCAATAATCCAAGTCCCACAAAGTGGACCTGCAGGTAAACAATAATCTCTCTTCTACCCTGCCACACTTCCTTTTCCCGCTACCATTACTAGGATGGTTTTCTGGTGTAATATGCCCGACCTTCTCTCATTCCACTTGCAACTCATCGGCGGTGAGCCTCTTTGGCACATCACGGTTTTCATGCTTTGCATTGAACACATGTCTTCGGTATTTTCTAGGATGCGGCTTGTCCTTGGCAAGGAAACGGCGGTGTCCAATGTAACAGATCTTGCTAAGTATTGCGTATGACAGTGGATTCCTGTCACAGCGAACACATGCATTGTAACCATGTGTCGTTCGCCCTGACATAGTGCCCAAAGCCGGATAATCATGGATGCACCAAATTATAACAGCACGCAGAAAGAAATCAGCTGGTGGGCTGCTATATAGGTCTCGAGTGAGAACACCCTTCCATAGTTGTTGAAGTTCCTCCACAAGAGGCTCCATGAACAAATCAAAATCCTTTCTAGGACTTTTTGGACCTGGGGTGAGCAAGGCCATCATGTAGTTTGATTCTTTGGTGCAGACATTTGGAGGCATGTTGTAAGGGATAAAAAGCACTGGCCACATGCTATATGTGCCGCTCTGGTGGCCAAATGGGTTAAATCCATCTGAAGCTAAGCCAAGTCTAATATTTCTCGGGTCAGCAGCAAACTCTTTGTGTTTATCATTGAAGCTTTTCCACTCACTACCATGAGATGGATGGCTCATTACATTCTGATCTCTGTACTCCTGCTTCCTAGAATGCCACGGTACATCCTCTCTTGTTTCAGCATCATGAAACAACCTCTGCAATCTTGGTGTAATTGGAAAATGTCTCAGAACATTATGAGGAATCCTCTTCACAGCATCGCCATCTTTCCATCTTGATGATTTGCATTTCGGGCATTCACTTAAGTTGGCATAATCCTTCCGGAACAAAACACAATTATTCTTACAAACATGGATCATATCATATCCAATTCCAACTACACGAAGGAAATTCTTCATTTTACTGTAGGTGTGTGGCATCTCAGATGCATCTGGAAAAGATTTGCGGAAAGCAGCCAACATCGCATCAAATGATTTATTGGTCATCCGCTCAGATGTCTTCACCTGAAGAAAGGTGACCATAGCTGAGAATACTAACAGCTTATTTCCTGGGGTGACAACAATGTTGTATTGTTCCAACATGCGGGCCCACCATTTTTCTTCTGCAGGTGAAAGTTCACGGAATGCACGAGCATTTTGTAGCATTGTTTCAATGTTGGTCAAACTCACTGGCTCCTCCACCACCACCTCCTCCTCCTCTTCCACCTGAGCATCTGGCAGATCAAGATGGTGATCTGCTGCTTCCACGTAGTCAATAACATTGACGTTCACAGCTTCACCATGATGAACCCACCTAGTATATGTGACCGACATCCCATACAAGTGTAGATGACTTTGCACAGTTGACTGGGGTCTTGTAACTGAATTCATACAACTACTACACGAGCAGAGCACATCTGATTTCGGACCACCGTACTCAGCTCTGATAAAGTTCATGAAGTTTTCAACCCCCTCGACATATGCAGCGGAGAATCTTTGAGCAGAAGTTATCCAAGTCTTGTCCATCTGTTAGACATACAAATTAGTTCTTCTACTAGATATTACAAGAAAAACATATATGCTTTTTTATGAAGTCCAGAAAAAAATACCTAGGTCGATGTCTAAAGCTATGGCAAGATATTTGGACGAGCAGATCTAAGTAACGAAATATATGTAGAGCTAATTCAGCAAACAGATTTGAGTGCCAAATTATGGCAGGCTGTTTCAGCAGTCAATGAGGCCGAGCACACAGCCATCGAACTATCGAAGGCCATCGCAGCAACAAAGATCGAGTATAAAATGGTGTAGAGCTATTTCACCTAATAGATTGGCTACTAGACCATGGCAATCTACGTCACAATAAATATATGGCAGGATATTTTAGCAACTAATCGGCCTTGGCATGCCATCTCAGCTAAGCAGATTGAGTGCACAACAGGGCAAGGAAGCTTCTTAAGTAGAGAATATTGACAGTAAACTACTTCGGCAAATAGTGAGATTAACAGCGTCTATTAGCTAACATTCAGCGCTACACCGACATGAACGGGGCCTCAGTCTAGAATGCGCGTACCATGGGAGAAGCTGACCGCCGTGCGTTTCCACATGAACGTCGCCAGCGGTGGCGGCGCTGACCGCCATGCACCTCCACAAGAACGTAGCCAGAGGTGGCGGCGCAGCTAGAGGACGGCAGTCTCCGAGAACGTACTGTGGGAGCGAGAGGATCGCCGAACCGCAGCGCCACGTATCGGCGCGGCAGGGAGGGCGGCTTTGGCGGAGCGAATGGAGTGGAGGGGGACAGGGGGGCGGGGGTTGGGGAATATTATTGGCTAGTTGGCCGAAGGGCGGTTGAATCGGATTTGGGGGGGATTTTTGGGTGTGGGGGAGGATTTTCACGCGGTGGGCGGGGGGAGTTTGGCGCATGGTTGGTTTCTCCAAGTGCAGTCCCACGTGTCAGTGAAGAGGCAAGCCGAAGCGCGTTCCGTTTGCGTGAGCCGTGTGGAGGACCGAACGTGTCTAGGGTGCAATGCGACCGCGACAAGAGTGCTGTGAGTGTACCGCCTTTTTTCCTATTAAAGTAGGTGCTTCGCCCCCTCAAAAAAAATTTGTTGCTTCTCGCGATCCATCGATACTACTACTAGTAATCCGGTAATCCCGACTAAAACGGCGCGGCCGGGTCTTTTCCCGCACGATATGCTGGGAGGTTGGCTTAGTTGGGTTTTTTAGGACGAGTAATGCTACACCTACGTAATCCCAGTTACGTAATTAACATAATGTGAAACGTGTGAGCTATTGATTGTAGATTGGGGGAGGGAGGGGCCCCCCACCATGAAAATCAGGGGAGGAGAGAGAGAGGCAATTTACGTTAACACTTTCATAGGTTCCCGTAGATGTAGAAAGATGTGAAATGCGTGAATGTGTAGTGGACGTACTATTGGAGTGCCTAAGATAATTTGTGTATGTATAGACCCTATGTGTTTATTTTACTTCGATGTTAGATTTTTCTCGGTTCAATAAAAAGCAGAGTTGGTGATGATGGTGTGCCTGTCATCCTGCAATATAGGCCATCCGATCTATATCTAACGGATAGGAAGGAAACTATGATAATTTACCTGCACTCCTCTCCACATTTGCAGATAAGGCTTTCCCGCGTTCATCCTTTTCTCCCACAAGATCTTGATCTTCCATGCAACGCACGGGCATCTTGCTAGTACTCCTACAATATGTATATTATTGTGAAAGTTCATATACACCGGCCGAGATTAATGCAAACACGGCAGATTTTCATTACATTTCGAACTTTTATAGGACAGAAAAATAAAAGAAACCCGGCCCTAAACCTATTCTACGGCGGCGACCGACGTCCTCCATCTGCGATCTCTATGTACGGGGGCGGGGTTCAAGACCCGTGAAGTGAAGGTGCGGTCTCCGGCGAGGAAGAGTAGAACACGGGATACGGACCGGCCAGTTGGCACACCATGCCCTGCCGCCTCCCATGCCCTACTCATCCTCGGAGGAGTCCCCGACCTCGGCGGTGTCGGACGTTGGACAGCGGCAAGTAGGACGCGTGGCTGACGGTGCTCCCATCATCGGCCGCCAGCATGGCCACCGCTTGTGCAGTCGCGTCCGCGTCCGGCTACGCCGCTATTGCATCGCGAGAGGCGACTTGAGCGAGGGCGGCGACCTCGAGCTTCATCCTCGAAGACAAGCGCACTTGCGGTCATGGCGGATGTGGTGCCAGGTAGGAGGACGATGCACTATGGTGTGGAGGTTAGCTGGGCGTTGCCGCTTTAAGTAGCGCATTCCGGTGAGGCCAAGTGTCCGGGTGCGTCATTAAGTCATCGTAGTTGGTTCCTCGGGCACCGAGCCTCTTAACAACGACATACGAACGGACGGCATGAATGCGGGCAGCTGGCGCCGGCTGGGAACGCACCGCGCGACGGCGCGAGGGACGAGGGTTTTGGTGTGCCAGGGTAGTCAGCTGCGGTCGTGGCAACGCTGGAGATGCCCTTTGCTCACATGCAATCCCGGCATGTCATTGAAAAAGCAAGACGACCCGGCATGGTCTCAGGTCCAGAGGATGCAGTTGGCCGTGCTACACCACTCCGCGGACGCGTCGCGGCGCCCCGTGCATCCTCGACGAGCCGGGTGTTGGGGTGTGTTTGGATTGTGGCCAAAGTGCACCTTACCAAAATTTTGTTCATGACCCAAAGATTGGTCTTTGTTTGGATGGTTGCCATTTTTTGGCATGCCAATGAACTCTAGCCAACTCTAGTTCATTTTTCTTGCCAATGTCGGCCAAATCATGGGCAACCAATGAAGGAAATATGCCCTAGAGGCAATAATAATGTTATTATTTTATTTCCTTATATCATGATAAATGTTTATTATTCATGCTAGAATTGTATTATCCGGAAACATAATACTTGTGTGAATACATAGACAAACCAAACGTCACTAGTATGCCTCTACTTGACTAGCTCGTTGATCAAAGATGGTTATGTTTCCTAGCCATAGACATGTGTTGTCATTTGATTAATGGGATCACATCATTAGGAGAATGATGTGATTGACATGACCCATTCCATTAGCTTAGCACCCGATCGTTTAGTATGTTGCTATTGCTTTCTTCATGACTTATACATGTTCCTATGACTATGAGATTATGCAACTCCCGTTTACCGGAGGAACACTTCGTGTGCTACCAAACGTCACAACGTAACTGGGTGATTATAAAGGAGCTCTACAGGTGTCTCCAAAGGTAAATGTTGGGTTGGCGTATTTTGAGATTAGGATTTGTCACTCCGATTATCGAAGAGGTATCTCTGGGCCCTCTCGGTAATGCACATCACATAAGCCTTGCAAGCATTGCAACTAATGAGTTAGTTGCGAGATGATGTATTACGAAACGAGTAAAGAGACTTGCCGGTAACGATATTGAACTAGGTATTGAGATACCGATGATCGAATCTCGGGCAAGTAACATACCGATGACAAAGGGAACAAAGTATGTTGTTATGCGGTCTGACCGATAAAGATCTTCGTAGAATATGTAGGAGCCAATATGAGCATCCAGGTTCCGCTATTGGTTATTGACCGGAGACGTGTCTCGGTCATGTCTACATTGTTCTCGAACCCGTAGGGTCCGCACGCTTAAGGTTTCGATGACAGTTATATTATGAGTTTATGCTTTTTGATGTACCGAAGTTTGTTCGGAGTCCCGGATGTGATCACGAACATGACGAGGAGTCTCGAAATGGTCGAGACATAAAGATTGATATATTGGAAGCCTATATTTGGATATCGGAAGTGTTCCGGGTGAAATCGGGATTTTACCGGAGTACGGGGAGGTTACCGGAACCCCCCGGGAGGTATATGGGCCTTAGTGGGCTTTGTGGAAGAGAGGAGAGGTGGCCAGGGCTGGGCCGCGCGCCCCTGCCCCCCCCCCCCTAGTCCGAATAGGACAAGGAGAGGGGGCGGCGCCCCCCCCCCTTCCTTCTCTCTCTCCTCTTTCCCCCTTCCTGAATCCTATTCCAACTAGGAAAGGGGGGAATCCTACTCCCGGTGGGAGTAGGACTCCTCCTGGCGCGCCCTCCTCCTGGCCGGCCGCACCCCCCCTTGATCCTTTATATACGGGGGCAGGGGGCACCCCTAGACACACAAGTTGATCCACGTGATCATATTCTTAGCCGTGTGCGGTGCCCCCTTCCACCATAATCCTCGATAATATTGTAGCGGTGCTTAGGCGAAGCCTTGTGACGGTAGTACATCAAGATCGTCACCACGCCGTCGTGCTGACGGAACTCTTCCCCGACACTTTGCTGGATCGGAGTCCGGGGATCGTCATCGAGCTGAACGTGTGCTAGAACTCGGAGGCGCCGTAGTTTCGGTGCTTGATTGGTCGGGCCGTGAAGACGTATGACTACATCAACCGCGTTGTGCTAACGCTTCCGCTGTTGATCTACAAGGGTACGTAGATCACACTCTCCCCTCTCCTAGCTATGCATCACCATGATCTTGCGTGTGCGTAGGAAAATTTTGAAATTACTACGTTCCCCAACAGTGGCATCCGAGCCTAGGTTTTATGTGTTGATGTTATATGCACGAGTAGAACACAAGTGAGTTGTGGGCGATATAAGTCATACTGCTTACCAGCATGTCATACTTTGGTTCGGCGGTATTGTTGGACGAAGCGGCCCGGACCGACATTACGCGTACGCTTACGCGAGACCGGTTCTCCCGACGTGCTTTGCACATAGGTGGCTTGCGGGTGACAGTTTCTCCAACTTTAGTTGAACCGAGTGTGGCTACGCCTGGTCCTTGCGAAGGTTAAAACAGCACCAACTTGACAAACTATCGTTGTGGTTTTGATGCGTAGGTAAGATTGGTCCTTGCTTAAGCCCGTAGCAGCCACGTAAAACTTGCAACAACAAAGTAGAGGACGTCTAACTTGTTTTTGCAGGGCATGTTGTGATGTGATATGGTCAAGACATGATGCTAAATTTTATTGTATGAGATGATCATGTTTTGTAACCGAGTTATCGGCAACTGGCAGGAGCCATATGGTTGTCGCTTTATTGTATGTAATGCAATCGCGCTGTAATGCTTTACTTTATCACTAAGCGGTAGCGATAGTCGTGGAAGCATAAGATTGGCGAGACGACAACGATGCTACGATGGAGATCAAGGTGTCGCGCCGGTGACGATGGTGATCACGACGGTGCTTCGAAGATGGAGATCACAAGCACAAGATGATGATGGCCATATCATATCACTTATATTGATTGCATGTGATGTTTATCTTTTATGCATCTTATCTTGCTTTGATTGATGGTAGCATTATAAGATGATCTCTCACTAATTATCAAGATGTGTTCTCCCTGGGTATGCACCGTTGCGAAAGTTCTTTGTGCTGAGACACCACGTGATGATCGGGTGTGATAGGCTCTATGTTCAAATACAATGGGTGCAAAATAGTTGCACACGCAGAATACTCAGGTTATACTTGAAGAGCCAAGCATATACAGATTTGGCCTCGGAACACGGAGACTGAAAGGTCAAGCATGAATCATATAGTAGATAAGATCAACATAGTGATGTTCACCAATGAAACTACTCCATCTCACGTGATGATCGGACATGGTTTAGTTGATTTGGATCACGTAATCACTTAGAGGATTAGAGGGATGTCTATCTAAGTGGGAGTTCTTTAAGTAATATGATTAATTGAACCTAAATTTATCATGAAACTTAGTACCTGATAGTATCTTGCTTGTTTATGCTTGATTGTAGATAGATGGCCCGTGTTGTTGTTCCGTTGAATTTTAATGCGTTCCTTGAGAAAGCAAAGTTGAAAGATGATGGTAGCAATTACACGGACTGGGTCCGTAACTTGAGGATTATCCTCATTGCTGCACAGAAGAATTACGTCCTGGAAGCACCGCTGGGTGCCAGGCCTCCTGCTGGAGCAACACCAGATGTTATGAACGTCTGGCAGAGCAAAGCTGATGACTACTCGATAGTTCAGTGTGCCATGCTTTACGGCTTAGAATCGGGACTTCAACGACGTTTTGAACGTCATGGAGCATATGAGATGTTCCAGGAGTTGAAGTTAATATTTCAAGTAAATGCCTGGATTGAGAGATATGAAGTCTCCAATAAGTTCTATAGCTGCAAGATGGAGGAGAACGTTCTGTCAGTGAGCATATACTCAAAATATCTGGGTATAATAATCACTTGATTCAATTGGGAGTTAATCTTCCAGATGATTGCGTCATTGACAGAATTCTCCAATCACTGCCACCAAGCTACAAGAGCTTCGTGATGAACTATAATATGCAAGGGATGAATAAGACTATTCCCGAGCTCTTCGCAATGCTGAAAGCTGCGAAGGTAGAAATCAAGAAGGAGCATCAAGTGTTGATGGTCAACACGACCACTAGTTTCAAGAAAAAGGGCAAAGGGAAGAAGAAGGGGAACTTCAAAAAGAACAGCAAGCAAGTTGCTACTCAAGAGAAGAAACCCAAACCTGGACCTAAGCCTGAAACGGAGTGCTTCTACTGCAAGCAGACTGGTCACTGGAAGCGGAACTGCCCCAAGTATTTGGCGGATAAGAAGGATGGCAAGGTGAACAAAGGTATATGTGATATACATGTTATTGATGTGTACCTTACTAATGCTCGCAGTAGCACCTGGGTATTTGATACTGGTTCTGTTGCTAATATTTGCAACTCGAAACAGGGACTACGGATTAAGCGAAGATTGGCTAAGGACGAGGTGACGATGCGCGTGGGAAATGGTTCCAAAGTCGATGTGATCGCAGTCGGCACGCTACCTCTACATCTACCTTCGGGATTAGTATTAGACCTGAATAATTGTTATTTGGTGCTAGCGTTAAGCATGAACATTATATCTGGATCTTGTTTGATGCGAGACGGTTATTCATTTAAATCTGAAATAATGGTTGTTCTATTTATATGAGTAATATCTTTTATGGTCATGCACCCTTAAAGAGTGGTCTATTCTTATTAAATCTCGATAGTGGTGACACACATATTCATAGTGTTGAAGCCAAAAGATGCAGAGTTGATAATGATAGTGCAACTTATTTGTGGCACTGCCGTTTAGGTCATATCGATATAAAGCACATGAAGAAACTCCATACTGATGGGCTTTTGGAACCACTTGATTATGAATCACTTGGTACTTGCGAACCGTGCCTTATGGGTAAGATAACAAAAACACCGTTCTCCGGTACTATGGAGAGAGCAACAGATTTATTGGAAATCATACATACAGATGTATGTGGTCCGATGAATGTTGAGGCTCGTGGCGGATATTGTTATTTTCTCACCTTCACAGATGACTTAAGCAGATATGGGTATATCTACTTAATGAAACATAAGTCTGAAACGTTTGAAAAGTTCAAAGAATTTCAGAGTGAAGTTGAAAATCATCGTAACAAGAAAATAAAATTCCTACGATCTGATCGTGGAGGAGAATATTTGAGTTACGAGTTTGGTGTACATTTGAAACAATGTGGAATAGTTTCACAACTCACGCCACCCAGAACACCACAGTGTAATGGTGTGTCCGAACATCGTAATTGTACTTTACTAGATATGGTGCGATCTATGATGTCTCTTACTGATTTACCGCTATCGTTTTGGGGATATGCTCTAGAGACGGCCGCATTCACGTTAAATAGGGCACCATCAAAATCCGTTGAGACGACGCCTTATGAACTGTGGTTTGGCAAGAAACCAAAGTTGTCGTTTCTGAAAGTTTGGGGCTACGATGCTTATGTCAAAAAGCTTCAACCTGATAAGCTCGAACCCAAATCGGAGAAATGTGTCTTCATAGGATATCCAAAGGAAACCATTGGATACACCTTCTATCACAGATCCGAAGGCAAGACTTTTGTTGCTAAATTCGGAAACTTTCTGGAGAAGGAGTTTCTCTCGAAAGAAGTGAGTGGGAGGAAAGTAGAACTTGACGAGGTAACTGTACCTGCTCCCTTATTGGAAAGTAGTACATCACAGAAACCTGTTTCTGTGACACCTACACCAATTAGTGAGGAAGCTAATGATAATGATCATGAAACTTCAGAACAAGATACTACTGAACCTCGTAGATCAACCAGAGTAAGATCCGCGCCAGAGTGGTACGGTAATCCTGTTCTGGAAGTCATGCTACTAGATCATGATGAACCTACGAACTATGAAGAAGCGATGGTGAGCCCAGATTCCGCAAAATGGCTTAAAGCCATGAAATCTGAGATGGGATCCATGTGTGAGAACAAAGTATGGACTTTGGTTAACTTGCCCAATGATCGGCAAGCAATTGAGAATAAATGGATCTTCAAGAAGAAGACTGACGCTGACGGTAATTTTACTGTCTACAAAGCTCGACTTGTCACAAAAGGTTTTCGGCAAGTTCAAGGGATTGACTACGATGAGACTTCTCACCCGTAGCGATGCTTAAGTCTGTCTGAATCATGTTAGCAATTGCCGCATTTTATGATTATGAAATTTGGCAAATGGACGTCAAAACTACATTCCTGAATGGATTTCTGCAAGAAGAGTTGTATATGATGCAGCCGGAAGGTTTTGTCGATCCAAAGGGAGCTAACAAAGTGTGCAAGCTCCAGCGATCCATTTATGGACTGGTGCAAGCCTCTCGGAGTTGGAATAAACACTTTGATAGTGTGATCAAAGCATTTGGTTTTTTACAGACTTTTGGAGAAGCCTGTATTTACAAGAAAGTGAGTGGGAGCTCTGTAGCATTTCTGATATTATATGTAGATGACATATTGCTAATCGGAAATGATATAGAATTTCTGGATAGCATAAAAGGATACTTGAATAAGATTTTTTCAATGAAAGACCTCGGTGAAGCTACTTACATATTGGGCATTAAGATCTATAGAGATAGATCAAGACGCTTAATTGGACTTCCACAAAGCACATACCTTGACAAAGTTTTGAAGAAGTTCAAAATGGATCAAGCAAAGAAAGGATTCTTGCCTGTGTTACAAGGTGTGAAATTGAGTAAGACTCAATCCCCGACCAATGCAGAAGATACAGAGAAAATGAAAGATGTTCCCTATGCTTCAGCCATAGGCTCTATCATGTATGCAATGCTGTGTACCAGACCTGATGTGTGTCTTGCTATAAGTCTAGCAGGGAGGTACCAAAGTAATCCAGGAGTGGATCACTGGACAACGGTCAAGAACATCCTGAAATACCTGAAAAGGACTAAGGATATGTTTCTCATATATGGAGGTGACAAAGAGCTCATCGTAAAAGGTTACGTTGATGCAAGCTTTGACATTGATCCGGACGATTCTAAATCGCAAACCGGATACGTGTTTACATTAAACGGTGGAGCTGTCAGTTGGTGCAGTTCTAAACAAAGCGTTGTGGCGGGATCTACATGTGAAGCGGAGTACATAGCTGCTTCAGAAGCAGCAAACGAAGGAGTCTGGATGAAGGAGTTCATATCCGATCTAGGTGTCATACCTAGTGCATCGGGTCCAATGAAAATCTTTTGTGACAATACTGGTGCAATTGCCTTGGCAAAGGAATCCAGATTTCACAAGAGAACCAAGCACATCAAGAGACGCTTCAATTCCATCCGGGATCTAGTCCAGGTGGGAGACATAGAGATTTGCAAGATACATACGGATCTGAATATAGCAGACCCGTTGACTAAGCCTCTTCCACGAGCAAAACATGATCGGCACCAAAGCTCCATGGGTGTTAGAATCATTACTGTGTAATCTAGATTATTGACTCTAGTGCAAGTGGGAGACTAAAGGAAATATGCCCTAGAGGCAATAATAATGTTATTATTTTATTTCCTTATATCATGATAAATGTTTATTATTCATTCTAGAATTGTATTATCCGGAAACATAATACTTGTGTGAATACATAGACAAACCAAACGTCACTAGTATGCCTCTACTTGACTAGCTCGTTGATCAAAGATGGTTATGTTTCCTAGCCATAGACATGTGTTGTCATTTGATTAATGGGATCACATCATTAGGAGAATGATGTGATTGACATGACCCATTCCATTAGCTTAGCACCCGATCGTTTAGTATGTTGCTATTGCTTTCTTCATGACTTATACATGTTCCTATGACTATGAGATTATGCAACTCCCGTTTACCGGAGGAACACTTTGTGTGCTACCAAACGTCACAACGTAATTGGGTGATTATAAAGGAGCTCTACAGGTGTCTCCAAAGGTAAATGTTGGGTTGGCATATTTCGAGATTAGGATTTGTCACTCCGATTGCCGGAGAGGTATCTCTGGGCCCTCTCGGTAATGCACATCACATAAGCCTTGCAAGCATTGCAACTAATGAGTTAGTTGCGAGATGATGTATTATGAAACGAGTAAAGAGACTTGCCGGTAACGAGATTAAACTAGGTATTGAGATATCGACGATCGAATCTCGGGCAAGTAACATACCGATGACAAAGGGAACAAAGTAGAAAGAATTCCTTATTTGACACTATCTTAAATGTTGTTTCCCTATTTGACACCGAAAACTTTTTCTTCCCTATCTAACATCGACTTTAATTTTTTTGCCCTTTATGACACTTTCATCCGTTTTGAGCCTGAACGGTGTTAAATGTCACTTGAAAAGACCATTTTACCCCTTATGTGGTATGTGAGCAAAGTTTGTGCATGGAGCTCATGTGGGGCGGCTCGCACATTCGGTGTGCTGGCAGGGCGCGTATCTTGTGCGGCTCGCGCGCGTGGTGTGCAGCCGGTGACAGACAACCAACGCGTGGGACAACGAGGCGTGTGGGGCCAAAGATGTTAGAGGCACGGAACAGCTGGGAGAAAAACGTTTGGCAACCGAGAGGGTGCGCGATGGCCAGCAGAGTCACCGGCTTGCGTCCGACTTGTGGTCCGCGGTCGGAGAAACCGGCTCATCCGGGCCAGTTGGATGCATATGCATGCTCTACACAAAGTCCAACAGGGCCATGATGCGGCATGGTAGAAGGGCATGGCGGGCATCCTTGGTCGCATGTCCTGCATCCCAGCGCGGCAACCTGAGCCTGCGTCATGCACGTCCTCGCCACAATAGCAAGGCAGCACTTGTACACGCCGTACACAAGAGCTAACAATATGTGATCACTTGATTGATTTTCTTTTAAAGTTGACTCACGCACCTAGCAACCGAACCGGATGGGATAAACACAAGCAGCTAGTCAGCTACGTAGCATACAACAAACAAGCTGGCTGGACATGTCTTATTTTCCATTATTAACATCTATTAAATTTTTTGTCACATACCATATGAGGGGCAAGGAGGTCTTTTCATGTGCCGTTTAACACCGTTAAGGCTTAAAATGGACGGAAGTGTTATAAAGGGCACAAAATTTAGACTCGATGTTATATAGGGAAGAAAATATTTTTCAGTGTCAAATAGGGAAAGAAAATTTAAGACAGTGTTAAATAAGGAATTCTCTCAACAAAGTATGTTGTTATGCGGTCTGACCGATAAAGATCTTCGTAGAATATGTAGGAGCCAATATGAGCATCCAGGTTCCGCTATTGGTTATTGACCGGAGACGTGTCTCGGTCATGTCTACATTGTTCTTGAACCCGTAGGGTCCGCACGCTTAAGGTTTCGATGACAGTTATATTATGAGTTTATGCTTTTTGATGTACCGAAGTTTGTTCGGAGTCCCGGATGTGATCACGGACATGACGAGGAGTCTCGAAATGGTCGAGACATAAAGATTGATATATTGGAAGCCTATATTTGGATATCAGAAGTGTTCCGGGTGAAATCGGGATTTTACCGGAGTACCTGGAGGTTACCGGAACCCCCCGGGAGGTATATGGGCCTTAGTGGGCTTTAGTGGAAGAGAGGAGAGGTGTCCAGGGCTGGGCCGCGTGCCCCTCCCCCCTAGTCCGAATAGGACAAGGAGAGGGGGGCGGCTCCCCCCTTCCTTCTCTCTCTCCTCTTTCCCCCTTCCCGAATCCTATTCCAACTAGGAAAGGGGGAATCCTACTCCCGGTGGGAGTAGGACTCCTCCTAGTGCGCCCTCCTCCTGGCCGGCCGCACCCCCCCCCCTTGATCCTTTATATACGGAGGCAGAGGGCACCCCTAGACACACAAGTTGATCCACGTGATCATATTCTTAGCCGTGTGCGGTGCCCCCTTCCACCATAATCCTCGATAATATTGTAGCGGTGATTAGGCGAAGCCCTGCGACGGTAGTACATCAAGATCGTCACCACGCCGTCGTGCTGACGGAACTCTTCCCCAACACTTTGCTGGATTAGAGTCCGGGGATCATCATCGAGCTGAACGTGTGCTAGAACTCGGAGGCGACGTAGTTTCGGTGCTTGATCGGTCGGGCCGTGAAGACGTACGACTACATCAACTGCGTTGTGCTAATGCTTCCGCTGTCGATCTACAAGGGTACGTAGATCACACTCTCCCCTCTCGTTGCTATGCATCACCATGATCTTGCGTGTGCGTAGGAAAATTTTGAAATTACTACGTTCCCCAACAACCAATACCTCAACCAAAATTTTGGTCATGACCCAAAGATTGGTCTTTGTTTGGATGGTTGCCATTTCTTTGGCATGCCAATGAACTCTAGCCAACTCTAGTTCATTTTTTCTTGCCAATGTCGGCCAAATCATGGGGCAACCAATACCTCAACCAAAATTTTGGCTACCCAATGCTTTGATGGGGCAACCTTGGGCACAAACCAAACATACCGTTGGTCGTGCCACAGCACTAACGCCACCCTCGGCACACTGAAACCGACCGTGTCTAGCTACGATATGAGCGTGTCGCTCACCGCGGTCGCCGTGTCCAAAGGCGGTGCTAGAGTTGTGCCCCGTTGTTGGCCCCAACGACCCACATGAATGGTTGTCGGTGGCGAGGAGGTCGTGGGCCAGCTCCTCCATTGGACTAGTCTGTGCTATGTCGTCCCAACGGGTGTGCCCCACATGTCGGTTTCCCTGTTTTCCCGGCCATATTCGAGCGTCAGTGCTCCGTGTTGCGCATTAGGCCTTTCACTATGTAGGCCAAGCGAGACAACTTATTGTTTACTTGAGCCGTTCTAGTATAATCATGTGGCGTTTGCTTATTTCTCATTCCTCTCCAACCCTCTTCTCCATCGATCATGTCGCCCTCCAGTCGAGTCCATCCTCCAGCATGCCTCATTTGAACATTCCGCCGAGTATTAGTTGCATGTACCCACCCTAGTCCTCTTTCAATAGATCTCCGGACCCCGAGATGAAATCGAGAGGGAACGAGTGGGGGAATGTGATACCTAAAGCGGATTCAAAATTTTGAACTGGTGATCATAGCATCCGCAAATCATATATAAAGGGTATTCAATGTTCGTTTCGTTTTTGAACATACAATATACTCCCTCTTATCCTTTCTAGTTTACATATAAGTTTTATGTGTAGTCAAAGTATCTCTACTTTGATCAAAAAGGTATCAACATTCAACAACGCCCAATCAATATTGTTAGATTCGTACGTACTCCTAGATTTGTACTCGAGATGGTTTCCAATTTGACTATTGACAAGATTAATATTACATGAGATGTATAATGTGAAAATTATATCATTGGAAACTCCTTTCACATACGAATTTGACCGTATGCTTCGTGTAAGTTGCATGTCATATATTATTACTCTAACATTTGGTCAAAGTTAGCCTCGAAAAACACATTAGACCCTGTATGCTTTGTGTAATCATATGACAAAATCTATATATGTTGCTGTTATGAGAATAATCAAGATGCCTTCATGTCCATATTTTACTTTTATCGACGCCTCTACCTCTAAACATGAGGACATATTTATTGTTATCGGCTTTTCGCTTGAGGACAAGCGAGGTCCAAGCTTGGGGGAGTTGATACGTCCATTTTGCATCATGCTTTTATATCGATATTTATCGCATTATGGACTGTTATTTCACTTCATGTCACAATACTTATGGCTATTCTCTCTTATTTTACAAGGTTTACATAAGGAGGGAGAATGCCGGCAGCTGGAATTCTGGGCTGGAAAAGGAGCAAATATTAGAGACCTATTCTGCGCAACTCCAAAAGTCCTGAAACTCCACAGAACATCTTAAAATAAATAAAGAAAAATCCTCGCCAAAGATGAAGGCAAGGGGGCCCACACCCTGCTCACGAGGGTGGGGGGCGCCCCCCTACCTCGTGGGCCCCCTCGTGGCTCTCCAACACCCATCTTCTCCTATATGAGGTCTTTCGATGAGAAAAAATAGGAAGGAACTTTTCGGGACGAGACTCCGCCGCCACGAGGCGGAACCTTGGCGGATCCAATCTAAAACTCCGGCAGAGCTGTTCTGCCGGGGAAACTTCCCTCCAGGAGCGGGAAATCATCACCATCGTCATCACCAACGCTCCTCTCATCGGGAGAGAGCAATCTCCATCAACATCTTCACCAGCACCATCTCATCTCCAAACCCTAGTTCATCTCTTGTATCCAATTCTTGTCTCAAAGTCCGGGATTGGTGCTAGTAGGTTGCTAGTAGTGTTGATTACTCCTTGTAGTTGATGCTAGTTGGTTTAATTGGTGGAAGATCATATGTTTAGATCCTATATGCATATTATTACCCCTCTGATTATGTACATGAATATGCTTTGTGAGTAATTACGTTCGTTCCTGAGGACAAGGGAGAAGTCTTGCTATGAGTAGTCATGTTAATTTGGTATTCGTTTGATATTTTGATAAGATGTATGTTGTCTAGCCTCTAGTGGTGTTATGTGAACGTCGACTACATAACACTTCACCATTATTTGGGCCTAGAGGAAGGCATTGGGAAGTAATAAGTAGATGATGGGTTGCTAGAGTGACAGAAGCTTAAACCCTAGTTTATGCGTTGCTTCATAAGGGGCTGATTTGGATCCATATGTTTCATGCTATGGTTAGGTTTACCTTAATACTTTTGTTGTAGTTGCAGATGCTTGCAATAGAGGTTAATCATAAGTGGGATGCTTGTTCAAGTAAGAACAGCACCCAAGCACCGGTCCACCCACATATCAAATTATCAAAGTATCGAACGCAAATCATATGAACGTGATGAAAACAAGCTTGACGATATTCCCATGTGTCCTCGAGAGCGCTTTTCCTATTATAGGAGTTTGTTCCGGCTTGTCCTTTGATACAAAAGGATTGGTCCACCTTGCTGCACTTTATTTACTTTTGTTACTTGTCGCTCGTTACAATTTATCTTATCACAAAACTATCTGTTACCACTTATTTCAGTACTTGCAGAGAATACCTTGCTGAAAACCGCTTATCATTTCCTTCTGCTCCTCGTTGGGTTCGACACTCTTACTTATCGAAAGGACTACGATAGATCCCCTATACCTGTGGGTCATCAAGACTCTTTTCTGGCGTCGTTGCCGGGGAGTGTAGCGCCTTTGGTAGGTGGAATTTGGTAAGGAAAAATTTATATAGTGTGCTGAAATTTACTGTCACTTGTTACTATGGAAACTAATTCTCTGAGAGCTTGTTTGGGGTATCTTCACCCCATCCAGTAGAGCAAAGAGCTGCTCCTCAACCTACTGAACCTATTGAATATGAAACTCCTTTTGAATTTCCTTCGGGTATGACAGAAAAACTGCTAGATAACCCTTTTACACGAGATGGAACAAAGCATCCTGATGAGCACTTAATATATGTGGATGAAGTTTGTGGATTATTTAAGCTTGCAGGTATACCCGATGATGTTGCTAAGAATAAGTTCTTCCCTTTATCTTTGAAGGGAGACACATTGATATGGTATAGGCTATGTGATGATATGAGATCATGGGACTATAAAAGATTGAAGCTGGAATTTCATCAAAAGTATTACCCTATGCATCTTGTTCATCGTGATCGCAATTATATATATAATTTCTGGCCTCGCGAAGGAGAAAGCATCGCTCAAGCTTGGGGGAGGCTTAAATCAATGTTATATTCATGCCCCAATCATGACCTCTCAAGAGAAATGATTATTAAAAATTTATATGCTCGGCTTTCTGATAACAATCGCACCATGCTCGATACTTTTTGTGCTGGCTCTTTTATGATGAAGACTATTGAATTCAGATGGAATTTATTGGATAGAATTAAACGCAACTCTGAAGATTGGGACCTCGACGAAGGTAAGGAGTCAGGTATGACACCTAAGTTTGATTGTGTTAAATCTTTTATGCACACTGATATTTTCTGTAAGTTTAGCACTAAATATGGACTTGACTCTGAGATGGTAGCTTCTTTCTGTGAATCTTTTGCTACTTATGTTGATCTCCCTAAGTAGAAGTGGTTTAAATATCATCCTCCCATAGAAGTAAAAGTAGTTGCACCTATTAAAGTTGAAGAAAAGACTGTTACTTATAATGATCCTATTGTTCCTACTTCTTATATTGAGAAACCACCTTTCGCTATTAGAATAAAGGATCATGCTAAAGCTTCAACTGTTGTTCGTAAAAGCAATATTAGAACTTATACACCTCCTGAGCAAGTTAAAGTAGAACCTAATATTGCTATTGTTAAAGATCTCTTGTCTGATAATATTGATGGACATGTTATTCAGTTCAAAGGTGAAACTGCTAGAATTGCTAAACCTTGTGATAAAGATAAACATAGACCTGTGGTAGGAGTGCCTGTTATTTCTATTAAAATAGGAGATCATTGTTATCATGGCTTATGTGATATGGGTGCAAGTGCTAGTGTTATACCACATACTTTATATGAAGAAATTAAGAATGAAATTGCACCTGTTGAGTTAGAAGATATTGATGTTACTATTAAACTTGCTAATAGAGATACTATTTCACCAATTGGAATTGTTAGAGATGGTGAAGTATTGTGTGGGAAGACTAAATATCCTACTGATTTTCTTGTTCTTACTTCCCCAAAAGATAGCTTTTGTCCCATTATATTTGGTAGACCCTTCTTAAATACTGTCAATGCTACCATAGATTGCACTAAGAATGTTGTTACTGTTGGCTTGGATGATATGGTTCATGAGTTTAATTTCTCTAAATTTAGTAAACAACATCGTGAGGAAGAATTACCTAGTAAGGATGAAATTATTGGTCTTGCTTCTATTGCCGTACCTCCTAGTGATCCTTTAGAACACTATTTGCTAGACCATGAAAATGATATGTTCATGAATGAAAGAAGGGAAATAGATGAAGTATTCTTTAAACAGGAACCTATTCTGCATCACAACTTGCATGTTGAAATCTTAGGGGATCCTCCTCCACCCCAAGGGTGATCCCGTGTTTGAGCTTAAACCTTTGCCTGATAATCTTAAATATGCTTATCTTGATGAAAAGAAGATATATCCTGTTATTATTAGTGCTAACCTTTCAGAGCATGAAGAAGAAAGATTATTGAAAACTCTGAAGAAGCATCGTGCTGCTATTGGATATACTCTTGATGATCTTAAGGGCATTAGTCCCACTCTATGTCAACATAAAATTAGTTTGGAAGCAGATGCCAAACCAGTTCGTGATCCTCAACGACATCTGAATCCTAAAATGAAAGAAGTGGTAAGAAAAGAAATACTAAAGCTTCTGGAGGCAGGTATAATCTATCCCGTTGCTGATAGTGAGTGGGTAAGTCCTGTCCATTGTGTCCCTAAGAAGGGAGGTATTACTGTTGTTCCTAATGATAAAGATGAATTGATTCCATAAAGAATTATCACGGGTTATAGGATGGTAATTGATTCCCGCAAATTAAATAAAGCTACTAAGAAAGATCATTACCCTTTACCTTTTATTGATCAAATGCTAGAAATATTACGCAAACATACACACTATTGCTTTCTAGATGGTTATTTTGGTTTCTCTCAAATACCTGTGTCGGCTAGAGATCAATCAAAGACTACTTTTACATGCCCTTTTGGTACTTTTGCTTATAGACGTATGCCTTTTGGTTTATGTAATGCACCTGCTACCTTTCAAAGATGCATGATGGCTATATTCTCTGACTTTTGTGAAAAGATTTGTGAGGTTTTCATGGACGACTTTTCCGTCTATGGTTCCTCTTTTGATGATTTCTTGAGCAATCTTGATCGAGTTTTGCAGAGATGTGAAGAAACTAATCTTGTCTTGAATTGGGAAAAGTGCCACTTTATGGTTAATGAAGGTATTGTCTTGGGGCATAAAGTTTCTGAAAGAGGTATTGAAGTTGATAAAGCCAAGGTTGATGCTATTGAAAAGATGCCATGTCCCAAGGACATCAAAGGTATAAGAAGTTTCCTTGGTCACGCTGGATTTCATAGGAGGTTCATTAAGGACTTCTCAAAAATTTCTCGGCCTCTAACTAATTTATTGCAAAAAGATATACCGTTTGTCTTTGATGATGATTGTGTAGAAGCATTTGAAGTACTTAAGAAAGCATTAGTCACTGCACCTGTTGTTCAGACACCTGATTGGAACCTACCCTTTGAAATTATGTGTGATGCTAGTGATTATGCTGTAGGTGCTGTTCTAGGGCAAAGAGTTGATAAGAAATTAAATTTTATTCATTATGCTAGTAAGACTCTAGACAATGCTCAAAGAAATTATGCTACTACTGAAAAAGAGCTTTCAGCAGTTGTATTTGCTTGTGATAAGTTCAGATCTTATATTGTTGATTCTAAAGTAACTATTCAAACTGATCATGCTGCTATTAAATACCTTATGGAAAAGAAAGATGCTAAACCTAGACTTATTAGATGGGTTCTCTTTCTACAAGAATTTGATTTGCATATTGTTGATAGAAAGGGAGCTGAGAACCCCGTTGCAGACAACTTGTCTAGGTTAGAAAATATTCTTGATGACCCACTACCTATTAATGATAGCTTTCCTGATGAACAATTAAATGTTATAAGTACTTCTCGTAGTACTCCATGGTATGTTGATTATGCTAATTATATTGTTGCTGAGTTTATACCACCTAGCTTCACATACCAGCAAAAGAAAAAGGTTTTCTATGATTTAAGACATTACTTTTGGGATGACCCACATCTTTATAAGGAAGGAGTAGATGGTGTTATTAGACGTTGTGTACCTGAGCATGAACAGGAACAGATCCTACGCAAGTGTCATTTCGAGTCTTATGGAGGACACCACGTTGGAGATAGAACTGCACATAAGGTATTGCAATCTGGTTTTTATTGGCCTACTCTCTTCAAGGATGCCCGTAAGTTTGTCTTGTCTTGTGATGAATGTCAAAGAATTGGTAATATTAGTAGACGTTAATAAATGCCTATGAATTATTCACTTGTTATTGAACCATTTGATGTTTGGGGCTTTGATTATATGGGACCTTTTCCTGCCTCTAATGGATACACACATATTCTGGTTGCTGTTGATTATGTTACTAAGTGAGTAGAAGCTATTCCAACTAGTAGTGCTGATCATAACACTTCTATTAAAATGCTTAAAGAAGTTATTTTTCCGAGGTTTGGAGTCCCTAGATATTTAATGACTGATGGTGGTTCACACTTTATTCATGGTGCTTTCCGTAAAATGCTTGCTAAATATGATGTTAATCATAGAATTGCATCTCCTTATCACCCACAGTCTAGTGGTCAAGTAGAATTGAGCAATAGAGAGCTCAAATTAATTTTGCAAAAGACTATTAATAGGTCTAGAAAGAATTGGTCTAAGAAACTTGATGATGCATTATGGGCTTATAGAACTGCATACAAAAATCCTATGGGTATGTCTCCTTATAAAATGGTTTATGGAAAAGCATGTCACTTACCTCTCGAACTAGAACATAAGGCATATTGGGCTATTAAGGAGCTCAACTATGATTTTAAACTTGCCGGTGAGAAGAGGTTATTTGATATTAGCTCACTTGATGAATGGAGAACCCAAGCTTATGAAAATGCAAAGTTGCTTAAAGAAAAAGTTAAAAGATGGCATGACAAAAGAATACAAAAGCGTGAGTTTAATGTAGGTGATTATGTATTGATATACAACTCTCGTTTAAGATTTTTTGCAGGAAAACTTCTCTCTAAATGGGAAGGCCCCTATGTTATCGAAGAGGTCTATCGTTCCGGTGCCATAAAAATCAACAACTTCGAGGGCACAAATCCGAAGGTGGTAAACGGTCAAAGAATCAAACATTATATCTCAGGTAATCCCATAAATGTTGAAACCAATATTATTGAAACTGTAACCCTGGAGGAATACATAAGGGACACTTTCCGGAACGTTTCAGACTCCGAAAAGGAATAGGTATGTGGTACGGTAAGTAAACCGACCCCAAAACAATTTTTAAGGCAATATTTCTCTGTTTTGGAATATTTAGAAAAATAGAAAAATAAGTAGCAGTCCGGGAAGGACACGAGGGCCCCACGAGGGTGGTGGGCGCGCCTCCCTACCTCGTGAGCACCTCGTGTGCCTTCCGGACTCCGTTTTCTTGCACGTTACGTATTTTGGTCGGTAAAAATTCATTATATATTCTCCCGGGGGTTTTGACTCCCGTATCACGCAAAAATCTCCTGTCTTTGTTTCAAGCTGTTTTTCTGACAAATCTAGATTATCATGACGTCCCCAAGTGCTTCAAGTGACAAGTTCTTCGAGAAGGTCATCAACCCTTACCTCGCGGAGGTGCTGCGACACCCTCAAACCATTGAGATGCGTGATGGGTTGTTGCACATCCGCGATGTTGAGGGACCAAAGGGAACCGGAACCGTGGAGACGAGGCTCGAAGCAATGGAGCAACAAATTTTCAAGTGCCAGGGGATGGTGGAGCGTGGAATCAACGCTAGCCACACGATGCTCGCGGAGTTGACTAACAACTACAAGTCGGATGCCAAGAACACCGAGGAGGCCATCTTCAAGCTATATGAGAAGATCGAGCACCTCCAAGCCCAAATCTATGACCTGCAAAACCAAAACTGTGAGTATGAATATAGATTCAAAAGAATGAGTTTGGCTGTAGATTCGAGGATTCCGGAGACTCGATCATCCTTCTATGATGGTGAACCTATGCCTTGGAAGATGGATGACAAGCCCGCATCCACCTCCACCTTCTTCACCGACAAAGGAGATATAATCACATGGGTATGGGCACTCCCCTTGGCAACTGCCAAGCTTGGGGGAGGAGCCCCGGTATCGTATCACAATCACAACTCCTATCTTTACCCTTTTTCTTAGTTCGATCCTATTAGTAGTATCTTGATCTAGTAGAATAAAGTGTATGGCATGATCTAGTTTTGAGTTTTGCTTTAAGATCCCTCTATGTAATCGAGTCCATGAGCTATATATAATAAAGATTAGTGTTGATTCAAGGGATTGATTATTTTGCCATGATCTTGGGTGAATAAAAGGAAAAGGAATAAAAAAAGGGGGGAAACAAAAAGTTCATATTGATCTTATTGAGAGTAATGACTTCACATAGAAAGAGTATGATGATTAAAAGTTGTTGGGAGTTGGCAAACATAGCTTTGGTCATTGTTGCAATTAATAAGAAGTAATAAGGAAAGAGAGGTTTTCACATATAGATATATTATCATTGACATCTTTTATGATTGGGAGCACTCATTAAAATATGACATGCTAAAGAGTTGATGTTAGACAAGGAAGACAACGTAATGAGTTATGTCTTTCTTATATCTGAGATAAAGTATGTTGTCATGGATCCTCTAACTTGTTGAGCTTGCCTTTCCCCCTCATGCTAGCCAAATTCTCAGCACCAAGTAGAAATACTACTTGTGCTTCCAAATACCCTTGAACCAGTTTTGCCATGAGAGTCCACCATATCTACCTATGGATTGAGTAAGATCCTTCAAGTAAGTTGTCATCGGTGCAAGCAATAAAAATTGCTCTAAATATGTACGATTGATTGGTGTGGGAGAAATAAGCTTTATACGATCTTGTGATGTGGAAGTAATAAAAGCGACGGACTGCATAATAAAGGTTCATATCACAAAGGGCAATATAAAGTGACGTTCTTTCGCATTGAGATTTTATATATCCAACCATAAAAGCGCATGGCAACCTTTGCTTCCCTCTGCGAAGGGCCTACCCTTTACTGTTATCTTCTACCTTATGCAAGAGTCATGGTGATCTTCACCTTTTCTTTTTCATTTTATCCTTTGGCAAGCTCAGCATGTTGGAAAGAACATGATATATATATATATCTAATTGGATGTAGGGGAGCATGAACCATTATTGTTGACATTACCCTTGAGGTAAAAGGTTGTGGGGAAAAACTATAAGCCCCTATCTTTCTTTGTGTCCGATTAAAACTCCGTAACCACAAGTATCGCGTGAGTGTTAGCAATTATGGAGGACTAAATGATAGTTGAGTATGTGGACTTGCTTTTTAGCTCTGACATAGACTCTTTCCGATGTTATGTTAAATTGCAATTGCTTCAATGACTGAGATTATAGTTTGTTGGAGCCCAATAAGGTTTATGATTTATACTTTTGCATTGTGAATAGATCATCACTTGAACATAAGTAATCATATGACAAAATCTATATATGTTGCTGTTATGAGAATAATCATGATGCCTTCATGTCCGTATTTTATTTTCATCGACGCCTCTACCTCTAAACATGAGGACATATTTATTGTTATCGGCTTTTCGCTTGAGGACAAGCGAGGTCCAAGCTTGGGGGAGTTGATACGTCCATTTTGCATCATGCTTTTATATCGATATTTATCGCATTATGAACTGTTATTTCACTTCATGTCACAATACTTATGGCTATTCTCTCTTATTTTACAAGGTTTACATAAGGAGGGAGAATGCCGACAGCTGGAATTCTGGGCTGGAAAAGGAGCAAATATTAGAGACCTATTCTGCGCAACTCCAAAAGTCCTGAAACTCCACAGAACGTCTTAAAATAAATAAAGAAAAATCCTCGCCAAAGATGAAGGCCAGGGGGCCCACACCCTGCTCACGAGGGTGGGGGGCGCCCCCCCCCCCTAGGGCGCGCCCCCCTACCTCGTGGGCCCCCTGGTGGCTCTCCGACGCCCATCTTCTCCTATATGAGGTCTTTCGATGAGAAAAAGATAGGAAGGAACTTTTCGGGACAAGACTCCGCCGCCACGAGGCGGAACCTTGGCGGATCCAATCTAGAGCTCCGGCAGAGCTGTTCTGCCGGGGAAACTTCCCTCCGGGAGGGGGAAATCATCACCATCGTCATCACCAACGCTCCTCTCATCGGGAGAGGGCAATCTCCATCAACATCTTCACCAGCACCATCTCATCTCCAAACCCTAGTTCATCTCTTGTATCCAATTCTTGTCTCAAAGTCCAGGATTGGTGCTAGTAGGTTGCTAGTAGTGTTGATTACTCCTTGTAGTTGATGCTAGTTGGTTTAATTGGTGGAAGATCATATGTTCAGATCCTATATGCATATTATTACCCCTCTGATTATGAACATGAATACGCTTTGTGAGTAATTACGTTCGTTCATGAGGACAAGGGAGAAGTCTTGCTATGAGTAGTCATGTGAATTTGGTGTTCGTTTGATATTTTGATAAGATGTATGTTGTCTAGCCTCTAGTGGTGTTATGTGAACGTCGACTACATAACACTTCACCATTATTTGGGCCTAGAGGAAGGCATTGGGAATTAATAAGTAGATGATGGGTTGCTAGAGTGACAGAAGCTTAAACCCTAGTTTATGCGTTGCTTCGTAAGGGGCTGATTTGGATCCATATGTTTCATGCTATGGTTAGGTTTAGCATAATACTTTTGTTGTAGTTGCGGATGCTTGCAATAGAGGTTAATCATAAGTGGGATGCTTGTTCAAGTAAGAACAGCACCCAAGCACCGGTCTACCCACATACCAAATTATCAAAGTATCGAACGCGAATCATACGAACGTGATGAAAACTAGCTTGACGATATTCCCATGTGTCCTTGGGAGCGCTTTTCCTATTATAAGAGTTTGTTCCGGCTTGTCCTTTGCTACAAAAGGATTGGGCCACCTTGCTGCACTTTATTTACTTTTGTTACTTGTTGCTCGTTACAATTTATCTTATCACAAAACTATCTGTTACCACTTATTTCAGTACTTGCAGAGAATACCTTGCTGAAAACCGCTTATCATTTCCTTCTGCTCCTCGTTGGGTTCGACACTCTTACGTATCGAAAGGACTATGATAGATCCCCTATACTTGTGGGTCATCAGACGTTGACTTCGTGCCGGCGTCTGAGTCCCCCATGGTGCAGGCGGACCAACGGTTCAACATGGCAATACTAAAGGAGGACCGGGAGGTAGAGGCTCAACTCGACACAGAGCGAGTGCATGTTGCTGCCATTGAAGCTCTCCTGCAGGCGGAACCGGATATCGTGGATGTGAACCGGGCGGCGGAGGCTCAACTTGAGGCGGAGCACGCGGATGCCGCTGCCATCGAGGTCGTCATGCAGGTGGAACCAGATGTCCTGGACTTGAACCGGGCGGCAGAGGCTCGACTCGACGTAGAGCGCGTGGATGCCGCTCTCATCGACACCCTCCTGCAGGCGGAACCGGACGTCCTGGACTTGAACTGGGCGGCGGAGGCTCGACTCGACGCGGAGCGCGTGGATGCCGATGCCATCGAGGCCCTCCTGCAGGCGGAACCGAATGTCCTTGACTTGAACTGGGCTGTGCTCTCGTCCGTGCAGAGCACCCGCACGCTCCGCTTGAAGGAGTAGCTGGAGGCCGAGGACAACCACGGTGCGGAGACACACGTCGGCAGCGAGGCTGGTTCGCGCCGGCAGCCAAAGACGACGAGGCCATCTCTTTCCGCGAGCAGTGATAGTTTTTCTTTATGTTGTTGTTTTTATGGATCTTTTGCTGTGTAAAAACATATATTTGTTATGCAAGTCGCCTGACTTGGGTCAGTCTACCATTTCAGGCGGTTGGATGAATATCCTACGTCTCCTAACCCTTCTTTCCTTCTTCCTCACCTCTTCTTCTTCCCCAGCAGACCACCGCACGGGCCGTACGGATACTCCCCAACATGCGGTTGGCTAAACATACTCTATGAACGAAAATTATGTGCCAGCGATAGGATGGCTGAGTTTCGTTTGTTCACATGCGACAGCACGTGTCAGTGAGGGTGCGTTCCCTTGGTTGGGTTTGCGGCGTGCAGGAGCGATTGTGTGAGGGTGCGGTGTGACCTCGGCGTGCAGGAGCGACCATGTGAGGGTGCGGTGCGACCGCGACAGCCGTGCGCAAGTGTACCTCCTTCTCATTTTGAAAACTTTAGGCAAGCTTGGCAAAAATGTGTGGCAAAGTTTGGCAATGCAAGGCCTAGACCCAGACAGGATAAGTACGTACGTACTAGGAGTACTAGTGTTAAAAAAGAAAGGCGGGGTTTTCCTTCGCGGGATTTAGTCGATACAAATCCTCGTTTCACGTGTCAATTAATGCGTATTTTTTTTCTCCAAAGACCAAAGAGCTAACCATCTCACTCCTCATCGCTTGATTAATGCAGCGCCATGCAAACCAACCTTCTCACTTCCGCATGCATGCAGGGGATATTAATGTCCTTGGTTGCTAACCCCATCAATTTTGCCTCGATTAGTGTTAGTGGCCCTCTGCAAATTGTAATTTTGATATACTGGCCTTGTGTACAAAAAAATGGAGGTAGTAACTATATTTGACTTCCTTCCCCATTGCGGTGACGTCGACGACATCTTTTTTTTGGTGGTTTGGCGAAGTGCGTTCGACGGAGGACACCATTGAGGGAGACCACAGTAAGTCCTTCGCAAGTGTCGCCTGCAAGCCGAGACAACCGCCTTATTTGCATCCAAGAAGTCCTTTACTAGTACTCCTTCCGGTCCTTTTTTCTTTGCGTCTAAGGTCCAGCCCGTATACCAAGGAGAGGAGCAATTAGCAAAAAATGGACTATTTTGCCCCTGGATTCATCTGAGGAGACCCTGGTTGCATGCGAGATTGGCTCAGACTTTTCATGCATGTCGTCTCTCTCTCTCCCCTGTCCATCTCTCTGCACGCATGCGCCTCTCGCTCTCTCTCCTGTTTCTGCATGCAAGCAGCTCTCTCTGCCTTGGGAAGATGCGAAGCACATGGGAAAGAGAGATGGGATTACTGCAGGCATGCATGCGGTGGAAAGGGGTGGAAGGCCCGGTTGGAAAGAGTAGAAAAAAATGCCAATGCCCAGAGCATTGCGAGGAAAACGAAGTTTTCTTAGACACAGACAAAAAAGGACCGGAGGGAGTACTACTAGGAGTACTAGTGTGGTGAGATGGTTTCTCGAAGAAGACGATGGAGAAGCGGAGTCAGCGAAGAGTGAAATGATGGTTGCTTCGTCCGTGCTTTTGTGATTTGACGCCTCACTTCTTTGTGATTTGTGATAGAAGGGACAGGGGAGTAGACTTTGTGCTCTATAATGTACTACATGCGTCCAAGCATGGGAGAAAGAGGAGAGACGTTGCATTTTTCTATTCCTTCAATCAATCAATCAGGGAGCTTCGGTTCCATCTTTTTGGATTTTGCAACACCGTCCACAATGGTTCCCACGATGCCAAAAGCTATTTTCACATTTGGCTACACATTGTGGATGCCCTTAACCGTACCACTTGCTTTTGCTCATGTGTGCTATCTATACAAATCTCAATTATATTGATCTAAAAATTATAGAATCAAGATTAGTAAAAGGAGGTGATTTTGCCGCGCGGATGGCGGGTGAGGTTTCTTATTTGAGCAATGCTACATCCACGTAATGGTTTACATAAAGTTACGAACTGATGTGATGTGGGACTATTTGATTGGATTAAAGGAGAGGATTAGGCCCACCCCACCTGAAAATCAGGGGGGCATATATAGATTAGATGGAAAGTATATGTAGCAGCTACATGGCCCTTTGTAAGTCTAGGATTAGGCTTCTTATTTTCGGAGGACATTGTCCTGGCAGTTTTCTTGTCAGATTTCGGGTTCTGGCAGACCCTTGAGGTTCAAACACTGGGGTGCGCGCGGAGCTTTCGCCTCCTACCTACCTGCACCCCTCCGCCAAGCTAGGATCAAAACTATGGGAAGAACAGCACAAGAGACACAGGGTTTATACTGGTTCGGGCCACCGTTGTGGTGTAATACCCTACTCCAGTGTGTGGTGTGGTGGATCTCCTCTTGGGCTGATGATGGTGAACAATACAAGGAAGAACAGCCTCGCGAGGGTCTGTTCTCGGCTGGGGCGATGAGCTTTTGGGAGGAGTTCATCCACATTTCTCTCTCTCTCTCTCTGCTTCTAACCTCTCTAACGAGCCTCTTCCTTCCTACGTCCCAACCCCTTGCTCTGTGGGTGGCTGGTCCTATTTATAGAGGCCCTGGTCGTCTTCCCAAATATCGAGCGGGAAGGGAGCCAACAATGGCGGGCTAATTTGAAAGGGGACAGCAAGTATCAGCTATCCTGAAAAAAGTAGTCTTCGCCTGGGCAAAGCTCTGGTGATGACGCTGTCTTGGGCTCCATGGTAACCTCCGTCTCGTAGTCCTCCTGGTCTTGGTCTCGTTGCACCGAAATGGCAACCTTTGCCTGATGCCTCGGTACCTCGCGGCTGCGCTTGCCCCCTTTGCACCAAAGAGGAAAGGAGGACGCTGCGCGGGCTGGCACCCGCCTGGCGCCCTGGGTCGTCATGGCTTGCGTCACGGGCACCTCGCGAGGTACCCCGCCTTGATTTCTCCGCCTCCTCGTGAGCCTGCCTGATGAGGCCGTGCCTGAGGAAGCTCCACGTCGTCCGCCCCGCGAGGCTTGGCCCCTCGCGAGGGTCTTGAGTTTGTGTTCGTGAAGATGGGCCGTGCTGGGCCCCCCTTTGAGCCACGCCGCAGGCCGCAGGCAGGCAAGTCTGGGGACCCCCGTTCCCAGAATGCCGACAGTAGCCCCCGGGCCCAAGGCGCGCCCAGACTTGGCCGTGCAGGGAGGCGGAAGGGCAAGAGCGAAGCGCCGCGGGCCCTAACAGCCTGCGGCCTTAGGCGCCGCGCGGCAGTTGATTGGACGTGGGCGGCACGGTTCCCCCACGCCCTCCTTATTTTGCGCCTTACTAGGCGGACCCGTAGTCGTACACAATCGTTCCCCTTTTATCGCTCGAGCGCTCCCTGTCCTTCCTCCGCTCGAACCCTAGTTTCTGCTTCCAATTCAATCTCGGATCCTCCCCCCCCTTTCCTATCGCCATGGCCCCGACGAAGAAGGGAAGAGGGAAGAAACTCGTGTCTCCGCCTCGCCCGCCGCCATTGGCGGCCCCCGCCGAGGGCTTGGGCAAGGTCAGCTTGGCTCTGGCCACCATCTTCAATGAATGCGGGAGAATGACGGCCTGGCCCGCGTCCCACTTCTCCATCGACAGGATAGTTACCGGCGGGTCTGGTTCCCCCCTTTTCTGATTTCTTCAATGCCGTGCTCTCCCACTTTCAGATCCACATGATGCATCTAAGTCCTGAATCCATCACCCTCCTTTCGGTCTTCGCCTTTGTTTGCGAAGCCATGGTGGACATCCCTCCTTCGGTTGCCTTGCTGCGCCACTTCTTCTCGCTGCATCTTGTCGACCCTACCCAATGCTGGGCGTGCGTGAGCTTCGTTGTCGCGTCTGAGACTGCGGCCTCTGGGATTGACTTCAAGCTCCCCCTGCCCGCGGTTGGGTTCCGCGAGCGGTGGCTGTATGTGGACGCAGGGGTGCCCAGCCCCCTGCTATCGGAGCCGACCTCGCCTGCCGTCCCCAATTCGGGCTGGGGCCAGGAGACGCTCGAGAGCCCCCGGCTCGTCTTCGTTTGGCGCCGCTTCGCGCTCTTGAGGTCGCTTGGCGTGACAGCGCCCAAGGTGGTGAAGGAGTTTCTGCTATGCCGTGTTGCTCCTCTTCAACGCCACTCTCGCCGGATGTGGGCCTTCCGTGGGCGCGAGGATAGTATGAGGCTCCAGGAAGAGGACCTGGCTCCTGAGGTGCTGAAGACAGCGCTCTTGACCCTGGCTGGGGACCCCAACCCCGGCAGCGTCCGGCAGGGAGGGGCCTTGTTGTACCTCTGCCAGAGCAGGGTCGACTTCGTGAAGCAGATGCCTGTCTTTGATGAATGGGGGCTGCGCCCTGCCGGCCTCCAGGGACCTCGCGAGAATCCAGTGGTGGCGACTCCCCTTCCAATCGGCCAAGGCGACTCTTCCTTAAGTGGCGGAGCAGGAAGGCACGAGGCGCCAGAGGCCGAGGGGGCTCCCGGCGTGGTGACAGTACCGGGCGAGGCTCATGAGGAAGCAATTATCGGGGCTGGTGCCGCTGAGGCTGAGGGTGACAAACAGCTGCCCTCTGTGCCTGCGACTGGGGCCCCTGAGGCTCCAGCCGCTTCTCTTGGGGAGGCGATTGGCGGCGCACATCAGGCAGGCGCCCCTGATGCTGATCGTCTTGATGCTCCATCTTCGTCGCTGGTCGATCCCTACGCCCGACTCTTAGGCCGCTTCCGCGTGGACTTTGGGGCTCTCCGGAAGATAAGAGAGGCCCTGGGCGATAGTTACCCTTGTCGCCTGCTGAAGCGCAGAAAGTACTTCACCACTGATGAGTAAGCCTTCTCCTTTCCCCGCTCCTGATCCTTCTGTTGCTCTTACTGATCCTTGCTCCACAGGCCCCTTCCAGCCGAGCTTGCTGAGACAGCTGAGGAGCCGTCCCCTTTGGCTTCGTCCCTTCCACCGTCCTCGAGTGCTCCGAGCAGCGGAGCCCTTGTGGTGAGGGCGATCGAAGAGGCGAACCATCCCGAGGCGTATCGTGGCCCCGCGCACCTCGCGATCCTCCTTCGCGAGCCTTCTCGTGGCATAGCCAACCTGCCATGGGCTTCTCGCCTGGTCGTGGACTGCGATTGGCTGAGGCGCTTCCTGCGCTCTTCTGAGGTCGGGCTGGCCCCAGGCCAGGCTTCTGACGCGGCGTGCCCGGCCGTCGCGAGGGTGCCAGCCCCCAGCCCCCAGCCCGGAGGGGGAGCGCTGACTTGCAGCCCCCGACGCTTGCTTGGGGCAGATGATGGTGTGGAAGACGTGCTTGAGCGCGCTCGGGAGCGTTGCGCTCTCCGCCAAGGATTCCTTCGAAGGGCGAATGTCGCAGTGAGCCTGCTTGGTGAGGAGCTTGCTGATGAAGACGCGCGCCTTGAGGCCGAGGGCCTGCGCCTGGCTGCAGAGAGGCGCGAGCTGGAGGGTGCCATCACCCTTGCGCGCCGTCAGCGTGACCTTGATGAAGCAGAGGCCAAGGCGTCGTTGGTGGCCTCTCGGGAGGCCCGGTCTCGGGCTGCCGAGGAAGCTCGGGAGGCCGACCGGCGGCGAACGGCTGCGGAGGAGCGGGCTCGGGAGCTCCTGGCCTGGTGCCACTCACTGGAGGAGTAGGTGGAGCTGCGCGAGGCGGCCCTCGCGTCGATGAAGGTGGCCACCGGTGACTCGGCGGAGCTCCAGAAGCGTGAGGAGGCGCTGATGTTGGAAGCCGCCGAACGTACCCGCGAGTATGAGCGTCTGGAGACGAGGGAGCGCTTGGTGACGCAGGCGGAGGACGATGTCGCTGCACAAGAAGCCTGTGTCCTGGAGGAGGTCGGACGTCGGGTGGCGATGGCGCATTTGAACCTTGAGCACGAGTTCGAGGAGAAGCTGGGGTTAATCCGGGCAGAAGCCGAAGGCAGGACTGCTGCCCTGAGGGCCAAGCTAGAGGAGGTGACGCGGCGGGCCGATGCTTCCCGGGCCGCCCTTGAGGTGGCGCAAGGTGAACTAACCACCTCCCAGGCTGAGGTGCTCCTTCTTCGCCAGCGGGTGGAGGAGGCTGAGGCCGTCGCGCGCCAGAATGCGGACGAGATACGTTAGCGGCGGCTCCTGGAGCATGAGCACGGCCCTATGCTCTCCACGCTCCGGGAGAGAGCCAATGCGGCCTTGGGCAACATCTGCGAGGAGGCCGTCGGCGAGCCGCACGCAGTCAACTATGCGGGCAATCTTCAGTTCTTCACTGATGTGGTGACGCAGCTGGAGGGGCGGTCGATCAGGGCTAACAGGTTGGTGGAGGAGAGGAGCCGCGCCCTGCTCAGGCGCGCCTTTTCTCGCGTCTTCAGCCATCTCCGGAGCATGGATCCCCACTTTGATTTCGACGCCGCTATCGCCCCGGTCCCCCAGGCCGTCCGAGGCGAGCTGGCGCACTGGGTGGAAGACAATGTGGAGGCTCTTATCAGGGCCTTCGCCTCGGACAACGACGACGCGATCGTGGCGGCCGATGAGGGCGGCGTGATGGGCGGCCCTAATGCCGCTGGTGGCAACGCGGACAGCGATGGCGAGTTCAGCGACACCAGCAACGGCCCCAGTGGTGCTCCTAAGGACGCATTGGGGGATTCATCCGACTGATTGTGCACCATTCCTGCTTACCCTGCATGAATAGAACTCGGTTTTTGGCCTGATAGCTGTGAGAGCATTTTGGAGGGGGAGCCCCTCATGTAAAACTTGTGTTTATCGTATCAGTGGGAGCTACATTGCCTATGCGCCCGCGCCAAGCGGTTGGCTTAAGCGACGCGCTGGTCGGCTAGTTTACCTTTGTCTCGTGCTGGCCCTGGGGCAGCCCGCAGGAGGCTGTGGTGCCCTGAGTGTTTCCTGATTGATTCCGTTGGATCTGCAGTAAAACGCCCTCCTGAGAGGACGCGGCGGGGGCAGTCTGGGCTGCGCGCAAGCTAGGCCTGACCCGGCTCGCGAGGGGCTCACGAGGGGAGGCAGCTGAGGCGAAGTGGTAACCAAAACGCGAGAAAATGCTCGAACGAGACTAAGCACCCCTTCCCCGAACACACGCAAATCTCAAATTCGAATCCAACTTGAATCCAGCGGGGGAAAGCGACAACCAAAGGGAAGAGCAACAAAGCAAACAAAAGGCCGCGTCCGGCACCTAGTCTAGTCTTGGACGTCTTCTCACCAGCGAGGAGCTAAGTGCTACCACTGGGCCTGGGAGGGAGCCCCAGGGCCTGAGGCCGGCACCCCTGAGACTCCGGGGCATGTACAGCCCCACTCATTATTATGTGAGAGTGTCACGGGGCGGCGAGCTTCACAGGCACTGGGCCTTCTTCACAGGTACTGGCCTTGCTTCATATCGCCAGATGAGGGCCCCGCCTTGCCCCACACTCTAGTGCCATCAGCAACGACCAGAAACCAGGACGCCGCCCGATGGGGTGGAGCGGTCGCTAGCGGTTCCCCCAACGACCACGGGTCCTCCGCCGGGGGCAGGCCCTGGGGCACCTCCCCAGCGGAGGGCCTACCTCCTGAGACCGCCTTGCTCCGAACGCCGCGGTGGTGATGTCGGATCCCTGCCCCTCTCCTGCAGCCCCCTGCGCCCTCCTCCCGAGGGGTAGGAGACTGTAGGAGCGGGGCAGCTGCTCGCTATGGCAACCTGCACCTCCTGCGATCCATGGTTAGCGTATACCTTCCCCTGAAGAATTAGCGGTACCCGATACTCGTTGCCTCCAGCGTGGCCAGTGGGACCGTCCCGGGGCTCCTGGAAAGGCTCAGCTTCTAGTGCCTCGTCCCCCCAGCTTGGGATGAGGAGCGAGCCTTGTCCGTTCTCGTGAGGGTGTCCTTGGTCCATCATGAGGGGCGCGTATTCCTCCGGCGCCGTCATTCCGAATGCCATGCCGTAATGCCCCGCGTGCCACGTGGTCCTGCCTGACGCGCCTACCGTGGGGTGGCAGTGCGGCCGCCCACTGGGGCCGCGGGTCGCGTTGAGTCCTTCTTCGCGGACCGGGGGCGGGGGCAGCGCCGCCGCCGGTCCGGCGCTGACAGCTTCGCCGGCGTCGGGGTAGCCTTGGAGCCCGCGGGCGCGCGCGGAGCCCGCGGGCGCGCGCGGAGCCCCCGCGCGGGTCGCCCTGGGCTTGAGATGGGAGCTGGGTGGAGAAGGGGTGAGCCCCCGAGGCGGTGAAGCCCAGGAGCTCTGCCACTCGCTCCAGCAGCACGTCGTGGCCGCCCTCCAGCAGTCTGCACTTCAGTAGCTCTCGGGCCACCGTGAGCGCGGCCCTCGAGTTCGCCTACTCCCGGCGGGTGTACGGTGTCGTGGTCGCGGCGTGATTGGAGGCCCTTGCTGCCGACCGCGCCTGCCGCGGTGTGAGAGCTGTTGAAGCCTGTCCGCATCGCCCGCGGCCCGCAGCGCCCTGCGGACCGTGAGCTGCCTGGGGCACGGGGTCGCCCGAGGCGAGCGGCTCTGCGCGGGCGGGCCGCGTCGCCCATGGGTCTGAGTTGCCCTCCTGGACGCCGGGCATGGTGATGACGATGCGACGGGGCACGGAGCGGTGGAAGACGAATTCCGGCGCACCCCTACCTGGCGCGCCAAATGTCGGATTTCGGGTTCCGGCAGACCCTTGAGGTTCGAACACTGGGGTGCGCGCGGAGCTTTCCCCTCCTACCTACCTGCACCCCTCCGCCATGCTAGGATCAAAACTATGGGAAGAACAGCACAAGAGACACAGGCAAGGTTGTCAGAATCGCGATTTTGAATCGGATCGGAGCACTGATGGTAGGATCGCAAATCATAGAATCTTCACTATCAGGATCGTCGAAACGCAGATTCTATGAACTAAAATCGTAGAATCATAGGGGTTAGTTTGGATCGTAAAGTCATAAAATCGTATAACAGAATCGCGATTCTGACAACCTTGGACACAGGGTTTATACTGGTTCGGGCCACCGTTTTGGTGTAATACCCTACTCCAGTGTGTGGTGTGGTGGATTGCCTCTTGGGCTGATGATGGTGAACAATACAAGGAAGAACAGCCTCGCGAGGGTCTGTTCTTGGCTGGGGCGATGAGCTGCTGGGAGGAGTTCAACCACCTTTCTCTCTCTCTCTCTCTCTCTCTCTCTCTCTCTGCTTCTAACCTCTCTAACGAGCCTCTTCCTTCCTACGTCCCAACCCCTTGCTCTGTGGGTGGCTGGTCCTATTTATAGAGGCCCTGGTCGTCTTCCCAAATATCGAGCGGGAAGGGAGCCAACAATGGCGGGCTAATTTGAAAGGGGACAGCAAGTATCAGCTATCCTGACAAAAGTAGTCTTCGCCTGCGCAAAGCTCTGGTGATGACGCCGTCTTGGGCTCCACAGTGACCTCCGTCTTGTAGTCCTCCTGGTCTTGGTCTCGTTGCACCGAAATGGCAACCTTTGCCTGATGCCTCGGTACCCCGCGGCTGCGCTTGCCCCTTTGCACCAAAGAGGAAAGGAGGACGCTGCGCGGGCTGGCACCCGCCTGGCGCCCTGGGTCGTCATGGCTTGCGTCACGGGCACCTCGCGAGGTACCCCGCCTTGATTTCTCCGCCTCCTCGTGAGCCTGCCTGATGAGGCCGTGCCTGAGGAAGCTCCGCGTCGTCCGCCCTGCGAGGCTTGGCCCCTCGCGAGGGTCTTGAGTTTGTGTTGGTGAAGATGGGCCGTGTTGGGCCCCCCTTTGAGCCACGCTGCAGGCCCTAGGCAGGCAAGTCTGGGGACCCCCGTTCCCAGAACGCCGACATTGCTAACATGCGGTCCCACGTGTTAGTGCTTTACCAAGCCGATCTGCGTCCCACATGAGGCAGAACAACGGCAGAAGCAACACGTGGTTAAGTTGAAGAAGATGAGGGAGAAGCGGATTCAGCAACGAGTGAAATGATGGTTGCTTCGTCCCTCCAACTTAACTGCGGGAAAGGTGCAGCTTTGTGATTTGACGCCTCATTGCTCATTACTACGTCGGTGCCATGACTGGGGTGCTTCACCCCGGCTGCTCTGCACTGTATTCCGGTATGGCACGTGGACCCGGTAGCTTGATGTCCCACATGCCGGTGAAAGGGACTAGAAGATTTATGAAAGCAAGCGCTCCACTCTTACGACGGAGGAGTAGACGACACGACGGCCCAGTGAACTGTCACGTGTACTGTATAGTACTATAGTTTTGCTGTTTCGCACGATCCATCGATACAAACCCAATTAAACGGGAAAGGGCGGGATTTTTCCCGCGCGGTAGATGATACTGGCCATACATTTCAAAGGCAATTTTAATGTATGCAAACTGAATAATTATAAGTAACAATATGATATCTAATAAAACTAAAAACACATATGATTTATTGTGTTAGAGTGTAGTAGTAGTGTTGTATTGGATAGTTGTTAGATGTAACATGCGACAACGTGTAGAGATGTAGTTTTGGAGGGCCTAGAGAGAGAAAAGCGTAATACGGTCACCGAACTTCAGAATAAGCTGATTACGGTCACTATATACGTTTTGCAGTGATTATACAGTCACTTGCTCACAGTTCAGCATCAGATTGCACTCTATTGACCGGCCAAATAGTCTATGTGGCGCCATGTTGACTAGTTAAATTGACCATGTTCCTTATGGGTCCCACCTGTCAGTTCTCATAGGCAAAAGGTCAGATAAACACAAATTTGCACAGGCGACAAGGCTCCAACCCGTGCGCGGGAATCACCTGGTTGTGTATGTGTCTGTCAGGGCCTGATGTGTGTGCATGCACGTGTAGGTTGAGCACTTGAGCGTGAGAGTGTGTGTTGGTCGTGTGGTGTATTGGTGTGTGCATGCATGCATGCGTGTGTGCGTGTGAGTGTTGCGTGCATGCGTGTGAGTGTTGCGTGCGTGCGTGGCTGCGTGTGTACGTGTGAGTGTTGCGTGCGTGCGTGGGTGCATGTGTTTGTGTGAGTGTTGCGTGGATGCAGTTCGTGTGCATGCGTGCGTGTGTGTATAATCACCACACCAGCTCATGTGTGTTAAAACAGACGGCTCAGCATACCAATACAAGGCCACCTTGTCCGTTGTGCCCGCGGTCATGACTTCGAACCACCGTCCAAATATTTTTTTTGTCATTTGTTTTCATTCTTACTAGCAAGATGCCCGTGCGTTGCACGTAACATCAAGATGCATTTGTATGACTTGTTTATCTTGTGAGAGAAAAGGATGAACGAGGGAAGGCCTTATTTGTAAATGTGGAGAGGTGTGTGGGTACCTTTTTGCAAAATTGCCATAGTTTCTTTCCTATCCGTCAGATATAAATCGGACGGCCTATATTGCAGGATGGCAGGCACACCATCATCACCAACTCTGTTTTTTGTAAGAGTGTATTTTATGTATTTTATAAGAGTGTAGATGTAGAGTAGATACAAGTCGACAGGTGGGCACGATGGTAGTGAGATAATGTGATGCAACACTAGAGGTGCCACGTGGAGCGTTTAACTGGTCAACTAGTCATGTCATGAGCAAATACAGAGTTGTACGGTGAGCCCGTGACTGTATAATAACCACTAAACATAAATGGTGATCGTAATGAGTGGATTCTGAAGTCCAATGTATGTATCGTGCTTTCGCTTCAAATACAATGATTGTCATTGCATATATCGCGAGAGAAAGATGAAACATGCGTGAATTTTCTGGGGGCTTACTTTTAGAGGACCTGGAGATAGTTTTGTGTGCATACGTGAAAGGGGCGTACAGGGGGGTATGCGATGGAGAGAGAGATGCTCTTCATTTCTCTTTATTATGACTAACTTTGTATATAGTATAAAAATATACAAATTCATAGTGCGGAATAAATATCATTGTGGGCACCATGCAATGCAAATTAGCGTTCGTACTCCTCCATATAACTTTGTAATGTTGTATATATGTAGAAACTCTAAAATAATTTTTTGGCCACACTTTATTCAAAAGGAATGTTGTATGCGAAATAAACATGAAGAAGGGCTTTTTAGATCAATGGGGTACGTGATGTAACATGTGTGAATGTGTAGTTGATGCATTTGGCGGGGCCTAGAGAGGTGTGTGTGTGTGTGTGTATTATGTATTCGAGAGAGGCATGGATAGAGGGGCCGACGGGGGGGCGTGGGAGAGATAGCACGACAAATGAGAGTGGTCTAGAGAGAGAGAGGAATATGACGTCACGACAAGAGATTCCATTCCCTTGAGTGTGTATATGCAAGGGGGGAGGGAATAGAGGCACCAGGAGAAATTTTCTGTGTGTGTGCTGTTTGTGTTGGTATGTGTGGGTGTGAGAAGATAATGAGACGTGGGGACAGAGGGTGTGTCACCGCGTGAGGTCCGGTGGGTCGAGGTGAGGCCCTTCGTTCGGTTCCGTCCTGCGCCACATTGGTCGGCCCGTGATGCATTTAGGAAGACCCATGGATGACTAGTCGTACAAGACAAAGATAGCAGAATTGTGAAGGACTCTGTGTCCACTGACAAAGCCGGCTAGGATTTGTAACCCTAGGTTCTCGGACTAAGGTAACCCCTTTATCTCTGATATTACTATTCATCCAACCTAACTTTAAGGGGCATCCTACAGAATGCTCTGCTAGAATCATACTCGTCGATTAGGAAGAGAGGTCTGAGACAATGCGTGAGAGACAGGCGTAAAGATAATGTGCGTACATGAGACACATAGGCAGGTCCATGTATATAGAAAGGGTCGATGAGGATTGTGCGTGTGTATGTTTGCGAGAGGAAGAGTGCTTGTGATAAAGGTTAGTGGAAACAGTTGTAAATGGTTACGATAGGGAGGGAGGGAGGGTTATATCTAGAGCATGTGTGCGAGAAAGACACCTCGGGAAAGAGTGTGTGAGCATGTGTGAGAGACCATCGATGGGAGTGAAACTACACGTAAAAGACTGCTCTACACATTGATTAAAGATATAAATTGTATCCAAATATTAAGATGGGATCATGATATTTGCAATTCGCGTAAGGAGCGGTCATTGATCCATCTGACATCTAGATTCTATCGAATTTGAGCATGTCTATGTTATTATTCGACACAATTGATCCACATAGTTAGTATTTTGAACTCCAGACAATGCATCGCTTTAGCAATCGAATATAAACGTGAGTATAGTTCATGTTGTGTGTGTAAAGCACATTATACATATGAAAGTTACACAGTGGATATTATAAATAGCTACCTATGAACTAGCATACATTTGAATTCAACTTAAGGTGGTTTAAAAAAATCGAATTCAACATGAAGTCCATTCAATTATTTGAATTTGATATCATGGCATTTGTAAACCATACCGAAATTATGGGGGCACCAATCTTTGCTCTGATTTTATACATAATAGCATATGTAGTCGTGTACAAAATAGATTCAAATTTAGCTCCTCCATTCCAAAATAATCATAGTTATAGGATTTTCAAGTGTCAAAATTTCAAAAAGAAGCTGATAATTTAATGAGGTTTTCAAACATACAAGGTCAAATATAACATTGTCTATTTAGGTCAATCCTCATAGTTCAAGAGTACTCTAAACGTGAATGCTTGTGTTTCAAAATTTCGAACGAAGCGCCAAAAGAGCCTCTACTCGCCCGAAACCGCGTGAGACCAATGTTTGGTAGTACAAGGAAATTACGTTTCTAATAACTCCGACCCGTGAAACCTACCGGCCCGACGTCCAAAGGTCTAAACCGGGGTAGGTTTGTAGCTTCATCTAGACGCCACGCAACCGCATCCGAAAAACATTCATACACAATGGCCGCCTAAGCACACATGCGCGCGGCCGAAATCGCTCCCGCCCACTATTTGGGACACCTGGGATTACCATCCTACCCCCGACCCGCAGTAGGTCCGAAATTTAAGAGGGGGGCAAAGTTTGTACTTTCCCCAAATTTCAAACAAGCACGTCCCATCTTCTGTTCAAAAAAGCCAAAAACAAGCGCGTCCCAGACCGAAACATGGTTCCCCCCCACCCGTCCGATTCCCCATTCGTACTCCGTGGGCGCCAAAACTACCTCTCCACCAGCCGCGAAACCTCGGCGTCCTCCGTCCGCCACCCCATCCCACCCATCAACCTCGCCCTCCTCCATCACGCCGGAGCCGATACCCCGACATCGTCGTCCACCGCAACCTCAACTGCAACGCCCTCCACGGCTAGTAGTTGAAGCCGAGTCCGAGCCGTCCGTACCCGAGCCAGTTCAACCATGCCGTCCTGCGCCTCACCGCTGCCGCTCCAAATTCTCCACCCTCCACCGCACCGGAGCTGTTCCTGCTACGCAGTCCTTCGCTGCCTCGGATCTGCTTCCCCTCCGCTGACATACGGCCACGACAACACAGTCAAAAATTTGGCCATGGGTTCGTCCAAGCCTGCACCCTCCAGAACATCGGTTTCCCCGATAAAAATAAGAAGATCGGCGCGACATGTGGAGGTGACCACACCAGCAACCAAAAAAGGTACTCCTCTTCCCTTATTCGTGCAAATCTTACATCTCTACTTGCACGGTATTCATCCCACAAAAGACACTAGTTGACCGCTTCTTCTTGATCCTAGATGTTCCTAGTAACTCGCGATGCACAAGGTTTCTCCTCATATACTATTTCACCTTAGCTAGAGGTCCGTCGCCCCCCTGAATTTCAATTTCTGGCCAGTTGATTCCCAATTAACGGAAGCATTCCCCGGCGTAAAAGGCACTAGTACGCCTATTACGCCGGGGAAGCAGCGCCTTGGTGTTTATCTTAGGGGCGTGTGCGGCCTAGAGCTACTGCCGCCCGATCTGGAGGTCGGCCGGGATTAAAGGGATGACCTGAGGGCGTTGCCAAGCATGGCGGTGGTGTGAGGTCGATGGGAGGGCGGGCGACGGAGGCAGGGGTCTGGGCCGGTGGTCGCTGGAGGTTCGAGAAAGATCGTCAACAGTGACTGGCGGGAGGTCGACGAAGGCCATCTGCCCGTTCCTTATAGATCGGACGGTTCATTAAAAAATCGGCTGACCTATTTATTTTCAATCGACTGTTATCTTAGATATGACCACATGTGGTGGTGTGCTGGAGGAGTACCTGCATTTCCTGTGCTCATATATTACAAAATCATACGGAGTAGAATCTAATTTTGTTTGCCATGCAATATTGTAGAGCTATCATATGTCTCCTGTCATTTATTTTTCAGCCACCTGCTATCTGCTACTTTTACAGTGCACTAGTTCTGCACACACTTCACCCTTACTCTCACTATTGTGTTTTTATGCAAGGGTATTTCAGACTTTTCTACCATGAGAGAAGCCAAAAAGAAAAGAGAGAAGTTGCTCCAGCTTCGTATGCGGGTAATCAAGACACGTTACAGCGCTATAAAGGGTGCAGTGTCAGCAGATGGAGACAGTAAACGTAGCTATGGAGTTGATGACCTTTCTCGCAATGAACCACCTTCCCAGGTGCTTGCTTTAACTTCGCGGTGTCATATGTGGTTGCATGTTCCATATGGTGTCTAGCTTGTATTCGAAAGGCCGAAGTCGGTAAGATAAGGAAAGATATTTTTTACATGAACCACCATCCTGTGAGCACCAGAAGACAAATAGCTAGTCAGGGCACTGGCCGAGCTAGTGACAAGCCCAGCAACGATAGGCATCACCTGGAAGCCAACTAAAAAGTTGCGATGGTGGCGAAGCAGCCCGCCTCACACCATGCTCTCGGGTCCTAGATGATCATGCTCACCACTCCAGCCGGATGTCTAGCTTGTATTGCTTCCAATTTGGTTAAATTGCATCTGCTTAGCTTACACATTATACCTTTGAATATGATATGCCTTTCTGTTTTTGGTACATACTAGTACATCTGTGTATTAACCATGTTCTTACATCAAACTAATGTTCTTGTGTATCCCTCATCAATCACTTATGACGAGGCAGGCAGGCAAGGGGACTACTCCTCATTTAAAGAATGCAGCGTCAGCCTCCCGACATGATTCTCAAGAAACAGAAATGCTAGATGAAGATAGTGAACGTAGCTCTGTAGTTGATTACAGCATTTCCCCTACACTAGCATCGCAGGTGCTTGCTCTAACTTGGCAGCGTGATATGTGGTTGCATGTTGCATATGGTGTCTAGATTGTAATTCTTCCAATCTCGTTAAACTGCATGTGCTAGTCAGCTTAGCTTATACATTATACCTGTTAATGTGACATGCCTTCCTGTATTTAATACATAGTACATCTGTCTATTAAGCATGTCCTTACATAAAGCTATTGTTTTTTTGTATCCCGCATCAATCAACATGACAAGACACCTTTAGTATATGTAGTGCGATATTAGTTGCATCTTTCATATGATTTATAGCATGCGCTGCTTCTAATTTGTTGAAATTCCATTTATGATGGGACGCTTTTAACTTGGCAGAGTCATATTGGTTGCATCTTTCATGTGGTGTCTAGCTTGCATTGCTTCTTATTTGCTGGAATGGTTTCTGCTTAGTTTACACAAACAGTTGTGAACATGCCATGCTGTCCTATTTTTCGTACATATTCCATCCTGGTATCATGTGTTTGCCTTACATCAAAGTAGTGATTGTCAGTATCATGCATGAATGAGTTCTGAAGAGAGAATTTTATTGCTTTTTCTTGTTGGTTTTACTTGACAATTCAAAATCAATAAAGCGGAAGGAAGTTAGCAACGCAGCGGATAAAGGTGCTCCTTCCAAACGGAGGGCCTCTATAGTTTCTACTCCTCCACACCCCCAAGATGATTTCCAAGACAACACATGCATAGACACTCAACAAAGTTGTGTTTATGATGAGCACATCTCCCCTAGTGCAGCATCACCGGTGCTCCCTCTAACTTGGCACTGTTATATGTGGTTGCATGTTATGTGTGATGTCTAGCTTGTATTGCTTCTAATTTTGTTGAATTCCATCTGCTTACTTTACACATTATACTTGAATAAGACACGTGTTCCTGTTTCTAGAACATACAATATCTGTCTATCACACCATGTTCTTACATCAAATTACTACTATTGTGTAACCTACAACAATCACTTATCATAAGACACGTTTGACTTCGGAGTGTGATATAGGTTACATCTCACATTCTTTTCTAACTTGTACTACTAATTTGTTGAAATGGCACTTATGACGAGACAGTTTTAACTTGGTAGAGTGATATTCGTTGCATCTTTCATATGGTGTCTAGCTTTCATTGCTTCTAATTTGTTAAAATGCCTTCTCCTTAGTTTACACATCATAAGCTGTGAATATGCAATGCTGTAAATATGCAATGGCACTAATGACGAGAGACCTCTAACATGGTAGTGTGATGTTGTTTGCATATTGCATATGATTTATTTCTTGTACTGCTTCACATTTGTTTAAGCGTCATTTATGATGAGACATTGTTAACTTGGCAGAGCGATATTTGTAGCATCTTTCATATGGTGTCTACCTTCCATTGCATTGCTTCTAATTTGGTGAAATGCCTTCTTCTTAGTTTGCACATCATAGTTCCGGTTATCTCTTCCGTCCTGTTTTTTCATACATATTACATCCTCCTATCATGTGGTTGTCTAACATCAAAGTTCAGTTCGTCTGCATCACGCATCAATTTGTTCTGAAGAACTAAATTTTTATTCGTTTTTCTTGTCGGCTTGACTTAACATGGCACAGAGAAAGAGGAAGAAACACATAATGGCAGGGAATGAGAAGCGGATGAATCCTGCAGATTCTGCTGGTACTGATGGTGCAATAGAAGGTCAAAGTCCAGCGGAAAATTCTACAAACACGGCATCCCATGCTACACGAGTTGCAAAAAGCCAAACAGAAACAAATAGCTACCACCAAACAAGCAGAGACAGCCCTAGTTCTTGCAACACCTACCACAGTACTACCAGTTGCACGACTTACTCGTGCGTCAACTGAGCTAGCAGCACGTTCCCAAGATCCCTTGCCACCTGACACTATTTCCCAAGCACTCTTGACACAAGACGAGTTGGCAATATCAGATGAACCTTGTGAGCTTCAACAGCAAGAAGGTAGTTGTTGGAGTCAAGTTACAGTTGCATGCTTCTTTATATGTAGTCTCACAGTTTGATGTACACTAACACTTCCTATGTTCGTTGTTGGACTAGCACCTAGGCGCAAGAGGAAACAAACATCAGGGATAATGCTCGATAGGTTAACTAAATCTAGAGGAGGAAGAATGGAGATCCGTTTTGACGCAGGTTTAAAAAGGCCACGTGATGCTACAGAGTCAGCCAAGTTAGTATCAGAGGCAGCGGTTGTCGTTAGGTGTCATGTACATATCCTCCCAACATGGATTCAGTATAGGAATGACAAAGACGAAACCCAGTTCAACACCTTCCTCGACCATTTATCTGTAAGTATGGTTATGTATGGAAACTAGTAATATCGTCTTGCTCTGTCCCATACTTTCTAGGCTGCTGATAATGAGACTCCCATAATTTTCAACAGATGAGGTTCAAGTTGGATAGCCAAGATGATGCAACCAGACAAGCTTGCACCCATGTTTTCAAGTATGCTCTACGACAGTATCGGTATAACTTGAGGAAAACTCACTTTGAAGGCAAGGCTAACAGTGAACTTTACCAAACATCTCCAGTGGAAAATATATCGGATGAAGACTGGAGGGGCCTTGTTAAACACTGGTCTGATCCGAAGTATCAGGTACATTATATATATGTGATCAGATCACATGTTGAAGTCCTATTTACGCATGTGCCACACAAATCTATCTTCTTGTAGGTGAACTGTTCAAAGAACAAGGCCAACTGTATGAAAGTGAAATTCCAACAGACGACAGGATCTCGTAGCTATATTGCACACTGCGAGGCTCTTGTAATTAGCTGTTGTTTCACTCTTTTTGTTGTACCATATTATCATATCTATATTGACTTTTTCAAAATGCAGAGGAAAGCCCGCAAGGACCAAAGAGTACTTGAACCAAATGATGTGGAAATCTTCAAGGACTGTCACACCAGCAAGAAGAAGGGCATGACTACACCAGTCAAAGCCGCTGTTGTAAGTCCTTAATCCTCATGCCTTTTAACTACTACTTACTCTGACTTGTGCCTTGAACTGCATGGTTTGCAGCCAATGTCTATTACTCTTTTCAATTTTATACACGATTGTCTTAGCGTATCATTGCACCTTACAAGGTTTAAAAGAGAGGAGTGATGTTCCTTTGATCTTGACCCATAATCTAGTTCCGTGCTGGACTTGCCCACACAACGTTACAATTCCCTGTTTGTCTCTTCTCAGTTGTTTTGTGATATGAATGATGTAATAATATCCTTACCATATTATAAACTTCATCTCTTTATCCTTAGCCCTCAATACAATGTGAAGAAATAGACAATACATTAGCGATGGTACATGGTCATATGTTTGGAACCTGGTTTTATTATGTACTTTGCAATAAAATACAACTAATATTTTACATGGGTTCACCAGAATAAGTTCTGTATATAGACCAAAGCTATTTTGTTTGTTTTTGCTGCCTCCTTAATATCTTCTGTTCTGGTACTACTAATGTAAAACCTCAACTTTTCAGCAAGCTATGGAAAAAATGGTGGAACCGCCACCTTCTAAAGGTGGCGAGGCAACTATAACCGCAATGTCAGCTCTTGCTGTAGTGGGTCAGTACCTGTCCACTAATAGTGCCAAAAGCACATTCCTGCGTATTACTGGGTTGGTTGTTAAGGCAATATCGTCCAAACTGCCTCATGATCAAGATATGCAAGCTCAAAGCAATGTTGTATCTGCGCTCTAGACACAAGTCCATTCCCTAAAAGAGACCCTTTGTGAAACAAGGAGAAACATTGCTCAATGTCATCAAGATATGCATGGTTTTGAAACCAGACTATCAGACATTTGCTATGTTGTTTAGGAGCCTAGGGGAAATGAAGGCGAGGGTTATGGTGCTCCATCGGACAATACAGCATGAAAACGTAACAGTCGGGTCAAATGAACTGAACTTCTGAACTTCTGGTGGTGCATTTATCTGCTAGACTGTTAAGTTTTATGCCAACCTTCCTTTTGTTATATAGTTGTAATTTGTTTTGGTGCGATACAAAATTTATTCTTATCGTGCAGCCACCGGCTGAAGAAAACAGCAAGCCATTTTTGTATAGTGTAGGGTGTTCCCTATATTTGCACTGGTGGTGATCTTTGATGCCGAGTGGATGTAATCTATGCAATCGCCTTAATAGCCTAGCGTTAGTTTCGGCCTTATTTATTTCCTAGTCTTCTTTTTCCCTGGTTTGCTAGTGGCCGCAACTACCATGGGCCATATACGGGCCGTAGGATCCATGGGCCTCCTACGGGCCGTCGATAAATGGGCCTGTAATCGGTGGGCCTTGGGCCGTCGGATAAATGGGTCTACATGGGTCGTAATCCAGCGTAATTGGTATCGGCCCAACACGGTAACAGGCCGTAGGATAGCAAAGGCTTAATTCTGTCACAGGCATAACGGGTCGTTAATGGGCCAGAATATAGGATGGGCTAGAAACGGCGCAACGGGTTAACAGGCCAGAAACGGGCCGACTCTTGCCATGGGCGGAATTTGGCCCATTAGGGTAACAGGCCAGTAACGGGCCGACTCTTGCCATGGGCCGAATTTGTCCCATTAGGGGAACAGGCCAGTAACGGGCCGACTCTTGCCATGGGCCGAATTTGGCCCATTAGGGGAACAGGCCAGTAACGGGCCAGAAGTAATCGAGGGCCGAAAAGGTGCCCAAGAACATATGGGTCGTCAATAGGCCGAAAGCTAACACGGGCTGGAAACGGCCCATGTAAATCACGGGCCGTTAACGGGTATAAAGAAAATTATTGTTCATTATGGGCTAGAGTCACCGTGGGCCTGTAAAGGGTCGAAAGATACGAAGGCCTCATATGGGTCGAAAGACGTCGTGGGCCATACATGGGTCGAAAGTGAAATGGGCTGGTGTTATATTCGACGACCCACATGACGTTGTTGGGCCGATTTCCTTTAGGGCCTAACGGGCCATAAAATGGGCTATTTGCGAAGAGACCGTTAACAGGCTTTTCATGGGCCAGCCCATTAACTTTTGACCAAGTCAAACGGGCCGGCTTTGTAAGCTAAATGGGCTAGTGGTGGGCCGTGGCACGTGTCGACATATCATAGGCGCCTATCTGACCCACTGACGAGCTGACACGTGTTTCGTCCGGCCAATAAGAATTTTACACGTGGAAATTTTCCATTGGTCGGGGCTTTTAACGGGTTATCCGATCCAAAACCCGACCCGATAGCTTAGCGGTGTTCCGTTACGGTGGATGCCATGTGTCGGTCACCCTTCACGAAAGCACTTCTGTGACGCGCGATTTATCGTCATGGAAGTGGACACTTCCGTGATGATAATTTTGGTAATGTCATGGAACACTTCTACGACAGCATAGGTATGACTATCTTGATTCTGTCATAAATTTGTCATGGATGTACATGCATGACAAAAGACGCGACCTACTGTGACAAACACGTATCATTGCGGAAGTGTATTTTTTTGTAGTGTTTGCTTCGAGGGTGTAACGCCCTCGATGCGGCTATATCTCCCACGTGTCGAAGCACGACTTAGAGGCATAACCGCATTGAAAGCAATGTCGCAAGTGAGGTAATCTTCACACAACCCATGTAATACATAAGGAAAAAAATTACATAGTTGGCTTACAATCGCCACTTCACACAATTACATGAATAAAGCATTACATCATCCAGATACAATCAAGGTCCGACTACGGAACCAAAATAAAAGAAGAACCCCAAATGCGACACGGTCCCCGATCGACCCCAACTGGGCACCACTACCGATCAACTAGAACGAAACAACACAAAGGACAAGATCTTCATCGAGCTCCTCTTGAGCTTGGTTGTGTCATCTGCACGGACTCATCAGTACCTGCAAGCTGGTTTTGGAAGTATCTGTGAGCCACGGGGACTCAGCAATCTCGCACCCTCGCGATCAAGACTATTTAAGCTTATGGGTAAGGTAAAGGTATGAGGTGGAGCTGCAGCAAGCGACTAGCATATATGGTGGCTAACATACACAAATGAGAGCGAGAAGAGAAGGCAAAGCACGATTGAGAAAGTATGATCAAGAAGTGATCCTAAAAAACCTACGTCAAGAATAACTCCAACACCGTGTTTGCTTCCCGGACTCCGCCGGAAAGAGACCATCACGGTTACACACGCAGTTGACTCATTTTAAATAAGTTAAGGTTCAAGTTAACTACAACCGGACATTAACAAATTCCCATCTGCCCATAACCGCGGGCACGGCTTTCGAAAGTTCAAATCCCTGTAGGGGTGTCCCAACTTAGCCCATCACAAGCTCTCACGGTCAACGAAGGAATAGACCTCCTCCCGTGACATTCCGATCAGACTCGGTATCCCGGTTCTACAAGACATTTCGACAGGGTAAAACTAAACCAGCAACACCGCCCGAATGTGCCGACAAATCCTGATAGGAGCTGCACATATCTCTTTCTTAGGGCACACTCAGATTGTCCTAGGTACGGGTAGGCCAGCCCAGAGTTGCCCCTGGTGGTCACCGGCAGCTGACAGGTTGGACCAACACTCAGAGGAGCACTGGCCCGGGGGGTAAAATAATGATGACCCTCAGGAGCGCGACTCCCAAGGGAAAAGAAAAGGCTAGGTGGCAAATGGTAAAACCAATGTTGGGCATTGCTGGAAGAGCTTTACTTAAGGCGAACTGTCAAGGGGTTCCCATAATAGCCCAACCGCGTAAGGAACGCAAAATCCGGGAACATAACACCGATATGACGGAAACTAGGGCGGCAAGAGTGGAACAAAACACCAGGCATAAGGCCGAGCCTTCCACCCTTTACCAAGTATATAGATGCATTAATTAAATAAGATATATTGTGATATCCCAACAAGTAAGCATGTTCCAACAAGGAACAACATCTCCATGTCCCAACAAGGAACAAGCTTCAATCTTCACCTGCAACTAACAACGCTATAAGAGGGGCTGAGCAAAGCGGTAACATAGCCACACAACGGTTTGCTAGGACAAGGTGGGTTAGAGGCTTGGTTCAACAATATGGGAGGCATGATAAGCAAGTGGTAGGTATCGCAGCATAGGCATAGCAAAAGAGTGAGCAACTAGCAAAGCAAAGATAGTAGTGATTTCGAGGGTATGATCATCTTGCCTGAGATCCCGCAAGGAAGAAGAACGAGTCCATGAAGAAGACAAACGGACGTAGTCGAACGGGTCCTCACAAACGCGACGTAACCAGAACCAACCCGAAGAAGCAAACACCGGAAAGAAGCATACAACATAGTAAACAACCAACATATGAACATGGTATGATATGCGGGATGCGGTATGCGATGCATATGCATGAATTGACAAGGAATGATTGAACCTGGCCTCAACTTGGAGATCCAAGTGTGCCACTAGAAAGGTGAGATGAAATCGCTTGAAAACGATATAGAGAACACCGGAATCGGAGTTACGGTTTGGAAATGGCGAGCAATTCAAATGTGGCACCGGTCTGCGATATACAGCAAGTAGCCATCTAAAAGCAACAAGAGGAACATGCTACAGCACCCAAACATGACAACAAAATATATGGCAGGGATGCATTCAAGATGTTTAACAAAAGTCTAGCACTGAGCTACGGCCAATTCATCCATTAACAGGTTCAAACAAGCATGGCAAAAATGCATATGGTAAACAGATTTCAGACTTAGTGAAATTAACACTTGTCTGGAATTTCAGATCAGATAGCACTCTTCGGAGCATGAAAACTATATGCTACAGGAACTGAACGTGGCAAAGTAAAGCATGGCATATAGCTGCTCAAAGAGCTTAACAAAAGTCCCTTAGTGACCTTGAGCCAAAAGGGATCAGAAAATACAATTGCAAGCATGTGAACATGGCAAGAACATAATCAGATCACAGACCTAGTGAAAACTGGAGCATGCTGAAAACAGATATCAAGTAGGCATGTTTACGAGCTCGATGCACTCACTACGGAGCAAGTCAAGATAATCTAAGCATACACCCATCAAGAATACACAAAATGCAAGCTATACATGGCAAGAACAATAGCATAGCATGCACGGATCAACTATAACATCCTCGGCAAAATCGCTAACAAGTAGACAATCTGCCCAGATTCAGGAAATAGAAAAAGTAGAGCTCGATTGACTCAAGCTAGGGTGCTCCATAATTGCAAACAAAGACATGGATGGATAGAGAACTACAAGATGAACAAAACATCCTTACTGATCATCCTCAAAAGAGGCACGGATCACTAGGAAACAACATGAACATATGACCATATGAGATAAACAGGCCAAGGACTTAGTGGAAATGCTAAGTCCCTGAAATCAGCATTAGCAAATGCCTCACTTTGCAAGCTCGTGCTAGTCACCACACACATCACAAAAATACATGGGTTGCACCTCTGGAAAGATGGCAAAACCCTTAACAAAACATATGTAGAGCTCATGGGCATTAATCATGGCAAAAATGACAAATATCTAATTGGAGCAGCAGATCTGACAATTATCTCAAGTAGCACTCTTCTAACAGCATTTCGGGCATCAAGATGAACTCAAATGAAAATGATGCAATGAGATGAAATGATATACTCTCTGAGACGAACATTTTGATATGCTATATGCGTGAATCGGAGCTACGGATGCAAAGTTACGACACGATGAACATGAGCATATGAATCTGAGAATTTCGGGGACTTAGTAGAAATTATACCTCCGCGAAAAGTCAACGCGGGCTGAGGAGAAGCGGGACGGCACGGTGCGGGACGGATTCGGCCGTTTGGTTGGGAGGATGGGTGGATCTCATCCATCCCGACGAGATCTCACCGGAGTTCGCCGGAGAAGACGACGAAGAGGTGGCCGGTGACGGAGAAGGAGACGCGGGCTCGCCGGAGGACGACACCGGCGAGGCAGCGGCGGAGGACGCCGGCGAACGAGGTGGCGGCACACGTCGACCGAGGCGGTCGGCGGCGAGGAGTCGTGGCGGCGCATGGCGGCGCGGCGCCTCGGGTGGCGCGCAGGGCGCGGCATCGCAGGGAGCTGGGCGGCGCGGCGGGTCTGGCGGCTCGGGCGCTGGGAGCCGAGATCCCCGGGCAGCGACGGGATCTGGATCCCGCGGGCCGGATCTGGGCCCTCAGGGCCTCGCGCGGGACGAGAGAGAGAACGATGAGGTGGCGCCGCGGGAGTGGTGGAGGGCGGCGCGGGCGCTGAGGTGTCGACCGACGATTGGCCGGGGTGAGGTGGCGACCGAGCAGACATGTCCGGGCACGGTGGGATGTTTGTCCGGTGACGCGAGGTAGGGGAAGGCTAGGGTTAGACTGCAAATTTCAGAGGGGATCACTTATTTATAGGTAGAGGGAGCTAGGAGAGTCCAAATGAGGGGCGGTTTTCGGCCACGCGATCGTGATCGAACGACCGAGATGATGGAGAAGGTTTAGGTGGGTTTTGGGCCACTTTGGAGGGGTGTTGGGCTGCAACACACACGAGGCCTTTTTGGTCCCTCGGTTAGCCGTTGGAGTATCAAACGAAGTCCAAATGGTACGAAACTTGACAGGCGGTCTACCGGTAGTAAACCAAGGCCGCTTGGCAAGACTCGGTCCAATCCGGAAATATTTAATCCCCACACACGAGAAGAAGGTAGAAATGACCACCGGAGGAGAACGGAGCGCCGGAATGCAAAACGGACAACGGAGAAAATGCTCGGATGCATGAGACAAACACGTATGCAAATGAAATGCACATGATGACATGATATGCAATGCAAGACACGCAAGCAATGACAAGGCAACAACAGCGAATAACTGGACGACACCTGGCACATCGGTCTCGGGGCGTTACAGAGGGCTAATAAACTTTTGCAATAAGTATATGAGTTCTTTATGACTAATGTGAGTCCATGGATTATACACACTCTTACCTTTCCGCAATTTGCTAGCATCTACGGTACCATGCATTGCCCTTTCTCACCCCAAGAGTCGGTGCAAACTTCGCCAGTGCATCCAAACCCTTGATATGATACGCTCTATCACACATAAGCATTATTATATCTTCCTCAAAACAGCCACCATACCTACCTATTATGGCCTTTCCATAGCCATTTTGAGATATATTTCCATGCAACTTCCACCCCTCCCATTTTGATGACTTGAGCATTCATTGTCATATTGCTTTGCATGATCATATAGCTGACATAGTATTTGTGGCTCAGCCACCATTCATCATTTTTTATACCTGTTACCACTGTTCAAGATATCTTCCGATATTCCGATATATCGGCCGATTTATCGCTTACCCGTGTCTCACCGATAAGATAAATCGGCCGATAAATCATCTGATATGGTGATAAATTGGCCTATATGCCGATAAACTGGCCGATTTACCCCTTATCATGGGTCGACCGATAAGTTCCCGATAAGCGATATCCCCAACATTACCTGTTACGCTAGATCATTGCACATCCTGGTACACTATCAAAGGCATTCATATAGAGTCATATTTTGTTCTAGGTGTTGAGTTGTAAGTAAATAGAAGTGTGATGATCATCATTATTCATTATTAGAGCATGTCCCAGTGATGAAAGGATGATGGATACTATGATTCCCCCACAAGTCGGGATGAGACTCTGGACGAAAAAAAAGAATGAAAAAAAGAGAAGGGACAAAGATAAAAGGGGCATGCTAATTCCACACTTGTACTTCAAAGTAGCACCATGTTTTTCATATAGAGAGTCTCATATGTTGTCACTTTCATATACTAGTGGGATTTTTTCATTATAGAGTTAGATGTACACCCACTTGGTTTTCATGTTGAGCTTTCATACACGTATAGCTCTTAGTGCATTCATTACATGGCAATCCCTACTCCTCGCATTGATATCAATTGATGGGCATCTCCATAGCCCGTTGGTTAGCCGCGTCGTTGTGGGACTTTCTTACTTTTTGTCTTCTCTATATTTACCCCTATCAACATACTCTATTCCACCAATAGTGCTATATCCATGGCTTACGCTCATGTATTGTGTAGGAGTTGAAAAAGCTGAAGCGCATTAAAAAGTATGAACCAATTGCTCGGCTTGTCATCGGGGTTGTGCATGATAAATACTTTGTGTAAAGAAGACAGGGCATGACAAGACTATATGATTTTGTAGGGATAGCTTTCTTTAGCGTTGATATTTTGAAAGACACGATTGTTTGTTGGGATGCCTGAGTATTGATGTCTTTATGTCAAATTATATATTATTGCTTTGAATCAATCGTGTCTTAATATTCATGCCATGATTAGATATATGACCAAGTTTATGCTAGGTAGGATTCCACATCAAAAAATATCTTTTTTATCATTTACCTACTCAAGGACGAGCAGGAATTAAGATTGGGGATGCTGATACGTCTCCGTCGTATCTATAATTTTTGATTGTTTCATGCCAATATTTTACAACTTTCACATATTTTTTGGCAACACACTACTGCAGGATGCTGCTAACATGACACTATGATCAGAGACCCTTCAACGAAACTGTGTGCGATGCAATAATCTCAAATGGTGGTGTAAAAACCCGTCAAAAAAGGTGCAAAACATTTGCGCTGACAGATGCATCAAACACGGTTCAAATTTTAGTTGCATGTGCGATGCAGGGCATATGGTTCACTTCAATTAACTATTTGCAATGAGGCAGAACAAAAGAAACGGGCAGCCAGATGAAGGTATGTGCGATATACAGCATATGGTTCACTCGGATGAACTGTTTGTGATTAGGCAACACAAAAGAAACGGTCATCCAAATCAAGGTGTGTGCGATATACGGCATGCGGTTCACTCGGCCTTGTCGTCAGTGTGTGACCTCTGTGGCAACCGTTCGCTCCCCACTAGCCTCTTCTTATACCGTGGCAACCGTCCACCGCCTCTTCGCCTTTCCCTCTCAATTTGGAACTACCATCGCACGCTCTTCCTCCCTCCATTTGCCTTCACCCTTCCTTCTTCCATTGTTCGATCGTCTTCTCCATGGAGGGAACAGGCCGGAAACGAACCCGTTATTCTTGCCCCTATCTGAAAGATGGCATGGTGGAGGAAATCATCGATCGGTTCGACGTCATCACCTCGGCTAGCACGGCAGGTTCGTTCAAGTCCATTCTCGACTCAACAAATAACATCATTGCAAAGAACCCAAGGGTTCAGGAGTGCTTTGACCTCCCCTATCTTCTTCGCCGTGATGCTGGTTGCCGGCGTGGGGACGACGGAAGCGTTGCCTTATGCAAGTTGATGCTGCTTGATAATGATACGTGTGATGTTAAGATGCCATCGCTTGAGGGTAAGGCTTGGGCAAGCGCAAATGGAGATTGGGTTGTTTATATTGGGTATAATTGCGAATGGGAACTTGTGAATGCGTACACTCGTCACCGGGTTCCACTTCCAAAAATCACAGGCTGCCCTAAGGTTGAGCACACAAATGATCTACGTACGTTCAAATACGATCATGGTGACTGTCGTCTACGGAAGATAGCAATTTGTCGAGGTCCCAACCGCTCTTGGGATTACAAGAACTGTGAGGTTGTTGCTATCTTCGACAAGCTTGTTGCCATCCTTACATCCACGCCTTGATGGATATTGCTCAAAGATCGATTTTTGTACATGTATGAGTACTGTGATGCAATTTAATGCGAGGGTCTTGTGTTTGTTTCCACCACTCGTGGCACTGTTTTTGCATGGAATCCTTATGGTTTCGGTACGTTTGTCTTCAACCGTAATTATAATTGTTTCATCCACATGCATGCAGGTTGGCTAGTTTCCCTTTACCAATTGACCCTATTGTGTTTCCAAGGTCCTATGAACATTCCACCACCTATACTTGAAAAAGTTTATAACCAAGGGGGAGATGACGATGGTGATGATCACGAGCATGAGGACGAGCAAGACCTATATACTCAGTGGCACCTGGTAACTTATTTCGATGGATCACCTCTTCTTGTATGTATACAGGGCACTACTGATGTTACTAACGAAGCAGGTGTTGTCTCCCATGGTCGCACTGTCCGGACCTATTCCAACATCCGTTGCAGGGTAATTGGGATGGATACTAGTGTGCTAGCGCCAACACCTTCTCACTGGTTCAGTATTGGTAGTCTTGTAGAAAACTCGCTCTTCCTTGGACAAAACTACCCAATGATGGTGAAAGGCGATCCAGCTGCTGTTGACACAACGTTACTACCATTTATGAGGAGCAATTGTGTTTATACCTCGGACATTGCTATGGTTCCCTACCCTGGCTATCACAATATGTGTCCTGATATAGGCCACTTCAGCCTGGATGATCAGTCCTGCGTTGGCCTCGAGATTGACAATAGTTGGCCCTTCCCAGAGAATTAGTTATGGTTCAAAGCAAGCATTTCCAACGCCGAGGATTGGTTGAGCTGAATTTCATTTCATCGCTTTGTTATTTGTCGTGTGAGAAAAACTTTAGTATTTACTAGAATGTTTTGTTGGAAATAATCTATAATCCAACATGTATCCTTGTTGTCGTTGTGTGTTGATGACTTATTGTATGTAATGAATGGTACATTTGCATATGCGTCCCGTCAACTCACGCCTACTCGCACGGCACACGAGTCGCGTGGTAGCACGTGTTGTTTTTCTATTTGGATGATTAATGCTGCTGCTTTATTGCTTAACCGAAGCATGACACGTATCCATTGTTGGTCTAACGCTCACGGTTCGAATAAATAATCCGTTTGGGATATTGGTTCCCAATTATTAATAATCTCCCGTCTGTAATTAGATAAAGATTACATCAAAACTGGTCTCAAATTTGACAAAAAGGTACAATGCCACTTCGTATTGGTGTCCATATGAACAGTACTAGTGATTTTAGTTGCAAAAAATAGATAGTGCTAGTGATTTTTAGCTCCATATTTTGACAAATCGCAGTGCCACAAGATTGACAAATGGCAATGTTACTATATCAACAAATCTCAATCTTTCCAGTTTGACAAATGGCAACATACCCAATATGACAAATGCAAATCTTACCAAATTGTTTGTACGTGGTTGCACATGGGCCATCCAAAACAACCGTTTGCGTTGAAGGATGCACAAATCCTGCTTGGCACATTTTCTCTTGGCTTCATGGGGAAGCTGTCGGTTTGCATACGGTGTTTTGACTAAAACGTTTGCGATCAAGAGCTGCACAAATCCTGCTCGGCACATTTTCCCTTGGCTTTCTAGGGGAAGCTGTCGGTTTGCATACGGGTGTTCTAACTAAAATGTTTTCGATGAGTGTTTTATATTTAAAACCACTGACATTATTTTCAAAAGAAAATCATTTGATAAGTCTATACATAAAGAGAGAGAAATGCAAGTTCGTTCAAACCATATCTTTCATTCAGTCACACTGCGATTTTTATATTCCTATGATCGAGAATTTGAGATACAATATTAAACCCCCAAAAAAACTATTTCCGGCGGCGGGGAGGTGGCGTGTCGCACCGTCGTTGTTGTCCTTCGGGACGCCGTTGTTGAAGTCTTCAAGGCAGCACAGAATGTTCTTCACTTGTAAATCAAACATCATGTCGTCGCACGATCGACGGGCGGGGCGTGGGAGGACGGCAACTGGCACCGCTGAGAGGTAGCGGTTGATGGTGGCGTCCCATGCCGCTGAGGGGGGCGCGTGCATCGGAACGGGCACGGCGGGTGCATCCAAACGCATGGGGACTGGCGCCGCAGTGGGTGGAGGGGCGCGCACAGGCACGGGCACGACGGGTGCAGCCAAACGCACGGGGACCTGCGGCGCGGTGGGTGGAGGGCGCGCACGGGCACGGGCGATGGCGCTGGCATGTACACAAGCTCGCACAGGTCCGTGGAGACCTCACTGACACCAGCGGCTTCCAGCTCTGCAATAGTGCTCAGTGACCAGCCCGTCAATGCTACAGGGATGGTCGCTGGCGCGGGCGCGGGGATGGGAGCTGGGACGGGAGTGGGGGCAACAACCGCCGCGGCCAACTCGTTCAAGGCCATGTCCATGAGGCCCCATTCCTCCTTATTTTCTATCTCCTCCGACTCGGAGTCGACTTCACCAAACTTGAAGACTAGTGGCAGATGATCATTCTACGCCATGGCGTTGGTGGAGGTTTGCGGGAGGGAGGGGAATGGGAGGCGAACAGTAAGGCCGCCCGTATTAAACAGCGGCTCGGGCGTAATTAATGGAGAGGAAGGCGAGCGACCATGGAAGTCAAAGGGCCCGCTTCCTAGTGAGCCTGCGTAGCGTACAGCTCGCATGCTTCCCGATGAGCCTGCGCATTGGAGGACAGCTTGCATGCCTCTCAGTCAACCTGCACACCGGACTCCGCTCGCATGCCTCCCGTTCAGTCAAGCAGCTATCCGCACGGCACCTCCTATAGCCATTAAAACCAAGACATGTGGCGTCACGTGAATGGTTAACAGAACACACATGATTTGAATTATATAAATGTTTGAGATATTAAAGTGGCAGCTATTTTTTCAAAATGCCTTTGTTGGCTGTTATTCGAGTGCGCCTTCTCTCAAAATGGACATGAAAAATACCACAGCATGGCAGGTGACATTTCATGATAGCATGCCAATTTCATGAATCTCAGACGAGTTTTGGATTTACTAGAATTTAAAAACAAAGTATCTTAGCGTTTTGCCGGCAATCAACAGTACCATGGTGTCTGAAATTCATTCCCATTTATTGCATGGGACCTAAGCATGCACCCAAGGACACGGATTTGATTTTTCAACCAATTTATATGAACTGGAGCATGTGCATGTAGTTCAAATTTGAATTATGCACATAAAATGCCTAGAAAACCTCGTTAATGTATAAAAATGTCCAAACAAACCCCCAAAAATTCCAAAATTTAACACAACACCCATGTTGTTCTATGTTGACACTAGAAAAAAATTAAAAGCAATAAGAGGCAACAGATATCGTTTTGTCCCCAAAGGTGGCACGTTCCCTATCGAAACCATCAGACTTGTTGTGAGAAGCTCTGGTTTGTGAGAAGCTTATGCCCAAACCTGCCCAAATGGGACAAAAAATTTACCATGACATGTTGATGCCGCTCCATTATAGCATGCCAAGTTTCATAAATTTCAGACGAGTTTTGGATTTACTAGAATTTAAAACCGGGTATCTCAATGTTTGCGGCCGAGTGACGGTGGCAGGGTGTTTGAAATTCATTCTCATTTCTTGCATGGGACCTAAGCATACACCCAAGGACACAGATTTGATTTTTCAACCAATTTATATGCACTGGAGCATGTGTATGTAGTTCAGATTTGAATTATGCACATAAAATGCCTAGAAAACCCAGTTAATATATAAAAATGTCCAAACGAACCTCGAAAAATTCCAAAATTTAACACAGAACTCCTGTTGTTCTATGTTGACACTAGAATTTTTTTGAAAGCAATAAGAGGCAATGAATATCGTTTCTTCCCCAAAGGTGGCACATTCCCTATCGAAACCATGAGGCTTGCTGTGACAAGCTCTGGTTTGTGAGAAGCTTATACCCAAACCTGCCCCAAATGGGACAATTTTTTTACCACGGCATGTTGATGCCGCTCCATGATAGCGTGCCAAGTTTCATGAATTTCAATGAGTTTTGAATTTACTAGAATTTTAAAACAAAGTATCTCAACGTTTTGCCGGCAACAACAGTGCCCTGGTGTTTGAAATTTATTCTCATTTCTTGCATGGGACCTAAGCATGCACCCAAGGACACAAATTTGATTTTTCAACCAATTTGTATGCACTGGAGCATGTGCATGTAGTCCAAATTTGAATTATGCACTTAAAATGCCTAGAAAACCCAGTTAATATATAAAAATGTCCAAACGAACCCCAAAAAATAACAAAACACTCTTGTTGTTCTATGTTGACACTAGAGAAAAAATTGAAATCAAGAAGAAGCAGCGGATGTCGCTTCGTCCCCAAAGGTGAAACGTTCCCTACCGAAACCATCACGCTTGTTGTGAGAAGCTCTTGTTTGTGAGAAGCTTATACCCAAACCTGCCCAAATGGGACAAATTTTTTACCACGGCGTGTTGATGCCGCTCCATGATAGCATGCCAAGTCTTGTGAATTTCAGACAAGTTTTGGATTTATTAGAATTTAAAATCCAGGTATCTCAATGTTTACGGCCGAGTGACGGTGGCAGGGTGTTTGACATTCATTCCAATTTCTTGCATGGGACCTAAGCATGCAACCAAGGACACATATTTGAATTTTCAACCAGTTTATATGCATTAGAGCATGTGTCTGTAGTTCAAATTTGAATTATGTACATAAATGCATAGAAAACTTAGTTAATGTATAACATGTCCAAACGAGCCCCGAAAAATTCCTAAAATTAAAACAACACTCATGTGGTTCCAAGTTGACACTAGAAAAAAAATTGAAATCAAGAAGAGGCAACGGATATCGTTTCGTCCAGAAAGGTGAAACGTTCCCTGCCGTAACCATGAGGCTTGTTGTGAGAAGCTCTGGTTTGTGACAAACTTATATACCCCAACCTGCCCCAAATGGGACAATATTTTTACCATTGCATGTTGATGCAGTTCCATGCTAGCATGTCAAGTTTCATAAATTTCAGACGCGTTTTCGATTTACTAGAATTTTAAAACCATGTATCTCAATGTTAGCGGTCGAGCGGTGGTGGCAAGGTGTTTGACATTCATTCTCATTTCTTGCATGGGACTTAAGCATGTAATCAAGGACACACATTCCAATTTTGAACCAATTTATATGCACTGGAGCATGTGCATGTAGTTCAAATTTGAATTATGCACATGAATGCATAGAAAACTCAGTTAATGTATAAAAATGTCCAAACGATCTCTGAAATTCATCCCCATTTCTTGCATGGGGCATAAGCATAAACCCATGGACACATATATGATTTTACAACCCATGGTGTTGCACCGGAGCATGTGCATGTAGTTTAATTTTGAATTGTGCACCTGAAATGGCTAGAAAACCAATTTAATGTATAAAATGTCCAAACGAACCTTGAATAATTCCAATTCTTTTACGACACACATATAGTTGCATGTTCACTGTAGATAAAAGTTCTAGCAATTCAAACATTGTCCATTGCCGCCGTGACCCTATTATGTAATTCAAATCAAGATGAAAAATCATGTAGATCCCACACAATTTATTATCACCAACCGTGTGAGATGTAGTACAAAATATCCTGGAGCACCGTCTGATGACACTTTGCGCGTCAGTTTTTTCGCTAAAGTGATTCAAAATTTTCGGCTTCCGTGGAACTATCTACCTCCCCGCCCCCCTCACCAAAAGCTACATTTCCCCTGTTTCCACCTTCCTTTCCAAGTTGAAACCTTCACTCCTTGCTTGCAGCGCCACCTCCTCGTCGGCGACCCTCCTTCACGTTGCTCGGCCTCGCCTATCCATGCAGGTAATCCACACCCGACCCCCATCCTCCTCCTCCTTTCACATCCCACATGCCCCCACTACCGGCGCGACACCTTCCACCGAAATCACCGACCCCTCCACCGAATAAGCGCCACCCTAAGCCATGGTGCACACAGTATAGCCAACATCTCAAGTAGCATTTCGCAGCGGAGAAGCAAATCGCAGCCGCACGCACGGATGAGGTCACGATGGCTGCCATTCGTGCCGATCCCTAGATCTTGGAGGAGCACCTCGCCGTCGAGGCCACTGTCGATGCCTCACGTGTCGACGCCACGACGCGGTTGGCTGCTTTAAACGACAGTTTGTGGTGTTTTCTCGAGGCCACCCTTGGTGCCTTCGACAAAGACTACGAGGTGTTTTGTCAGCGTGCATGTGCTTACCTCATCTCGAGAGCCAGCAGGTTGGTGCCCGGAGTGGCTCAGGCAACTCACCACTAAGACGAGGGCACCCACGATGCGGAGGCCACGCCCTCTTCCATGTCCAAGGAGCCAATCGTCATCGATATCTCCGACAATGAGGAGTAGCTTGTCTTATTAGCTCACTATAAGGACTCATGTTTAGTTTGCTAGCTATTGCCTTTCCTTAACAAATTCTAGTGAATTGTGATGTCTACTTTTGCCATGCAATATGTTGCCCTAGTGTATATGTTCTATATGTCGTGCAATGTGGTGATCACTTATTAACTATTGATTAATTAGTTGTCGTGTTCAGTTAACTCTTTGGTTCAATTCTGCAAATGTGGTGTTCAATTCTTCAGGGTGCAATTTTGTATTATCTTCCATGTGAGAAATAAATCGATTTTTTCTTTACAAAATACATGAGAAACAAATACAATTGCTATATTTCCAAGTTGTCAAGCATGCTTGGTTTGGTTAACTGTCTGATCTTCTACTATGTTATACATTGTACAATGTGGTTCTCAGTTAACGTTTGGTTCATTTGTTGTGGTGTTTAGTTAATTGTTTGGTTCCATTCTACAAAGCGATGTTCAAGTGTTGTGGGTGCATTCTGTTATTGTATACCATGTGAGAAATAAATCGAATTTGGTTGTACTAAATACATGAGAAACAAATACAGTTGCTATATTTCCAAGTTGTTAAGCATGCTTGGTTTGGTTAACTGTCTGATCTTTTATTAGGAGTATGTTATATTGTGCAATGTGGTGCTCAGTTAACGTTTGGTTCATTTGTTATGGTGTTTAGTTAACTGCTTGGTTCAATTCTCCGATGCGATGTTCAATTGTTGTGGGTGCATTCTGTTATTGTATACCATGTGAGAAATAAATCGAATTTGGCTGTACTAAATACATGAGAAACAAATACAATTGCTATATTTCTGAGTTGTTAAGCATCCTTGGTTTGGTTAACTGTCTAATCTTCTATTAGGAGTATGTTATATTGTGCAATGTGGTGCTCAGTTAATGTTTGGTTCATTTGTTGTGGTATTTAGTTAACTACTTGTTTCAATTCTGCAATGCGATGTCCAATTGTCGTGGGTAGAATTTTGTATTGTTGTGCATGTGAGGAATAAGTCAAATTTGGCTGCACTTAATATATGAGAAACATATACAAGTGCTATATTTTCTAATTCTTAGTCATGCTTGGTTTGGATAAATGGGTTTTCCATGTGGCTTAAATTAAACTGATGAATCTGCAATGTGCTTATTTTTCATCAACATATTTTACTGATAGCATGCGAACCCTTACTTAACCTCATGACTAACTACCTTATATGTGTTGCAGGGAAACAATGGAAAGCACTGAGGTTTACAATCGAGATTAGCACGTGCATGGTCCGTTGTCTAATAGCACATTATTGTGCAATTACAGGAACCATTCTAATATTTAGGTTTTTAACAATTTGGTCTTGCACATGTAGGTCCTGCTATCGGAGGTTTTGACCCACAGTTCGACCCTTTTTGCATATGGGGAAATGACTTGTCCATGAATATTAATCAAATCAAGAAACTCAAAAAGATTGTTAGGATAAAGAAATTAGCGACAAAAAACAACAAGATCTTTGTCTGCACAATGAAGAAGACATCAGTTAACTACAAGATGGTACTAACTATTATACATTGCTTTTTTTATTCATTTGCCCCATTTCTAATATAGAGAAGATATTTATGCACATCCTTATTTTCAGTCCTTTCCAAAGCAGTTCACCAATGATTACCTCTCAAAGCACCACTATGGCCAAGAAGCGGGGAAGCTTTTCATACAACACCCACGGTTCAATATTGAAGTGTTTCTGAAGAGGATGAATGATGGACGATTAATCATCCATAGGCACTGGCCTAAAGTTGCAAAGACCTTCAACATGAATGAAGGCTCAATATTCGCCTTCTGCTTCAGCAGTTTTCCAGATGAGATGCATCTTTCTATGTACCGTCTATGATGCTAATTTCAAAAGGTTCTAGATGTTGCATGTCAAACTTGGTGCTGGTGTAGTTGTGTAATGGGGTAGCTGAGTGCTGAAGCTATATCATGTTGTACTTTAATGTATTTCAATTATGAAATCCTGCTTCCTTAATATGGAAACGAAATATATTATGTGCTTAATATGAATATCAATTAGATTAATAAATGGAATATTAATAATAGGGCAATTAGCCTGCTAATTGGGTTTTTCTATTGCAAACGGTTATTCAGAAAACACCGTGGGCGATGACCTCAGGCAACGCACACAGTTTCCAGGAATAAACCGTGTTGGATCAATGAATAATCACACACAACATTCTCTTAAAATTGTTTGCGTTAGGCCACCTTGCGCAAATGTTTACCACATAAAAATTATGTGTGATGGACAGCCTTTGCCGCACAGTTTCTTCTACACACTGTGTGTGATGCATTCAATAACGCAAACAATAATTTTTTTAATATCGTGTGCAATGGCAACTCTATCACAAACGATTTAATGGGGAAAAACTATGTGTGTTGTACATGCGAAGGGAAACGTTTTTCTTGAAGCGACTGTGTGGGATGTTCATACGAACGGAAACGTTTAGCGGCGACTGACTGTGTGGGATGTACTTACAATCGGAAACGATTTCGCATGTATAATTGTATTTTTTTAGCATTACTATACGTATAACTGTATTTGACCACTCGCTGGTCGCACACGACCTCATTTTGTCGAGCGTGTGTGCTAGGAGGATATATCCCCGACGGTTTCTCGGTCGTGTGGGAAGGACCCCTATCGCCCACACTCATTTAGCGACGGTTCCATATGTCGTCGCGGAAAGGGGTTAAAAACCATTTGTATAGCACCTCGATGTACCAGTGACATTTCATTTGATTTATTGGACTAACCTATTGATCTAATGCCTAGTGTCAGTTCCTGTTTATTGCATGTTTTTTGTTTCGCGGAATATCCATATCAAACGAAGTCCAAATACGATAAAAATTTATGGAGAATTATTTTGGAATATATGTGATTTTTGAGAGTTGGAATCAACGCAATGGGGGCCCACAGCCACCATAAGACACCTGGGCGTGTCAGGCAGCCCAGGCGCATGATGATGGGTTGTGCCCTCCTCGTAAGTCGATTGGATCTCTACTTCGTGCGCAAGGAAGCTTATATCCAGAAAAAAAATGTGTTGAAATCTCAGCGCAATCGGAGTTATGGATCTCCGGGAATATAAGAAATGGTTTTCGGCCACAAAACAGGAACGCGAAACAAAAGAGAATAGAGAGGGAGATCCAATCTCGGCGGGGCTCCCGCCCATCCGCTGCCATGGAGGCCATGGACCAGAGGGGGAACTCTCCTCCCATCTAGGGGGGGCAAGGAAGAAGAAGGAGGGGCTCTTTCCCCCTCTCTCCCGGTGGCGCCGAAACACCGTTGGGGCAATATCGTGTGACGGCGATCTACTCCAACAACTCTGTCATCTTTGCTAACAACTCAATCACCTCCCCCCATCTATATTCAGTGGTCCACTCTCCCGCAACCCGTTGTACCCTCTACTTGAACATGGTGTTTTATGCTTCATATTATTATCCAATACTATGTTGCCATCCTACGATGTTTGAGTAGATCTATTTTGTCCTATGGGTTAATCATAATCTTGGTTGGTATGAGTGTATATTTTATTATGGTGTTGTCCTACGATGCCATCCATCTCGTGCAAATGTGAGGGGTCCCCGTTGTAGGGTGTTGCAATATGTTCATGGTTCTCTTGTAGTGGGTGGCGTGAGTGACAAAAGCACAGACTCGAGTTTGGGAGTTATGGCGTATGGGAGTAAAGAAGACTTGATACTTAATGCCACGGTTGGGTTTTACCTTAATGATCTTTAGTAGTTGCGGATATTTGCTAGAGTTCCAATCATAAGTGCATATGATCGAAGTAGAGAAAGTATGTTAGCTCATGCCTCTCCCTCATATAAAATTGCAAGAATGATTACCGGTCTAGTTATTGATTGCCTAGGGACAATTCCGCAAATTCTATCACCATTTTTCCACACTCGCTTTATTAAATTGTACTTTTATTAAAACAACACCTAACTTTTATTTTTACGTTCATTATTATCTTACAAACATATCCACACTTACAAAGTACTTCTAGTTTTATTCTTGTTCTAAGTAAAGCAAACGTTAAGCGTGCGTAGAGTTGTATCGGTGGTCAATAGAACTTGAGGGAATATTTGTTCTAGCTTTAGCTTCCTGTTGGGTTCGACACTTTTATTTATCAAAGAAGGCTACTAACGATCCCCTATACTTGTGGCTTATCTATTATCATATAGTTCGCTTAACTTGCAGGTTGGAGTTGGTCTCTACGCCAATTGACGCAATAGGTCATTTAGTAAGGCTAAGAGATAACCCATTATACATGATTTTAATTTTTATTTCTCTAGATTACATGGCATACTTAAGATAAGAATGCCTTATCAACCACTACCTCCACACTTACAATAAGTGACATGCGGAAGGGATGTATGAGCAAATAACTATGGAGATTAATGCCCAAATTAATGGTGTTGTGCACCTACTGCTTTTTTTAAAGAATGGGTGCATTTACTAGGCTACCTTGCTCTCGGTTTTTTTGTCGGTGGCCAAACGAGTACTACTTTACTACTTTGACCTTTCATTTTTATTACATTTTCTATTACACAATATAGTAAGAGATATATAGAGCATAGGTAAGGCAGATTTTCTCTTGCGTGATGTCTTACATCTATATCTATACCTGTATAAAAGACTCAAAGGGGTCCAACTAATGTGATGTCTTACATCTATATCTATACATGTATAAAAAGACTCAAAGGAGTCCAAGTAATCTAGGTCATCAAACCATGTGCATTCAAAGACCTAAATTGCTCCAATGATGAGCGCTTAACATGTTTAGCGGGCTTAAATTTCATATCAAATATTAATGTCAGCACTAATCACATAATTAATGTGCAATTAATGTCTACCTTTCTAAAAAGTATTATCCTCCCTAATGTCATCATGCAATTAATATCTTACCTTTTTGTACTCCCTCCGTTTCAGTTTACAAGTCTTGCGCGTATACCTAGGTTGTCAATTTTATCACTCTAATATAAACTATATAACACAAAAATTATACCGTTTAAAAATAGAACATCTGAAGTTTATATTGGTATATTTTTTGTAATATATGACTTGTATTAGGTGGTCAAATTGGCAACCTAGGGATACGCGCACGCCTCGTAAACTGAGAGAGAGGGAGTAACTCTTGATTAATATCCTATATGATATCAACGTGCATTGCACGTATCCATTTACTAGTGGAGTATAAAAGAAGAGTCGTCGTGTACTACACCAACGCAAAAACGTCTAGCTAGGTGCAAAGTGCAAACAACAATGACCAGCGCCACAACATCCACAGCTATGGCTCTCATTGTTCTTGCCGCCATGTCCTTTGACACCCTACCCACAGCCCATGTTGACGCCGACTTTATTTTCCGCACATGTAAGAAGACAAATAACGTTGTAGTCTGCTTGGCTATGCTGAGCGCTGATCCAAAGAGTGCCTATGCCACCACCGAGCATGACCTCACCAGCATCGCACTGGAGATCGCAATCTCCACCGTCTACAACAACGACAGGGTCATCGCTGAGTTGGCCGAGGAAAAAGAGGGCACACTAGAGGGGGATGCGCTACTTGTTTGCCACAATGCTTACCTTGGCGCAGACAACGACCTCAACCTACAAGCTCATGTTGCCTTCGAGTATGCGGACTATGTCGGTGCCTCAAAGGTTGTGTCACTCGCGAAAGGTGTCGGTGATGCATGTGAGAACGCATTCAAGAGGATCAAAAAGAAGTCCCCCGTGACCGGCATAGATCGGCAGATGACAGAGCATTGTGATGTCACTGCCGATCTCATGGATCTGCTTGTCCCCAAGTAATTCATTATCGGCTCGCTTGTCGATGCCTGTAGCTATCAATAATTAATCAATTGTGTCTGGACATGTTTTGGTCACAATGCAGTTACAGTAAAAGTTTCTCAAATACACAAGTATACACCCAACTCTGTGAACGCACGCACACCCATCTTACCCTTATAGGCACCTCTGAGAGGTCTTCTTCTGTCCAAGGATTTGGAATAGCAGAGGTCTAAAGGACTTGGCTAAAAGAAGATTTCTTGCTGAGGCGTCTGTCGAGCATCGTTTAGATTTTATTGCTCTATCGGAGACTGGTAGAGATAATTTTGCGCCACAATTTCTAAATACTTTGTCAGGAGGTATTGATTTTGATTGGCATTGCCTACCACCGAGAGGGAGATCGGGTGGAATCTTACTCGGCGTTAGATGCGAAGCGCTAGAGGTTCGAAGTGTGGTTATGGGTGACTTTGCAGTCAAGTTTCAGGTGCGTTCGAAGGAAGATGGGTTTAATTGGGCTCTGGTTGCGGTATATGGTGCCGCACAGCCCGAACTCAAGTCCGAGTTCTTGGCTGATCTCGTTCAGATTTGCGGCTCCGAGTAGCTTCCTATCCTGGTGGGGTGATTTCAATATAATTAGAAGGCGTGAGGATAAGAACAATGATAACTTTGACGGCAGATGGTCGTTCATGTTCAATACTATCATTGAAAGTCTGGACCTGAGAGAAATTGAGCTCTCGGGTAGAAAATTCACCTGGGCTATCGCGCTGCCAAATCCGACGTATGAGAAGTTGGATCGAGTGTTGGCTAGTGTCGATTGGAACAGAAGTTCCCGCTAGTAACGGTCCAGGCTTTATCCCATGGAATTTCTGACCACACGCCGTTATTTGTGGACTCTGGTGAGGCCGCCCACCTGGGAAACAAAAATGCGTTTTCCTTTAAGCTGGCTTGGTTTGAACGAGAAGGCTTCCTTGATCTCGTGGCCAAAGAGTGGGCTAAGGATTCAGGAGGGAAGACTGCGCTTCAGCGCTGGCAGAATAAGATTAGGCATTTGAGGAGTTTCCTGCGTGGGTGGGCTAAGCATCTTAGCGGGATTTATAAGGTCGAAAAGGAAAGGCGCCTTTCCCTTATTCAGTCCCTAGATGTAAAAGCAGAAACCACGGTGCTGTCGGCCGCGGAGCTTCATGCCAAGCTTGATGCGGAGATGAGGCTAAAAGAACTTCTTAGAGAAGAGGAGTTGAAGTGGGCGTTGCGGGCCAAGGTCCGGCGAGTAGTCCAGGGGGATGCGAGCACTCAATTCTTTCACATGATCGCTAATGGTAAACATAGAAAGAAGAGGATCTTTCAGCTTGAGCAAGATGAAGGAACAATTTTAGGACATGAAAACCTAAAATTGTACATTACAAAGTATTACAAGCAGCTGTTTGGCCATCCAGAAGAGAACTGTGTGTCTCTGGATGAGTCCAGGATTGAGGATGTTCCTCAACTCACAGCGGTGGAGAATGATATTCTTGCGGCTCCTTTCTCTGAGAAAGAGGTGTTTGAGGCCATTTCGCAAATGAAAAATAACAAGGTGCCGGGCCCCGATGGATTTCTAGCGGAGTTTTATAAAAAGTGTTGGCATATCATTAAAGGGGATCTGTTGTCTTTGTTCAATGATCTCTTCTCTGGGTAGCTTCAGCTTTTTCAGCTCAATTTTGGAACGATAACCCTTATTCCTAAGAAAACAGAGGCTGTGAGAATTGAGCAATTCAGGCCCATCTGTCTTCTTAATGTTAGTTTCAAAATTTTCACCAAGGTCGGGACTAATAGGCTCACACAGATCGCGCATGCTGCGGTGCAGCCTACCCAAACTGCTTTCATGCCGGACAGGAACATCCTTGAAGGGATTGTGGTCCTTCATGAAATGCTCCATGAAATCCACACGAAAAAGTTGGATGGGGTTGTTTTCAAAGTGGATTTCGAGAAAGCGTACGACAAAGTCAAATGGCCCTTCCTTCAACAGGCCTTACGCATGAAGGGTTTTGATGAAGTTTGGCAACGCCGGGTAGAATCCTTTACGCAAAAAGGGAGTGTTGGAATTAAAGTGAATGACGATATAGGTCATTGTTTCCAGACACACAAAGGCCTGAGGCAAGGTGATCCAATGTCCCCTATTTTGTTCAACATTGTGGTTGACATGTTGGCAATTCTCATAGGAAGGGCAAAGGAGGCCGGTCAGGTGGGTGGCTTGGTGCCTAACCTAGTTGATGGGGGTGTGTCCATTCTACAGTACGCTGATGATACAATCATCTTTATGGAGTGTGACTTGGCAAAAGCGAGAAATATGAAGCTGGTGTTATGCTTATTTGAACAATTGACCGGATTTCAACTTTCATAAAAGCGAGTTGTTCTGCTTTGGTAGAACCAAGGAGGAACAAGAGGCTTATAGGCAATTGTTTGGATGTGAATTGGGGGCTTTACCTTTTACTTACCTAGGTATACCCATTCACCATCGTAAGCTAACAAACAGAGAGTGGAAATGCATCGAAGATCGGTTCGAGAAGAAACATAGTTGCTGGAAGGGCAAACTTATGTCTTATGGAGGCCGGTTGATTCTTATTAATTCGGTGCTCACGAGTATGCCGATGTTCCTACTATCTTTCTTTGAAGTTCCAGTTGGGGTTAGGAAAAGGCTGGACTTCTACCGATCAAGATTTTTTTGGCAAAGTGATGAACTAAAGAGAAAGTATCGACTCGCCAAGTGGGATATTATTTGTAGACCAAAGGACCAAGGGGGTCTGGGTATTGAGAACCTTGAGGTCAAGAACAGATGCCTGCTTAGTAAGTGGCTGTATAAGCTATCAGTTGAGACTGACGCAACTTGGGCGCAGATTCTCCGTAACAAGTATCTGCATTCCAAGACTTTGTCACAGGTGACAGTGAGACCAACTGATTCGCCGTTTTGGAAGGGGCTTATGAGAGTTAAGGCAACCTTATTTACTAGAACAAAGTTTATCGTCGGTGATGGCAACGATACCCGTTTCTGGGAGGATACTTGGCTTGGTGATACACCATTGGCACTCCAGTACCCGACCCTGTATCGTATTGTTCAGCGATGTGATGCGCTAGTTGCAACAATTATGCAGTCCATTCCCCTTAATATCCAGTTTCGGAGGGTGCTTGTTGGTGATAGATGGGAAACATGGCCTCATCTGGTGAGTAGACTGATGGAGGTTCAGTTAGCTCATCAGCCTGATCAGTTGTGTTGGAAACTTACTAGGTCTGGACAATTTGCGGTTAAGTCGATGTACATCGATGTTATTAACTCCAGTGTCATTCCTAGTTCCAAACATGTTTGGAAAGTAAAAGTTCCTTTGAAAATTAAAATGTTTATGTGGTTTGTACATAAACAAGTCATTTTAACAAAATGACAACTTGGTTAAGCGCAATTGGACAGGATCTACTAGGTGTAGTTTCTGTGATCGGGACGAGACCATTAAACATCTCTTCTTTGAGTGCCCGTTGGCGAGAATTTTGTGGCGCACCATGCAAATTGCCTTTAATATTACTCCTCCGAGTTCAGTCGGTTCGTTATTTGGAACGTGGCTTGATGGGATAGAGTCCGATACAGCTAGACACATTCGTGTAGGAGTTTGTGCGTTGTTATGGGCAATTTGGAATTGCAGAAATGATTTGGCTTTTAACAGAACAACAACTATTCATTTTTTTACAGGTTTTATTCCGTGCTACGGCGTTGATCCGTATGTGGTTCTTACTCACTCCGACAGAGGCCAGGGAACGTTTGGTTACTGGATCTGTCCGGTGGGAGATGGTAGCGCGGAATATCTTCAACCGGTTTGGATGGCGGTCATGTAATAGGATAGGCGATTAGTTTTCCTATCTTTATTATGCCAGCCGGTTGTGGCTTTATGGCCTTTTTATTTTTGGCGTTGAGGCTCTCCGTGAGCTAGCCTTTATTTTGTTTCACGACTTTAAGACCTTGTTGAACATATTTTATTTATAAATATGGCCGTATGCATCGTTCTGATGCAGAGGCCGGGGAGTCCCCCTTTTCGAAAAAAAAAGAAATATCTGCTCTCTCAAGTTCTTCCTTTTCTTTTTGTGAGACCTATTTCTACCCTGGCCAAGTTTAGCCTGCATAATAAACGTATATAGGACAGATAGACACGATAGCTTGCTAGCTAGTGCCGATTATTTCTGATTTTGTGTACAACAACTATAGCTCGATGTCCATGACAGTGTGATGCAAGCGTCGTGGCGACCCTTAAGACATGCTAGTTAGACATGCTTCGATGCTCTAAGCGTGAATATTGTGAGCAAAGCACCTTCAGACGTACTAGTCAAACTCCATTGCGTTTAGTTGTAATATAATATTATAAAGCAAAATAAAAATATATCGATTGGGAGTTATTAAATTGGTTAACCCTTTTGCATTGGGAGAAAACAAAAAGCAATTACACAACAATACCAGGATCTTTACAAACAACTTATACACTTAAACAAAATGAAAACGAAAGAAGAAAAATGAGAGATGTGGGACTTGAACCTCCGAAGAAACCCTCTTCTGTCCAACAAAATATCTCTTCTCTCAAGTTCTTCTTTTTTCTTTTTGTGAGACCTATTTCTACCTGGACTATGAGCAATTGGCCAAGTTTAGCCTGCAGGATAAACGCATATAGGATAGACAGGCATGATAGCTTGCTAGCTAGTAGTACCGATTATTTCTGATTTTATGTCCACAACAACTATAGCTTGATGTCCATGACTATGTGATGCAAGCGTCATGGCGACCCTTCAAACGTGCTAGTTAGACATGCTTCGATGCTCTAAAGAGCATCTACAACTAGATCTCTCAAACCCGTTTTATATGCCTGGGCGGATCACCGGGTCATTGTCCGGTCATGTTTATTGACCTAGACAGGCTCCCTAGCTGACCGACACCCCTCATATCCAGCCCAAATATGGGGCGAATATAGGGGCGTCCGCCACGTCGGTTTGATGGCGAGATCCCACACGGAAACGTCCGAAAACCCAGCGACCCGACGGACGCCGCGTCCATCGTCATGGTTTGAACGTCGTGTGGCACCGCTCCGGCTCGCCGCCCAAGACCAAATTCGGCTATTTAAGCCGGCCGGCGTCCCGCAATCCTAACCCACCCCCTTCCCCCTCTCTGTGCCGTCAGTCTGAGCCCATCCACCCCCTCTCTCTCCTGTTCCGGCGCTCTGCCCACGATCTGACGCTCCGCCCACGCTCTGGCACTTCGCCATGGTCCATAGCAAGATCACCTACTACGTCATGCTAATGCCGAGCGCCGCTACGAGATTCAGCAGGAGATTCGGGCGAGGCAAGCCGCGCGCGCCGCCCGCATCGCTGTCGGGCTGCCTTCGGACTCGCCGGAGCCGGAGAAGGAGGAGGAGAAGCCAGGGAAAAAGGAGGAGGGGAAGATGGCTCTGATGGAGCTGGAGGAGAAGGAGCAACGGGAGCCAGAGCAGCAGCTACCGGGCTTCAACATGGAGCAGGCGGAAGCGGAGTTTGTCGTCGCCCAGTCAGAGGAGATGGCGGAGTAGCAGGCCATCGTGGAGTCCATTCAGGATGAGTCCTATGTGGGGAGGCCAACCGAGTGTTCCTCGGCGGGAGCAGGCGGAGTCCGACGCGCTCTTCGCTGAACTCGACACGGAGATAGAGGCGGAGGAGGCTGGAGCGGAGCAGCCGGAGGAGCCGAAGTTGCAGCCGTCGCCCATGCTGCCGGATTTGGGCATAGAGATAGTCGACATCTCCGATGACGAGTAGCAAGGTGATCGGCGTAGTAAGTAGGTTTATTTTAGTTTGCATGTCTTTGTATGGATTTGAGAATCTAGTATGAGATGTCCGGCTACAACTGTGGATATTTGAGGGTGTCCGGTCAGTGCCCGCGGGCGGTGACGAAGCTATGCACCTAGGGTAGGGTCATGGATCTGTCCAAAGATACCCTCCCCAAGGACATCTCCAAAAGAACCAGAAGCAGTCAGAGAGAGATCATCATCCACTCGACCATAAAGTTATGTTCCACTCGACAGCTTTGAAGACACTCGGCCATGCGAACAACCACTCGACCACTAGAAGATGTGAGGCCACTCACTCCGCAACGGTCGGGATTTAAGTCATAGCTTTAATAATCATTTATAGCACTTTACTCCGGACGTTACCAGTAATGCTTCTCCTTTATGAACATTGAACCCTGTGTAACGAAGGGGAGCTGGGGTCCTGGCGCACTCTATATAAGCCACCCCCCTCCTCTGGGACAAGGGTTCGCACCTTTTGTAATTCACACGCATATATCTAGTCGACCGCCTCCGGGCTCCAAGACGTAGGGCTGTTACTTCCTCCGAGAAGGGCCTGAACTCGTAAAACTCGCGTGTACAACTCCTCCATAGCTAGGATCTTGCCTCTACATTCCTACCCCCCTATTCTACTGTCAGGCTTCGAGCCACGACAGTTGGCGCCCACCTTGGGGCAAGTGTCTTAGCGATTTTTTTTGGAGAAGTTGCAAGTTTTCCGATCCCCTTCATCATGGTCTCAGGCGGAGGTTTAGCTGAGGGCCGCGAGATCCGTCTCGGCGCGCTCGTGTTTATCGCCGATGACTCCGCTTGGCTTCAGGAGGCTCCACTCGACGTCGACGCACTCCCTGTCCGCGGGGCGACACACTTTCGAGCGTGCGTCCGCGGCGTCCTCCTGCAGCAGCCGTCGACCCAGTATCAGTCGGCTCCAGCAGCTTTCCCCCTTCCTGCGGCCCGCCGGAGCAAACGTTCCGGTCGGTCGAGGCTTCAGCGGTGGGTGAGGCATGCGGTGGCCCGCCAGTCGGCCACCCCTCAAGTCGCGGCAATCGAGCCCGACGAAACTCTCTATGGCTTGTTCTACCTATCGACTGGCTCCATAGAGACTGCATCCGAGTGCGACAGCAGCGACCCAGCGGCAGAAGTTTTGATGGTCAATGGACCACGCGGTCCTCCTGGCTTCACACGTGAAGACGGAGGTGATGGGGACGGCAATCCGTCACACGGTCATGAAGAGGACTGCCCCGAACCCCTCTCTTCGCAGCAGAGGGAGGAACTTCGCCACCGGAACATGGATGCACTGCATACTCCTATAGTTGGAGAAACCCCTGAGGCCCAGGCCTTGGAGCAGGCGCGCTTGGCCAACTTGGCTGAGCGCGCTCGACTGGAGAACCTCCAGCGTGCACTCGATGATCGCGCTCAGCAACGTGCTCCCGAATCCAGTCGACGCCAGCTTTTTCCACCTCCGACTCAGGTATATCGAACCCCGATCCAGAATCTAGCAGCTGCTGCCCGGATAGCGGAGTCGATCCAACCTTCCCAATCAGAAGCTGGCCGAGGTTTGGTGCAGATCCGAGCTTTGCTCCGGGCGGCGGGAGAACAGAATAAAGCCGTATCTCAGTCGCGGAATAGGATCCATAGCAGATCCGTGGTTGCAGACACAGTTCAGTCGGCCCACAGCCCAAGATCGCCCCTGAGGCGCGAGGGACGTGGAGATCGACAAGATCAGTACAGGAACCGTGAGTAGTATGATCACCGAATCGATCGCGATGATCGTCGCCGAGTGCCCACGCCTCCCCCAAGGAATGGGTCGTACGTGCCTCGGCGAGGGATTCCAGTCGACCCCAGAGAGCCAGGCTTTGATGCGAGATCTATTCTCGTTCAAGGCTTGGTCGATAGAAACAGAGCTCACCGAGAGGGCCATGACAGGGATCCGCAAACCAGCAACAGGGTGCATGTCTCAGGTCCAGAGTGCTTCAGCAGAGCCATCAGGGCTGCAGTGATTACCCCCAACTTCAGGTTGGCGACTGGAGTCAGTAAGTTCACTGGTGAGTCCAAGCCTGACACCTGGCTTGAAGACTACCGAGTGGTTGTCCAGATTGGTGGCGGAAATGATGAAGTGGCCATGAAACACCTTCCTCTGATGTTGGAGGGCTCGGCTAGAGCATGGCTGAATCAGTTGGCACCTAGCAGTATTTATACTTGGGAAGATCTCACCCGAGTGTTTGTCAGAACATTCGAAGGCACTTGCAAACGGCCGGCAGGTTTGACAGAATTACAGTGTTGTGTTCAGAAACCAAATGAAACTTTGAGGGATTATATCTAGAGATGGATCACCCTGCACCACGCGATGGAGGATGTGTCTGATCACCAGGCAATTTGTGCCTTTAAGGAAGGTGTCAGGTATCGGGAGTTGAATCTGAAATTCGGTCGGACAGGAAATATGACTCTGACTCGGATGATGGAGATTGCCACCAAGTATGCCAATGGTGAGGAAGAAGAACGACTCCGGAGTGGCAAGCACAAAGCAGTCGCCCATGAAGCCGAAGGAGGAAACTCCGGTCGGAAACAGAAGCGCAAGGCCGAGCCAGCTGCTCCTGGTGAAGCCTTAGCTGTGGTTCAAGGAAAGTTCAAGGGGAAGCCCAAAGGGTCGTGGAACCCCAAGAAAGTAAAAGATCAAGATGGAAATGACGTGCTGGATCTGCCGTGCCACATCCACACCAAAAAAGATGAAGAGGGTAATTTCATTTATCCGAAGCACACCACTTGGCAGTGTCGACTCCTAATCCAGCAATTCCGAGAGAAACAACCCAAGGAAAAGGAGAAGGAAGCAGACACGGCTGAGGATGAGGAAGAAGATGATGATGGTTATCCCCGCGTGAATTCCACTCTGGTGATTTTTGCTGACGTTGAGAGCAAAAGTCGATTGAAAGTCATCAACAGAGAAGTGAACATGGTCGCTCCGGTGACACCCAATTATCTGAAGTGGTCGCAGACTGCCATTACATTCGACCAGTCTGATCATCCAGCGCACATAGCCACCCCTGGGAGGCAAGCACTGGTGGTCGACCCGGTGGTCGAAGGCACTCGACTGACAAAGATCCTGATGGATGGTGGCAGTGGCCTGAACATACTGTATGCAGAGACGTTGAAGGGAATGGGCATTCCGACGTCCAGACTCAGTGAAAGCAATATAAGTTTCCATGGGGTCATTCCAGGAAAGAAGGCTGCATCACTTGGCCAGATTGCCCTCGACGTGGTTTTCGGTGATTCCAAGAATTATCGCAAAGAAAAGTTGACATTTGAAGTTGTGGATTTCCAGAGTGCCTATCATGCCATTCTAGGCAGGCCAGCTTATGCACGTTTTATGGCTCGACCATGTTACGTGTACCTCAAATTGAAGATGCCTGGCCCCAAAGGGGTGATCACCATCACTGGTAATCAGAAGAAGGCGGAAGAGTGCTTCCAGAAGGGTTCAAAGATCGCCAATACACAGATGGCCGTGGCAGAATTGCAAGAATACCAGAAAAATGCAGCTCCGAGTGATTTGTTGCGAGCCAAGAAGCCAGCCACAGATTCAGCACTCCAGTCGTCTGGTGAAACGAAGTCGATTCACATTCACCCGACAGACCCCAATGCTGCTCCGACTCACATTTCAACCACACTCGACTCCAAATAGGAAGAAGCGCTCATCCAGTTCCTCCATGAGAACTGGGACATCTTTGCATGGAAACCTTCGGACATGCCGGGTGTTCCCAGGGGACTGGCTGAGCATTGTTTTGCGAGTCGACCCAAAAGTAAAACCAGTGAAAGAACATTTTCGACGGTCCGTCGTACAGAAGAGAAAGGCAATCGATGAAGAGGTGGCTCGGCTTTTGGCAGCTGAGTTTATCCGAGAGATTTACCACTCCGAGTGGTTAGCTAATGTTGTCATGGTCCCAAAGAAGGACGACTCACTTCGCATGTGCATCGACTTCAAGCATATCAACCGAGCATGCCCGGAAGATCACTTTCCTCTCCCTCGCATCGACCAGATAGTCGACTCGACTGCGGGGTGTGAGCGTCTGTCCTTTTTGGACGCCTACTCCGGGTACTACCAGATCCGTCTGTACGGACCCAACGAGATAAAGACAGCTTTCATCACCCCGTTTGGGTGCTTCTGTTATGTCACAATGCCATTCAGTTTGAAGAATGCTGGAGCCACATTCATGCGGATGATTCAGAAGTGCCTGCTCACTCAGATCAGTCAGAATGTGGAAGCATACATGGATGACATTGTGGTCAAGTCACATAAAGGTTCCGACCTACTAACTGACCTTTCTGAAACCTTTGCCAACCTCAGAAGGTATGATATTAAGATTAATCCATCGAAGTGCACGTTTGGAGTTTCAGGCGGAAAATTACTCGATTTTCTCATTTTCAAACGAGGTATCGATGCTAACCCAGAGAAAGTGGGTGCTATACTCCGAATGAAACGCCATGTGCGTGTGCATGATGTCCAGAAGCTTACTGGTTTCTTGGCCGCCCTAAGTCGATTCATTTCTCGCCTTGGTGAAAAGGCACTGCCTCTTTACCGACTGATGAAGAAATCAGATAAGTTCGAGTGGACTCCTGAAGCTGATGCAGCATTTGCAGAGCTAAAAGCCCTGCTTTCCACCCAGCCGGTGCTTGCCGCCCCAATCAGCAAAGAGCCTTTACTGCTTTATATAGCAGCCACTGGACAAGTCGTCAGTACATTACTTACGGTCGAGCGGGAAGAAGAGGGAAAAACCTACAAACTTCAGCGCCCAGTTTATTATATTTCTGAAGTTCTGACTCCGTCAAAGCAGAGATATCCGCACTATCAGAAGCTCGTTTATGGAATTTACATGACCACGAAGAAGGTTGCACACTATTTCTCTGATCACTCTGTTATAGTCGTCAGCAACGCTCCATTGTCAGAGATTCTGCACAACAGAGATGCAACCGGTCGAGTGGCAAAATGGGCAATTGAACTCCTTCCCTTAGATATCAAGTTCGAGGCAAAGAAAGCTATCAAGTCCCAAGCAATAGCAGATTTCCTCGCCGGGTGGACTGAACAACAACTGCCGACTCAAGTTCACTCGGAGCACTGGACCATGTTCTTTGATGGATCCAAAATGCTGAATGGTTCCGGTGCTGGGGTGGTTCTGGTATCCCCTCGAGGAGACAAACTCAGATATGTCCTCCAGATTCACTTTGATTCCTCCAATAATGAAGCTGAATATGAAGCACTCCTGTATGGGTTGCGTATGGCCATCTCACTCGGCGTCCGTCGCCTTATGGTCTACGGCGACTCAGATTTGGTAGTCAATCAAGTGATGAAGGAGTGGTGTTGGGTAACGTAGCAGAAATTCAAAATTTTCCTACGTGTCACCAAGATCGATCTATGGAGAAACTAGCAACGAGGGGAAGGAGAGTGCATCTACATACCCTTGTAGATCATTACGCGGAAGCGTTCAAGAGAACAGGGTTGATGGAGTCGTACCCGTCGTGATCCAAATCACCGATGATCCTAGTGCCGAACGGACGGCACCTCCGTGTTCAACACACGTACAGCCCGGTGACGTCTCCCATGCCTTGATCCAGCAAGGAGAGAGGGAGAGGTTGAGGAAGACTCCATCCAGCAGCAGCACAACGGCGTGGTGGTGGTGGAGGAGTGTGGTATTCCAGCAGGGCTTCGCCAAGCACCGCAGGAGACGAGGAGGGAGAGGGGTAGGGCTGCACCAGGGAGAGATCAAATCGTGTGTTGGGCAGCCCAAAACCCCCACTATTTATAGGAGGAGGGGAGGAGGGTGCGCCCCCTCTAGGGTTCCCACCCCTAGGGGGTGGCAGCCCTAGATGGGATGGAGGGGGGCGGCCAAGAGGGGGAGAGGGGCGCGCCCTAGGGTGGGCCTTAGGCCCATCTGCGCCTAGGGTTTCCCCCTTCTCCTCCTAGCTGCGCCTTGGGCCTTGTGGAAGGCGCACCAGCCCACTCAGGGGCTGGTACCTTCCCACTCTTGGCCCACGCAACCTTCTGGGGCTGGTGGCCCCACTTGGTGGACCCCCGGGACCCTCTCGGTGGTCCTGGTACGTTACCGATAAAACCCGAAACTTTTCCGGTGACCAAAACAGGACTTCCCATATATAAATCTTTACCTCCGGACCATTCCGGAACTCCTCGTGACGTCCGGGATCTCATCCGGGACTCCGAACAACATTCGGTGACCACATACAAACTTCCTTTATAACCCTAGCGTCATCGAACCTTAAGTGTGTAGACCCTACGGGTTCGGGAACCATGTAGACATGACCGAGACGTTCTCCGGTCAATAACCAACAGCGGGATCTGGATACCCATGTTGGTTCCCACATGTTCCACGATGATCTCATCGGATGAACCACGATGTCGAGGATTCGATCAATCCCGTATTCAATTCCCTTTGTCTAGCGGTATTGTACTTGCCCGAGATTCGATCGTCGGTATCCCGATACCTTGTTCAATCTCGTTATCGGCAAGTCTCTTTTACTCGTTCTGTAACACATCATCCCATGATCAACTCCTTGGTCACATTGTGCACATTATGATGATGTCCTACCGAGTGGGCCCAGAGATACCTCTCCGTTTACACGGAGTGACAAATCCCAGTCTCGATTTGTGCCAACCCAACAGACACTTTCGGAGATACCCGTAGTGCACCTTTACAGCCACCCAGTTACGTTGTGACGTTTGGCACACCCAAAGTATTCCTAGGGTATCCGGGAGTTGCACAATCTCATGGTCTAAGGAATGATACTTGACATTAGAAAAGCTTTAGCAAACGAACTACACGATCTATGTGCTAGGCTTAGGATCGGTTCTTGTCCATCACATCATTCTCCTAATGATGTGATCCCGTCATCAACGACATCCAATGTCCATGGTCAGGAAACCGTAACCATCTATTGATCAACGAGCTAGTCAACTAGAGGCTTACTAGGGACATGGTGTTGTCTATGTATCCACACATGTATCTGAGTTTCCTATCAATACAATTCTAGCATGGATAATAAACGATTATCATGAACAAGGAAATATAATAATAATCAATTTATTATTGCCTCTAGGGCATATTTCCAACAGTCTCCCACTTGCACTAGAGTCAATAATCTAGTTCACATCGCCATGTGATTAACACTCACAGGTCACATCGCCATGTGACCAACATCCAAAGAGTTTACTAGTGTCACTAAACTAGTTCACATCATCATGTGATTAAGACTCAATGAGTTCTGGGTTTGATCATGTTTTGCTTGTGAGAGAGGTTTTAGTCAACGGGTCTGCAACATTCAGATCCGTATGTACTTCGCAAATCTCTAGGTCATATTATAAATGCTGCTTCCACGCTCCACTTGGAGCTATTCCAAATGGTTGCTCCACTATACGTATCCGGTTTGCTACTCAGAGTCATTCGGATAGGTGTTAAAGCTTGCATCGATGTAACCCTTTATGCCGAACTCTTTATCACCTCCATAATCGAGAAACATGTCCTTATTACTCCAAGGACAATTTTGACCGCTATCTGGTGATCCACTCCTTGATCACCTTTGTACCCTCTTGCCAGACATGTGGCAAGGCACACATCAGGTGCGGTACTCAGCATGGAATACCGTATAGAGCCTATGACAAAAGCATAGGGGACGACATTCGTCCTTTCTCTTTCTTCTGTCGTGGTCGAGCTTTAAGTCTTAACTTCATACCTTACAACTCAGGCAAGAACTCCTTCTTTGACTAATCCATCTTGAACACCTTCAAGATCATGTCAAGGTATGTGCTCATTTGAAAGTACCATTAAGCGTTTTGATCTATCCTTATAGATCTTGATGCTCAACGTTCAAGTAGCTTAATCCAGGCTTTCCATTGAAAACACTTTTCAAATAACTCTGCATGCTTTCTAGAAATTCTACATCATTTTCGATCAACAACATGTTAACAACACATACTCATCGGAAATTCTATAGTGCTCCCACTCACTTCTTTGGAAATACAAGTTTCTCATAAACTTTGTATACACCCAAAATCTTTGATCATCTCATCAAAGCATACATTCCAACTCCAAGATGCTTACTCCAGTCCTCAGAAGGATTGCTGGAGCTTTGCATACTTATCAGCATCTTTCAGGATTGACAAAACCTTCCGGTTGTATCACATACAACCTTTCCTCAAGAAAATCGTCGAGGAAACAATGTTTTGACATCCTATCTGCAAGATTTCATAAATAATGCAGTAATCGCTAATATAATTCCAACAGACTCTTAGCATCGCTACGAGTGAGAAAGTCTCATCATAGTCAACTCCTTGAACTTGTCGGAAAAAAATCTTAACGACAAGTTGAGCTTTCTTAATGGTGATACTTACCATCATTGTCCGTCTTCCTTTTAAAATCCATCTGTACTCAATAGCCTTACGACCATCGAGCCGTTCTGCCAAAGTCTTCACTTTGTTTTCATACATGGATCCTCTCTCGGATTTTATGGACTCGAGCCATTTATCAGAATCCGGGCCCACCATCGCTTCTCCATAGCTCGTAGGTTCATTGTTGTCTAGAAACATGACTTCCAAGACAGGATTACGTACCACTCTGAAGTAGTACGCATCCTTGTCATCCTACGAGGTTTGGGAGTGACTTGATCCGAAGTCTCATGATCAATATCATAAGCTTCCACTTCAATTGGTGTAGGTGCCACAGGAACAACTCTTTGTGCCCTGCTATACACTAGTTGAAGTGACGGTTCAATAACCTCATCAAGTCTCCACCATCCTCCCACTCAATTCCTTCGAGAGAAACTTTTCCTCAAGAAAGGACCCGATTCTAGAAACAATCCCTTATTGCTTTCGGATCTGAGACAGGAGGTATACCCAACTGTTTTGGGTGTCCTATGAAGATGCATTTATCCGCTTTGGGTTCGAGCTTATCAGCCTGAAACTTTTTCACATAAGTGTCGCAGCCCCAAACTTTTAAGAAATGACAGCTTAGGTTTCTCTAAACCATAGTTCATACGGTGTCATCTCATCGGAATTACGAGGTGCCCTATTTAAAGTAAATGTGGTTGTCTCTAATGCCTAACCCATAAACTATCGTGGTAATTCGATAAGAGACATCATGGTATGCATCATATCCAATAGGGTGCAGTTATGATGTTTGGACACACCATCACACTATGGTGTTCTAGGCTATATTAGTTGTGAAACAATTTCCACAATGTCTTAATTCTGTGCCAAACTCGTAATTCAGATATTCATCTCTATGATCATATCATAGATCTTTTATCCTCTTGTCACGACGATCTTTCAACTTCACCCTGAAATTACTTGAACCTTTCAATAATTCAGACTCGTGATTCATCAAGTAAATATACTCAACATCTACTCAAATCATCTGTGAAGTAAGAACATGACGATATCCACTACATGCCTCAGCACTCATTGGACTGCACACATCAAAATGTATTACTTCAACAAGTTGCTTTCTAGTTCCATTTTACTGAAAACGAGGCTTTCAGTCATCTTGCCCATGTGGTATGATTTGCATGTCTCAAGTGATTCAAAATCAAGTGAGTCCAAACGGTCCATTTGCATGGAGTTTCTTCATGCATATACACCAATAGACATGGTTCGCATGTCTCAAACCTTTAAAAAACGAGTGAGCCCAAAGATCCATCAACATGGAGCTTCTTCATGCGTTTTATACCGATATGACTTACGTGGCAGTGCCACAAGTAGGTGGTACTATCATTACTATCTTTTGGCATGAACATGTGTATCACTACGATCGAGATTCAATAAACCATTCATTTTAGGTGCAAGACCATTGAAGGTATTATTCAAATAAACAGAGTAACCATTATTCTCCTTAAATGAATAACCGTATTGCGATAGACATAATCCAATCATGTCTATGCTCAACGCAAACACCAATCTTGATGGTAGAGGGAGCATACGATATTTGATCAACCTTGGAAATACTTCCAACACATATCGTCATCTCACCTTTAGCTAGTCTCCGTTTATTCCGTAGCTTTTATTTTGAGTTACTAACACTTAGCAACCGAACCGGTATCTAATACCCTGGTGCTACTAGGAGTACTAGTAAAGTACACATTAACATAATGTATATCCAGTATACTTCTACCGACCTTGCCAGCCTTCTCATCTACCAAGTATCTAGGGTAATTCTGCTCCAGTGGCTGTTCCCCTTATTACAGAAGCACTTAGTCTCGGGTTTGGGTTCAACTTTGGGTTTCTTCACTAGAGCAGCAGCTGATTTGCCGTTTCATGAAGTATCCCTTCTTGCCCTTGCCCTTCTTGAAACTAGTGGTTTCACCAACCATCAACAATTGATGCTCCTTCTTGATTTCTACTTTTGTGGTGTCAAACATCGCGAATATCTCAAGGATCATCATATATGTCCCCGATATATCATAGTTCATCACGAAGCTCTAGCAGCTTGGTGGTAATGACTTCGGAGAAACATCACTATCTCATCTGGAAGATCAACTCCCACTCGATTCAAATGATTGTTGTACTCAGACAATCTGAGCACAAGCTCAACAATTAAGCTTTTCTCCCTTAGTTTGCAGGCTAAGAAAATCGTCAGAGGTCTTATACCTCTTGACGTGGGCACGAGCCTGAAATCCCAATTTCAGCCCTCGAAACATCTCATATGTTTCGCGACATTTCAAAACGTCTTCGGTGCCTCAACTCTAAACCGTTTAACTGAACTATCACATAGTTATCAAAATGTGTATGTCAGATGTTCGCAACATCCACATACGACGTTCGAGGTTCAGCACACTGAGTGGTGCATTAAGGACATAAGCCTTCTATGAAGCAATGAGGACAATCCTCGGTTTACGGACCTAGTCCGCATAATTGCTACTATCAACTTTCAACTAAATTTTCTCTAGGAACATATCTAAACAGTAGAACTGAAGCGCGAGCTACGACATAATTTGCGAAGACCTTTTGACTATGTTCAGGATAATTAAGTTCATCTTATGAACTCCCACTCAGATAGACATCCCTCTAGTCATCTAAGTGATTACATGATCCGAGTCAACTAGGTCGTGTCCGATCATCACGTGAGACGGACTAGTCAACATCGGTGAACATCTTCATGTTGATCGTATCTACCATACGACTCATGCTCGACCTTTCGGTCTCTTGTGTTCCGAGGCCATGTCTGTACATGCTAGGCTCGTCAAGTCAACCTAAGTGTTTCGCGTGTGTAAATCTGTCTTACACCCGTTGTATGTGAATGTTAGAATCTATCACACCCGATCATCACGTGGTGCTTCGAAACAACGAACTGTCGCAACGGTGCACAGTTAGGGGGAACACTTTCTTGAAATTATTATGAGGGATCATCTTATTTACTACCGTCGTTCTAAGTAAACAAGATGCATAAACATGATAAACATCACATGCAATCAAATAATAGTGACATGATATGGCCAATATCATATAGCTCCTTTGATCTCCATCTTGGGGCTCCATGATCATCTTGTCACCGGCATGACACCATGATCTCCATCATCATGATCTCCATCATAGTGTCTCCATGAAGTTGCTCGCCAACTATTACTTCTACTACTATGGCTACCGGTTAGCAACAAAGTAAAGTAATTACATGGCGTTGTTCAATGACACGCAGGTCATACAATAAATAAAGACAACTCATATGGCTCCTGCCGGTTGTCATACTCATCGACATGCAAGTCGTGATTCCTATTACAAGAACATGATCAATCTCATACATCACATATCATTCATCACATTCTTCTTGGCCATATCACATCACATAGCATACCCTGCAAAAACAAGTTAGACGTCCTCTAATAGTTGTTGCATGTTTTACGTGGCTGCTATAGGTTTCTAGCAACAACGTTTCTTACCTACGCCAAAACCACAACGTGAATTGCCAATTTCCATTTACCCTTCATAAGGACCCTGTTCATCGAATCCGATCCGACTAAAGTGGGAGAGACAGACACCCGCCAGCCACCTTATGCAACTAGTGCATGTCAGTCGGTGGAACCGGTCTCACATAAGCGTACGTGTAAGGTTGGTCCGGGCCGCTTCATCCCACGATGCCGCTGAATCAAGATAAGACTAGTAACGGCAAGATAATTGACAATATCGACGCCCACAACTACTTTGTGTTCTACTCGTGCATAGTAACTACGCATAGACCAAGCTCATGATGCCACTGTTGGGTAACATAGCAGAAATTCAAAATTTTCCTACGTGTCACCAAGATCGATCTATGGAGAAACTAGCAACGAGGGGAAGGAGAGTGCATCTACATACCCTTGTAGATCATTACGCGGAAGCATTCAAGAGAACGGGGTTGATGGAGTCGTACCCGTCGTGATCCAAATCACCGATGATCCTAGTGCCGAATGGACGGCACCTCCGTGTTCAACACACGTACAGCCCGGTGACGTCTCCCATGCCTCGATCCAGCAAGGAGAGAGGGAGAGGTTGAGGAAGACTCCATCCAGCAGCAGCACAACGGCGTGATGGTGGTGGAGGAGCGTGGTATTCCAGCAGGGCTTCGCCAAGCACCGCAGGAGACGAGGAGGGAGAGGGGTAGGGCTGCGCCAGGGAGAGATCAAATCGTGTGTTGGGCAGCCCAAAACCCCCACTATTTATAGGAGGAGGGGAGGAGGGTGTGGCCCCTCTAGGGTTCCCACCCCTAGGGGGGCGGCAGCCCTAGATGGGATGGAGGGGGGCGGCCAAGAGGGGGAGAGGGGCGCGCCCTAGGGTGGGCCTTAGGCCCATCTGCGCCTAGGGTTTCCCCCTTCTCCTCCTAGCTGTGCCTTGGGCCTTGTGGAAGGCGCACCAGCCCACTCAGGGGCTGGTACCTTCCCACTCTTGGCCCACGCAACCTTCTGGGGCTGGTGGCCCCACTTGGTGGACCCCCGGGACCCTCTCGGTGGTCCTGGTACGTTACCGATAAAACCCGAAACTTTTCCGGTGACCAAAACAGGACTTCCCATATATAAATCTTTACCTCCGGACCATTCCGGAACTCCTCGTGACGTCCGGGATCTCATCCGGGACTCCGAACAACATTCGGTGACCACATACAAACTTCCTTTATAACCCTAGCGTCATCGAACCTTAAGTGTGTAGACCCTACGGGTTCGGGAACCATGTAGACATGACCGAGACGTTCTCCGGTCAATAACCAACAGCGGGATCTGGATACCCATGTTGGTTCCCACATGTTCCACGATGATCTCATCGGATGAACCACGATGTCGAGGATTCGATCAATCCCGTATTCAATTCCCTTTGTCTAGCGGTATTGTACTTGCCCGAGATTCGATCGTCGGTATCCCGATACCTTGTTCAATCTCGTTATCGGCAAGTCTCTTTTACTCGTTCCGTAACACATCATCCCATGATCAACTCCTTGGTCACATTGTGCACATTATGATGATGTCCTACCGAGTGGGCCCAGAGATACCTCTCCGTTTACACGGAGTGACAAAACCCAGTCTCGATTTGTGCCAACCCAACAGACACTTTCGGAGATACCCGTAGTGCACCTTTATAGCCACCCAGTTACGTTGTGACGTTTGGCACACCCAAAGTATTCCTAGGGTATCCGGGAGTTGCACAATCTCATGGTCTAAGGAAATGATACTTGACATTAGAAAAGCTTTAGCAAACGAACTACACGATCTATGTGCTAGGCTTAGGATCGGGTCTTGTCCATCACATCATTCTCCTAATGATGTGATCCCATCATCAACGACATCCAATGTCCATGGTCAGGAAACCGTAACCATCTATTGATCAACGAGCTAGTCAACTAGAGGCTTACTAGGGACATGGTGTTGTCTATGTATCTGAATTTCCTATCAATACAATTCTAGCATGGATAATAAACGATTATCATGAACAAGGAAATATAATAATAATCAATTTATTATTGCCTCTAGGGCATATTTCCAACAAGTGGGACGTCAGAAGCCCAGCCATGACTGGTTACTGCAACGCGGTGAGGAAGTTGGAAAAGAAGTTTGAGGGGTTAGAGCTCCATCACATACCCCGACTGAAAAATCAAGCAGCCAATGACTTGGCAAAGATAGGTTCCAAGAGAGAAGCCATTCCCAGCAATGTGTTTTTAGAACATATTCACACACCGACCGTGCAAGAAGATCCTTTTACTGAAGAGCCCCCGCAACCTAAGAGCACCACAGATCCGACTGAAGTCGAGGTCCCAGCAGTAGTCGACCTGATCATGGAGGTTTTGGTCATCACACCCGACTGGACAGTGCCGTACATTACGTACATCCTCAGAAAAGAACTCCCAGAAGACGAAGAAGAGGCTCGGCAGATCGTCCGTCGATCCAAGGCCTTTACTATGATAAGTGGACAGTTGTTCAGGGAAAGCGTGACTAGAGTCGATCAGAAATGCATAACGCCAGAAGAAGGTCGAATGATCCTCAATGACAACCACTTGGGGACCTGTGGTCACCATGCGTCCTCTCGGGCCATCGTGGCTAAAGCATACCGAGCCGGATTCTATTGGCCACGAGCAAATGAAATGGCGAAAGATATAGTCGATAGATGCGAAGGCTGCCAATTTTACTCTGACATGTCTCACAAGCCAGCGTCAGCCCTGAAGACCATTCCCCTCGTCTGTCCCTTTGCTGTTTGGGGACTGGATATGGTTGCACCACTGAGAACTGGTAGGAGCAGCTTCACTCATGTGCTCATTGCAGTCGACAAGTTTACCAAATGGATCGAAGCTAAACCTATCAAGAATCTTGAAGCCAGCACCGCTGTCAGTTTTATCAGAGAATTGACGTTCCGATATGGAGTCCCCCACAGCATCATCACTGACAACGGATCAAATTTCGATTCCGATGAGTTTAGAGCTTTCTGCGCTTCTCAAGGCACACGAGTCGACTATGCTTCAGTCGCTCACCCGCGGTCAAATGGACAAGCAGAAAGAGCCAATGGCCTAATTCTCAAAGGATTGAAACCCCGACTGATGCGTGATCTCAAACACGCAGCAGGCACTTGGGTCGATGAACTTCCGTCAGTTCTGTGGGGTTTGAGGACAACTCCCAACCGGTCGACTAGACGAACTCCTTTCTTTTTGGTCTATGGAGCCGAAGCTGTTCTACCAAGTGACCTGCTTCACGACGCACCCCGAGTCGAGCTTTTCTCCGAAGAAGAAGCAGAGTAGGCCTGGCAAGATTCAGTCGATCTCCTGGAGGAGGAAAGAGAAATGGCCTTGATCCGGTCGACCGTCTATCAGCAAGACTTGCGTCGGTTCCACGCCAGAAATGTGAGAGGTCGAGCCTTCCAAGAAGGGGACCTGGTTCTTCAAGTGGATCAACAGAAACCACACAAGCTCGCCCCGGCTTGGGAAGGCCCCTTTATCGTCACCAAAGTTCTCCATAATGGAGCATACCATCTTTACAGTGTTGAGCATCAGAAGGACGAGCCATGAGCCTGGAATGCGGAGCTGCTCCGCCCCTTTTATACTTAAGCACTCGTTCGAATAAAATGTAATAAGAAACACCTTTGTAATTTGTTTACCAAAGACAAGAGCTTTACAGTCCTCTCGTACGATAGTTGTTGTTCTTATTTACCTCTGAAATCCCCCAGTGGGTGGGCTTAGCCGCGAATCTGTTTCGCCTAAGTTCGAAAGAAAACCCTACCGAGTGGTGAGCAATCCTTCCACTCGGGGTCTTAGCTGCAGTCCAGTACTCGCCTAAGTCCTCTCACTCAGAGACTTAGCTGCAGTCCGGCACTCGCCTAAGTTTGAAAAAATCCTACCGAGTGGAGAGCAATCCTCCCACTCGGGGGCTTAGCTGTAGTCCAGTACTCGCCTAAGTTCTCTCACTCGGAGACTTAGCTGCAGTCCGGCACTCGCCTAAGTTTGAAAAAATCCTACCGAGTGGAAAGCAATCCTCCCACTCGGGGGCTTCGCTGCAGTCCAGTACTCGCCTAAGTTCTCTCACTCAGAGACTTAGCTACAGTCCGGCACTCCCCTAAGTTTGAAAAAATCCTACCGAGTGGAGAGCAATCCTCCCACTCGGGGGCTTAGCTGCAGTCCAGTACTCTCCTAAGTTCTCTCACTCGGAGACTTAGCTGCAGTCCGGCACTCGCCTAAGTTTGAAAAAATCCCATCGAGTGGAGAGCAATCCTCCCACTCGGGGGCTTAGATGCAGTCCAGTACTCGCCTAAGTTCTCTCACTCGGAGACTTAGCTGCGGTCCGCCACTCACCTAAGTTTGAAAAAATCCTACCGAGTGGAGAGCAATCCTCCCACTCGAGGGCTTAGCTGCAGTCCGGCACTCGCCCAAGTTTGAAAAAATCCTACCGAGTGGAGAGCAATCCTCCCACTCGAAGGCTTAGCTGCAGTCCAGTACTCGCCTAAGTTCTCTCACTCGGAGACTTAGCTGCAGTCCGGCACTCGCCTAAGTTTGAAAAATCCTACCGAGTGGAGAGCAATCCTCCCACTCGAGGGCTTGGCTGTAGTCCGGCACTCGCCTAAGTTTGAAAAAATCCTACCGAGTGGAGAGCAATCCTCCCACTCGGAGGCTTAGCTGCAGTCCAGTACTCGCCTAAGTTCTCTCACTCGGAGACTTAGCTGCAGTCCGGCACTCGCCTAAGTTTGAAAAATCCTACCGAGTGGAGAGCAATCCTCCCACTCGGAGGCTTAGCTGCAGTCCAGTACTCGCCTAAGTTCTCTCACTCGGAGACTTAGCTGCAGTCCGGCACTCGCCTAAGTTTGAAAAATCCTACCGAGTGGAGAGCAATCCTCCCACTCGGGGGCTTAGCTGCAGTCCAGTACTCACCTAAGTTTGAAAAAATCCTACCGAGTGAAGAGCAATCCTCCCACTCAGGGGCTTAGCTGCAGTCCAGTACTCGCCTAAGTTTGAAAAAATCCTACCGAGTGAAGAGCAATCCTCCCACTCGGGGGCTTAGCTGCAGTCCGGTACTCGCCTAAGTTCGAAACATACCCCTATCCGCAAGGACGACGAGGTGCAGGTCGACTGCAACCTTCTCCTTCGGAGATACGACACAAGTACAACGTACGCTCCGTCCCTATCTGCAAGGATGACGAGGTGCAGGTCGACTACAACCCTCTCCTTCGGAGCTATGGCACAAGTACAACATGCGCTCCATTCCTATTCGCAAGGATGTCGAGGTGCATGTCGACTGGAGTCGCCATCTCAGAGCTGCGTCTCCAGCGCAAAGACTATTCCGAGCAGAGAACAAAGTCTACTTGAAGGCAAAACGCAAGCATATTTGGAAATAAACCAAATTCGGATAAATCATAAAGTTCCAAGCAGCAAACCAAAAGTAGTCGAGCATCAAGCCCGAAGGAGTTTAACGGTTACAGCAACCACTCGGCATTCCGAGGCAAATTTAAAGCAGATTCAAGTCTCATAAGTGTGTTCACTCGGCAGGAGGAGGGCTGGCAGGCTCGACGAACTCGTCCAGATCGATCCCATCCGCGATCCGAGTGGCAGCAGCAATGAAAGTCTCCATGAAGGACTGGAAGTCATGCTTTTTGGTGTTAGCGGCCTTGATCACCGCCAGCTTGTCTTCATGAGCTTCCTTGCAGTGGACTCGCACCAAGGACAGCGCCACGTCAGCACCACACCGGGCGGAAGACTTCTTCCATTCCTGCACTCGGTCAGGGATCTCATTGAGTCGAGCCATCAGGGATTCCAGATCATTTTGAAGCGTCGCCCTTGGCCAGAGCAATGAGTCGACTCGTGAGACTGCCCCCTTCAGGCGCGCGAGGTAGCTTGTGACGCTGGCGACACGAGACTCCAGTCGGAGCATGTTCATTGCAGTCTCGTCGCAAACTGGAGAAGCGATAGGGTCCAGACCCGTCTCGACCTTTCCAGTTTCCTCGTCAAAGTCTTGGCAGAATTCTGCAGCCAAAAATTAGTGAGTCGACCGGATAGGGTCCGTTCGCAAGCATCAACACAGTCGGTTTAAAAGAAATACCTTCTAGTATAAGATAAAGCTTCTTGGTGAGAGTTCTCAAATAAGCCTCCGTGTCATTCCTCCTGTGGACCGCAGACTCCAGCTTTTCGTTCAGGGTAATTTTGTCCTTCTTCAGACGAGTCACCTCTCGGTTAGACTCGTTGAGACAGGACTTCAGCTTGGTCACCTCCCCTTCCAGTGTTTTGACTGAAGCCAGCTTCTGGTCTGCGAGAGCAGTTTTTATCTTGGGCTTCCTTCTGTGCAGCGGCGAGGTCCGAGTCCTTCTTCTCCAGAGCCAACTTCATTTTCTCTGCAAAAGAAGCAACCGGATCAGACGAGAGCTCGAAGAAATGTTTTAAAAAAACAGTCGACAGGCAGTTACCTTCCATACCAGCAGCTTCGTCCTGAGCTTTCTTCAGATTCTGTTGGGCCAACTCCAAGTCGAGGTTGAGTTGCCTCTGCTTCTCCTCAAGTTCAGCAAACTTGGAAATGAGAGTACAAGACTTCTACAGAAGGCAAAAGACGTGTCAATCAACAAGATCAAAGGTTGTTCACTTCCGAGTGGATAAAACTTAAAGAAGTTCGCTTAGACCCCAGCCGACTGCACACATTCGGCTGCGGTCTCGGGGGCTACACCCAGCGGGTGCACTTGGCATGCCCCCGCTGATTCAGACCCCACTCGATCGGTCCGCCTGGATCGAGTATAAAAAACACCATTCAGACCACAGTCGACTGCCAGCAGTCGACTGCGGTCTCGGGGACTACACCCTGTGGGTGCACTTAGTGTGCCCCCACCGGTTCAGATCCTACTCGACCGGTCCGCCTGAGTTGAGTGGAAGAAAAGAAAGGAAAGTAGAACTCAGACCCCAGTCGACTGCCAGCAGTCGACTGCGGTCTTGAGGACTACACCCAGTGGGTGCACTTAGCGTGCCCCCACCGGTTCAGATCCTACTCGCCCAGACCGAGTGGAAAAACGCAACTACCAAAGACAACAAAACACCCAGTGGGTGCACTAATTCGACACAAACAACAGGAGATTGTATAGAAGAAGAAAATTCGGGTAGCATATCCTGATAGAACAAGGGCAGTCAAAAAGTCTACTTACCTGGACATTGGCCCGGAGAGCAGCGTTGGCGTCGTAGGCAGCCTGGCTACTCTCATGCACCGTCTTCATCCGCTCCATCATCACATCAGCCTATCGGGTGGCTTCTGCAGCCGCTTCCGACTGGTTGTCTGAAACGGGGTAGCTGGTGAAGAAGAGAGCAGACGACCCAGGTGCAGCAGCTTGGACCTCCGAGGCGTGAGATGGGATGACTGAAGGAATCACCGGTACAGTCGACGGGGCGGGGCGCTCACTCAACAAGGGTACAACAAAGGTTACAGAGGCCCCGCCCGCGTCTTCAGATTGATAGACGGTTGGTGTTGTCGTTGGTCCCCGCTGAGACGCCTTACCAGCCGTCACCTTTTTATTCTTCCTGGACCTAAGAGACACATCTTCATCGTCATCTGGGAGATCGATGACGTTGTGCGGAGCTGCGGAGAAGATCAGTCGACTCTAAAGTAAACCGCTAGAATTCAATCAACCGAGTAGTCAAGAGCAAGATCATAAGGGTTTTTACCTGGGTTGGAGGTGACCGCATCTTCCATCTCCTCGTCTCGGTACTGAAGAGAAGAGGTTCCTGATGTAGCAGCACTGCAAAGATCCGCACCCAGTCGGTTACGTTCCATTACTCGAGTCGACAAAAAAAACAAGTCAGATGATTACCCGGAGATGGTAGGGATGGTCACTTTGATCCTGGGCAGAGCTTTTGGCAGTTTGGAGAAGGTGGCTTTCGGTGCTTTTGGCGCTGGAGGCGGCACAACCTTAGGCTGCTTCGGAGCCTTCTCAATCGGCGTTGGGGAAGATGTCCTGGGACGCTTCGAAGACTGCCCAGTCAGCGCGGTCACCAGGTCCGGAGTGCTCGCCGGGTCATGAGCGTGTTTGGATCTCCTCTTCCTGCGAGGAGGCGAGTCGACCTCTTCATCTTCAGTCGATTCGTCGCTCTCCTCGTCCTCCTCGGCATCCGAGCGCCACTCGCCGCTCTCGCCCCCGCTCGCTCCTTCCTCGATGTCTTGCTCCTGCACTCCATTGGGCATCGAGTACATGTCAATGAGGGCCTGAAAAGACAACGATCAAAAGAGAATCAGTCGACCATCAACAAGGTGTCACACAGTGAATCGGAAAGATACTTGATAAAACAGAATCATACATGTTTCGGCTGGCGCGAGTGGTCGAATGGAATCACCCTCCTAGACCCCCGGGGGTTGTCTTTGTTGCTGGTGATTCCCATCAACCACTTCTCCAAGATGTCCTCGCTGACGTCCTCCGGGTGGATCCGAGTGGAGTCCTCGAGTCCAGAGTACATCCACATCGGATGATCACGAGCCTGAAGCGGTTGGATGCGTCGAACGAGAAAGACCTCCAGCAGGTCCATCCCAGTCACCCCGTCGTGGACGAGTTGGACGACCCGCTCGACCAGCACCTTAACCTGCGCCTTCTCTTCTGGGACCACCTTCAGGGAGGAGGGCTTCTCCACTCGAGCCAGAAAAAAGGGAGGAAGTCCAGTCGACTGACCCGGGGTCGGCTGGTCCTTACAGTAAAACCAAGTTGACTGCCCGCCCCGGACCGAGTCGGGAAGGATCATTGCTGGGAAGGTGCTCTTGTTCCTCATCTGAATCCCCAGCCCCCGCACATCTGGATCACGTGCGTCCTCTCATCACTCGGATTGGCCTTTTTGACCGATTGGGAGCGGCAGGTAAAGATGTGTTTGAAAAGACCCCAGTGCGGTCAACAGCCCAAGAAATTTTCACACATTGACACAAAAGCAGCCAGATATACTATGGTGTTTGGAGTGAAGTGGTGGAGCTGATCCCCAAAGAAGTTCAAAAAGCTCCGAAAGAAAGGATGGCAAGGCAGAGAAAACCCGCGATCAACGTGGGTGGCGAGGAGGACGCACTCACCCTCCCTTGGCTGCGGCTCGGTCTCGTTCCCCGGGAGCCGCGCCGATTTGTGGGGGATCAGTCCCCCCTCCACCAGGTCGTCGAGGTCATCCTGGCTGATCGTCGAGCGGATCGAGTCGCCCTGGATCCAGCCCGGCGGCAGGCCAGATCTCGACGAGGATCCGCCCCGGCTAGTCCGCTTGCCCTTCGCCTTCGTGGTCGCCTTCTTCGCGCGCTCCAGCGCCACCGTCTTCTCTTTTCCCATGGCGGCGGATCGAGTTCGAGCGAGGGTTCGGCGACGAGAGCAGGAGCGGGCATGGCGGAGAGGTCGAAGGAAAAAGAGGAGAGAATGGGAGCGCACGAGGCAGAGGCCCGGTCCGGTGCCTTTTATAAGGTCGTTCCCCGAGTGACTGACTAGTAGGCCCAGACGATCTAAACAAATCCCGCAACAGTCGCGCGCGCAGTACATGGCAAAAAAGGTGGCACGGAGATCGATGAGACTTGCTTAATCCGTCCCGATTACCACGGCCCCGCCCGTCTGGCGCGCTTCCCGAAATTCAAATCCCGCGAAATCCGCGAAGAGTAGAGCAACTTGTCAAACTGAAAACGTCCTCTACATTATCATTCGGAATTCTACTGTGAAAATTCACTTGACAAAAACCAAGAATGGACCAAGGCGACTGAAGAAGTTGACGTTGTCTCCTCAGTTCATGGCTCCAGAACAGGTTATACTCATAGCACAAAGAATGAGTCGGAAGCGTTCTCGACTCCTTTCCTACTCAAACCCTGATCCATTCGGGGGTTAATGACGAAGCTATGCACCTAGGGTAGGGTCATGGATCTGTCCAAAGATACCCTCCCCAAGGACATCTCCAAAAGAACCAGAAGCAGTCAGAGAGAGATCATCATCCACTCGACCATGAAGTTATGTTCCACTCGACAGCTTTGAAGATGTGAGGCCACTCACTCCGCAACGGTCGGGATTTAAGTCATAGCTTTAATAATCATTTATAGCACTTTACTCCCGACGTTACCAGTAACGCTTCTCCTTTATGAACATTGAATCATGTGTAACGGAGGGGAGCTGGGGTCCTGGCGCACTCTATATAAGCAACCCCCCTCCTCTGGGACAAGGGTTCGCACCTTTTGTAATTCACACGCATATATCCAGTCGACCGCCTCCGGGCTCCGAGACGTAGGGCTGTTATTTCCTCCGAGAAGGGCCTGAACTCATAAAACTTGCGTGTACAACTCCTCCATAGTTAGGATCTTGCCTCTACATTCCTACCCCCTATTCTATTGTCAGGCTTAGAGCCACGACAAGTGGCGTGAACATGTGGCGTACTAGTCAAACCCCATTGCTTTTAATTGTAATATATAATATTACAAAGAAAAAAATAAAAATATATAAATTAGGAATTATTAAATTGGAGGAGGCTGGAGTGGAGCAGCCCGAGGAGCCGAAGTTGCAGCTGCCGCCTATGCTGTCGGATTCGAGCATAGAGATAGCCGACATCTCCGACGACGGGTAGCAAGGTGATCGACGTAGTACGTAGGTTTATTTTAGTTTGCATGTCTTTGTATGGATTTAAAAATCTAGTATAAGATGTCCGGCTACAACTGTGGATATTTGAGGGTGCCCGGTCAGTGCCCGAGGACGGCGTGAACAGGTGACGTACTAGTCAAACCCCATTCCGTTTAATTGTAATTTATAATATTACAAAGCAAATTAGAATAAAAATATATAAATTAGGAATTATTAAATTGGTTCCCCTTTTTCGCATTGGGGGAAAACAAAAGGCACACGACAATACCAGGATGTTTAGAAACAAATTTGTACACTCAAACGAAAACGAAAACAACAAAATTGACAGCTGTGGGATTTGAACCCACGCCCTTTCGGACCAGAGCCTAAATCTGGCGCCTTAGACCACTCGGCCAAACTGTCTTTACTGTGATCGCCCTATTATTAATTTATATATTCGACTTGAATTGTTCAGAGGTACTTAGATGACATCCATTTAGGAGGCACGTGCTACTTCTGACAGCAGAATCTGGTTGTACAAGGAAATTCAGATCCCATGGAGCACCAATTGAATCTTGAGTCTCTTGAATCTTAGACAACCATGCGCCCATCTTATTAGTTATGTAGTAATGCATGGATTTAATCCGGCATAATCAAGAACTGGTACATCTGAAACCTCTTTTGGTTTAGTGACAGAAACGAACATGCGCCAAAGATAGGGAGCAGGTGAACAGTGCATTACAACTACTAGCCACGCTTGTCAACGAATGAAAAGGCTATCATATTTTCTTTCTTTGTTTAGATTATAAAAAAAACTTATTGGTGACGTATACAGTGTAGCAAGTCCAGACAATGGACATACCATGCTAGCGAATCTGTGTTGGAATGTCTGTTATGCCTCCCTTCAAATGAAACCTGGCTTCTTGGGCACAGAAAAACAGACCACATATTATGGCAGTTGCACCATGGTACATGTGACGAGAGAGAAGAAAACTTGTACACGATGAGCAGAAACAGCAACCGACACAGATTATACTAGCGATTTGAGCGCTTCTGTCAAATTTCGTTGTCGTCTCTTCTCCAAATGCAAAGGTGAAAAGAGCTGGCTGGACACGCCCAATCAGTGGCTATGTAAAACTCAACGTTGATGCGGCTTATGATCGGTACTAGTGGTTGGGGTGCATCCTGGTGCGCCGTCTGAGAGGAAGTTGGGACGGTGCTAGGTAGGATGCGTCCCTTCCACTTTCTTAACTAGAACTTTAAGGCGCGCGTTGCCGTGCCCACCAATTTTAAAGGTTGGATTACAGAGTCATGAAGAAGTGTTGGTAGTCAAAGAGAATGAATAATTTAGGGTAGAAAACACACATTGCGGACCATACATATGAATGTTTGAAAGATAGTGCCACCAATATGTTTAGAGTGCATATACATAGTTTTGAATGGGAGGCCATGAAATGCATGTAATCACAAGTTCTTACATACACGCAAGTTTATGTAATTAAACTGTGAATAGAGCAATAACAGATATGCTTAGTTTGTTTTTTGCACCCTTATTCATGTTTAGAAGGAACGGCTCATGTACTTGGGAATACAGAATCAATAGCTATTAGCAGACGTGTTTAGGTTTATGAGTTGATGTACGTTAATATAGGTAGATGGCGCACAACCAAACTTGTTTGAATAATTCCTTGCCAAAAGATTCAGTTTTAGAGACAACTATCGAGAAGAGAAATATAGAGACAATTGCAAGCATTAATACCTAACTTTCGTGTTAAAAAAATATTGCCTCTGTTCCTACATATAAATATTTTTAAAGATTCAATAAGAGACTACATACGGAGCAAAATGAGTGAACCTACACTCTTAGCTACGTTTATATACATTTGTATATAGTTCATAATGAAATCTCTAGAAAGACTTATATTTAGAGACGGATGGAGTACCTAACTTTCTTTCTATCTTTTTTTGTCTGCACCCAAAAAAGAACTTTCTTTATCTCGTGTCTCGTCATCACTTGTACAGGCTGATGGTATTTTTACACTTATTAAGGAACACCTAGGCGGCCTAGGCCCAAATTAATAGGAAAACCACAAACGAGGTGATGGGCTGGGCCTGTAGGGAACCTTTTTGCGGCTGATCGGCCCGACAAATGAGGTGATCGCTAGCTCACCTTCCGGAGCAGCGACCCTGACTGCGTGTTGGGAACGGATTGTGACGAGGTGAAAACGGCAAGCAACGCTCGGTGAACATTGAGCGATCTGTCCGTTACTATTGTTGATCCGACGGCTGAAGATGTTAAAACGCTGTGGTGGCTTGTAGGTGGTTCCGTTTTACTGTTTTGCAATTGCACTACGTAATGTTATTTTGTTAGACTCAAAATATAGCAATATGAAGTACTGATACATGCAAGTTCACGTCTAAAACCAGAGGCTAGCGACAGTCGATAATATATCTAGAGGCAATGGAAAATCACTGCTTGGGTCATGAGCGAGTAAAACGCGTCGGTCTCCTTGGCGCACTTGACCACCAGGATCCCCATGCCCTGGCCTTACTTCCACATCACCTTGAAGGTGTCATCGTTGGTGCATGCGTCATTGTTGATGCAGGCGTTCCTGATATACACCGGCAGGACGTCGCTTCAATAGCCATCAATTGTTACCACATGCTTTTTCAGCTATGAAACAAGGAGACAAATTGCATGAATATGACAGATCATGAGCCTAAAACATGCTCAAGGTAGTTTTTGTTTTTGTTCTACACAACTACACCTCCATTTTACTTTGTTTTTGTAGCATGTTCCATCTGATTCACCAAACATGTAGTCATCCTTCGTGTCACTCCCACCATTATTAATCACAAACTTATAAGCATAGTTCATGAGGCTACCGTTGGGAAACGTTGCATGGAAAACAAAAAAAAATCTACGCACACGCAATGATCTATACATGGAAATGCATAACAACGAGGGTAGAGTGTGTTTACATACCCTCGTAGACCAAAAGCAGAAGCGTTTGACAACGCGGTTGATGTAGTCGAACTTCTTCTAGCTCCGACCGATCAAGCACCGAACGTACGTCACCTTCGAGTTCTGCACACGTTTAGCTCGATGACGTCCCTCGTCTTCTTGATCCAGCAAGATGTCGATGAAGTATATGAGTTCCATCAGCACGACGCGCGTGGTGACGGTGATGGTGAAGTGGTCCGCGCAGGGCTTCGCCTAAGCACCGTGAGAGTATGGGGTGTAAACTGTGGAGGGGGCATCGCACACGGCTAACAATTGGCGTTGTGTGTGCTAGGCGCCCCCTCCTCGTATATATAGGTGGGAGGGAGAGGGGAGAGGCCAAGGGGCGCCCCAAGTGGGCTGAATCCCACTTGGGCTCCTGCCCTGGTTTGCCCCCTTTCCTTGTATAGGCGCGACGGGAAGGAAGGGGGAGGTGGCCCCCCCCCCCCTTTTCCTTTCTCCCTTGAGGAGGGGAAGGAAGGAGAGACTTGCCCTTCCCTCTTTTCTTTCCCTAGGGCTGGCCGACCTGGTGGAGGGGCACACCATCCCTTTGTGGGCTGGTATGTCCCTCGCTTGGCCAATTAAGCCCATATCTTTGCCGCAGGTGTCCGGAACCCCTTCCAATGGCTCTATATGTGCCTGATACTCTCCGGAACACTTTCGGTGTCCGAATACTATCGTCCTATATGTCAATCTTCACCTCTCGATCATTTCGAGACTCCTCGTCATGTCCGTGATCTCATCTGGGACTCTGAACAACATTCGGTCACCAAATCACATAACTCATATAATACTATATCGTCATCGAACGTTAAGCGTGCGGACCCTACGGGTTCGAGAACTATGTAGACATGACCGAGACACCTCTTCGGTCAATAACCAACATCGAAACCTGGATGCCCATATTGACTCCTACATATTCTACGAAGATTTTATCGGTCGAACCGTTATGACAACATACGTAATTCACTTTGTCCATTGGTATGTTACTTGCCCGAGATTCGATCGTCGGTATCTACATACCTAGTTCAATCTCGTTACCGACAAGTCTCTTTACTCGTTCTATAATGCATCATCCTGCAAGTAACACATTAGTTACTTTGCTTGCAAGGCTTCTTATGATGTGCTTTACCGAGAGGGCCTAGAGATACCTCTCCGATACTCAGAGTGACAAATCCTAATCTCGATCTATGCCAAGTCAACAAACACCTTCGGAGATACTTGTAGAGCATCTTTATACTCACCCAGTTACGTTTTGACGTTTGATAGCACATAAGGCATTCTTCCGGTATCCGGGAGTTGCATAATCTCATAGTCGAAGGAATATGTATTTGACATGAAGAAAGCAATAATAATAAAACTGAACGATCATTATGCTAAGCTAATGGATGGGTCTTGTCCATCACATCATTCTCCTAATGATGTGATCCCGCTATCAAATGACAACTCATGTCCATGGTTAGAAAACCTTAACCATCTTTGATCAACGAGCTAGTCAAGTAGAGGCTCACTAGGGACACAGTGTTTGTCTATGTATTCACACATGTATTTAGGTTTCCGATCAATACAATTCTAGCATGAATAATAAACATTTATCATGAATAAGGAAATATAAAATAACAACTTTATTATTACCTCTAGGGCATATTTCCTTCACCTACCTGCCACAACCAGCATTGTGGGATCTGTCACAACCGATTAGTTTCTACTCAGGAAGGCTGAGAAGAGAGCCCGTCGTGATCTTGTTTATAACTCCCATGGCACGTGTAGCTGAGAAGCTCCAACAAGCACCTGAATGACAGTCCAGACCACATTAACCGATAGTACGGTTGTGGGTTAGTAATAAGGAACGAGGTAAAACCGAAAAATACTTTAAGCATCTTATATCAAGGCACTTGCGTAAAACGAAACAATACAAGTATAAAGGAGTGACTTCATGAAAACAGATACTTGCACCTTCACTTCTTCTGCTGTTGTGATCCTAATTTGTAAAACATGAGTGCTCACACAATTCTTATATAGCATCTCTAAACTGCACATTTCCAGTATAGCCATCGGCAACCTAAAATAATCCCAAACCTAGAATTATAGATTGACGCGAGCATAATAATTTTTTTATAAGATTCTTATTTAAGGCGTAATACATAACTGGTCTACATAATAAAGCAGCACTTGTCTATTTCCATGGCCAAACCGCAAAAGCTAACAAAATGGTTAGAAGAATTCTCTCGTGTGGGACGCCTTAAAAAGCAATATCACCTACGAATCACACAAGGAATTAGAGCATAACTCTCTAGCTCTAACTTATTTATCTAATTTTCCAAGCAGTCAGTACTAGAGCAGGCACTTCCTTGATATATTTCACATTTGAAGGATAACAAAGTTCATGGGTCTACTATTGGGAAGAGCTGAAGGACTAAAAACCAGCATAGCTTGAAGGAATGTAGTCAGTAAAACTGCAAACTGGGCCTGCGAAAAACTAATCAGAGACATTTTTTCAACATCTTCTCTACCCGGGCTTGATTTTTTAGTACTGCAGGCAAACATGTTGCTAAATGCCTCTACTTCCTAACAAGTTATGTAATGGGGAGATTAGCTTGTTTGTATCAGCTTCTGCTCGCTTGCATGGATTCTATTTATTGGAGTTATTTGTCGTAAAAAATGCCTTGGTCATACATATCTAAGTACGACTATGCTTTTATGTAGTTGTGTGACAACATCTCAATATCAAAGTTTTAGTACCAAGGATAAAAAACTTTGTGGGTGTACTATTAGGAAGAGAAGTGATTACAGCCAGTATAATTTGGAGAAATGTAGGTAGTAAAACTGGAAATTGGGCCTGCAAAAAACTAAACAGAGACATTTTTTCAACCACTTTTCCAAGTGGGCACGATGATCTTTGCCAAGTATGATAGGCAAACAAGTTGCTAATTGCCAAGTGCAAACCAATTTATCTACCACCATTGTTACCTAACGAGTTATGCAAGGGTGGTTAGCTCGTACTTGTCAGCTTCTGCTCCCTAACATGGGTTCTAGTTAATGGATCACTATGCTTTTGAAGTGCTTATGCACCACATGTCAATATCTAAGCTTTAGCAATAAAACCAAACAAGTACACAAACAATAAAATTTGAACAGGGAATATAGATGAGCGCTGCAAGGTCAAGTGTAGAACAACAGATTCACAAGCATGGTGCTTACCACGCTTGCCCTGGTGCTTGACCATGGTGACGGCGCTGCTCTGCCTCCAGTCCAGTGCGTCGGGCACAGGAAGGTACATACTGTGTATGATGTACTTTGGAAGCTCATCTTTGTTGCGATGTGCATTTGAGAATAAAAAATTGATATAAGCAATTGCTGTGACGATTGATTGAAAGTGAAGCAAGATGGAAAAATAGAGAGCAGAGTAAAAGGGAAATAATAAGACAACAAAACTAAAGTGTCGTGTGAGTATGTCGGCAGATTGTTTCGCGAACAATTAACTAGTACAAACGTGTGCGCATGTGTATGTTGAAACATAAATGGAGAATTAGCATATGTTGTTTTCCACATGCAAATTAAATAAAAGAAGTTGAACGATCTATTGAACCAAAAATGAGGTCCATGGCATTCTCATTGACAGTTGGATTTCTAATGAACCTATGTAATTGGCAAATGAAAAGGAAGGAAAAAGAAAAGAGAATTATTAGCATAGGTAATTTGTTGGAAGTCTCTGAATAATAAAATGAGTTACGATCAGTTGTATACAATCTATCATGATACACACAAGAAGTCATAAGAAATGAGCTCTGAAATGTAAATAATCAGCATCACAACTAAAAGCGAGATAGTTACTCTGGCACTTGGGTAGACTCATAAAAAACTACTGCTGGCAACACATTTGAGAACTCATTTCTTAGCCTAGATTAGCCTAAATTAGCTTGGTCATTAATGTGAGATGCTCACCTAACTGGAAAATTAGTGTCATGAGAAAATCAAGAAACTCGACATCCCAGCTTCAAAATCGATCCAGAAGTCAATCAGGAAAGGTGCTGACCTAGGTAAGTAGGATGCAACAAGAACAATGGCCCCTAGCACAACAAGGAGAGGAACATCACATGCAAAAAACCAGTGCGACAGCATGGACAACAGCGTCGGAGTGACCCACAATATTTTCATTTTATCCATAGTGTGATGTGGACGCATCAACGCCTTGTATATTTCTTTTTAGCATTTTTCACTTGCTAAATAACCTGCTAGATAAGATATAATTATTTTAAACAGCTATAGAGACTATCATCATATCATACGATTAAAAGGTACATAGACACAAATATTGAGTTCAAGCATAAATTTAGTTAAACGAGGCAAAAGAGGACATTGATACTAACCCGTTCATTAGCCATTGGATACCGACGGATTCAACTAGAAAAAGGTAAGAAACCCAGCAGTATGTTGCTAGAACTTGTCCATGTACAGAACCTGCAATTTTTGTGTGGACACTATGAACATCATAAAGAGAACATATTCGCGATGGAGGAAAAATTGGGGGAAGAGGAGATGTAGGAAGGAGGGAGAACTGGAGACCTAAAATCACCCATAGTTTTTAGAGAATGATTTACGGAAGTGTGGGGAATGAGCAGCGGAAAGGTTGGGATTATATGGGCGTGCATAAATTGAATGAAAATTGCGAATCACCAATTGTAACTGGCCTGCAGTAACTAGCAGCCCGCGCATCGATTTTGTAGTAATGGCTGATTAAACTCTCAATCAATCAACCGTCATCGGATTGGCGATAGAACTTCAAAGGGAGAATGCATGTTGACCATTCTGCCGCGCCGTGCAACCGAATGGATCGAGTAAATCGAGCCGAATCCGGGCAAGGCCCTGCCTGAACCAACACGATCTCCATGGATCCTTTGCTCTGGCTCGACATCGGCCGTCACTCAAGTCGGTCGCCTCACGAAAAGGGATGGGAGGTACGCGACTCCGTCGATCGACACAATGTTTTTGTTTTGGGAAAAGAGCTGGTAAAGGCCCATTAGGCCAAGATTTATCATAGAACAAAAAAAATGACACCAGAGCAGCGGCCCATAACCGTTGGCGCTCGTTAACAGCGAACTGGGGCTGATTAGGGCGACCGAGAGCAAATCTGACGGTCACAAATGCGCCAAACTAAGGATTCAACGGCTGATAACGCTAATGGTCTGAGAGGGCAGGAAAAGTGCTCAGTTATAATGTACGAGTATGTATCTAAATGCTTTAACCCTAAAAAAAAACTGGACACCCGGGTTGCGGTACACACAAACACGCACCCTTAGCCCAATATTTAGTCATGCAAGCCCAGTATAGTTCAGAGAGCTCGGCGCAAAATGCAGCCCGTATAACCAGGCGACCCACGCATCCAAAACCGGGCGCGGCCCACTCTCGGGAGGCTTTATCTTTGCCCACTCCTGCACTTCCCCACCGCAGCTCATCTCTCGTCCACTCCAAACCCTAGCCTCCTCCTCCTCTCGCCGCCGCCGCCGCTGCCGCCGCAGCCGCCATGGTAACGCCTCGTCGCTCGTTCCTTCCCCGTCAACTCGCTGTAGACTTGATTCTTGTGCTTATCCATCTGGGCATCGTCCGTTGCTGTGTCTGTTCGTGCAGTCAGGGAGGAAGAAGACCCGCGAGCCCAAGGAGGAGAACGTGACGCTCGGCCCCGCCGTCCGCGAGGGGGAGCACGTCTTCGGCGTCGCGCACATCTTCGCCTCCTTCAACGACACCTTCATCGTAAGATCCCAAGGACACGCCGCCTTTCTTGCTGCTTTTTTGTTTGCACCGCGGACCTGAAACTCTTGCCACATCTGGCTTCGCTGTCGCAGCATGTCACGGATCTGTCCGGGAGGGAGACGCTCGTCCGCATCACCGGTAATCACATCTCTTCTTATATTTACCTTTACTAGTAAGGCGTGGTGGCTGATGTATACATGTTGGTGATTTGTTTCTGTTAAGCATCGTCTCGTACTGTTAGAGATATGTTCGTTTGGAACAGTATATAGTCAAGTTTCATGATTTGTTATGAACTTGGATGTTTTTAAGTTTTGTGTGCAAGCATGGCCCTTAAGATCCCCTCCCTTTTCATCCGTGGGAGCGTGTCGAGTCATAGCCATGCAAGATTGAAAACGAGGATCCGGAGAGTTCTTCTCCGGAACCTCCTCTCTTCCTGTTTTAGTTCGAGCTGTTTCCATCATTTCATTGGGTTTCTTGTAGTGTATGTAGCCAGCAGGCAGCAGCTGCTTTATGCACTGCTCATGCTGTGTTCCTCACTCCTGCAACTCTTTGTAACATTAGATGGAGCTGCCTAAATTCTGGAAGTGAACATGCTTGATATGACTATATTTCACTGAACCAAGTGCATATTGGCACTCCTGTAGTTGTATCTAAAAAATCAGCATGATGGTTGGTTCTTTGGAAAAACATTTCACTGAACCAACATTCGTGTTTGGTAGGTAGTATTGGTATTTTGTTTGTCAGTATGGCTTAATGTCCACCTTTTTCTTTAATGGAATTGATTCATGCAGAAACTCAATAGGGTATGAGCCAAATGTCCTTATCCGTTAACTATTTGATTATTCAGTTTGGGATCTGGATGCTGTCTTCTATTTATGTGAAAATTATTAGTTCATATGTGAGGTTATCATAGGTTAAAACTTGAGCGAGATTGTTGATCTATATTTGTCTTGCTTACTTCTTATGAACCACCTCTTTTGATCATGCTGTCTTCCATATTGAGTTTTATTTTTGATCCTATCGACCTTTTGTAAGCACCGCCCTTAAGATCGCCTCCCTTTTGTTCTGTGGGAGCGTGTCGAGTCATTGCTGTGCAAGATTCATATGGGGATCTAGAGAGTTTTTCTCTGGAACTCAACTTCCAATTTCATTAACAGGTGTCTTCATCTTTCCATTCAGTTTCTTGTGATGTATGGTCGGTATGAAGCAGATGCTCTCTGTCTTGCTTCTGCTGAGCTCTACACCCTTGCAACTCTTTGCCAATTAAAATGGAGACGCCTAAATGTTGGAAGAACATGCTTTCGTTTGTGATTACTTCTAAGTTACATTTGAAGATTTTAAATATTGGCTGTACAATATCTTCAGAACATTTCAGATGTCTTTTTGAATATAACATATCAGTAGTAGAAATATTCTATGTGTAGTCTCTTATTTGGTGGTTGAAGAAGTGAACTCAGTTCACTAAGGATTGAATGGTTTTTCTTGGCTATTTATACCTTTTTAGCTAAAACTTATATCTGCCATGACACTAAAGAGTGATTGGCTGTCGGTTCTTCTGTGATGCTCAACATCTATCAGTTTCTTTTTTATGTCTTATAAATTTGTGATTGTACTAAATAATTGCATTTTACAGGTGGCATGAAGGTCAAAGCTGATCGTGATGAATCATCCCCTTATGCAGCTATGCTTGCATCTCAGGATGTTGCTGTAAGATGCAAGGTACTAAAAAAAATTGATGTGGTTATGTTCAAGTATGGTGGTAGTCAAATTTGATGAATCTCCACTGATACATATGGTGATCTTCCCCCCTTGTTTAGGAGCTTGGAATTACTGCTCTGCACATTAAGCTCCGTGCTACTGGTGGAAACAAGACAAAAACTCCAGGTCCTGGTGCTCAAGCTGCGCTTAGAGCTCTTGCACGTTCTGGCATGAAGATTGGACGCATTGGTAAGCCTGTGATGCCCTTGTGTATGCTGTGCCGTGGCATTTCATCTCATTTGCTTCCGGGAAAAAACTATTCTGCCATACATTGCATCTGCAAGGCTTGTCTTCTTATTTTGTCTGGCAGTCAATAGTTCTTGAAATCGTCTGGTCACATGGCTGGCTTGGTTTTGATATGGACTGATGTTTTGCTTGTCCTTTCTGCATACTATGTTTATGTTATGATCAATGTTGATTAATTTTGCCTTGGATGCCAGTTACCGTGATTTGAACCTTACATTTTCCAGTTTAGTTTATGATATCATACAGCGGATTAATCCATGATGTTTTTTTTGTGTTGAGCAGAGGATGTTTTATTTTCCAGTTTAGTTTGTGATGTCATACAGCGGATTAATCCATGATGTTCTTTTTGTGTTGAGCAGAGGATGTTACCCCGGTCCCAACTGACAGCACCCGCCGGAAGGGTGGTAGAAGAGGAAGGAGGCTGTAATTCCATGCTCGTTCAAGAATGGAACAATACCAAGCTATCGATATCCTGTGTCTTGCAACTTGTTCTGTACTACTCCGTTTATGATGTTAAGTCAGATCTTGTGGATTTATAGATTTTGAGAGATATTGTGTTGCATGTTTAGAAAATGACCCTTTCCCGGCTTTGAATCAAGTGGTTGCCATCTATTATTACACTTCGTTTGCTATGGATTTACTTTTGCGTCTTGTTGTTGCTTGTTTCAATCATGTGTCTAAAAAACTTACATACTGTTGTAGCTTCTGTGTCAACTAACCTGCAGTTTGCTTGCTATTTTGATTGTGGGCTTGTTGAGTGGCTTTGCTAAATGGGTGGCGCATAAGATAGTCTACTTTGATCCATGAAATTGGCTCCCATGGGCCATGCAATACCCACGAGAATCACTCGCTCGCGTCAGTGACATCCTTAGCTCTCTTCAACCCTAATTTATCTTCACAAACGACCGCTGTGCTTCTCCCTGCTCCACAGGTGTCCTTTTGAACGTGCAGTTTTTCGTGTTCCCGTGCCTGACTATTATGGCCTTATGGGATGTTACTTGCATGAGGGGAACTCTGACAAAGTTATTGAACTATCGTTTGAATTCCATTCGTAGGGTCCTGGTTCAACTTAGACTAGCACCTCAAGTTAAAGGTTTGAAACAAATTTTACTCAATATATTATTCTCTGCTCTAATGGGGACGGAGGTGCCTTATATGCAGTAAAGTTAGTTGAGTACAATGAATTGAACAATCTCTTCACTAAATCTGTAAACAATACTATTCATTTGTAACAAATGAACCCAGCTCAATAGAGATGACAATTGGTCTAGCTTCGTGGGGAAGTGCATGGATGAATCCGGATACATATGAACCCACTTTAGAAAACACATTTTTAAATGGTAAAAATATCCGAAAAGATGACATGGGTATGTGTTCATGTTCTATGTGCTTGCATAAACTTTCACAGCTTTTTTCGTGACATGTGTAAAAAAGACAAAAAATTATGTCGTGAAACACTATTTAGAAGCATTGAAATTTGTCTTTTTCAGGGAGACAAAATTAAAAAAAAAACATTTTTTCATAAAACTTTGCAGCGCGCACATACATTTTTGAACATGTATGCATGAAATTTTCTTTTGATTTTTTTGAGATTTTAAAACGTACTTGAAATGCATTTTTTGAAAAGTGGATGCAAATATCCTTGGGTTCATATCGTGCCCATTCTAGCTTAGTCCGTATACTTAATAGATTTGATTCGTCTCTGTTGGACGGAGCAATCTGTGGGGTCAGTTGAACCTAATGAACTTGGCAAAAATTTCATTAGATGAACTTGGCAAAAATTTCACTAGATTGATTAAAAATTGAATTCGTTTGTAACAAATGAACCTGGCCCAATAGAGTTGGCACCATAGAACTATTGATCTAACATTGTCCGTGTCTGGCTAGGATCTCTGCTTGACCTATATCTTGTTAAAGAATTTTTCTCTTGCTCATCCAAGAATCTGTGTCCTAAGTAGGTGGGGACAACTCAAATGTTTGCTTTCAGAGTGGTTCAAGTCTTTCTATGTTAGCTTTGTGTCTCCTCAGCGACATTGTCTTGACGGTGGAGGTTCTCTTGTGTGGAATAAGTGTTCTCTTGGCTCCATCCCCATTCTGACATGATGTTTGTAGCCAACGTTAGAGAGCTAATGGTGCTTTGGTTTCTCATAAGTATTATTTTTCATACCGTGATCATATAGTCTTCTTCCTGGGTATCTCGACATTGAAGCAACGACTCGGTTATCTGCTTTAAGTGGATGTGTCCCCGATCAAAGTACTTTAATTGGTCTAATATTTTCACATTTTATGGTGGATCACTCAGGAGGCTATTTAGGCACTGTTTGTTTGAGCTTATGCTTCAATTTTTTCACTTCGGTTTAGGAGCCAAAAAAACTTTTAAATAGAGGCTTTTGTCTTATATTTGAGATTAGCCTTTTTTGTACAGCTATGATTTTGTATGATTTCACTATAGGATGCTCAGAACAAAACCGTGAAACGATTGACAGAGCATGAGAGCATGTTTATGTAACTTTGTGACCTTCAATGTTCCTTGTCTTCTTTTTTTCAATCTACCACAACTTTACACTCTTTTTTTTAAAAAGAGAGCCCCCCCTCATATTTCTATTAAAAAGAACCACAATGTCTTTGGTTACAACTATGAAAGTAAAAACGATCTAAAGCCACGATGCATGATCACTGTGAAGAAAAGGAGCCATCCTTCCTCCCCCTCCAAGCGACCACCTAAGACCTAACACCTCATAACTTTACACTTAATCTGTAATGTCAGATTGTTTGACTATGAAAAACCCAAATAATAAGTGCCACACACGTGACACGAAATAACATGGTCCAAACGCCTTCATTATCATCCATTTTGCCACATCAAACAAAAGACATCAGTGGAATGTTTTTGGTTTTTGGACTAAAAAATATTTCATTTCTTCAATAAAGAATCCAATTAAAAATCGTTTTCATCATTAAATCCGTCTCGACGAGATCTTCAAAACTAGATCTCATATTGATATGTTTCAACGACTTTTTTGGCCAAAACTTGCCATGATGTTATACTAAAATTGCCATAGTGTTTATACTAAAGTTGCCATGATATGTTTTATCTATATTTTTTCTTCTAGATTTAAAGGTACCATTGTATTTCAACTACTTCCACCGTAAATTTATTAATTGACCATGGCAAATTTTAGTTATTAACCATGGCAAATTTAATTAATGGATCATGGCAATCTTTAGTAATTCATCATAGCAAATTTAGTTTGTAGATCACAACAATTTTAGTTTATAGATCATGGCAATTTTAGTATTTCGACCATGATTTTTTTTATGAACCATGGCAAATTTTAGTGCATGTATCATGATAAATTTATGTAATTCATCATGGCAATTTTAGTTTTGGTTCATGGCAAATTTGAGTCATTGACCATGCATTTTTAAAGTAATAGATGAACGAATTTCTTTTTAGTTATGAACCATGTCAAAATTATCCATGGATCATGGCAAATTTTAGTAATACACCATGGCAAATTTAGTTTCTTAATTTCCTTTCTTTATAACATGTCAAAATTACTTTAAACGTAGGAGAAAAAATAGTTTAAATATATCATGACAATTTATGTGAAACAAAATGACAATTTTTAACAAAAAAAAGTCGTCGAAACATATCGATATGAGATCTAGTTTCGAAGATCTCGTCGCAACAGATTTAATGATAAAAACAGTTTTTCAATCAAAATTTTCATTAAGAGATAAAACATTTTAAAAACTGATAACGCAAACGATATCCGCTGACATCATCAGCTTCATCATTTATGTATGTATGCGGTGACGTGACGTGATGTGTGCTGATAGAGGCGTTTGGTCCAAAACATCGACGTCCATGAAAAAAGACTGTTAAAACGTTCAAAGACCAATGTAAGAACAAACTTGCAAGGCCCGAAAGTAACTTTGCGCAAGGCGTCACTCTCGCCTCAGGGACGTCGAAGGCATATGGCCAGGAATCCAGCCACCCAGGATGGACATGGATGGCACCTCAGTACCTCACTCACGGCCGATGTATGGCCACTTGGCCACTCTAGCTGCAGGGCCGGCAGGTTCGAGTACCACCAGTGGGCATATATATATCTGCCTATCTGAATCAGGCAACGGAAAAGTGCAGCCTCAGGAGCTCATGGCGATCTCCGGCTCTATCCAGTATCCACCCACATGTACTCGCATCGCGGATCGCCACTACTCCTACTACCTCACCAAGAAAGAAACTCTCCATCACCTTACCGAACCCCCATACACGTCCCTCGGAAATATATCATTGCCTTCCACGTCACATCGTCGAGGGCTGCAACTGCAAGAGGCCACATTGGGCAGGCACAACTGGCGTCACCTTTGATTTGATCTGGAATCCCACATTATCGCCGTTGCCAGCAAGCCACAAGCCGCTCGTCTCCGCGATCGGCCTCCCGAAAGGCGGATCTGGGACGATCGCGAGAGCCACTGGGCCACGCGCGCACCGCCACCGGAGCCCTGTCGGCGTCAGTGGCCGCTTCATAGACCGTGACTCATGCGTGCCCGTCACTTGCTCGGCTCCGGTGTGCGTCCGTCCACTCGTCCTGCATCTGCATGCGATCCTCCATTGCTCCAGGGCGGACGGACCTTTCCCGGCCGGCAACGCGTGCATGTGACCCAACGGAAGCAGCACTTCTCACGGCCGCGCACTGTTTCTCCACGCCATTGCCGCCCGTCATTCGTTGATCATCCACGCATGCACGCATCGAGGCTGGCCGCTCCACGTTGCCGCCGGGACGTACGGTGCGGGGGCGGCTACCGGCCGAAGGCGAAAGAGGAGGTGGAGTACCAGAACGTGCGCGTGCGCCGCTGGCCGTAGAGATGATTGGTGAGGGCGCCGTGTCCGCTGCAGTGTATCCATACATGGCGTCAAGCTAGAGTGGTAGCAACGGGACCAGCCTAGATTAGAACGTCGTCTACGTTTTTACAAGCCCTCTTGCGTGAACGTGAGTAGAGCACATCAATGGATAGGTTTTCGTGATTCGACATGATTCTCAAACGTCGCTGTTTTGCTGGCACTGCACTCACGGAGTGGCCTCTGATCGGACGCTGTCTCCGGACTCTTCTCAACTGCTCGCCGTTGCTGGAATATGGCCAGTTTCCTTCAGTTGTACCTCACGTTGCTGAACAATGGAGAGGATCAAGTTCAGTGGACAGTGCTGGACAGCTACGTAGCACGGGCAGACGGAGAGCTTCATCTTTGATGCCTGCTGCCACTTATTGTCTTGTCCAGACATGTGTGACGATAATATATAACTATTTCGTTCAAGAAATAATATGTAGCTTTTGTTTTGGCACACCCCTTTGCAACTTTGTACTAAACCAACGATAAGTAATATAGATCGGAGGGAGTAGCTATTTTCGTTCAAAAATATTCCCCTTTTTCATAATTCTTATCATGGTTTTAGTTTAAAGTGTACCGAAACAAAAGCACCTACAATCAGTTGCGACAAGTTTACATTTATCTTGCAACAGTACACATTGGAGGGAGTAGAACATATAGTCTTTTGCTTTAGCGCGGATCACCAAACCTTATGCAAATGTCCTGATCGGATCGTGTAGACACTTTAGTTATCCAACAGTGGTCATCAAACTTGTTCGGACCGGTCCGGACGTCCAAAATCCCGCAAAACCAACACCAAACTAAAAGGTTTGGAGAGTTTGAATGTCCACCATGTCGGACTCCGACAAGGCAGCCCCACCCAAAAGATCCTTTCTCGTCGCGCCCGCTCGTTCTAGAACCCTCTCTCCACGCGGCATTCATGCCAGTCAGAGCGGACATGACGGCTGAGAGTCGGCCGTCCACCCACCCGACATTCACACTGGCATAACAACTGAGAAGCCTACTCCGGCTGGTACTCACATTCAATCTGCCGCTCCGCCTACCCCAGCTATTTAAACCGGCCCGCCACACCCCAAAACCCTACCCCTCCAAACTCTTCTCCTACCGTCCGAGCCGCTGTTCAACCATCCCTTCTCACCCCTTCGATCCTCGTCCATCGTTCACTGTTTGCCATGGCGTTGCAACTAAATCGCACAAAGGTCTGCGGCATGGAGGCCCGATGCCAGGCATGCATTAGGGCCAATCCACGAGCTCTCCGGAGGAGGAGGAGGGCGAGCCTATGGCCATGATAGAGATCACCATGGAGGAGGCAGATGAGGACGATGGCGACCCCATGGCCATGGCAAATATTACCATGAAGGACGCGGATGAGGACGAGGAGTAGGCGCTTGCGTTAGTGGAAGGGATAGAAGACCAGTTCGAGACAAACGCTTAGCAATTGGAAGGGCAAATGATTGACATATGGAGGATGACTTTTTTGTCAGCACAATGTTTATCATGTTCATGTTGTATTCTTTTGATATTATTTTTTGCGAAACATACAGACACGCACACAGACTCATCCCTATGAGTGCTTACACACATACCATACCCATATGATCATTTATGAGAGACTAAGCAGACAAATCTTCAAATTGGCAAAGTCACCAGAGGCCCCATGTAATCAACGGGATGTTCGTATTTCACTGAACAAACACCGTCGGAAAGTTTGGAATAAATTCAGGAGGAAACTACGAGCACCCATGTCAAGTCTAAAACTCGAACTCGGATGGGTTTGTTTGAGCACAAGTAACCTAACAAACTGAGCTACGCCCATTCATCTTTCTTTGCGATATTTAAGGGGGTATGAAAATGATTTTAGTGATGGTGTAGCATATCTTTGTTTACATGAAGCTAGTAGCATTTCACTATATCCATATTGCTTGCTAATTGGTCTCTTCATATACGTTCGCCTAGTACATTTTAGTGAAATACAATACCACAATTCTCCAAAACCAATGAATTTGCTAAACCATGCAGTCTTGTATTCATCCATCACTCCCTCGTTGACATCCATAGTCCTTCAATGCACGCACACCACTTTTTGTAGTAGGTTGGTATCAATCCAATAGCACGTATTATCAAATCTCAGAAAGAAAGGTTTTGGCAGCCCCTTGGTTGCGATGATGAGGCGGTCCAAGTCATTACTTAGGTCTAATCGGCGTGAGAGGCTCCCCGCCCCCGCCCCGACCCCCAATCCAATTGGCCCAACTGACATATAGCAGTGGCATTGGTTGTATCTTTAAAGTGGCTCATGGACAAAATATGTCTAAAATTAATCGCTATTAATTGTCTACTTATTTTGCTGTCAAGTCTTTGCATTTGGGTCCTTTTTCTAAGGCTACTTCTGGTGGAGTATATCACACACTAGTACTACTTTTGCAGTGCATAGTATCTATGTTAGTATTTAGATGAACACATTTATTGTTTTGCATGGCGCACAGTGACACATCGCTTAATATGCTCTTCATTTAATGGCATTGCACCTCAACCAAATTGCCAAGTTAGCAACTTAGCATGCATGATACATTGATGCTACTACTTGCTATGATACCCCCACTTCGGGAGTCTGAAAGCCTTAGAAAACAAGGTCGAACATCCTAATCTTAATCTCACTTAATAAATTGTAGTTTCATTTTGCTTATTGTTATTAAGATTTTAATTTTAGGTAATGTAATTTTTACAGGAGTGATCTACACTTCTAAGTGGCTGATTTTTGAAAAAAATGAATTAAATAATGTAAACGTCATGGGTGAAGCTTGTCAGGTTGTAGGGTTTAGAGACCAGATGTAAACCCGGCGATGGTCATATTCACAAAAATGAACCTTTCCTTTAGTGATATAATGGCTAGATAGAGAGAGTGCAACCTTGGAAGCTAAAACTCGCCCGACAATATATATACTTTCCACCCATGCGCACGACAGAATATGCATAGAACTTTTATTGTTCCTACGGGCAAAATGATCCCTTCGTAGTGCACTTATACTACGTACAAACCTAGCTACATACGTACCCTCACAGACCAATCATGTTTCACCAGAGACCAATTTAACAGAACGTGAGCCAAATTCAGGCACATGTATAGGAAGCCTGCGTGTAGATATCCACCCTAAATTCTAAGCACCGTTCATGAGCGCTGGCTTCTTCATCTCCCACGCCGTGAGCTGTGACACCTTGATGTCCGCCTTGCCGTTATTGAAAACATGAAGGTGAGCGTTCTTGCCTAGGGCGAGCGTTGGATAAACCCGGGAGAGGATGCAGGTCCTGCCTCCTGCCCCGAAGCTCTCGATGACGGACCGATCGATCTAGACAGAGAAAGTATGGGCAAACAAAATCAGTACGAATGATCCATTTGTTAACTTATATATTGTATGTACGAGATGAGGAACATATGGTAGCCAATATCGTACCAGGCTCCTCAGAGATATCTTGCCCTTCGCTATGTCAGTATCAACAAAGCCTGCGAACGTCGGCTTGTAGAGGTTCGGGTTCAAAGATGACCTGCACCGAGCAAAGAAGCCCAACATTAAATCAACGCTAGCTAATGTGTGCATGTCACATGCGTGAGAAATAATGAATTTAAGGGAGAAATGAGGATCAGGAGATGTCATTACGTGGTGGGGTCGGAGCACATGAGGACCACCGGCTTGGTGCTGTTGATGTTGCGCGCGGCCTTGAACACCCGGAAGAAGACCGCCGTCTTCTCCTCCAGCTTGGACGAGGCGAGCACCCACAGACCGAAGGGGCCCACGCCGCCTTCCACGTCGGCACCCCTCACGCTGCACAGCTTCTGGGCGTCGTTGGCTAGCGCCGGGTCCAGCGCCTCCGCTCCCTCCAGGCTCGGCACCTCAAAGCTCACCTCGACGTCAGCCTGATGAAACAAGTTAGTCCGGTAATTAACCATGAACTCATCACCACACGCTTACAAAAGGGAACAGACATTATGTTGGTCAAATTAAAACGATCTATTGTTAGGTTGCACCAGTTCAGTTGGAGCCTAGCTAGATTGGAGGTGTGCGTGCAAGGCCAATGCCAATGTGCGCGTGACGACGAGTCTAGTTTTCTAAGCTGTAATGGACCGGAACAGAACGCATGACGCCGAGCTGAGGTTAAAGTGCAGGACAGGTGTAGTGAAATCTACGGAGTAGAAAAGGCACAAGAGAGTGGGCACTGCACACTGGACACAACTCGGATGAGAAGCGCGCCGGATAAGATAGCGCGGTCCAGGATAACACATACTACTGGCTGGGCAATATATTCTGCAGGGCCGGCGCCACTCAAGGCAAGGCAGTACGTACATAGTGATCTCGATCGCCTTTTGGTCCTAGACTAGAAAATGTCACCTTGATTGCACACGAACTAACTCAGAAAGGCACGCACGCTCACCTGTGAGCTTCGTAGCCCGGTGACCTCGACGTGCTCTCCCCGCTTCACCACCCGGTCCTTGAGACTCACCGGCTTTTTCGCCCTCAGCGCCTCAAGCTCCTCCACGGGCCACTGCATCAGCTGCCTCCCACTCGGGTCCAGCCAAACCTTCCTCGGAATCGCCTGAAAATATCACACGGATAATAACTGAGACCATGCATGCATGGTGCACATGAAAGTTTTTTGGTTACTACGTACACCAGCATATGATATGATTAGGCAGCTACCTGGATTCCGGCCCATCCCTTGGCGACGTCGTCGACGGCGGTGTCGGACTCGTTGGCCCAGCCCCAGAGGATGCGGCGGCGCTTGACGGGGTCGTAGAACGTCTTGGAGGCGTAGAAGTTGCCGTAGTCGTACCGCAGGTGGTGCTCGTCGCCGGCGGGGTTGTCCGGCACGTACCGCTCCGTCTTCCGGTCGTAGGTGCCGACGGTGTAGTAGTCGTAGCGGCGCAGGTCGAGGCTGTTCTTCAGCACGTGCTTCACCTTGGGGCTGGACGTGACGGAGGTGTCGAGCCCGTTCTGCCGGCCGTCCACCGTGACCGGGTACAGGTCCGGGCACTCCCACATCCCCGTGGGAGCCGAGTGCAGCGGCTTCCTCACCCGCGTCCACCGCATGAAGTCGCGGCTCCGGTACACGTACGCCACGCCGCGGGACGCGCCAGAGAGGGCGCCGATGAGCAGCCGCCAGTGGCCGTCGGCGTACCACGCGGTGGTCGGGTCCCGGAATTGGGTGGCGTTGATGCCGCCCTCCGGCACGATGATCGGGTTGCTCTTGGGCTTGACCCACTCGCGGAGCAGCGGGTCCGACTTGTTCTTGGGGAAGGCGATGTTCTGTACCTCGTAGTTGATGTCGCCGCGGTCGATGCCCGTGTACATGATCGCCGGCGTGCCGTCGCGCAGGATGGTGGCCGAGCCCGACCAGCAGCCGTACTTGTCGGACTTGATGCTGGGCTGGATGGCCGTCTCCAGCGCCACCCAGTTGATGAGGTCGCGCGACACCGAGTGCGCCCACACGATGTTGCCCCACACCGCCCCCTTGGGGTTGTACTGGTAGAAGAAATGGTACCACCCCTTGTAGAACATGGGCGCTGCATGCACCAAATTTCACCAAATCACAAGTCCAGTTCACATTCCCATGAAGAGATTATCTCAGTGAAGGTTAATGGCGAGCCAATTATTTTCATTCGTTAATGGTTTGTGTATGGGGCTGCGAGTTCACGAGCCATGCAGCATGCATGCATGCATGCCTGTATATGTGTTGTTTAGCTAGTATCGTATAATCAGGACGAAAAGGCGTTGCTGTTCAACGGGGTTGCAAGTTGCAGAACACGGATTCTTGTAGCAGATAGCATCAAATTGAAGACGCGACAGAGACGCGTGACAGGATATTAAAACAAGCGCGGGAGAAGGACGACGTACCGTTGGGATCTGGCGTGGCATCCGGCAACCACCAACATGATGATGATAAAAAAAAAACCCTCAAGTTAGAGCCAGTTATAAACCTTTGCAAATAAAATAAAATATATGCATCGTTATTAAACTAATCCACGGTATTAGGAGTAGGATACTGCTCAGGCCACACAAGTGCAAGCTAGCTAAAGCAGCTCTAGCTCACTGGACACCGGAGGAGCCCCGTGACCGTAGTCAGTTCACTGAGAGCTAGTCCTAAAGCATGGATGTTCTTGCTTCTTGTAAAGCAGTATAGTGGTACTACACAAACTGAGCACCGTATGACCTAGCTAAATTTAGTAACAAAACATAAATGGACACGATTACGAAAGTTTCTTGTATGGCCCAAGAAACTGACCACCCACCCTCCGCCGGCCATGCATGGTTTTGAAGTTCAGTTGTCCGAAGAGCAAGGACGTGCTAGTGCTACTACACACCGTTGGTTTCTTTAGCCATGCAAAAGAAGGAGGTCTGCCTAGCTAGCTCTAAGCTTCGCTCTAGCTCGAGCAGGAGAGATGGGTCAGTGGGCATGTACCGTTGATCCAGTTCTTTATCGGCCGGAAGTGGTACCCCGTGCTCAGCTCGGGGTCAAGAATCGAAGGCGGCACGTCGGCCGCCGCCGCCTCCGCCTCCAGGAGGTGGGTCTCGTAGACGACATGCGACGCCCCGGCGAGCTGCAACAGCAGCAGCACCGAGCATGCCCATGCAACTCTTCCCCCGAGAACTACCATTGCTCTCACACTGGGGCACAGAGGCCGGCGATGGGAAGAAGAACAAGTAGAGAAGGATCGATGTCTGTGCAGAAGCAGAGGCCAGGGGGGGTCATATTTATAGTGCGAGGCCGTAGCGCTGGGGCTATTCGAGCGCTGAAAAGCCTGAAAGTTTAAAGTTTGCAGGGTGAGACAAAAGGCCACGAATTCAGATATGAAGAGAGATTTTTCCTGGGGCATTATTGGATGATATAACCAGACAATTGGACATCATCTGATAGGGAAGTGCCAGTACTCCTCCTATATTTTCCTTGTTTATTTTTAAATGTTTATTTAGGACTTTCTCAGGTAGCTTCTGTGATGGAGGGAAATCTCGCTTTGGGCGTGAGAAATCTGTGGAAACGTTGGTGCTGCCACATGGCCGGCTGGGTCTGGTTGCTCGAGTGGAGAAGTGCAAGTTGGTTGTTTTTATTGGCTGCTTTTGAGAAAACAATGGCCTAAACTTGTCATTAGTAGTTACACTAGTTTTCACCTCCACCATACGAGGTCGATCGCCCGCTTGTCATCCGAGGCACATTTCAACCGCAGGCTCCTGGCCGGAGCAAGCGATCGATGAATTCCGGGAGTGGAGAACACGCGACGCTGATACGTTTTTCCACCATCACTACTACAGTCCGTGGGATACACCGCGATTGATCTACTTCACGCGCCACTTGCAGCTAGGAGTACTGGCTACTGAGGTAAGTAGTACAGAGGCACTGCTCGCGCGCTCCAGCTGCTCTCTACAGGTTTCACCCCCATCGATTGCCCCCGCGCGCGACTTGCATACATACATGCACTTGCAGGTGAGTACACAGCACCCGTACCAAGTGGCAACTCGCTCGCTGTCGTGGTGTCGGCGGCACGCGCCGGTGGGTCACCGCGAGGCACGGGCGGACGGGGCGGGCATGTAGCCAGCCGGTCGGAGGTCGGTCCAGATCCACGAGAGCATCAGCCGGATACACCAAATCTGACCCTCAAATAATCTCTTTCACCATGGGATATCTCAATTTAAAATCTTGAATTCATACTATTAAAAGCAAGTAAAACCTAATCTAAGCTGAGCTCGTCTGACTCCGTCGTGCCCACGTCCGACGGCCAAAACTACGCTCCTCAAAGTGTTGCTTCGATCGCCTGCGAGGTAGAGTAGAACATAGGACACGCACCACCTTCTCCAATGCTCTACTCTTCCTTGTCGAAGCACCTTCACAGTGCCGGTGAACGTGAGATCGATGATGGATCCGTCCTGAGAGGAACCGCCGACGTCCACCACGACGCGGGTGCAACGTCCAGATAGGGGTGCAATACGGCGGTGCGCCGGAGAATGCGATTCCGCCATGCCAACGTCCACCGCCATGAGGGCTGCCTCCGTCTCCCGCGTCTGCCGCCGCGCACGACGGGCATGCCGCGTCATATTTCCGTCAGACGATGCCCATGCGTTCAGCTCCGCCTCGACGCACCACTGAATGGGTTGCACGCCCGCCATCGTGTTCGGATGCCAGACGGACACATCACCTCCAGTGTGGCAGTGGCGACACACATTGCAGCGGATCCATGAGCCATTTGGACGGACGCAGTGGATCCCTAACGGAAGGAGTCTGAGCGCTGCCGTCAGGCGGCCTCCTCCCGGGAGCGGCGGAGCGCAAGCCGGACTGTCATCTCCTCCTCGAGGCCGCGTGTGATTAGTTTGGGGTCAATGGATCTGAAGGTGTTGGACTCGGATCCATCAGTGGCGGCGCCAGGTTCTAGAGGGTGAGTATTCATTTTGGAGGAGGGTATTCATTTTGCCCAAATCATCACTGTTTTGCAAAAAAAATCGCTTGTTTATATAAAATTTCAATGGTTTGTCAAAATCTTGGGTATTCAACCGAATACCTAAGAAGACCCCTGGCGCCGCCCCTGGGATCCATTGTCCGCCATGCTGGAGATCGCCGGATGGGAGCTTGAGTGGCAGAGTGGAGTGGCTAGAGTTTGGCCCGGGAGGCAGATGAGAACGGATATATATGAGTTGGGTGGGCCAGCGTGGGCCGGATCCGACGTGACAGACGCATCCGGTCACATCGGGGTCATCCTTTATCCGTTCTGTATTTGAGCTGAATATGAGGGTTATCGGTTAGCTCAAGCGTTTGAGACCGATTTGAGGTATGCGTTTAAATCAAATTTTTCCCGGCTGTGCTCTAAGTTTTGAAGCAGCAAAAAAGATCAACGGGAGCCGCGTGTAACACGCGCTCACTACTCCCGCGTCATTATGTGATTGCTTCTTCTCACAGCAGGCCTTCCCGTCATTACATGATTGCTTCTTCATGAAAAGATTTGCATCATTTATTAAATGAACAGTCAGTTACAGGATCCCACTCCACGCGATATGGCAATTACTTGCTTCATATAATTTTTTTCTAGTTTCTTAGCACCGGCAGTAACCCAAAGTCTAGCCTCATCGGTAACTATTTTGAGGAGGATCCAGGGCGGCGTGCTCTTATGCCTGAAGATTTTAGCATTCCACTCGTTCCATATTGTCGAAGACACTAACATGATGAGGGAGGCAATAGCTCTTCTGTTAGGATTTGTCATGTTAATTCTCTTATCTCACCAATCAAAAAGCAACTCATGAAGACGCCAAATGGTGGTATCCATGTGCATGAGCCTATATTTTGCGATGACTATGTTTCAAAGCCTCATGGTGAAACGGCATGTGTTCTTCTCACAACGTGATTACCACGGTATTTTCTTTAGTAGGGTATAAACTGCCACGGTGCGAGCTGCGAGGTGCTTGCGGCGATGCTTAACTAGGACGCGTGATTGGGCACCAAACCTGCTGTAGGCCGTGCCCGGCCGGGAGTATTGGAGGAATATCTGCTTGCTCGCGACAAGATAACTTTCTGTAGCAGAGAATGTTCCACGTGTTTCAGTTGAATATTTGTATTTCTTAATTTAGCTCTTCCCTGTGATGATTCAATCCAGCCATTAGACTAGTCATAATGGAGAGTAACTTAGAGTAGTAACATGCACATGTTACGAGTCTATGTTACTACCTCCACAGTGGATAGTAACATTATGTATTGTGTTATGCATCACTTTATTTATTAGGTTGTATACTCATCTTTTTTTAATATGTGTGATGTTACAGTACTAGCTATGTTACATGTCACATCATCTATTTTAACTAGATAAGTGTCATGTTACCATCTATATTATTCCCATTATGGGTAGTCTTAAGGTTACAACAATCTGCTACATGCACATAGATCTCATGGATTGGAATTGTCTCATTGCACCTAGCTCGTAAATGCGGTTGTGGCCTCGCTTCAAAATCAGAAATAAAAATAAATAAACGTGTTGTGCTATGCAGAAAAAGAAAAGTTAAGATTTTCCACGTTCTGAGAAGAAACAGTCTCTGCAAGTAATTCTCCGTGCTGCTAGCTAGCAAGAAGCGGCTCCATTTCCACATAAGAGCATCTCTAGCACATCTCAAATATCTTATTGAGGCATTTTTCCGATGGCTTTTTGGAACGGTAAAAAAAACGGCCCAATCAAGTCCGGTAAGAACGACCCAGCCTGTAAAACCTTTACGGGAGGCCCGTAAACCGCCTGTGATTCCAGTATATATGCCGGCTTTGGGATGTTCTAAGGTTCCCGTCCGCCTTTTCCCTCGTCCGCCTCCACCGCAATTCTTCTCCTCCGGCAAGAAATCGAACGAACTCCAGCTGCGATTTGCGATGCGGTTTCCCGCTGGAAGCTGCCGAAGATGTCGTCGGTGGGCGCCGGTCCGAGTGGCCTAGGGGGGAGGGGGTGGGGGAGGCCGGCCGTGGCGGTGGACCGCCATGCAAACATGGCCACGATGAGGAGGCCGGAGCTCCTCCTTTCACCCTTCAATGCTGGAATGGCGCAAGGAGCAGGCGCGCCGCCGCCGCGCATGATTTCACAGCGCCGGCACACAGACGTGGGACAGCTTCGACCGTCTTCACCTCATCTTCGATCCGGCGGTGCAGCGCCGAGCGGCCTGGTTCCAGGCGCCAGATACACAAAATCCGACTCCTCAAACGCCAACGGACGCGTCCGCGGATAGTGACCGGTCAGTCCTCAATAATCTCTTCCACGATCGGATACCTCAGTTAGAAACCTCGAAGCCATATTATTGCATGCAACGTAAAACCTAATATAAGAGAAGCTCGTCCTACTCCGTTGTGTCCATGTCCAGCAGCCCGCTACACCCCTCGAAGTATTGCTTCGGGCGCCAACGAGGTAGAGTAGGACATGGGACACACACACCGGCTGACGGGATTCGAGGCACCCCCATCTCTCATGCCATACTCTTCCTCGACCGAGCCCGGAATCTTCACGGTGTCGGTGGACGTGAGATCGATGATTGATTCGTCCTGGGAGGAGCCAGCGACGTCCACCATGATGCGGGTGCGGCGTCAGGATTTGTGCACCATACGGGGCGCCGGAGAATGCGATTCCGCCTCGCCAACGTCCATCGCCGCGAGGGCTGCCACCGTCTCCCGCACCTGCTGCCTAGCACGGCAGTCACACCGTACCCTATTTACGTTGGACGACACCCATGCGTTCATCTCCGCCTCGGCGCGCCAATGAAGGGGTTGCATGTCCGGCTTGACGTTCGGACGCCAGACGGACCGCACCGCCTTCGGTGAGGCAATGGCGGCACACCTGTGGCGGGGCCATGCGCCATTAATGGATTCCCGACAGAAGGAGTCCAGGCGCTGCCGTCGAGCAGCCTCCTCCCAAGAGCAGCGGAGCGCAAACCGAACTGTCATCTCGTCTTCGGGGCCGTGTAGGATGAGTTCGGGGTCAACGGATCTGGAGGTGTACGATTCGGATCCGCTGTCCGCCATACCGGAGAAGACCGGAGAGCACCGGACGGGAGCATGGTGGCGGAGTGGGGTGGAATAGAGTGGCTAGGTTTTGATCCATGGAGCGAATGAGGAGGAATATATGTGGGTAGAGAGAGCCAGCGTGGACCGGATCCGATGTGACCGAAACATCCGGTCACGTCCAAGACATTTTATATCCGCCCTATATTTAAACCAGATACAAAGGGTGCCATTCAATTTTGACGTATGAGACCGGTTTGAGAAGCCATATGATTTTTTGCTGACCGGCGATTGATGGGCGTTTGAAAGGAGTTGGTTTCGAAGCAGCAAAAAGATCAACGGCAGCCGCGTGTAGCACGCGCTCAGTACTCCCGCGTCAGTACGTGATTGCTTCTTCTCACAACGCGCTCAGCAGTATTTTTAGTACTAGTATGGTAAACTACCACAGTGTCAGTGCTTGCGGCGTTCGATGCTTATCCAGGGCGCGTTGATTGGACACCAAACATGCTGTAGGCCTATTATTGCTGGAATATTTGCTTGCTCGCCACAAGATAACTTTCTGTAGCAGAGGACTGTTCCACGTGTCGCAGCTGAATATTTTGCCTTTCTTAATTTGGCTCTTCCCTCTGTGATGATTCAGTCCAGCTATTAGGTACAGCGATCTGCTACATGCACACAGATCTCTTGAAGTGGAAATGTAGGAATGCTCCAAGTTCGTAAACGGGGTCGTGGCCTTCGCTTCAAAATCAAAAATTAAAATAAACAAACGTGTTGTGTTCCGCAGAGTTAAACGGTAAATATGCTATGCGCATGTAGTTGCTGTTTTATTTGTCGGCGTACGTATTCACTGTTGCTGTGGGGCTAGCTGCAATCTCTCTGCGTGCCGACATACCCTAATCCTAATGGATCCATAGCCTTGGATTTGTAGCTTTGTCTGCAATTGATCGGTAAATGTTGCGAGCAAGTAAAAATGGTTTATAGGGAAAGCTTTTAAGAAAATCGGTTTTTATCGCTGGCACTTGTATGCACACACACGCAGGGCAGTGTATGCCTTCGGTGTGCGTGCGCGCGCCGCGTACGTACGCACGCACGCACGCACACGCATGGGTCTTCCTTTGTAGACACTGAAAACGAATGCACTCTTTGTATGTACGGAGTGTGTTTTTCTTGTCACTTTCGCATCGCCATCTTGTACGTACGGCCGGCGAGGTCTCCTCACGATGGTTGGCAGTACTGCGTATGCTGTGAACAGCTACCGCCGCGCCCTTGATTGATTGATTGATTGGGCATTCGCCGTTACCCGTGGTCGGCAAGCCGATCGACCCCCTCCGCGCCTTCTTGTTCGACGACGGCGACGGCGCTTCTTTCTTGGACGCGTCCTCTCCTCACCGGTCGACCGAAAGCCGTAGCATGCAACTCCCCGGGCTACTCAAGGAGGTAACGCTTGGTCTATCGTCTATGGCTACCCTGTGGCTGTGAGCTATTACAGCGAGACAGCGATATTCTAGCTACATGCATGTTCAGATCGTTTCGCTCAAAAACTCGATCGCGTGAACGAATTTCGCGTCCGGAATCGGTTGACGCTCAAACAGATGTATCTAGCGACGCCCAAGGGGAGTACTTTCTTTGTTTCTAAATATTTGTCTTCTTAGAGGTTTCAAATGGATTACTACATATGAATGTATACATACATATTTTGAAGTGTAGATTCACTCATTTTGCTTCATATATAGTTACTTATTGAAATGTCGAGAAAGAAAAATATTTAATAACGGAGGGAGTAGAATGGAAATAGACAAATGCGCATGGTGGGAGAAGCGATCTGCCGCTGCTAGCGTCGGCCTGATGCATTTCGTTATCCCAAATAAAACAGTGTGCACGTCAATCACTGTTGATGTAGGGCCGGCGTCTGTTATAGTCCGATTTTCTCATGTGGCATTCTTATGTCAGGCGGTTGCGTGTCTCTGTCAGCTGCGACTAAGATGAGCCGGATGGCTACTTGTCAGGGAGCTGGCCGTACAATGAGCAATGGAGGGTGTAGTCGACCGTGGAAGGGTGCCATGCCACTAATTAATAAGTTAATTAATGAAGAAGATCCTGGCAACACAAGGCAGAGGCGAAGCCAGTAAAACCCCCGGGGGTGGAGGGGTCACAAGACGTCGGTAGCGCTGTTCCCGCCCGGTGTCAAGCTTCCAAATATCGGTCGACAAGCATCGTGGTCGACGCTCCGCTATAATCTGCTACTAGTCGACAGCGAGCCATCATTTCATTTTTGACCGAATGACAGTGGCGGATTCACACATATCGCTCGCATATACAGTAGATATTGCCTCGTGTGGAGATGACAGGATCTGTATAAAATATGCCTTCTGAGACTTCGGGTCGTTTCGGTTTAGTGAGCCAAGTGTTAATCTTTGACTTGTATGAGTGGGGGATAGATACGGAGAGCTCTTTACGGCACCCTTTGACAGTGAACACAAAACCGTGTCGGTTTCATTCTCATGGACAAATTTTTGGCCGAAAGGGACAGTTATTGCTATACAGCTTCATTATTTCCTCGAAGAAGTTACTGCATGTAATGAAGCCAAGTTGTGTTCTCCAACAAGAAAATGATATTAATAGTTACAAGCTTGATGGCAAAATGCGGCTTAATCTAATTTAGGCCCCTCTAGGCTCTACTCAAAGCAGACAAAGTTGAGATCATCTTCTGAACTTTACCTATATGATCGCTCACCTGACTCAAAATGGTTTCATGGATAACATGGAGGCTCATTTATTAAATAAAAAATCAACTGAAAAATGAAGTATTCAAAATTACTATTCTAAAAATCACGCCAAATTGAGTGAAGACAGAAATTAGACTGAAAACTGTATGAAATAAGAAAATGAAATCTATTTACGTTAGAAGTCTAGGATCACTCATGCAACCCAACAATATGTCAAATTTTAAAGATGTTTCATAATTCTATGTGTTCTTTCTTGCAATTCAATGGTTGCAGTAACTTATCTAGGATTTAGTTTCTTCAATTATACATACCCCCCTTGATCCGTACATATATTGTCTTTTCTTAAAATCTTTCCCAAAATCCAATCCTTTTACGGATTGAATTCAATGGACTCAGGCAAAAAGAATATTTACTTCTTTTCTCACTTATTTTGTAAGTCTTCATATTAGAAAAATGTTACTCGGCATTCCATTTTTCTTTTTGGTACATGCCCCCTTACGGTGTACAAAATATGTATTATTTAGTCTTCATATTAGAAAAATGTTACTCTTCAATTGTACATGCACCCCCCCCCCCTTACGTTTTTCCGCATGCCGGTCAAACCGCTTTGAGTAGGGCGAGGGATAAAAATCTGTTCGGTTCTAAACGTGAAATGCTGCCCTTTATTTTGAAAAAATAAAATAAAAATATTTAGAAGTTCTAGAAAACTTGGAAAAAACATATGTGGAAACTTGTATGTGTTCACTATGGATCCATAAAAGTTTGTTTTGAAAAAAAAAAGAAATTTGTAAGTTGTACAGAAAAAAATTGCGTACCAAACAAAAAAGAGGGCCATTTAATAATACATATTTGTCTTTTCTTTGTACGTCATGTGTGAAAGTAAAATGTTGCGAAATTTTGCATATACATAATATACGTGTGCGTGTGTGTTTACAAAAAAAAATAACTTTTTTTGTGCTGTAGAAAATAGTTTTTTTGAAACTGGCACCATGTTCCCCGTGCACAACTTGCAATTTTCGTATACACATAGGCCTATATGTGTAGTATATACATACACATTTTTCATGAAATATATATATATGTTAATATGTGATGTACACAAAGAAAATAAATACATAGATAAAAATGGATTTTTTTCTTTTGTTGGGTAGCATGGAAATAATCATATTATTGGATTAAACTTTACAAATACATAGAAGACATGTATGTATTTGTATATCTTTTATTTGTTTAACTGTCGAATACATTTGGATTTGTTTTTTAAAAACTCCGTAGACCGTTCTACAAGACGCGGCTCTCATAAGTTGTCTGATTTCAAAGTTAAGATAAAAAATGAGACCCAGTAGTAGACCCAGGCGCATTTCCCAATATTGGACGTGGTAATCATTCTTATATAGTACTACTTGGTTGGCTGTCACATGCTACACGTAGGCTAACATTACAACCGTGCGTTGCTATCTGAGTGCTGAAAGCGGTCTGCACCTCGCCCTTAATTCTGTACTAATGCTAGCAAGGAAAGTTACTGATTGTAGGTGAAATGATTCGGCAGGCGGCTAAAGTGTCCCGCCTGCGACGACTCTACAAGCAGAAGCGGTGCCTGTTGAGTGTGAATGACGGGGAACTTTCGAAGGCACGCATCGACACCCAGCGTCAACTTGGCCTCTGTGTTACTGTTGGAGGGGATGTCTTTTTACCCATATCGTCCTTCGTGCCCTCAATTATACGCCTCAACTTTCAACCCTTGTCCGTTCGTTTTGGACTAGCGCCACGCACGCACGTTCTCGACACATTCTCCGGCTCCTGCCGAACCAGACTTCCACCGCCGGCACGAGAGCGAAGGGAGGAATCGTTGATCGCTTGCCGTTTCTGCCGCTTTGGGTTTGCTTACTTTACATCATATTTATTACTAGTTGTTGCATCGTGCGCCGCTTCCGTTCTAGGACAAAGGAGATGGTTTGTGCGCACAACGGTGCTAACTCGAAGGGTTTTTATTATTTATGTCACTAGTTATGTTTCACTACTCAGTTTTGTCATTAGAAATTACAACTATTTAAAAATGTCATCGATCCGTAAGATGCTTGCTCAAGAATGTCATTAGATATTTTAAAAATGCCATCATTTCGTTAGATGCTTGCTCAAAAATATCATTAGACATTGTTATTTTCACGTCAAACCCGTTAAGCATGTTATATGACAAAAATAAGTCTAGACCCATATGTCGATTTTCTCTATCTCACAATGATAAGTGTGGCCCCGCTTGTCAGGAGTAAACAAACAAATAATTTTACAGGAAAATAAGAACATTGTTGGGATCAAGTAGGCCCCACACTTTATTGTAGTGAGATAGAGGAAGAGCTGACATGTTGGTCCATAGATATTTATGTCATTATAACATGACAAAAGAGATTTGAGTCACAATAATGATGTCCAGTGACATTTTTGAGCATGTGTCTAACAAAGCGATGGCATTTTTGAGCGGTTGAAATTCCTAATAGCAATACTGAATAGTGGGACACAACCGATAGCATAAATGATAAAAAAACCATTAAACGAAAAATCAAATCTTGATTCATTGCCGTCAAGCATTTTTGAGCGGTTGAAATTCCTAATAGCAAAACTGAATAGTGGGACACAACCGATAGCATAAATAATAAAAAGACCATTAAACGAAAAATCGAATCTTGATTCATTGCCGTCAAGCATTTTTGAGCGGTTGAAATTCCTAATAGCAAAACTGAATAGTGGGACACAACCGATAGCATAAATGATAAAAAAACCATTAAATGAAAAATCGAATCTTGATTCATTGCCATCAAGGCATGGTGACGGTCACTGGGTACCACAGGCCGAGACGGGTTTTACGTGGGCATTACCTAAACGGCGCCTTAAGCGCCGTAAGATGCTTGCTCAAGAATGTCATTAGATATTTCAAAAATGCCATCATTTCGTTAGATGCTTGCTCAAAAATATTATTAGACATTGTTATTTTCACGTCAAACCCGTTAAGCATGTTATATGACAAAAATAAGTCTAGACCCATATGTCGATTTTCTCTATCTCACAATGATAAGTGTGGCCCCGCTTGTCAGGAGTAAACAAACAAATAATTTTATAGGAAAAAAAGAACATTGTTGGGATCAAGTAGGCCCCACACTTTATTATAGTGATATAGAGGAAGAGCTGACATGTTGGTCCATAGGTATTTATGTCATTATAACATGACAAAAGAGATTTGAGTCACAATAATGATGTCCAGTGACATTTTTGAGCATGTGTCTAACAAAGCGATGGCATTTTTGAGCGGTTGAAATTCCTAATAGCAATACTGAATAGTGGGACACAACTGATAGCATAAATGATAAAAAAAACCATTAAACGAAAAATCGAATCTTGATTCATTGCCGTCAAGCATTTTTGAGCGGTTGAAATTCCTAATAGCAAAACTGAATAGTGGGACACAACCGATAGCATAAATAATAAAAAGACCATTAAACAAAAAATCGAATCTTGATTCATTGCCGTCAAGCATTTTTGAGCGGTTGAAATTCCTAATAGCAAAACTGAATAGTGGGACACAACCGATAGCATAAATGATAAAAAAACCATTAAATGAAAAATCGAATCTTGATTCATTGCCGTCAAGGCACGGTGACGGTCACTGGGTACCACAGGCCGAGACGGGTTTTACTTAAGGCGCCCCATAAAGGTCAACCTGTAGAAGGCGCACAACATAAATGATAAAAAAAACCATTAAATGAAAAATCGAATCTTGATTCATTGCCGTGAAGGCACGGTGACGGTCACTGGGTACCACAGGCCGAGACGGGTTTTACTTAAGGCGCCCCATAAAGGTCAACCTGTAGAAGGCGCACAGCATAAATGATAAAAAAACTATTAAATGAAAAATCGAATCTTGATTCATTGCCGTCAAGGCACGGTGACGTTCACTGGGTACCACAGGCCGAGACGGGTTTTACTTAAGGCGCCCCATAAAGGTCAACCTGTAGAAGGCTCACACCCCTCTCCCCGCTGGGCCGACCCATTTCCTTATCTGTTTTCTACAGGATTCGAACACGGGACTTCTTTTGTTGAGCGTAACTGCACCAACCAACCAGCCGCCTCCAACTTATATGATATATTACATCGTTTTTACTTCTTGTCTTCTTTTCTTTTTTTCCTTTTTCTTTCCTCTTTCCTCTTTTCTTTTTTCTCTGTACCTTTCCTCAAAAAATGCGTGAACTTCTTTTTTCGAAAGTCGGTGAACTTTTCAATTTTTTTATTTTTTTCGAAATCAATGAACTTTTTTCAATTTCGATGAACTATTTTACAGAAATAAATTCAATATCTTTTCAAATTCGATAAACTTTTCTAATAAATCGATGAACTTTTTCAAAATCCATAAAAAAATCAAAGTCAATGAATTTTTTAAAAAACTAATAAACTTTTTTTCAAAATCCATGATTTTTTTTAAATTGATGAACACTTTTTACAAAATTGATGATCTTTTTTTTAATCAAAAATGTGAACTTTTTTACCAAAATGTAAACTTTTCTCAAAATTGTGATTTTGTTTAAAAAATCAATGAACCTTTTCCCGAAGTTGTGAACTTTTTTTAAAACCGATGTTTTTTTTTGAATATGTGAACTTCTTTGGAAAATCTAAACTTTTCCAAATCAATGTTTTTTTCTAGGTCGTGATTTCTTTCTAATTTGTGATTTTTTTTGAAAGAAAACAACAATTTTCTAATTTGTATGTGCAATAAAAAGCGCGGGTACAATTATTCTTAAATAGTTCATGCTAGAACATTTCACAAGTGCCTGGCAGCTCTAGTTGTTAGGCATCCTCCATTCGAGGTAAACAATGCAAGTTCGAATCCTTGCGGGATCGACTTCTTGCGGTTTTTGTCGTGCAATAAATTCATTTTTTTCGCTGCACTACGCAGTTGTGGGCCGGCCCACACTAGCGAGCGCGTGAGCTCCGGTTTGGTTCGGCGGCGCTTAAAGCGCCAGTTAGGAGCTCCCTTCTATGTGGTTCGGGTGGACACTCCTCCTTCGACCGAATGGTGAAACTAGTGATTTCCAGTAAACCTGTCCATATGGGTCGTGCTCACGGGAGAGCACTCGGGCAAGGATTTTCAGCCTTGACCTGGCCAGGCACGGTACGTGAATAAAAGGATTGGGGCAGCCTCCGGCCCACCACGAAACAAGGTCGGTATGCCAGGATATAGTTATGGTCAATACTGACCCGATCCTTTATACTTCTTGTAATTTTCTAATTTTTAAGATGTTCTTGTAATTTTTTTTAATGTTTTTGATTTTTTTTCTTTCTTAAAAGAAGTCCCGGAATAACGCTGGCCGGGCCGCAATCATGTCGTGCTAGACGACATTTATACTCCGCGTGTCGCGCCGGTCTCCGAGGTCAGGCCTTTGAGCCTACACGACCCTTTTATAAGAAGGCCGACACGGGCCATGCCGTGCTAGGCCTTTTAACAGCCGACCCAACCCATGTGGTCATTACTGATTTCAAGCCACTTCATATCTGGCGCTTATAGACCCAAATAAAGCGTTACACATAGAATGCGCACACACCCTCGTTCGCTAGGACATAAGTAGGCTACTGGCCCAATATATCCCCATTAGTTTTGGAAACTTTATAGAAGGTTCCATCTTCTTTTTTATTGGTAATTTTTTTAAAAAACTGGTTTTTATTGGTGGTTTCTTCGTGTTTTTCTTCTTCTTTGAAATTCTTGGACTTTTTAAAAATTAGAATAAATTTTCAATTTTGATTTTTAGGTTCATGTGCATTTGTTAGACCCGCATCCTTTTCCAAACTGGTAAACATCGTTTCAACAAAATTTGAACTTTTTTAAATAATCAGTGATCTTTTTTAAAATCTGCAGTGTTTTATTGAATTAGTGAAAAAATTCCAACCTGAGAATATTTCAAATTTATGATCTTTTCAAATCCATGAACATTTTCAAAATCACAACCTTTTTCAAATTTGCAAACTTTTGTCAAACCTGTGAATTTTTTAGAATCCATGAACTTTCTTTAAATTCATATTTGTTTCAATTTTCATGGTTCTTAAAAGTCAATGGTCAACTAGTCAACGGTTCAACCGAGCAGTGTGGGAGCAGCTATGGGGCCAGCCCACGCGAGCGGGCACGTGAGTGCTCTCTTGCTAGCGAAACATATGGAGGAGGGCAAATCCTATTTGGCGCTTCAGGCGCCTGTTAATGTGCATTTTGTTAACGGGCGGCTGCAGCGCACACCACATCACGCGCTGGGCCGGCCGATCGAAAAGTTTTTCTTCACGTGTTTTAATCTAAAAAATAAAAAGCACTGCCACCAAATCTAACCCACGACCTCCTGCTCAAAAGAACACGCGACAACTACCAGGCCACTGACCAACTTGCACACTCTATCTTCGTGTTTTTCTTATATTCGTTTGTGAGTGTGTTTTTCTTTTTCTTTTTTCTAGTTTTTTACTTTCTGTTTTATTTTTTTCTTAAATGCGCAGTTTTTAGTTCGTAAACCTTTTCGTTGAATTTGATGATTTTTTTTCATTTTTCGATGAACTTTTTCAAAAATTCGATGAACTCTTTTTCTCAAATCGATAAATTTTTCCATTTTTGGATGAACTTTTTTTGAATATCGATGAACTTTTTTCATTTTGGATGAACCTTTTGTTGAATATCGATGAACTTTTTTAAATCCGGTGAACTGTTTGTGAATATCGATGAACTTTTTTCAAATCTGATGAACTTTTTTCAATTTTGATGAACTCCTTTTCAAATTGATGAACTTCTTTTAGTTTGTGAATTCTTTTTTAGATTTCCCTTTGCTTTATTGAATAATTTATATAGGGTATATAATACTACTATATGTTAATGTCTGTACTAAAAGAAGGGACACATAGGATTATTTCCTAATACTAATCTACAAAGCTTCGCCTGGTCTATTGGTGAAGGCATGAAGCTGTATACTTTGGCATGCGGGGATGGATTCCCACATCGCCCCAATTAACATGTTAAATTTTTCGTTCGTGCTTTCTTCCAGCAGGTTGACTGGGCCGGCCCACTACATGCCGCCTGCATATTTCAAAATATTTTTGGTACATAATGTGGAAGTGGACTGTCGTTCCTAGAAACAAGGCTCGTGCCACTCAAAGGCCGAGGCCTTCCTCCATAAAAAGAAGGCCCAAACCGACCCTATTTTTTATAGTAGAGTCATAACATTTTCGCTATGGCCATATATCGTTTGCTGCCATGACATCATACGCTTGCCTTTTTTTTGAGATTAACGTTGCCGCTTTATTTAACAATACCTCGGAATGTCATCCGAAATTACATCAAGAATAAAATCTGGGGGAACCCCAATCCAAACCTTACAAAGACTATCACCGACACCTACTTTAGCTAACTGATGCGCGGCAACATTTGCGGACCTGCTAATCCACTCGACCCTGAAACTATCAAAAGATTGCAGCACCATCTTTAATTCTTGAATCCACGAACCAACAACAGCCATGTTTTGCTTCGGGTCCTTAAGCATTTGCACCACCGCAAGACTATCCAGTTCCACATGCACTTTGTCAGCTCCTCTGTCCACCGCCAGCTTGAGCGCATCTCTGCATGCCAATATCTCCACCGTTTCTGGGTCAACTTGGTGGGGAAAGACGCTACATGCCGCTGCAATGAACGCCCCCTGATGATCTCGCAGCACCACACCTCCACCCCCCTGTTCCCATGTTTCGCTACTGCTCCATCAGAATTGACTTTGATCCATCCCAGTTCAGGCAGTGTCCATTTCTCCATGATGGTAGCTTTGTCCTGGCGCACCTTAGGCTCATGTGTGCTCTTCCATTCCTGCATGTAAGCCCAAACAGATTCTACAATTTCATGTGGGGGAGCGATTCTTCTACCATCCCTTGCCTCGTTCCGAGCCAACCAAAGACCATAGACCGCATGTATCATGGCTTCCTTCTCGTCGTCGAATGCCCCCGAGAACCAGCTCAGTAGCCAGCGAGACAAAGCGCTCTGGGAGTCCATCGGGATCGGTGGGGTAGCCACCAAGACGCCCTTTTCCGAACGCAGCATCTGCCAGAACTGGAAAGAATGTTGACAGGCCCAAAAGCGATGATGGATTGTTTCTTCTCTCCCGCAAGCAACACAAAAAACCCCCGGTTTGATTCGACGACGATATAACTCTGCACCCACTGCCAGTCCATTCCTTATCATCCTCCAAACATGAATCTTTGCCTTAGCTGGCGCATTGGTGTCCCAAAGAGCGAGGTAGCCCTTGTGTTTGTTGACCGTAGTTGAGGGTTCTGGCTGTCCAGTCCTCACTCTCCTCATCGCCATGCACAAGTGGTACGCAGACCTCACATTGAACACACCATTTTTTGTATGATTCCATGCTAAGTAGTCCTCCGTGTTCGGCCCTCCAATGGCTATTTGTTTTATATCACGCGCATCCGATGGCGTAAACATAGCATCCACTCTATTATTATCCCATGACGAGCCTGATTCATCCAATAGGTCCGCAACTCTGGTCATGCCATGGATATAGACCTGTCCAAGCGGCTTCATCTCCCCTTTCCTAGGGATCCAATTGTCATGGTGGATCATAACCTTTGAGCCATCACCTATCCTCCAAACAAGGCCATTCCGCAGCAAATCTCTCCCGAATAACACACTTCTAAAAGTATAGGAAGCATTGGAAGGACAAGTGGCAGTAAAAATTGTGTTATCCTTATAGTATCTAGCCTTGAGGACCCTAGCCACCAAAGACTCCGGAGCCGTGAGCAACCTCCAAGCTTGTTTTGCCAAGAGTGCTTGGTTGAACGCCACCGGGTCGCAGAAACCCAGTCCTCCATCTCTCTTTGGTGCACACATTTTCTCCCAAGAAATCCAATGCACTTTCCTTTCGCCATTCATTGCACCCCACCAGAATTTTGAAGAGATCGAAGTCAGGTTCCAGCACGTTTTGTTAGTGAGGTGAAAATAACTCATGGTGAAAGTAGACGTGGCTTGGAGTCCAGACTTAACCAGCACCTCTCTAGCTGCTTTAGACAAGCATTGCCCCTTCATACCTGTCACTTCTCCTTTTGCACTTTCTGTGATGTACTTAAACGTCCCCTCCTTGGATCTGCCAACCAGTGTCGGTAGTCCAAGATACTTCTCACTAAGGGCCTCTGAGTGGACCCCTAGGACTTGTTTCACCTCAGCTTTTAACCCTTCCTGGCACCCTTTCTCGAAAAAATAGAAGATTTATCCAGATTAACTTTCTGCCCTGAAGCTCTCTCATAAGTTACCAGGATCTCCTTGAGAGCCTCCATGTTCTCCCTTGATCCCTCCAAAAAGACAATACTATCATCCGCAAATAAAAGGTGCGTGACATGGGGGCCAGTGCCCCCAAACGCTACACCTCTGATCAGACCATCATTCTGCGCCTTTTTAAGAAGGGTTGAGAATCCTTCCACACAAAATAGGAAAAGGTACGGAGATAGCGGGTCACCTTGTCTCAACCCACGAGATGGAAGAAAACTTCTAGAGCAACCTCCATTAAGCTTAACGGAGAAGCTCGCCGTGGTGACACATCGCATAATCATAGCTATCCAGGTAGGACCAAAACCATATCGTACCAGCATATTCTCAAGAAAAACCCATTCCACTCTATCATACGCCTTCATCATATCCAGCTTGACAGCACACAAGCTCTTCTTCCTCTTCCTGGTCCTTATCGCATGCACACATTCGTAGGCCACCAGCACATTATCTGTAATTAATCGCCCTGGCACAAAGGCACTCTGTTCTTCAGAGATCAACACTGGGAGCAACACCTTAAACCTATTAGCTAGAACCTTCGTGGCCACTTTATAAAGCACATTACAGAGGCTAATTGGCCTGAATTGAGAAAGTAGCTCCGGTGAGCTAATTTTTGGTATCATGACAATAATTGTTGCATTAAAATCCTCCGGTGTCGCGGCCCCGTGCAAGAAATCCCGAACCGCTTCGCACACCTCCTTGCCAACCAACGACCAGTGCCTTTGGTAGAATAATGCCGGTAGCCCATCCGGCCCCGGAGCTTTATTGGGTCCCATTTGGAAAAGAGCCTGCTTAATCTCATCATCAGTAATCGGTGCAGTCAGCTTCGCGTTCATGTCCTCACTAATAACATGAGCTATGTTTTGTAGCAAGGTATTAGCCCCAGATGATCCATTTGACTTGAAAAGCTTCTCATAAAATGACGCCGCCAACTCGCGCATCTCCTCGTCCACCACACACCACGTCCCATCTTCCCTACGTAGCACTCTAACCGTGTTCTTTCTCTTCCGATGGGAGGCTCTACTTTGGAAATATTTAGTGTTCATATCTCCCGCTTGTAGCCAATCTATACGTGACCGTTGTCTGTACATGATTTCCTCCTGTTCGTACACCTCCCGTAGTCGCTCCTCAATTCCACGGACCTCCAGTGAGTGTCCGGGCGATCCTGCCTTAGCTTTAGCATCAACAAGCTGTCCTTTCAGCCTTGCTATTTTCCTCCGAATCGAACCAAAGACCTTGCGAGCCCACTTCTGCATACTGCCTGTGAGCAAGCTAAACCGCTTCCATACTGCCATTAGAGACCGGTCTCCCGACTTGTTCGCCTCCCATGCATCAGCTACCATTTTATCATACCGTTCATGCTTCGTCCATGCCTCCTCAAACCGGAACGGCCTTCCTCCCATTTGGCATGCCCTCAGAGTTGTCTCCAGCGCACGCACCAGTAGTGCTTGATGATCGGACTCCTCATCATGATATGTTCAACTAGTGTTTCCGGGAATAGATCTAAAAATTTCTCATTGCACGTAGCTCTGTCCAACCGTACCTGGATGTTTTCTTCCCCATCCCTCTTGTTATCCCACGTATACTGGTAGCCCGAGAAGCCCAGGTCAGACAGTCCACAGTCCCTGAACTCCTCCATTTGGTTGAAACACCTCAAGTTTCCTCCTTTTTGATCAGTGTGAAATAGCGCTTCATTGTAATCCCCCGCACAGACCCAAGGGAGATCATCTTGTGCACACAAATACCGAATAGCATCCCATGATTTCTTTCGCAGCTCCATCCTAGACTCCCCGTAGAAACCAGTGAATCTACAGGTTTTGCCCTCCCAAACCATCTCAGCATCGATGAAGTATTGACACCATGGCCGAACTGTCACTTTAACCTCGTCTACAACGTTCACATCTGGGAGCGTTAGAAAAGCAGAGGCGATAGAAAAAGTAATTGCGGAAAACATGATTCGAACCCGTGCGCCAGCGTATCGTATTCGGCCGAAGGAAACGACAAAACAACCACTGCAATAGGACCGCTTTGCCGTCTACAATCCAAAACCAAACCTACTTAATACTTCTTCTATTACAACACATAAATTCTAGACACATATAAATCATTTCAAAAAAACAAAACGTAAGTTTGAAAAAGGATATCATAGATTTGTACTAAAAGAATTCACTAGTATGGATAAAAGTTCATTTTTGAAAAAAATGTTCATGGAATTCGAAAAAGGTTCATCAATATAGAAAAAAAGTTCACCAAAAAAAGTTTACTAATTTTGAAAAAATTTCACAAAATGTGAAAGAAGTTCATCGATTTTGAAAAAAAACTAATCGAATTTGAAAGAAAAGTTCATCAAATGCGAAAAAAGTTCATGGGATTTGAGAAAAAGCTCATCAAAATTGAAAAAAAATCATTGATTTCAAAAAAAGTTCATCAATTTTCAACTAAGATCATCGATTTTAAAAAAAAAGTTCATCAATTTGGAAAAAAAGTTCAAAAATTTAAAAATAAGTTCATCGATTTGAAAGAGGTTCATCGAATTTTTTAAAAAAATCACCGAACTAAAAGAAAAGTTCACGTATTTGCAAACAAAATCAACGAACGAGGATGAAAAGAAAAATAAAAAACTGAAAAAGAAAAAGAAAAAAGGAAGACGGAAAAAAGAAAAAAGAAAAAGGTGAAAGAAACAATAAAATAAGGAGAAAGCTTACTTTTACCAGATCCTGTAGATTTGTGTAGTGGTTACGCTAGTTGAATGTGTGTTATATCGACTAGAGGAGGGTGAATAGGCGACTTTTACAAATTCGTCACTGAGGAAATTCAACTTGAGGAATTTCCTAAGTCACGAACTACCAGGAGCGGAATAAGTACTCACGTGCATGCATAACAGAGCAGTAGCATAGGCATCATGATGAAATTAAACATACGCAGAGCACAGGTAGCGTGTGAACAGGATAAGCAAGCGGAAGACAAAGTGACTGAAGAATTAGGATTGAGGAAATTGAGAAAGTCTTCAATCAAAGTCTTCAAACAACAATGATCAATTTCATCAACACATGAATAAGGAAATGAAAGGGTTGAGGAAATAGAACCAGTAGCTTGGTGAAGACGATGATTTGGTAGACTAGTTTCCAACTTCTGTGACAGTCATACATCTGGTTGGAGCGGCTAGGTATTTAAACCTGAGGACACACAGTCCCAGACACGCAATCCTCACTGTATTCTCCTTGAGCTAAGGTCACACAGACCTTGCCCAACCATTCGTGGTAATTCTACAGGTGACTTCCAAACCTTTACAGACTCGGTCACTCGGCGATCCATAATTTCTTCTTGGATGCTCTAAACCGTGACGCCTAACCGTTTGGAGGATGCACAGTCCTCAAAGGTAACAAGCGTCAGTTCCACACAGGAACAATCTCTTCAGTGGTGCTCAATCACTTTGGGTTTGTAGGTGTTTAGGTTTGGGTTTTTCCTCACCGATGATTTTCGCTCAAAGTCCTTGAAGGATGGGATGCTCCCAATGACGAGTGTCAGTTTCTCTCGGAGCAACCGACCAATCAGTGGTTGTAGGGGGCGGCTATTTATAGCCTAGGGAGCAGCCCGGCATGAGAAGACATAAATGCCCTCCAATGATATGACCATTAGGTGGGTAGATATTTTGGGACAGCTCGCGCATAGCACATCAACGGTCGGAAATTTGAGTATCAAATTCGTTAGGGCTATCATGTTCCTCACTTGTAGGCAATCCGCACTGGCAAATTCCTAACCCCTCAGTTAGAACAAATTCCTCAGAGACCAGAAGATCTTCGTCTCTGTCACTGAAGAAATTTAGCCGAACTATATGAGATTTCAAATGGCTTCACTCGAAAGGATTGGGTAGGTGTAGGATTTTGAGATGAGCATCACTTGGAAACTTTTTATTAGTTTTACCTTGACCCCCGTTAACAGTACGGTGTTTTCTATGACTCAAGAAAGAGAAAATGAAACTACAAAAACAAAAGTCTTCACGCTTCATAATCCTTGCATGAATATTAAGTCTTCAAGGTCACACCAATTTCCTCACTTTCAAAGTCTTCATGAAAACTAAAGTCTTCAACTGAAGACATTCATTTTGAGAGGTCGACTTTCAACGTAAATATCAAACTCCTCATAGACTTATAGAACCTGTGTACACTCACAAACACATTAGTCCCTTAACCTATAAATCTTCAATACATCAAAATCACTAAGGGGCACTAGATGCACTTACAATCTCCCCCTTTTTGGTGATTGATGACCAATATGTTAAGTCTTCAACGAAGATAAACATATGAAGTGTAAATAATGATATTGAGGAATTTGATTGCAAGATATAGAAGAACTCCCCTTGAAGATGTGCATATTTGAGGAATTTTCTTTGAATAGCAAATGCACATTGTTGAGTAGAATCATGGAGATCTCCCCCTATATCTTGTAATTCAGACACACATTTAATATATGACATGAAGAATTTGAAATGCATGATGAAATATGGTGTGTGATAAAATTCAGCATGCGTGCATTAAGGTACTTGAGGAAATAGCATGCAAAAGACAGAGCAAACATATTAGACCATCATAGGACTTAAGTTTACAACTCGATCAACAAACACTTCAGAAGAGCGAGAGTTGTAACTTAACACAAAAATAGCCCATATATAAGAGACCCGCTTGAAGACTAACTCAAATTTCTCCCCCTTTGTCATCGAATGACCAAAAGGGACGAAAAGTGAGGACTAATGCCCTTGAAGAATATCATCATGATGTTGATGGAGGAGCGCCAGTGTTGTTGGGGTCGTCCTTTGGAGTAGGGCCTGTCGCAGTGTCGTTCAAGTCTTCAGCTTCATCTGTCTCGCGCGATGAAGAATATGAACTGGCAACGAGCCGAGGAACTTTGACCTTCTTGAATTTCTTCGAAGGTGGCTGTGCCCAGTCAAAGTCCCGTTGAAATTCCATCTCCTTGAGATCTTCAGCACTATAGAGGTTAGACAGAATAGTCCAAGTGCGGTCAAAGACTTCATGCAGATAGTAGTGATTCTTCTTCACATTATTTTAAGTGACTGTCATGTTCTAAAGAATTGCATCAACTGACGCTTTACCCACTTGTGGTCGGGATCGACCTTCTGATGAAGACTGAGGAGAAGCTCACGATCAGTCATCACACGCGGAGCAGTGGCTTGAGGATTTTGCTTTGAAGCTTTTGCAACAGAGTCTTGTGTTGCAGAGTCATCGTTGGTGGAATGGGATGCATCTTTGCGAAACTGTCCAGCCAATGGACGAGTGCCTTCATCAATGACAGCAGCCTTGCCCTTGTCATCAGCTGAGGAAATAGTCTGTTTGAGGAATTCAATCGGTGGTAGGTAGCTGAGGTGATTTTGATAGTCAGCCTAGTAATGAATTGAAGACCTTGATCTAATGAATTTCATGATCTAGGGAGCATAGGTGAGGGAGTCCTGGATTAGGGGGTCTCCGGACAGTCGGACTATATCCTTTGGCCGGACTATTGGACTATGAAGATACGAGATTGAAGACTTCGTCCTGTGTCCGGATGGGACTCTACTTGGCGTGGAAGGCAAGCTAGGCAATACGGATATGGATATCTCCTCCTTTGTAACCGACCTTGTGTAACCCTAGCCTCCTCTGGTGTCTATATAAACCGGAGGGTTTTAGTCTGTAGGGCAACATACAATCATACCTAGGCTAGCTTCTAGGGTTTAGCCTCTCCGATCTCGTGGTAGATCAACTCTTGTACTACTCATATTATCAAGAATAATCAAGCAGGACGTAGGGTTTTACCTCCATCAAGAGGGCCCGAACCTGGGTAAAACATCGTGTCCCCTGCCTCTTGTTACCATCCGCCTTAGACGCACAATTCGGGACCCCCTACCCGAGATCCGCCGGTTTTGACACCGACAATAGGGCTTCAACTCAAAAGGTGACAGAGCAACATTGACCAAAGTCCTCACGAAGAAATCATGGTAGTTGATAGGAATACCATGTATGCTATTGAACATCAAATTCTTCATGATGCCAACAACCTCTTCCTCATCAGAGTTGTGGCCCTTGATTGGACTGATGGTTTTGGTCAAGATGCGATAAACAACCCTTGGCACATAGAGTAATTCCTTGACGAGGCATGTGGTCCTTCGATCTTGGCCAGGCTTCAGTGGCTTCATCAGCACTTGCATCAAGTGATTGGAGAGTTCAGGTTCTTCATAGACAAGCCTCGCGCCTTCAGCAGGAGGACTGACTGGAACGACATGAAGCAATTGAGAGGTCGGTGCTTTATAATGAGTATTCTTAGTCATCCAGTCTAGCACCCAGGAATTCACATCTTCAACATTTCCGGTGAGGTGCAATGTGGCGTAGAATTGAAGAATGAGTTCTTCATTTCAGTCGCAAATGTCAGCGCAGAAGTTCAATAGCCCAGCATCATGAAGAACACTGAGGACAGGTTGGAAGCAAGGAAGCGATTTCATGTCCACATGAGGAATTTGACGATGTTCAAAAACCTTGTCCTTATCGAATAGCAGTGAAAGTTCATTTGGCTGGCTATCCAGAAGCGCTTGCGTCGAAGTCTTGCGGAGTCATAGGGATTAGAATCCATGAAGAAATGATGCTTAACAAAGAAATCATTAGCTTTGAATTTCTGCTTCTTTGTATGAGGATTTTGTGGCTTCGGCTGAAGATTTAAAGTGGATGGCTTCACAACCTCTTGGCACACAACCTCTGGAGCCACAGACTAAGGTATTTCAGTAGCAATTTCATCAACATCAGTCTTGGCCTCCATTTCTTTGGCACTAGTGGTTGGAACTTCTTTTGGTATAGACAGAAGTGAGGCATGAGGTCCATCAGAGCCCGTATGAATTTCTTCGGTTTGAACTGGGAACTGGAGGGCTGGATGAACAGGACCCCGTGGAGGGCTGGTTGAATATTAGCCGGTGGAGAGATGGTTGAACAGTAGCCGGTGGACGGCTGGATGAACAGTACCCCGTGGAGGGGTGGTTGAACAGGACCCCGTGGAGAGGGTTGGTTGAACAGTAGCCGGTGGAGGCTGGATGAACAGGAGTCCGTGGATGAACAGTCGCATGTGGAGGCTGGAGGAGGTCGACGATGGATGAATAGTTGCCGGTGGAGGCTGAAGGAGGTCGACGGTGGAGATGAACAGTATCCCGTGGAGTCCCATTTTGTGGTACACCACACCCTCCCGATGAACAGGACCCCCATTTCGACCGTAGCGCTCCAACATAAGTCCGTTTCCTCCATTTTACGGTATGCCACACCCCTCCCGATCAACATGACCCCGTTTCGACCGTAGGAGGTCCGTTTCCTCCGTTTTGCGGTATGCAGACCCCACCCGATGAACAGGATCCCGTTTCCACCATGGCCGGTCGAACACAAGGCCGTTTCCTCCGTTCTGTGGTACGCCAGGCCTCATTTCCATCGCCTGTTCCATCCAAGCCCGTTGGCTCCTGATGAACAACACGCGTTCCGTTGCCTTCCGATGAACATGACGCATTCCGTTGCCTCCCCATGAACACGATGACAATGCAGTTTCTCCGTTCTGACCCAGCCACAACCATGTACACGAGCCCTGGTCGTATGTATGCGTGAGTAGGCGTTCGGGACCCCGCCCGTATGTACGAATGTGGCCGTATTTACTTTCTTGCACCCTGGCCGTTGTACGTATGTGTACATGCTACGTGTGCGCCTCTACTAGCGTGCCTCTACTACCACACATGCGTGCCTCTACATCGACCAGTATGTACGTACACGTTCGCGACCAGAATGACAACGCTACGTACGCTTCGACCGGGTGGGTCCCGACTGTCAGGCACTTCCTTGCGTGCGAAGATGTAGCTGGTGGGTCCCAGCAGTCAGGGGCGAATCATTTTTTTGCCCATAATATGGACGCACTTCCTTGCATGCGAAGATGTAGCTGGTGGGTCCCAGCAGTCAGGGGGAAATGTTTTTTTTTGCGAAATACGATGGCCCGTCTGGTGGGTCCTTGCTGTCAGGTGGAGGAATCATTATTTTCTGCGAAATAAGGAAGCACTACCTTGCTGCGGCCGTGGACCCAGCTGTCAACCTCTCCACGTACAGTACTCTTCCGATGGAAGTCGTTCCTTGTCCACGTTGACCACGCCACGGCGAGAGCACCAGGGCGGTGGACGACGGCGAGGCCTAGGAAGGGGACGACGCAGAGCCGGGGAAGAGCGACATTGGATGCCCATGCGGAGAGTAGTACGAGGGTTCACTGGTTCGGCTGCAGTATGAGGCTGCCGTCACCGCAGGGCCTGGCCAGCGGTGGGAGTAGTAGGGGGCGGTGAGGCCTCTGCGGCATCATAGCCCGCCACGGGAAGCAGGAGCACGTGGCACGACCGGCGCTGGTTTGGGCGGCTGGAGCAACAAGACCAGAGGTTGAAGAAGCACTACCATCATTGGATGGACATCATACGGTCACTGAAGCTAGAGTCGTTCATATTGACTAAGTTGACAAAGCCCTCCGTCCCCGTCAACTTAGTAGGCCCAGAAGTCAACCTCACACTATGATGGGTCCGAGCTAGCAGGGGGTATTTTTTTGTGTGTGTAATAAGGAGGCACTTCCTTGCGTGCGAAGATATAGCTGGTGGGTCCGACCTGTTAGCGGGGGGAACGTTTTTTCGCAAAATACAGAGGCCCTTCCGATGGGTCCCAGCTGTCAGGTGGAGGAATCATTATTTTGCGTGTAATAAAGAGGCATTTCCTTACGTGCGGCCGTGGACCCAGCTGTCAGCCTCTCCACGTACAGTCTACTTCTGATGGATGTCGTTCGTTGACCACGTTGACTACTCTGCGCCGAGCGCATCCAAGGTGGTGGACGATGGCAAGGCGTCGGACAACAACGAGCCGGAGATGGGAAGACGCGGGAGTAGAGTCGCAGACGGAGAGGTGTATGAGGCTTAACTGGTTCTAGTGCGGTGTGGTTCGGCAGTCGAAGAACAGGAGGTGTGGAGGGGTGGAGGGATGGCCTGGCCAATGTTGGGGTAGCGCTTCACAGCGAAGCGTGCTAAGAAGAGCTGCTAGCAGCAGGAGGCGGGAGCAGGTGGTCCCGACGGCGCTGGAGAAAGAAGACGAGAGATTGAAGATGGATGCCGGTCGTTGGATGTAAATCCAATGGCTAACGATGTCAGAATCATTTGTTAACTAAGTTGACAATGACTTGCGTTGCCCTCGACCTATGGACTCACATTTCAGCCTCCAAAAATGTGGCACATATTCAACCCATTTTTTCAAAATTAACAGTCAATTTGATTTTTTTAGAATTACAGTCCATTTGCTGGGCTGGGTGAACAAGTAATGTAGCGTCCATGCGGCCCATTTATTTTTCTCCTAAAAAATTACAGGCCATTTGCACTTTCCCGAAATACATGATTTTGCTGGGCTGATTCTAATTATAATGTTGGGTTGGGCGCAACAATGTTATCAATAAATACACAGGGGCTGAGCATTTTGTTATAAATATATTTAAATAATAAGTGATTTATTATTACATTGATCCTTAAATCTTACCAAGCTTTTGTACACAATCACCAGGATTTTCGTTGCTAAAAAAATCCAGTATTTTATTGTTAAGAAATTATTTTTATAAGTTAATAAGATGTGGGATATTGTTTTCTTACATATGTAAGTATATGTTAAATATATGATGACAATAACAATAATATATAATAACATATAAAATAATTTAAATATATATATAATATAGTTAGAAGGGAAACAAAAGTTAGACCAGACGTTCCTATTCTTATATAGAAAAATAGAACAGACCTTTGCGTTTTCTTCAAAAGAATAGATGAATTGGGCTGTTGATGTTTCAAGAAAAAAAAACCTTGGATGGGAGGTCCATAGCCCGGTCGATACATGACGGCCCTCAAAAAAATACAAACCGGCATGTCATGGGCTGCGCATGTTAAAAAAGAAAGCCTAGACGTGGCAGCCCAAAACCCAACAAATACTTGCTGCCCCAGTGATAATAAATGATACTACCGCCAGCTCCACAGCTTCGTTGTGAATTTATCTCCTACGTTGAAGCACCTAAAAAATGTAACTATGTTGACAAACCCATGGGCCCCAATATTAGTATAGCATTAGGAGGAAGTTTTGTTCAATGAGGCACTTGCTTGCGTACGGCCATAGACCTGGTGGGTCCCGACTGTTTGCCTCTCCACGTACAGTCCTCTCCATATTCCTCTCGTTTGTTCAACATGTTCACAACGGCAGACATCGGCGCCGTGGCGAGCGCATAAAGGCGCAGGAGGTGATCGGACCACCCAAGGCAGTGCCTTATTTGTAACGAAAGTACTGAACTAGCCAGTGGCCAAGTGACACTACCCGACAGTTGTTCCGCCCGGGTTCGATTCAAGCTGATGCAGGGAAAATATCTCCAATTTTTTGCCTCTGCCATTATTGACATGTGGGTCCCCATTGTCATCTACGCACACCACGTCCAACACTTTCCAAAACTTCGTCCCTTGTTTTTTCTGTTTTTCGCACACTCGACATGTGTGGGCATTTTGAAAATAGCATATCTTTTTGACTGTGCATCATATAAAGATGTGCTATGCATGAATGTTGATCAGCATGATATTAACTAGCTGGTAGTTCCGTTTTCGACCATGAATAAAACTTCCAATATGATGTTATCCCTGTTTGAAAAGGCCATGTTAATATAAATGCTCTGCCTCTGAAAGTTGAAGTTTCTTATTTGAAACCGAACTTGCAGTTTCTTATCTGAAACTAAAACTTGCAGTTTCTTCTCTGAGAATCACATTTTCTGCACTTTTATACTTCTATGAAACTACATTTTTTAAGTGCTAAAAATAGATCTATAGAATTCATAAAATACTTCATATGCTCAATACTGCAAATCTGAAATTCAAAAGACATTCATATCTAAAAGTACTCTCAAAATACACAACACAAAACACAATTCACAACCTACAAATACTGACAACCCTAAGCTCCTCCTGACAATTCACAACCTGCCTGACTATTGGGCCGGGGGGAAGTCCCCTCCTATTCCTCCGTGGCAAACAGTCTTCCCGTGAGACGATGTGAACGGCGAGGGAGAGGATAGCGGGGAAGCATCATCGGGCCAACTGCTTTTCTCCTCTTGCAGCTGGGTTCGGTCGAAGAAGACTCCACCGGCTCTCTCTGGCACGACACCCTCACAAACGGCACCCTGTAGATGCTCGATCCTTCAATCTCTGGTGGATGATCCATCTGGGATTGATACTCCCACCACCGCTCCCTCACGATCGGATTCGGTGAATCTGTTTGCTCCATGGCCCAAAGGAGCAGCTCTATGTACTCCCGCGCGACTCCCTTCGGGAGTATCACTGCCTTTTCGCTCTGTTGCAGATATTTGGCCATGGATGTCGCTGTCACCGCTAGTTGGTCCTTGTTGTCAAACCAAGACTGTATCTCCAACATCCTAGCTAGCTTCACAGGGTCGCCGTCTGCGATCCTCGCTTATCGGTTGTACTCCTCCATCAATCTACTTCTCCACAGCACCTTCACTCGCCAGCAGTGGTTTTTGAATGGAAGAGGAGAGGAGCAGCGCTGGTTTTGGATTAGAACAGGAGAGGAACGACGCTGGTTTTGGATTGGAACAGGAGAGGAGGGGCGGTGGTTTGAAATGGAAGAGGAGAGGAGCAACGCTGGATTTAGATTGGAACATGAGAGGAGCGGCGGTGGTTTAAGAGGAGAGGAGCGGCGCCGGTCTTGGAAGTATTTTTTTTGTTTTGCGTATTTTGGGTCAAAGTTTGACCATGTACTGTATTTGACAAGCAAAATGTGAATGCATGTCACCAAAAATTGTATCGTTTGGTTCATATCTGAATTTACTTTCAAATTATATTATTTTTGCAACGTATAACATATATTTTATTTGTGAAAATCATGGTCAATTATGACCCAGAATAAAAGGGAGACTAGTTAATGTGGGGTCGCTTTATTAATTGAAGGGTAATTTGATTTTGATCCAGTCACAGCGCACCGTCCCTCTCGTCCAAACCTAAATCGCTGCCACACGCTCCTCTCCCTCTTCTCCATTGCAAAACCACCTCCTCTCCTCTCCATCATCTCCATTCCAACACCACCATCTCGCCTCTCCCTCTTCTCCATTGCAAAACCACCTCCTCTGTCCTCGGATGAGGATCCCCTGACGTAGCCCATCCTACCATTGAGACACTGACACATGGGTCCCACCAAGCACGGGGCCCACCTATCAGTGACCGAAAGGCAGGGAAACCTCTCCTCTCCATCATCTCCATTCCAAAACCACCGTCTCGCCTCTCCCTCCTCTCCATTTCAAAACCACCCCTCTCCTCTCCATCATCTCCATTCCAAAACCACCGTCTCGCCTCTCCCTCTTCTCTATTGCAAGACCATTGTCTCTCCTCCCATCTTCCAAAGCTAGCACCGGACCACTCAGAAGGACATCTATGGAGAGGATGCAACAGCGAATCAGGCAGATCGCCGGCGGCGGCCAGGCAAAGTTAGCTAGGTTGAAGGAGATACTTACTTGGTTTGACAATGAGTGGGAGATTTCGAGGACAATGAGGGCCATGTGGCAATGTATGCGAAAGAGCGAGACGGCGGAGATGAGGCGGCGATGTACTCCTCGGCGGCAGTCACGCTGCAGTCCTTCGAGTTCCTCGAGTATCTCCTCTGGGCGATGGAGCAGACAGATTCGCCCGAGGCGAAAGTTAGGTGGAGGTGGTGGGCGTACAGGTCGAAGGTCGAGCACCCAGAGGATAACAAATCGATCGAGTACGGTGTGCCGTTCGTGAGGGTGCAGAGCCAGCCGGAGCCACAAGAGTATTCGTTCTCCCATCGCAAGAGGAGGCCGGATGGCGCGACGTCGCTTCCCTGCCGTTCTCCACGATTCCCTCGACGCTCGCCTCGTTTCAACGGTGTCGGTAGGGTTTAAGGTAAGCTTCGCACTAACCTAATCTTCCATCTGCTCATGCTTACAATCAGCGTGACAGCTAATAAAAATCATGCTTATAATCAGTCTCCGAGTACTATGCCAATCACCCTAAAATAGCTCTGGACCTTTGGGTCAAAGTTGTGACACTGTGTACAAATAAAGAAAAATAGATTGGTGCTTCTTTCAGAAAAGAGTACACCCTAGAAAACTGTCAATATAAGCTAGTAGTATTTTTTAAAGTCTAAGCTACTAGTATTTGGTTAGAGGATTTGCTGCCGAGAAAGATCTGTCCATAGTGAGTGCCACACATCCCACTGATGGTGGTGGATGCCAATGCTTAGATGGAGCAGGGTTGGTGTCGGTAATTTTTACTTGGCACCTCGCACTCTGCATATATGCCGGTTCCATCCGTACATTTGTGCAGTTCCACCAAAATGCAGCTGAATAACCCTGTTTGCACAGATAATGAGAAGGCGTGATTACATTATAGTGGCACTAGTTGATGAAACATACACTAATAAATAGAAGAAAATATTGTGATAGTATCATAGTATGCCATGCTGCAAGGAGGAGATGGGCCCTGCGACGCCTCATACGGCACGCCTCATACTGGAAATCGACCCAAGTCTCCCTGATACACCTTCTGCCAGTGATGAACATCAGTGTACAGCGGTAGTACAAGGAGGGGCCTTGAGACATTCCAATCTCTATTTTTGTGCAGATCAACTAAAATTAAGCACCCCAGTTTGCAGAAACGCTTAAACATTAACAATGGGACTAGTTGATGAAACATATACTAACAAAGAGAAGCACTTTATTTATCTACATTGGAAATGAAATGATAGAGAGGACACTCGATCTATTTTAAATGTATTATTACTTCATTTTATCAGTGGCACTAGGGTCGAGCAGGTGGCAAACGAGGTGTACCGTGCGTCGCAAGGATGGAGGCCGGGGGTGCTTAGACTGGGATGCTGAAGCTGGCTCTTTCAGTCCCTATCTCCCCCTCTGATGTTTCTGTGGTAGCATTTGGGTTGTAATCCAAACTTGGTCGAGCTAGTGCTGTGTCCCCCTACCTGCCTAGATTATGTGGCGAACTTGTCTCCTGCTAGTACTCAGTCCGTTCTAGTAGCAGTTGCATAACTGTCCGTTTACACTGAGATGTTGTCGGATAATTGTTCTCTATGGTTGGATTTCTTTAATGAAATCGGAGGAAACCCCCCTTTCGATATATAAAAAAATTAGTGCCACTAGCGGTGCCAAAACATTGCCTCAAATTAATAGTGCCACTAGATTAAGGTGCAAAATGATAACATTACTGCTTCATCATGCAGTGCCAAAACAGTAGCACAAGAGCAGACTCAACATGCATGATCTTTGGCAAACGGTCAGACCAAAAAGGAACATACCTCGTGATGGGAACCATGTCTGCAGTCAACGCCATCGTAGAAGGGATGACACCAGTCACCAACATGGATGATTCAATTCATGGGACCTTTTGGTGCAGTTCACCTAAAATGAAGCAACGTCCCATGAGCTAGCAGCTTCTTCCTTTTTTTAAGAAAAGGGCTCCAGCCCCGGTTCCATTTCCATCAGAAAACAAAACCCACAGAGCTTCTTCTTCATTAGTTGCAATAAAATTGAGCAACATCAAGGTTGGTTGTGAAGCTCCTGGAATGTTCAACTATAATTTGGATATCATTTGTCCAGTTTAACTAAGATCAAGCGTATAATGTATGTCTCTATTTGCACAAAAAAGGTGGAAAGGAGGGTGACAAACAAGTGATGAAACATACATCAAATGAAAAGAAGCATGTTCCTTATCTGAATGGCAATCCTACAAGGACAGTAGCAATTTCTAAAGCAGTGGCATTGCTAGATATTAGTGTGGGCATTAGGATTAACTATGACAACTGTTAAATACGACATTACTTTAATGGTGCCATTGCTTCATTTTACCAGCAACATTGGTTTAACATGTCCTTACTTTTAGTAATCCGACTGCTACATTTTACCAGTGACATTACATAAGAGTGGCTCGGGGCAACAAACATCAGAACATGATATATGGGTTGGTCCCATTTTTGTTCGGTATAGCCACCTTATACCGCGTGACGCTAGTAAATATAGTGCTGGACTTACTCTGTTGACTTGTTGTCGGGGGTTTGGTGCGACATATGCCAAAGGATGGCTTATCATGGTGGGGGCGAGTAGAACGTCGCCGGTGCCTGGAAACGGGATGAGGCGAAGACATGCACGCCGGCGAATCTTACCCAGCTTCAGGGCTCTCCGAGGAGATAATACCCCTACTGTTGCTCTGCGGGGTCTCCGCATGATCACTATGGCAAAGTGTCTACACGGTTGCTCCTTGAGCTGTTTCTTGGAGGTAGGAGAGGGCAAGGCTAGCTCTCTCCCTTCTATATGATCTGGCCTAGAGCTAATGGGTTCCAACCCTTTGCATGGGTGCCCTGGGGGTTTATATAGGCCTAACCCCCAGGGGTACAATGGTAATCCGGCTGGACGCGGGCCCAGCCGTCAGTGCCTCTAGCCTCCGTCTTCTCTGCCGACCGCTGGGGCCCGCCGACTGGCCTGGTACGGAGCCGACAGGCCACGTCCGCCGCGGGCGGGTCTTGCTGGCTGCTGACTACTGTAGCCGTGCTTCTGATGATGCGGGCTTGATCATGAGGTCGTGGCAACAGCCCCGCTGCTCGGCGGGCGATCACTGTCGCCACTCCCCATCACTTCTTGATTAATGGCGCGTGGGCCCCGGGGGAGGGCTCGGCCGACTTCCCCGGGCCGACTCCCGACGGGTCCGACTGGTGGTTCTCCTGCCGTCTCCTGAGGTCTCACTGACTGGTGGGGCCTGCTGCCTCTAGGCCATACAAACAAGCCGTCGTAGGTGCAGGATTCGGCCCTGCGGTGCTGATGTCAGGGCCGGCATGGCAACAGTGCCACGCCGCACGGAGATCTTCCGGGGTACGGCGTGCTGTGGCCATGCCTGCCCTTGGTAAGGGGCGGGGGTGGGCTTCGCTGTAGCCACGCCCCTGCCCCGTCCCCTTTGATGAGGTCATGGGGTTTGTTGGAGTCGCAGGCCAACTCCCCAAAGCCGGCTTCTCTGGAAGTCGCCAGTCGGGAGTCGGCTTTATCCTGAAGTCGTCCCTGGGACTCGGCCGTGAGCGGGCAGTCGGCCGTCTTGCCGTCGACTCCTCAGAAGGCGGCTCTTCGTCCTGGGGTCTTGAGGGGCGCAGCCTGCCCTGATGTCTTGAAAGGTTCTGGGGCTCGGGTTGGCCTACCCGTGGCCCATTACTCCGACACTTGTCCCCCAGTCCCCACTTCCTTTACTTTTTCAACCAATAGATCGGGTTTATATTGAGTTTGTACTGTGTTTCCCTTTATTTCCCTATTAGACCTAGAGACCAGTTGGATAGCCAGTCTCTGCTACTTTTCGCCCCCATTATTTCCTCTTTCGACCAAGTCCTAGATTCAGGTAACAATCTTCCCCCACCCCACCCCCACCCCTTTCTTCCTTGTTTGAACCAAGTAGAACTAGATTAGAGTGCATGTACTAGTTTTACCTCTTAACAGTAATAATTTAGGTGGCTTTCGAACAGTCGATCTATCCTACTCCCTCTGTTCCAAAATAGATGACTCAACTTTGTACTAACTTTAGTACAAAGTTAATACAAAGTTGGGTCATCTATTTTGGAATGGAGGGAGTATCTACGAGGGGGCCAGGGAAATAGTAAAAGATACAATGCGGCGACGTCAGGAGCTCGGGAAGTAGAGCAATGCCGGTTTCAAAGGAAGTTATACCTGAGGGTCGCCAGGATGTCGCTAGGTGGGCGGCGGGAGGCCGGATCTGCCCACACTACAGCAGCGAGGAAGAAGGGGTCGGAGGCCCTCCCTAGCCAGCGGTTCTTGGGAGAGAACGGCAAGGCACGCTGATTGGGATGCGCCGGCAGTAGGTAAGAGCCATCGCCGAGGACGACCGCATGAAGGTTGCACCTTCTCACCTTCCCCGGCGGAGAGGATCCGGCTGGATCTATGACCAGCGGTGAGCAGAGAGAGAGAGAGAGAGAGAGAGAGAGAGAGAGTGGCCACTGCTGTCGTGTTTAGATCTGGAGAGGACGAGACAGTGTGAAGAGAGCAACACTAGCAAGCAAGCGCGGATGCTCCTACCTATATATAGTGGAGTACTACTAGTTTTCTTTTGTCTACCGGAGCCGGCTTGACCTCATCAATGACTATCTTCATGCACGTGCCCCGGAGGCGCAGTTGTCCTCATTTTGATCTGAAGCACTGGATTATAACATGAAAAGAAACCATAACCTCACTGCCCAAAGGAGACAACATGAATCCCGATGGACAAACTAGACAAGGATCAAAGCTCAAATTAAAGATAAACTCATAGAAAAGGGGTCCATCGATAGATGCCCTAATTAACATAGCCGGCTTGACATAGATGGCAGTCGAGTAGTCTTCGTGCATGTGGCCCCCATGACTAGTGCCTTGGAGGAACTCAGTTGTCGCTGTTTAACCCTCGCAGTGATCCGAAGCACATGACACCTAATTTTGCGAGATGACAAGAAACCTTTTTTTAGATTTCTCACCAGAACTACAGCCCTGTACAACACATCCTGCACGATATGTAGACGATAGCCAATCTAGGCGTGTCTGCTGGAGTCTGGTCACATGCATGGATGAACTGATCTTCCGTGTCATGCAGGGATCGTCCAGGCACCAATGTTGAGGCCTCCACCAACGTCTGTACAACACTTCTCTAGTACTATCACTCGTCTCTCTCTTCTATTAACTCACCCGACTTGCGTGGCCGGGGCATATGCCTATGGTCAGTTCTGAATTGCGGTCCCACATGTGTGTGCAAACACAATATGACGCACGTTCCATTCGTAGAGCGGCGTGCCAAACCGACCGACCGTCTGGGGTGCGACGCGAACGCGACAGGCGTCCTGTATACTATACTCTGTAAATGTGTACCACCATTTTCTTGAGGCTTTGCTCCATGGCGCAATCCATGGATACAAAATTAGTATACTTTAGTATTTAAAAGTCGAGGGCGGGGCTTTTCCCGCATGGTAGGCGGGGCAGTTCTGCCTAGTCGATTCGACAAAGACGCGAGAAGATGAGGGAGTAAGCTGCTGCAAACGTAGGGCTGTGTGATTTGACAGCGAGTTACTGCTGGACAGGTGGGGCCCGGTGATTTGACTTGCCATTATCATTTTAACTGTGGCGCTACGACCGGCGTGAGTCTCCCTATTCCTGACCACCTCCATACAGGTGCCTCTCCCTATGCTCCACCATGTAGAGGTTGGCTCTTGCTTGAGAGCCCACTCCTCCACTTTTTCTTGCCTCTTTCCCCCACATATGCATAAATGCCATGTAAAGCGGGCTTATAGCCCACTATTGTACTTGATCCTACAGGTGCTAAGCCTGCCACACAGGCATAAAGTCTGATGTGGCAAGTTAATTAAGAAGAGAGAGACTAGTTTGGTTACCCCAGGAAGAAACGGTGCTAAGCGCATGTACCTAGATGAAGCAAACTTAGCAACAAAAAACTAAGCACCTATGCATTGGGGACTTGAGTTGCTAAGCCATTCAATGCCCATAATACCTCATCTAAGCACCATTTCATTGGAAGAGGTCACTCCTTGGCAAATGCAATAAATACTATGAAGAAAGAGATAGAGAGAAGTAAACAAAAAAATACTCTTATAGCCAACCTTATAGCTAACCTTGTTGTATGAGTGACTAAGTGATGACTATGTATGGCATGCTAACATCAGGTAGCCTAACACACCGTGTTAAATCTCCAAGGGCGCGACCACGCGAGTGAGGCAACGGTCGTGGTAGGCGCGACCATGATACGGGCTACTGGCAGCCCTCGGATCTAAGATCGAATGGTCGCATGCTAAGTTGCTGAAAATTTGTAGAATAACCCTCCAGGATAGGATATTCACCCATAGGTCTAGAATCACACCATGCAACCGTTCGATCTCATATCCAAGGGCTCTCGGAAGCCCGTATCATGGGAGAATGGAAAGCTTCGTATCACCTATAATTTTCCCGACGCTTGACATGACATCAAAAGCCATTTAATTGGGCATCGAGTAGACATGACATCTAATTGGGCCCTCATAGTACTGTGCATGAATCCATTCATCCACCAGGCAAGCCACTACCCTGCCGTTCGCATGCACCCCCCACTCGGCATTTTTACAATCGATAAACCGCTCCTAGTCGTCCCGTCCTTTCACATTATGGTAGTTCCACTAATCCTGACCCTCCTCCCAAATCCATGCATGGCGTCACAAATCTCCATGATCGGCGGTGAGTACAAGGTTAGAACCATCACCAGCGATGAGTTCGATGTCATCTACACCCGTTCTTCCGCAACGGTGAAAGAATGCCTTGCTCGCTTCAAACGCATGTTCAAAATCTCAAATGATGAGTGGGTCGCTGGGCTAGATGTTGAGTACACCACAGTCCTGGGAAGCGAGAAGAATCTAAAGGAGGCAGAGAAGAAGAAGCCCGCCATGATCCAGGTTTGCATGCATGACTTATGCTTGGTCTACCACATATGCCATGCCGACATTGAGTGCGAGGAATTTAAGAAGTTCCTCAAGGGCGGCCGATTCAAATTCGTTACTGTAGACTTTAGGAAAGACAAGGAAATCCTGGGTAGGATCATCCTCGTTGTAGGCAACCCCTTCGACCTCCAGAAGGAAGGGCTGGTGCCCTCCTGTGATCAGCCTTCAATGCCTAACCCTGGCAGGAGCCATGGTTCATCCTTCGTACGGTAAACTGAGGAAACCTCCGCACACGTTTCATCGTGCATGGAAGTGGAATGTACTAGATATAGACCACATCCACTATGATGCAATGGATGGATACCTTTGTTTCAATATTTACATGGGTTGGATGAAGAGCAAGAGCCAAGTGTGTGGTTCAAGTAGAGAACTATCGCCCAAGAGGAAGAGGGACAAGGACGAAGTCAAGGACGTGGACGAGGACTCCGAGTAAGGTGGCAGTGTCGTTGCTCATGATGGTTCTAATGCAGTGTCTACCGGATTAGTTGCTTAGTTTAATTTCTGGTGTGCTTAGTTTAATTTGATGGGTGTGTTGTGCTGAGCCCCCAGCAGAACTATGTTATGTTTCTTCTCGTTACTTTAACTCTTCAGTACGTACATACTAGTATTTCTTACAGTTCATCTTTTAGTTGGTCTAGTACTACGACTAACACTCGTTTCTTCACATTATATACATACAATATATATGGCCAACACCATATAGCCAGCAGTTTAGTTGTCAAAGAATTTCAGGGGGCTTAGTTTTGTCAAAGAATTTCAGGGTGCTTACTTTTATTTGACGGGTGTGTTGTGCTGGACACCATTATTGTGACTCAAATCTCTTTTGCCCTGCTATAATGACATAAATACCGATGGACCAACATGCCAGCTCTCCCTCTACCTCACTACAGTAAGATAAAGTGTGGGGCCTACTTGATCCCAATAGCGTTCTTATTTTCCTGTAAAATTGTTCGCTTGGTTACTCGTGACAAGCGGCGCCACACTTATCATTGCGAGAATCGGCTTATTTTTGTCATGTAACATGGTCAACGGGTTTGACATGAAAATCACAATGTCTAATGGTATTTTTGAGCAAACATCTAACTTAAAGATGGCATTTTTGAGATATCTAATTGCATTTTTGAGCAGGCATCTCATGGATCGATGGCATTTTTGAGTAGTTGTAACTTCTAATGGCAAAACTAAGTAGTGATACACAAACTAGCGGCATAAATAATAACAACCCAATAATTAAATAGGTATGCTAATTTCTTTAATATAATTTAGCACCCCATTTAAGCACGTACTAGCTTTTTTAATAGTACTATATGCATAATTTGGCGACGAGCGCTCTCTATATGTATCACCTTTTTTTATTTAATTTCATCTTGTTAGTTTTGCTCCATGGCGCAATCCATCGACCCTACTACTGTACAAAAGTATACATTTTTAAAAGGCTAGAGGGCGGGGCAGTCTAGCTAGGTCGGTTTCAAGATAGGCGAGGGCCTTTGTGATTTGATGGTTCATTACTGTTGGAAGGCGGGGCCTTGTGATTTGACTGCTCGTATAAATGTGCCGACGACCTGAGGAGGAGCAAAGAACCGTGCGGTATACTCAAGTTTTCCACTGGAGTACGACGAAGGAGGACGAAACACGGCAGCACAGTGCCATATCTCTACTCTCTACTCTTATTATATATTACTAGCAAGAGGCATTGTTCCATTGGCGATAAAGAATGATCTAATTTGCTAGTCATCTCATTTTTAGCATTGTTCTATTCATGCCTCGCAGAGAACGTGACACGTGCGTCTCCTCCGCCATCTTCTTCATTGTGTCCATGACGCGGGATTTCTCGACGCGAGCCTTCATCATCTGTTCCACAGCCACATTACGTACCTTGACAGCAGCCAGGTGCTCGATGCGGAGCTTCGCCAACTCCTCCTTCTATTCCATGATGAGGGCCTGCATCATATTTATCGAGGAACTACTATTCTCATGCAGCTTCTTCCAGCCGGCATTCACCTCCTTTAGCAGGTCGAGCTCGTGGTAGAGCTTCACCTTGTCCTCCTGAAGTTGCAGGATTTCGCCGGTCGCCTTCTTCTCCGAGGCAAAGCTCTTCTTCAGCAGCATCACCAAGCCGGTGGTCAATTGCCCCTGCTCATTGAGCTCAGCGGGCATGTCGTCGAGGCTCTCCTTCAGCAGCTCCACCAAGCCGTGGACGAACTCCTTATGCTTATTGAGGCGCTTATTGAGCTGACCGGGCATGCCATGGAGGGATAATGACTCCAGCGCCGCCAGCTCGGCATGTTCACCTCTGTGGCTAGGGCGCTCCTGGGAGCCATCGCCTGCCCGCGAGAGATCTTTCGAGGTCTCTGCGTGGTGGCGAGCCCTCTCTTTTTTTCCACAGCCTTGGTTGCCGCTCCCTTGTTACGAGTAGTTCTCGACCTAGAGCTCTGCACACCGGCCATGACAAGGATGGACGAAGAAGGACTTATGAGGAACAAGGTAGAGTAATTTTCGGTTAGGTAGTGCCCCTTTTTATAACCTAAGTACTAGCACTAGTACTAAAACCTGGATAGTGGGAACACGTTCAGGTTTGGTACGTACTGATAGGTGTGAGCAGGCTTGCACTTAATTGTAGCATTAGTACTTTGGAATGTGATGGGAACAAGGTAAAGATTAATTGATGGTTTTGGTTTCGAGGGTCGAAACGGCTCCCGATGAGTTTAGTGGAACATAAATTTCAAGTACTCCCGATGAGTTTAGTAGAACATAAATTGTTTAACATAAAAAAATATCATTAAAAAATAGAATATTTGAAGTTTGTAATGATATATTTTTTGTAACGTATGCCTCTTATTAAGTTGGTCAAATTAACGACCTAGGTACACGTGCAAGACTTGTAAACTAAGATAGAGGGAGTACTACACTGCTCAAATGCGGACGCACAAGTCAGTGATGTAAGTGGTCGTACATGTCAGACCAAGCCGATGCATGTCCCTTCGGTGAGACGCGGGTGCGACCGACCGTCTGTTGGTGCGACCGACCGTAAAGTACTTACGCGATGGAGACTTCTGGTTGTGGCTTCGGTTGATTGTCATGACCAAGCATTCTAAAACTAGTGATAAATCAATTACCATCTTTTTCCAAACGACCAAGTATTTTTTACAGGAAAACAATACATATAGAAGGAGTGATTGTCAAGGTTGCAAACCGACATAGTGTTGCAAGTTCACTACATCAGCAACCGACTAGGTCACTGCATCACTGGCGGGGAAGGAGGGCAGCTCACCTACAATGCATGCCCAGCGGCGCCGCCGCAACTGGTCCCGGGATTTGGCTTCTCCTACCGCCCATTTGAACAGTTGCACCGGCTGCTCATGCCATTGCGCAGGCATGCGCGTTCTTTCCTCCGTAGTCGACTCCATGAATATGATCTCTGCCATTAGCCCTAGCTCGAAATCAACGCGATGCTGCCAGATGCTGACATCCCTCAGCATCTCTCCCCTGAGATCGACTTGCGCCTCCGCCTTGTGCTGCGCCAGGCGCAACTCCTTGGAACTTCTCTCTAATCGATGCGACGCTTCCTTGATCCAATTTGTCCTTGTTGCCCACCACCTGAAATGCAGCCCTGGCATGTCCTCCGACGCCACCGATCTATGATTCCAGAGCAATGGATCCCCTCTAAAATACATGTGGGTTTCACTCAAAGGTGGCAGTGCTGCGGGCCGCAGCGAGAGGGCAACCCGCGGGATCCTGGGATCTAAGGAATTATCCATGGCGGGATCCTCCATGGCGGGATCCGGTGGGCGAGGCGGGGAGGCGAGCCTAGGCGCTGGGAGAGCCCTACGAGGCTAAGATAAAGATAGTACTACTCCACTTTGTCTATATTTAAATACAAAGGCCACCAACAGTAGCCCTGGCAAAAATTGATAATGCTGCCTGCGTCCTGGTTTATTGGCCCCCTTTTTTTGTGCCACTTTTTATGACATGCATAAATATTATGTTACTTAGAAATATTGTCAAAAATTGGCACAAAATACGAAGGAGACCAATGGAAGTACTAGCACCCCATGATTTAACTACTCGCATACGTGCAGTGGAGTAGTAATGTCTTTCTTCTGCCCTCACATCCACTCAATTTGCATGCGCTGTATTAATTGACCATCAATGAAATGAAGGACTTTACACGCGTCAAATTATCACATGGGGTGGATCTTCGTACAAAAATGTGTCGCCCCGTGTACCCGCTTGTGCGTGCGAGGGAATGAGTGCGTGCATGGCGTGCGTGCACATCTTCGCTTGATGCATGTACCGCCGGTGTGGCTTAGAGAGGACGAGTACATTCTTCTAGAAGCAGCAGCACATCACTGTGATCAATCCACACAAGGAGGTCGCGACAATGCCTCCACACGTGCCACATAGCTTCATGAACTGTAAGAGAGACACTGTGTAGCGTGCCATCGGAATTCTAATTTACGTGTTTGCACGTACTCGAAGTACTAGTAAGGTACACGTGCATTGCACACATCAGGTTTGGCAACCAAATTATGAATAAATACCACACTATAACATGTAAGCTCTGAGTCATATATGCCCGATGTAGACCTTCGTTTAATTCTTATAGTTCATATCATTCAAAATAAATTAGTTTTTATAAAAAAGCTAGGGCCTCTTTGATTCATAGGATTTCCAACACACGGGAACAGGAAAAACATGGGATTAGAATGGAATGTCGTCTTGAATCCTACAGGATTGTACGAGTGTTTGATTGTGCATAGAAAAAACGCAGGATTCTTTCAAAGTGGTTTGAGTGGATGGGATGTTTCCTATGAAATCTAGTGCAAATGAATCCTATGGAAAAAATTCTACGGTTTACAATCCTACGAATCAAACAACCAAGATAGGAAAAATTCCTAAGGATTAGAATCCTCCAAAATTCCTTTGAGAATCCTTTGAATCAAAGAAGCCCTTAATCTATTTTATGATTCATGGAATTGTGCGTTCTAAAGCATAAAGTAAAGACAAATAATGGCAATTCAACTAGAAAAAAAGTTTGGGCAGTTATGATACGGAACATTCTAGAACAAAGGAGAAGCACTTGTGTTTTGAGGTTTGTGCATTATGCTTAAGTTCAACCATGGAGTCTGCTAGATTGTACATGTGGCAAAATCTGGTGGGGGGCTAGAAGATGGTGTGAGGGGCCAAGTGGAGGGAGACTATGAAGGAGTGCACAAGTGTGAGATCGATATTTGAAGAGAGGGGGCGAGAACATGCGCTATTGCGCGCAGTGGCGGAGCCATGAAAAATAAATGAGCTAGGGGGCCAAGCATTGCTAATCCTTTACGAGGAGGGCCAATTCATCAACTTAAACCATTTTACCAGCAATTGTCTAATGATCACATTCATATTAGCCTCGATATATAATGATGTTAGGGGGTGCAGGGCCCTTGCTGCCCCCTGTCTTCGCTGCTGTGAGCGCGTCTGAGAGATGAAGCAGAGGCATGGATGATGAGAGGGGGACGTTGGATATATAATTAATGTGGCTGTATTAGCTATATAATCCTATATATAGAGGTATAGATTGATCGATGTGGATGTGGGAAAGAGGGTGAGACCTCACTAGATATATAGATTGATCGGTTTGTGTGGAAAACTGTGAAAGACCTAGCTATATACACACACACACATAGAGGAACATCAATCATTGTGCATGCACGTGAGAGATAAAGAATGCCCGATATGATGGGGAGGGGGAGGTGTGTGTGTGCATGCATGGGAGACCGACCTGAAGAAAAAGATTGCATGTGTGCGATGGATAATGCCGACTGGTATTGTGTGTGCATGCATGCACGAGAGGAAGTTAATGGTACAATTATAAAGAGAAGATGACTGTGTGGGTGTAAAAGGCTAGGTGATGTCATAATCAGTGTAAAGTAGAATTCAAATATTTGAATAAGAGATCATGATGTTTGAAACCCATGCATGCATGAATATAACTGAGATATGCATGGTGTGGTTTGGAAACAAGCATGTTGTACTGTATACACATTGAACAAGGTCAAACTTATTTGTATTTGAGATATCGATGGCAGACATCGTTTGGCCACATTGCATCCGTGCATGGACACACTATTCTAATTGGAGATGGTGGGTGGCTTTCGCATCACATATCTATATCTATACCCCTATATATATTATATTTTTTATATAGTGTGCGGATAACTTTAACTTTGAAAGATGGTCGTTGGATGAGGCCAAACCGATGGTGCAGAGATGACAAATTTGAGCACAACTGGCCGTTGGATATCATCTAGATTCCACCAGATTTTGCCACATGTACAATCTAGAAGACTCCATGGTTGAACTTAAGCATAACGCACAAACCTCAAAACACAAGCACTTCTTCTTTGTTCTAGAATCTTCCATATCAGAATTGCCCAAATGTTTTTCTACATGATTTGCCATTATTTGTTTTTACTTTATGCCTTACAACGCACAATTCCATGAATCTTAAAATAGATAAGCTTTCTTATAAAAACTAGATGATTTTGAATGAAATGAACTATAAGAATTAAATGAACATCTACATCATGCATATATGACTCAGAGCTTCCGCTCCTCCGACAGCCAAGTCAGCCAGATCATCCTCACCGACCAACCCAATCACGCTGAGATCGACATGGCTTCGCCAAAGAGGTTGTACACTTGTTTCATCTATTTTTTACTCTACATGTTATATATATTGTCCACTAAGCACACACAGTAACGTGAAATACGATTAGTTTCTCCTACTATATGACAAGCAGTGAGGTACCAGGCAACTTAGCTATCAGTGATGGACACTCTTGAACGCCATCATTATTAACTCTGCGCGTTTGAGCTGTGCATTTGTCGATGGGCCTGGGAGTTGAGCTAGTAGGGTAGTGGCCTGGGTCCAAAGTAATAGAAGTAGCACAAAAACATTTTTTGAGTGTAGGCTTTTCCTTGCTCAAGCCTGCCTACTAGAATCGCCAGTGCTTGAAAGGAAAAGTGAAGGAAAAACATAGGAATTGGAAAGTTTCCTATGGTACTACTATTCATGAATTTGGTTCAAAGGAATGGAGCAAAGGAAAACTGTAGGATTTGTTCCTTTAGTGTCTCCTTGAAATAAAAACCGTAGGAATTTTAATTTCCACTTGTCCTCCTTTTCAAATTCCTATTCATGAAGCACAAGACTAAGAGATAGTAGCATAATAGCATTATAACCATACATTTTCTTGTGGTTTGACTTAATCTCACCTTGCTTCTTTGCATCCTGTTATCTTCCAATTCTTGTGAATCAAACACCCAGATTGGCATAAATCCTGTGTTTTTAAATTCTCCGTTTTGCACGTGCATTTCTATCCTATTCCTGTCTATTTCCTATCCCTGCATTGTAGAATCCTCAAATTCAAACAAGCCCATACACAATTACTTCTGTTACAGATATGTGTCAAAGAAAACCTTGTGTGGTTTTTCCTGCTCCTGTTGCGCTGTGTTCCACCCTAGCTAAGCTGCTCCAACGACGGAAGGGTTCACCACAACATGGATTTGCTCTCCAGACCGTCTTTCGCCGCCTCAGATCTTCCCCGCCGCCGGCAACCAGGACAACTGCATTACCATCATCAACTGAGCAGATGACCTTGATGACTACACGGGTGTCACATCCCTAGTTCTGGTATGACCTAGACTAGCTAGTCATGTGTGCATCATGTTTAAATTTCAATGAATTTGAAATGGGGACAAGTCAAAGCCTCATAAATCATTTTAATAAAGGGGAAAGAACCCTAAAATTGCAATCAATGAATCCAAAATGCCCTAGAAATAGTTCTGACAATTTTGGCAAGAGTTATAAATCAAACCAAAATTTTGGAACATTTCTAAGGAATTATTTGGATCTGATTTTAAATCAATATTCTATTTGAATTCGGAGTTATATTCATAATATATAATGAATATATTTTCAAATGCTCTGTGATATTCTATGTATATGTGGAGTAGACCTTTAACTGACATAAATTATCCACGGGAGTTTTGGCACTGTTTTCAAATTTGTTTGAATTTGAATTCAGTGGCAATTAAATAAAACAAAGCAGAAGAAAATTAAAAAAAGAACAGACGGCTTACCTGACCGCCTACCTGGTGCAGCCCACCTGGCAGCCCGTCTGGCTGGCCCAGCCCACCAAGGGTAGGGAGGTCTTCTTCCTCCCGCCAGTCGGATGCACAACGCGTGCCCGATGCGCGCGCGGCCACCGCGCGCCACCTCCACCCTGCCAGGCTGTCCTCTTGTCGCCTTGGACCTTCCCCCGCGTTGCCACGCACATCCTTCGACCCCTGCGTCTCTCCCCTCTCTCTGGACCCCGTCCCCCTTCTCTGCTCGCTTCCGAACGGAGCCCGTCACCGCCGTTCGCCATAGCCGCAGCCACCGCCTCCCTGACATGCCCCAGGGATCCGCCTCATCGCCTTCGTCCTCCTCATCGAGCCACACATCGCCGGGAGCTCTTCTTCACCATCAATGCCGTCGTCTTCAACCTCTCGGCCGCCGAGATCGCCGGCGCCCGTTCGTTGTCTCCGACTCGTCCCCGAGCCCGCTGACCATCCCGTCGTCTCCACTGTGAGATTCTGCGTCTGTTCCCCCTCTTCCCGAGCTGGTTTACACCCCACATCCGTCGCCCCCTTGTCGACCGAACCGCGCCGCCGCCCGAGCTCGTCGGTGGCAATGCCCCGGTGACCATTTGGTCCCAGACGCGTGTCCACTGAGCTTGCTGCCCTGCGCTGAGCCTCGCTAGCGCCTCCCCTTGCCCGCTTGCACCCCGCAACGCTAACCTCGCGCGCACCCGAGCTCCGGCCACCGCGGCCGAGCTCCTCGCCATCGTTTCTGGCCTCCCCGCACCCAACTGTCTGCACCACTGGATGCGACACACTTCCAGCTCGCCGTAGGACCAAGCCGCATGCTCAGCCGACAACCGTAGCGCGATTCCGGTGCGCCTCCACCGCGTTCGATGGTCGTCGTTGGCCAAACTCTGGCATGCCGACGTGGACGTCATTAGTGCTAACCGCCGCCAGCTAAGCAACCCCTGATAGGCACTGACAGTGGGCCCAACCACTGGTCAAACCCCAGTCAGTGCTGGGTTTGACCATGATTAGTCCTGTGTCACTGACGTGTGGACTCCACACGTCAGGTTTGACCCTGGTCAGCGTTGTTGACTTGCTGACGCAGGCATGATGCAATGCTGACGCAATAAGTCATTTCTGGATTAAATCTAATTCAGGAATTTCAGAAAAAGTCCTAAACTTCTAAAAATCATAGAAAATTATCTATAACTCCAAATAAGATAAGTTATATATGAAAAATGATCAGAAGAATCCAATCTATCCATCTGTAGCATTTCCATGCATGTTTAAACAAATTAACCTTGATGTTTAGATCAAAACATGATAATGCACTTTATAAGTTCTTAGTTTGAATTTGAATTTGAACCTTTGGTTCAAATCAACTCAGACCCTTCTGTTCTTAGCTGCATTAGCTCAAATCACAGCATATCGACATCTCGTGATCATGCATCATATTGTGCATTACATTGATTGTGTCCTTTCTGTGTTTGCCGGTGGTTGTTCCCCCTCGGTAGACGTATGTTCCGACGATGAGTTCGATGACACCGATGAAGAGTTATACTATCTTCAGAAGTGCCAGGCAAGCAAAACCCCCTTGTTCATTCCGATACAATCCCACTCTCTCGCTCCTGCTCTCTTTTACTGCATTAGGACAACAACGATTCAACTGTTACATGCTGTGGTAGTTGAACCCCTTTTCCTCTGCATGACTTGTCATTGCCACAGTAAATAGATGAAACCCACTAGCATGAGTAGGAGTTGTTTGAGCCCTCATGTGCCTACTCATTCATGCTTGTTTGTCATGCCTGCTACTGCTTAGAGTTGAGTCAGGTCTGATTCATCGGGGATGAATTGGAATAGTGATGAACATGCCCTACTGTGTGTGCGCTAAATGTGTGAACACGATTTGGTAAAGGTAGCGGTGAGAGGCCATGTAGGAGTACATGGTGGGTTGTCTCATTGGAACCATTCTCAGGAACTGAGTTCTGTGTTTGTGATCCATGAACAACTACTACCACTCATTGGGATCCTTAATTGACCCTCTCGACTTATTAACTGCCCTAGTCCTCTGTCCAGGAGTTGCAACTAGTTTCTGGTGTTTATAGGATATGTGTTGGCGGCCGTGCATAGTGCTGACCCTAGGGGTGGGCTATGATGCGGTAGATACACCGTGGCACGGTGTACCGGGCGCCCGTTTGGTGTCTCGGGAACCCTGCACACATCGTTTGGGGCTGTGAGCGAAACTCCGGCCGGATCTCCTCGCGGATGGAACCCGAATAGGTGATAAACCTGGACTAGAGACTTGTGTGGTTAGTCAGGTTGTGGCCGACTCCCTCGCCAGGCTTCCGCTTGAAGGTTGCCGAGATACACGACGTGTACATGGTGGTAAGTGGCGAGAGCATGTGTGAAGGAGTACACCCCTGCAGGGTTATAAATGATCTATTCGAATAGCCGTGTCCGCAGTAAAGGACTTCTGGGTTGCCTATAATAGTTCATAGACAAGTGAAAGTGGATACTCTAAAACTCGCAAGATAAGCGTGAGTGCTATGGATGGCCTTCTCGTAGGGAGACGAGAGCGGATCCATAGTGGTGTATTGATATGGTGAATATGTGGACTCGTGTGCGCCACCTCAAAATAGTTACTTGCAGTCGTAGTTTAAGATAGCCATCGAGTCAAAGCTGGCTTGCTGCAGTTAAACTCCACCACCCCCTTGTTGATACCGATGCATATGTAGTTAGTTCTAATGTAAGTCTTGCTGGGTACAGTTGTACTCACATTTGCTTAATTTATGTTTTGCAGAGAGACGTCAGTCTCGCTAGTAGTTCCGTGTGGACTTTGACATTTAGCTTGATACCTCAGCTACGATCTTGTGCCCTCGGCAGGATCTGGTAGATAGTCAGGCTTCTCAGCCTTCTTCATTTGTAGATGTCTGTACTCAGACAAGTTAAGCTTCCGCATGTGCTTGTTGCTTGTATGCTCTGTTTGTTGGGTCATGAGACCCATGTTTGTAATACTTGGCTCCTCGGAGCCTAATGAATAAATACTCTGAGTCGTAGAGTCTTGTTGTGATGCCATGTTGTATTTGGACATATCGATTATATTGTGTGTATGATTGAAATTCTTGGTATGTGGGGGGTTCGACAACCTAGTTATTTATCCTTGGTAGCCTCTCTTATGGGGAAATGTAGTCTGGTGCTTCCACTGAGCCTTGGTAGTCTGCTACAACCCGGTTTACCAGAGTCCTACTAGCCGAGTACTACTACTTCGGAAAACTTAGACTGGCTGGCATGTGATTCACTTCGTTCCTGTGTCTGTTCCTTCGGGGAAATGTCACGCGGTGACTTCCGCAACCTGCTAGCCTGCTACAGCCCGGTTTCCCGGAGTCCTGTTAGCGCAGTTGCTATAGCCCAGATTCACACGCTGATGACCGACATGTTCGATGTTGTTTCATGTATGCTTGTCCCCGTAAGTTAGTGCCACTTTGGGTTCATGACTAGTCATGTCGGCCCGGGTTCTTTGTCATATGGATGCTAGCGACACTATCATATACGTGAGCCAAAAGGCGCAAACGGTCCCGGGCCAGGTAAGGTGGCACCCGTGGGAATACCGTGCGTGAGACCGCAAAGTGATATTAAGTGTTACATGCTAGATCGGTGTGACTTTGGAATCGGGGTCCTGACAGCTTTGGTATAAGAGCCTGACTGCCTGTAGGATTACCAAGCCAAACTGGTCGAAGTTGTGTCTAGAAATGCTTTAGTTATGTAAGGGAATTGATTGTGGAAGGGAACGTAAGGCTCTTTTTACTCCTTTACCTTATGCCCTTCTGATCTGAGTCAACCTCTTCTTTTCTGCGGGGATTAAGAACTAGGCCTCTCGTCTTTCTATCAGGATCACGTGTTACTAATCCGTAGACTCGTAGGATTGATGGATTCAAGCCCGAGTTCGGTTCCTACTACTTCTGTGTGTTGACAGTTCATCTCAGAACTTTGATATTATGATGTTGTTGAGTGGTTATGCCACCATTTTCTAGGATGTCTCAATTCTTTTTGAGCATTTACAGCCGTTATGCTGTCCGAGTCATCCTAGGTTACTAAATAGTCTGATGCATTTGCAAATCCTTTCTTTCCGCTCCTGATGTCCTTTTTGGTCAGAATTAGCACACTAATCGGTGCGTTGAGGTACTTTATTGCCTCAGTATATATGTTGGGGCTATTATTATGACCCTAGGTGTTTTAGGGAGTCACGTAGTAATCTAGCCATGTTTTGTGTTCCGGTGTGATGATTCTGGCCACCATTCTCGAAAGCATCCCGTGATGCCATTTAGTAGTAGGTATTCTATTCCTGGGTTCTTGAACCCGAGATTCACCCTACTTACCTCCTGTTGATAGTGTTTGCTCGTTCCTTTAGGATATTAGTAACCTTGCGACAGTCCTCGAGGTCCGTGGTATTTCTTTCTTCCAAATACCATGAACCATTAAGGCAAAAGTTCTTTGAACCAAAATCACAATCAGAGTACTCTTGAGGAGTTCTCCATTCATAATTGTGATTCTGCCAGTTCTACCTTTCTGCATGGGTTATCTGGAAGAAACCTATTGAACCTGGTTCGACATATTAATCTATGCATCCACAACTCAGAAAGATATATGTCCTCTTGAGTTGTCCCTCTTCATTTGTATTCCGACCATCGCCTATGAATTGATAGTCAGGAGTAATTGTGCATCCGTGTTATCGATGCTTATTATTCTTGTGGTCCGTTAAGCCATTCTATTTCAGAATGACTAGGAGAAACAAACTCTAGTACCTCATCCATATCCAGGATTGGGTCAAAGTAGTTGTGTTCTGCAGATCAAGTTCCAATCCAGCTTTTGCTCTGTTCTACCCTGGAGTATTACCCCCTTTATGTCAGGATTGTCATCAGAATTGCACCATCTCTCATGAATTCTTGACGCAGTGATACTTCTCTCCATCATTATTCATTCCTCGGTCTCGTGTTGTTGTAACCGAAATGCCGACAAGTGAATTGTGATGTGTGAAATCAATACTCTGAGCAACTCGTTGCTTTGTAGTAAATGGACAATATTCTCATTCTTAGAGTGTTGATTATTAAATCATCATCCTAAGATTGATTGTGCTACCTAGTCCTTATTTCTGGTGCACTCTTCGATCCATGAGTTGGGATTGTGTCAATCCCTCACTCTTTCGATCATACCATCTTGCCCTGAAAAGCAAGATTGTTCTCGAGCTTAGAGTCATATCGGTGGTTCGTGATTTTCCGGATATCTTCACGGAAGTATCACCAGGTCATCCCCTGACCGATATGGTGAGTTTGTGATCAAGTTGGTTTACCAATAAACCACTCTTTCTCCAAGAATCCGTGTTGGATACCCCTGAACTAGTTGGTTAAGCTAAACAACAACTTGGAGAGTTGGAAGATAAAAGCTAGCCCAACTTAGTTCATTCCAAAGGGATATCCTTGTGTTTGTATGTTAGTTGAAGAAATATGATATCTTCATCGATTGTTCCTCGTGATCGGTTGTTGGATCTGTTGTCTTGTCAAAACTTTGATTTAGTGTGGGCTATCCTCAAATCAAATCAGTACCAACGATATTCGTAATGTTTCTTACTCGTGGCTGACTCCTCGAGCATACACCATTACATCCTTTGGTCTGACCAACACTATCACATTGTTCACATAATGGTGGAAGTCCAGTGATATGGAAATTCCGATGAGTTGCTGTTGAGCCCATCAGCAGCATTTTGTCTCCTCCATGATTTGTGTTGAACATCCAGCTAGTGTTGGAAACTTGTATAAGCATTTTCTTCATGCCCCATTCATGAAGTATATGTTTGGATGAAAGAAGTGACTTCCTTTGATTCACGTGCATTTGATGTAAGTTGCCGCCGTGAATTCGAGAAAGTTTGTTTTGCTTCCTCTGGAATCATCCCAAGACAGTCATGCATGTGCGAAGTATTCTATGGTCTGATAGACTGATCATCTTCATCCATATGTATCCCCTAGCACACCAAGCCACTGATTGATTTGTTCAAGGAAAGGAAGTTCCTTCTTAAGAGCATGCCTTATGCAAGGACCTCAATATCCTTGATTATGGTTCCCCACCTGAACTCGGTAGTGTTTTATTATAAGACCGCCACGTGGTCACGCTTGTCTAGGACAGTGTGTTCACAGGTGTGTAGCAAAACCTGCTCATGTTTTGGAGCTTGCTATCGTAGTTCATCTCCCGAGAGTCTCGCAACGTTATCTCGTCGACTTGTGTTGAAACTCTTCTTTTCAGACATGTGAGTCTGAAGTATCCTGTTTCTAACCAGATCTGAATCTCCGGCATATATGATGGTTGGAACATTCCCGACATTTGCATTTTGTTCCCAGCTTGCACTGCCTTGTGTCAATCTCCCATGGACTACCCTTCTCAGCAATTGTTGTTCAGGATCATCTTGAGAAGTGGTCCTACCATGGGTCCCATCCATTTCAGATGATAAGCCAAAATCATCCATTGTGTTGTCTTCAACAAGGTAGTCCACATCATCCATTCTAGTACGACCATGTCATTCTTTCGAACTCCTTCAAAAGATCGATTGTGATTGCCTTAGGCTCCTATAAAGAGTTTCAATGATCTTTGTATCAAAAGTAATTCTTTTTGACACTTAAGGGAATAGCTCTATGAGTCACCTTCCCTAAGATGCCCCGTTATGGAATCATGGCAATTCAAATCCTCGCTACGTTGACAACCGTTCGCCACCCTCTTAGGTGTGGAATTATTGTCTACCAATTTGAACCCTTCTCATCCGCTTCTTTCCATCACCCCTGATGTGTGTTTCGTGTCTCAGCTCAAGAGATGTTTTTTATATCTCACTCCATGAGTTGATCTTGAGTTGCTCGATCTTCGAGAAGATCGATTCCTGTAGAGTTTCTTTCTGTCGTCATCATGTTGGATGAAGATCTCGAAAGCAAAGATGTCAAGTTCAATATGATGCAATGAATCAATATCTTCAACGAGGACAGTTGGATCGTGAAGACTGTGTTAGTTTGTGTTTTCCCTTCATCTTACCCTACGCTTGAATCTCGGGACGAGATTCTTGTTTAGTAGGGGTGAGTTGTCACATCCCTAGTTCTGGTATGACCTAGACTAGCTAGTCATGTGTGCATCATGTTTAAATTTCAATGAATTTGAAATGGGGACAAGTGAAAGCCTCATAAATCATTTTAATAAAGGGGCAAGAACCCTAAAATTGCAATCAATGAATCCAAAATGCCCTAGAAATAGTTCTGACAATTTTGGCAAGAGTTATAAATCAAACCAAAATTTTGGAACATTTCTAAGGAATTATTTGGGCTCTGATTTTAAATCAATATTCTATTTGAATTTGGAGTTATATTCATAATATATAATGAATATATTTTCAAATACCCTGTGATATTCTATGTATATGTGGAGTAGACCTTTAAGTGACATAAATTATCCAGGGGAGTTTTGGCACTGTTTTCAAATTTGTTTGAATTTGAATTCAGTGGAAATTAAATAAAACAAAGCAGAAGAAAATTAAAAAAAGAGCAGACGGCTTACCTGGCCGCCTACCTGGCGCAGCCCACCTGGCAGCCCGTCTGGCCGGCCCAGCCCACCAGGGGCAGGGAGGTCTTCTTCCTCCCGCCAGTCGGATGCACAGCGCGTGCCCGACGCGCGCGCGGCCACCGCGCGCCACCTCCACCCTGCCTGGCTGTCCTCACGTTGCCTTGGACCTTCCCTCGCATCGCCACACACCTCCTTCGACCCCTGCGTCTCTCCCCTCTCTCTCTGGACCCCGTCCCCCTTCTCTGCTCGCTTCCGAACGGAGCCCGTCACCGCCGTTCGCCATAGCCGCAACCACCGCCTCCCTCTCGCCTCCCCGACATGCCCCCGGGATCCGCCTCATCGCCTTCGTCCTCCTCGTCGAGCCACACATCGCCGGGAGCTCTGCTTTGCCATCAAAGCTGTCGTCTTCAACCTCTCGGCCCTCGAGATCGCCGGCGCCCGTTCGTTGTCTCTAACTCGTCCCCGAGCCCGCTGACCATCCCGTCGTCTCCGCTGTGAGATTCTGCGTCTGTTCCCCCTCTTCCCGAGCTTGTTTACGCCCCACATCTGTCGCCCCCTTGTCGACCGAACTGCGCCGCCGCCCGAGCTCATCGGCGGCAACGCCCCGGTGACCATTTGGTCCCAGACGCGTGTCCACCGAGCTTGCTGCCCCGCGCTGAGCCTCACTAGCGCCTCCCTTGCCCGCTTGCACCCCGCAACGCTAACCCCGCGCGCACCCGAGCTCCGGTCGCCGCCGCCAAGCTCCTCCCCGTCATTTCCGGCCTCCCCGCACCCAACCGCCTGCACCACTAGATGCGACACACTTCCAGCTCGCCGTAGGAGCAAGCCGCATGCTCAGCCGACAACCGTAGCGCGATTCCGGCGCGCCTCCGCCGCGTTCGATGGTCGTCGTCGGCCAAACTCCGGCATGCCGACGTGGACGTCATTAGTGCTAACCGCCGCCAGCTAAGCACCCCTGATAGGCACTGACAGTGGGCCCAACCACTGGTCAAACCCCAATCAGTGCTGGGTTTGACCGGGATTAGTCCTGTGTCACTGACGTGTGGACTCCACACGTCAGGTTTGACCCTGGTCAGCGCTGTTCACTTGCTAACGCAGGCATGACACAGTGCTGATGCAATAAGTCATTTCTGGATTAAATCTAATTCAGGAATTTCAGAAAAAGTTCTAAACTTCTAAAAATCATAGAAAATTATCTATAACTCAAAATAAGATAAGTTATATATGAAAAATGATCAGAAAAATCCAATCTATCCATCTGTAGCATTTCCATGCATGTTTAAACAAATTAACCTTGCTGTTTAGATCAAAACATGATAATGCACTTTATAAGTTCTTAGTTTGAATTTGAATTTGAACCTTTGGTTCAAATCAACTCAGACCCTTCTGTTCTTAGCTGCATTAGCTCAAATCACAGCATATCGACATGTCATGATCATGCATCATATTGTGCATTGCATTTATTGTGTCCTTTCTGTGTTTGCCGGTGGTTGTTCCCCCTCGGTAGACGTATGTTCCGACGATGAGTTCGATGACACCGATGAAGAGTTATACTATCTTCAGAAGTGCCAAGCAAGCAAAACCCCCTTGTTCATTCTGATACAATCCCACTCTCTCGCTCCTGCTCTCTTTTACTGCATTAGGACAACAACGATTCAACTGTTACATGCTGCGGTAGTTGAACCCCTTTTCCTCTGCATGACTTGTCATTGCCATAGTAAATAGATGAAACCCACTAGCATGAGTAGGAGTTGTTTGAGACCTCATGTGCCTACTCATTCATGCTTGTTTGTCATGCCTGCTACTGCTTAGAGTTGATTCAGGCCTGATTCATCGGGGATGAATTGGAATAGTGATGAACATGTCCTACTGTGTGTGAGCTAAGTGTGTGAACACAATTTGGTAAAGGTAGCGGTGAGAGGCCATGTAGGAGTACATGGTGGGTTGTCTCATTGAAACCATTCTCAGGAAGTGAGTTCTGTGTTAGTGATCCATGAACAACTATTACCACTCATTGGGATCCTTAATTAACCCTCTCGACTTATTAACTGCAATAGTCCTCTGTCCAGGAGTTGCAACTAGTTTCTGGTGTTTATAGGATATGTGTTGGCGGTCGTGCGTAGCACTGACCCTAGGGGTGGGCTATGATGCGGTAGATACACCGTGGCACGGTGTACCGGGCGCCCGTTTGGTGTCTCGGGAACCCTGCACACATCGTTTGGGGCTGTGAGCGAAACTCCGGCCGGATCTCCTCGCGGATGGAACCCGAATAGGCGGTAAACCTGGACTAGAGACTTGTGTGGTTAGTCAGGTCGTGGCCGACTCCCTCGCCAGGCTTCCGCTTGAAGGTTGCCGAGATACACGACGTGTACATGGTGGTAAGTGGCGAGAGCGTGTGTGAAGGAGTACACCCCTGCAGGGTTATAAATGATCTATTCGAATAGCCGTGTCCGCGGTAAAGGACTTCTGGGTTGCCTATAACAGTTCATAGACAAGTGAAAGTGGATACTCTAAAACTCGCAAGATAAGCGTGAGTGCTATGGATGGCCTTCTCGTAGGGAGACGGTAGAGGATCCATAGTGGTGTATTGATATGGTGAATATGTGGACTCGTGTGCGCCACCTCAAAAGAGTTACTTGCAGTCGTAGTTTAAGATAGCCACCGAGTTAAAGCTGGTTGCTGCAGTTAAACTCCACCACCCCCCTTGTTGATACCGATGCATATGTAGTTAGTCCTGATTTAAGTCTTGCTGGGTACATTTGTACTCACGTTTGCTTGATTTATGTTTTGCAGAGAGACGTCAGTCTCGCTAGTAGTTCTGTGTGGACTTCGACGTTTAGCTTGATACCTCAGCTACGATCTTGTGCCCCCGGCAGGATCTGGTAGATAGTCAGGCTTCTCAGCCTTCTTCATTTGTAGATGTCTATACTCAGACAAGTTAAGCTTCCGCATGTACTTGTTGCTTGTATGCTCTGTATGTTGGGTCATGAGACCCATGTTTGTAATACTTGGCTCCTCGGAGCCTAATGAATAAATACTCTGAGTCGTAGAGTCTTGTTGTGACGCCATGTTGTATTTGCACATATCGAGCATATTGTGTGTATGATTGAAATGCTTGGTATGTGGGGGATCCGACAACCTAGTTGTTTGTCCTTGGTAGCCTCTCTTATGGGGAAATGTAGTCTGGTGCTTCCACTGAGCCTTGGTAGTCTGCTACAGCCCGATTTACCGGAGTCCTGCTAGCCCAGTACTACTGCTCCGGAACACTTAGAGTGGCCGGCATGTGATTCACTTCGTTCCTGTGTCTGTCCCTTCGGGGAAATGTCACGTGGTGACTTCTGGAGTCCTGCTAGCCTACTACAGCCCGGTTTCCTGGAGTCCTGTTAGCGTAGTTGCTATAGCCCGGATTCACACGCTGATGACCGACATGTTCGATGTTGTTTAATGTATGCCTGTCCCCGTAAGTTAGTGCCACTTTGGGTTCATGACTAGTCATGTCGGCCCGGGTTCTCTGTCATATGGATGCTAGCGACACTATCATATACATGAGTCAAAATGCGCAAACGGTCCTGGGCCAGGTAAGGTGGCACCCGTGGGAATACCGCGCGTGAGGCCGCAAAGTGATGTGATGTGTTACATGCTAGATCAGTGTGACTCTGGAATCGGGGTCCTGACAACGGGTCCGCAAGAGAGGCCACACTCTTTCGTGTCTTCTTACATTATGCATCACTTAATATGATGACATGCTACTTTATCATCGTGTTCACCTATTAGACTCCAAGTCAGGTGCAAACTAATGTTGAAACTTGAGTTTTTAAATGGTTGTGGGGTACATATTGGGGCAGCAATCAATACTATCTGTCTACAATCTGGTTAATCTCGTGTGCCTACTATGAGTTTCATGTTGGGTGCAACAAACATTAAAGGCGCCATTATCTGTATTTTTTAACTAAAGCTATTATCTGCCTGCTATCATTGGTTTTGGGTCTATCCACAGTTTGCTACCATCACTCTGGATTTGTGCATGCACTCCTTACATAATCTCACTATGTTTTATTCCTATGCATGTCAGTTATTGTACACAATGGAACTGAACATGTAGAGCAAAAGAGACGAGCCTTGCGTGGCAATAAAATTTCATGCAGACGTCGCTCCATGGTGGGCGCAAAGGCAGCCCCCTCCACCCATTTCGGATCGTAATCAAGAGGAAGATAACTGTTCTGAGGGGGATTCAGAAGGAGAATACCACTCCTATTTACCCCCTGAGGTCTTCGCTCTAACTTGGCATGCTGATGTTGGTAATATCATGCATATGGTGCCTTGCATTGCTTACTAGATACATCAAATATGTCATCTGCTTAGTTAAGACATGCTTTGTGTCAATGCCATCTGTTTAGTTTCTTTATTGTATATGTGAATCACGCAATGCCATCTTGTTTTGCCAGGCATCATATATGTGAATTTTGCAATGCCACCCTGGTTAGCCAGTCATCTCATATGTGAATTATATCATGCCATCATTTTTTATTACGTGTTAAATTTGTCAACAATTTTAGTACATTCAATTACTCTTCCTGTGCATCAGCCATTCGGCACAGTCATGGAAAAAATCTGAAGTGGAAACAAGGTATTCAGAGCAGAAATGCTATCTGACGAAGCACATGTCTTGTTGGTTACGGATAGCTCCTCAGAGGAGGATTCAGAGACAAATGACCAGTCCTATTCCCCCCCGAGGTGCATGCTCTAACTTGGCAGGGTTATGTTGCTCATATCATGCATATGGTATCTTGCATTGATATGTCATTTGCTTAGTTTAGACATGCTTTGTGTGAATGCCACCTGTTTAGTGTATAGTTACCATATATGTGAATTATGCAATGCCATCTTGTTGCAAGACATTATATATGTGAATTATGCAATGCTATCTTGTTGCAAGACATTATATATGTGAAATATGCAATGCCATGCTGTTTAGCCAAGCGTCATATATGTGAATTATATCATGCCGTCCTTTTTTTGTATTTCTCGTTGCATTTGTCGACAATGTTTGTATATTCAATTGCTCTTCCTGTGCATCATCCATTTGAATTAGTGATGGAGAAATCTGGAGTGAAAACAAGGTCTTCAGAGCAGACAATGCTACCTGCTGAAGCAGACATCTTGCTGGTTACAGATAGCTCTTCAGAGGAGGATTCAGAGGTAGATGACCAGTCCTATTCTCCCCCTGAGGTGTATGCTCAAACTTGGAAGGGTTATATTACTCATATCATGCATATGTTGGATTGCAATGCTTAGTTTTTACATCATATGCACAATATTGAATGCCATCTCCTTAGTTGACACATCATATATGTGATTGCCCTCTTCTCACTTGCTTAGTATATAAATCATATATTTGAATTATATCATGCCAAGATGTTTACATAGACAGCATGTATCTAAATTATGGCATGCCAACCCATTTTCTAAAGACATAATATAGTTATATCATCTCATCTTGTTTACATAGTCATCATATTTTGAATTATGTCATTCTATCTTGTTTAGTTAGCCATCATACATTTGAAATTGTGTCGTGCTATCCTGTTTAATTAGCCATCATATATGTGAAATTATGTCCTGCTATTCTGTTTGGTTAGACAACATAAATGTGAATTATTTCATGCCCCGTTTTCTTCCCTACTATCCATTGCACCCGTCTATCTTACAATGTCTGTACATTCAATTACTTTTCTTGTTTATCAGCCATTTCAATTAGAGGGGGTGATGGCAGTATTTGTGGGAGTAAAAACACGGTCTTCAGAAAAGATTGTGCTACATGTCGATGCAGATAGAACCACGATTGTACTTGCCCAAGAACCAGCCCCACCACACATAACTCAGACTCATGCAGATTCTACCCCTACCCAGTTGGACAGAGAACTAGCTACACCCCTTCTAACCCCAACCCTAGCAGATAGTAACCCAGTTCCAGTTGACACAACACCGTCTCCACCATAGAGCACCCAAACATGAGCAGTTAGTAAGGAAACTGCAGTGCCCAAAGCACGAGGACCACCACTCTGAACCCCAAGTCAGCGCTTAAAGCAGAAGAAGAATTGTTCTCAGGTCAGGTTCTGTAGCTATGGTTCATACTTATTTGCTCTTGCATCACTGTATTTACTCGTACCAACTAATTTCAAATTAAAGGATGCAATTGAAACTCCAATGGCGCAACAGGTATGTTTTAAACCTGTTTCTTTAACGTGTTTGCTGTTGTAACTTGCTCTATGTTGATTTCAGTTTCAATTGAATAAACAGTTATGTTCTCATGCCATGCACATTACAAGTGTTGTTATTGCTGTGTAGTTTCCCACACTTATATTCTGTCTATGTTGCTTTGTCTTAAATATATATGATTCAAACTGTATCTATCTTGATTTGGCAACATAAACTAGAATGATATAGACCATACATTGACCATACTACATAGATAAATGTTTGTTTCATGCTATTATCCTGTCCACCTTACTGCTGAAATGGTTTACCAAAATGAGTTTCATATGCTACATTGTAAACCTGTGATGTGTTTGTTTGTTTATCTTTTAGAACACGGATAAAATATGGGAGAAGAGTACCCCATTATGCAATGGTAAAGGAAGTAATGCAGATAAGGTTCAAGATAGTGAGACATCCCTGTTGGTATCCAAGAAAGCTGATAAAAACTATACTGAAGACACTGAGACAACCCCAAAGTCCTGTCTTGATGTAGTGTTCGAGTTACTGGCTACTACTGCTGGCACCAGCTCTTCGAACTCGCTGCCTGAATCAGTTCGGCTTCTTGAGTCTCAACTTCAAGTAGAAAGGCATTGATCAGATGTTATGCGATAGGAAGCTGAAGGACTGAGGAAGTCCCTGCAGAATTCAGATGCATACTTTCTGGTGCAAGAGCAAGTGCTGGAGGATTTTAGCGCCAAACAAGAGAAAGTTAATAAGCTTTCTAAGCATCTTGCCAGCATTATGGGTACCTAGGATATAGTTTCTTGAGCTCTCCTGAAGTGGTTTCAGTTTTGGACTTGTTTTGCTACGGCGTTTATTTGCACTAGTTGCCAACTTTGACAACTAGTGTATATGATATGCTGCTTTGTTCCCTATATTTGCACTGGTGACGAACTTTGATGCCCAGTGGATGTAATATGTGTAATAGCCGTGATAGCCTAGCGTAAGTTGCTTGCTTATTTATTTCCTTGTTGTCTTGTTTATTTGTTTGCTTGTAGTCAGTGCAGTTCTTTTTCCGCGGTTTGCTAGTGGCCGCAATAACCTATTTTTTAATACTAGGCCACAATAACCATGGGCTAAATATTTACTATAGTTACCATGGGCCTCCTACGGGCCGTAGAAACAATGGGCCTTCTTAGGGCCGTAGAAAGAATGGGACTCCTACGGGCCGTAGCATCAATGGGACTTCTACGGGCCGTAGCATCAATGGGCCTTCTACATGCCGTATGATCGATAGGCCAAACATGGGCCAATAACAGACCGCATTATGGGCCGTAAATGGGCTAGATTTGGAATCATCCATTCATGGGCCGACAATAACATGCCATCGTTAATCGGCCGTATTTGATGACGTTATGAAAACTGCCCAACGAAGTAACGGGCCGCAAACGGGCCGATTGTAACCGCGGGCTGAATTTGTCCCACAGGCAGAAAAGGCCAATGACGGTCCGTAGGTAACTGAATGCTGGAAATGAGCCCAAGAATAATTGGGCCCTGAGAAGGTCGAAAGATAACATGGGTTGGAAACGGCCCAATGGAATAATGGGTCATTAATGGGTATAAAGGGGTACACTATTCATTGCGGGCCAGATTCACCACGGGCCGTTAATGGGCTAAGAGTTACAATGGTCTCGTATGGGCCGAAAGACATCATGGGCCATACATGGGCCGGAAGTTACAACGGGCTGGAATCATATTGGAAGGCCCAGATGAAGCTACTGGGCTTAATTCAGATAGGCCGTAACGGTCCATGAGTTAGCGGGCCGTAAATGGGCTATATACGAACATGCCGTTAACAGGCTTTCCGTGGGCTGGCCCATTACCTTTTGACCAAGTCAAATGGGCTGGCCTTTTCACCGGAATGGGCCTCTATTGGGCCATGCCACGTGTCGACGTATCATAGGCGACTCATGTCTAGTGAATGGATGACATCTGTCCCAACGGTGAGCCAACACGTGTTTCCTCCGGCCAATGAGAATTTTACACGTGGAAATCCTCATTGGTCCGGGCTGTTAGCGGGTTATCGGATCCAAAACCGGACCCGATAGCTTAATGGCGTCCCATTACGGTGGATGCCATGTGTTGGTCACCCTTGACGAAAGCACTTCCATGACGCGTGATTTATCGTCATGGAAGTGGACACTTCCGCGATGATAATTTTGGTAATGTCATGGAACACTTCTACAACAGCACATGTATGACTATCTTGATTCTGTCATAAATTTGTCATGGATGTACATGCATGACAGAATACGTGACCTACTGTGACAAACATGTATCATCACGGAAGTGTCGTTTTTTGTAGTGTTAGGCCTTATATAAAATCTTATCAATAGTCAAAACCAAGTGTTACTACTACACCAAACAAGTTCAAAACGAGAAACTGGACCCACTCACGGCACGGCACGCTTGTCTCATTTGGTCCGTCGGTCAAAGCGCTTCCTCTTCTCGGCATAAAAATAGAGTATAGTATTTTTTTAGAATGCTCTTGGCATGTCGCTAACATCTGATGAGTTAACCGACCTCAATAGATGGCAAAAATGCCAGCCCACCGCATTTTGAGAGAAACGAGGAGCGAGAAGCAATACGGACTGCTGGATTACTAGAGCTAGGTGTCGCACGGAGTCCAAGAAATATGGTGATAGCGTGGGTTAGCCATGTAGTATGATGTAACTACACTGGGCTGCCGTGTTTCATACTTTTTCGGTCTACTGTGGAGATGATTGGTTGATTTCATATCACTGAATAATATAAAATAATATGAGTGCAGACGCTCCACCACGAGGTTCCTTGCTCCTTCTCGGTAGTCGAGAATCTATGTTCTTCCACTTTTTTTGATGTGAGCTTTGTTCATCCTTTTGCCAACACGCGGCAACTTGCAGAACGACGAGAAGCTTGCTTACTACGCCTTCTCCCTCGCGAACGCATGTGCGGTGGCTCGCATCACGAGGAGAAACTTTTGCTAACAAGTGGTGGACATGCAACAATTCATTTTGTGTCAGATTGCTAGCAGTTCATTCGACTTCCGGAAGAGGCGAAGAGCCAAGCGCAAGGTCACCTACTAAGGCTGGTCATAGTGGGAGTAAGAGCATGGTTAATAATATAGCCAGCTGTTGGCTATATGAACATGCCATGTCATCTAAAGTTAGCATTATTAACTACTCATACAATAGAGCCGGCTATAAGATTGGTTATAAGTTCATACTCCCTCCTTTCCGGTTTATAGGGCTTATTTCAACTTTTTTGTTTTTCCAATTTAAAGGGTTCATCTCCATCTCAGTTTTAGTTTTCGAGGCGCATTAAATCTTTGCATGCAAGAATTAAAAAGGAACACACCAATGCATGTAATGTTCCTACTCATCTAGTGGCCAAGCATGCATGCACTATAATTAATCCAAATTAATGCATGAGTTTAATTTGAGTAGTTTTGTAAAGTACAAGATACATTCCTCCACTCACAAAATGCCTTGGTTGATGAGATTTCAAATTTGAGCCCTATAAACCGGAAAGGAGGGAGTAACATTTTTCAACCTTCTATCTCTTTCCTCCCATTAAATGCTTTTACCTAGGAGAACGCATAGAGGCGGGCTCTTGCATGAGAGCCCACTCCTTCACTTTTTTCTCGTCTGTCTCATCCACATGGGCAAAAGTGCCATGTAAGCAGGCTTATAGCCCACATGGATAGTAACATAGCGCAGTCCAAGACAAGTTTGCTTATGTGGCATGTATTTAATGAGGAGAGATGTGTTTATAGTAATGTTACTGTAACATAGCGCTGTCTAAGAGAGGATGAGTCTACAAGGTAATAAATGAAGCCAACTAGTATGACACTACCACTATGTTACTTTGCATTATGGAGGTAGTAACTTAGACTAGTGTCATATGCATGACACTAGTCTAAGTTACTCTGCACTACGATCAGCCTAAGAGCATGGTTAATAGTATAGCTAGCTGATGGCTATAAGAAACTGCCATGTCATGTATAGCTGATACGTCTCCATCATATCTACTTTTCCAAACACTTTTGACCTTGTTTTGGACTCTAACTTGCATGATTTGAATGGAACTAACCCGGACAGACGTTGTTTTCAGCAGAATTGCCATAGTGTTATTTTTGTGCAGAAACAAAAGTTCTCGGAATGACATGAAACTTCACGGAGAATATTTTTGGAATATATAAAAATACTGGCAAAAGAATCAATGTCAGGGGGCCCACACCCTGTCCACGAGGGTGGGGGGCGCGCCCCCTGTCTCGAGGGACCCCTGATGCTCCACCGACCTCAACTCCAACTCTATATATTCACGTTCGGGGAGAAAAAATCAAAGAGAAGAATTCATCGCGTTTTACGATATGGAGCCGCCGTCGCCGCCAAGCCCTAATCTCTCTCTGAAGGGTTGATCTGGAGTCCATTCGGGGATCCGGAGAGGGGAATCCATCGCCATCGTCATCATCAACCTTCCTCCATCACCAATTTCATGATGCTCACCGCCGTGCGTGAGTAATTCCATTGTAGGCTTGTTGGACGGTGATGGGTTGGATGAGATTTATCATGTAACCGAGTTAGTTTTGTTAGGGTTTGATCCATAGTATCCATTATGTTCTGAGATTGATGTTGCTATGACTTTGCTATGCTTAATGCTTGTCACTAGGGCCCGAGTGCCATGATTTCAAATCTGAAACTATTATGTTTTCATGAATATATGTGAGTTCTTGATCCTATCTTGCAAGTCTATAGTCACCTATTATGTGCTATGATCCGTTAACCCCGAAGTGACAATAATCGGGATACTTACCGGTGATGACCGTAGTTTGAGGAGTTCATGTATTCACTAAGTGTTAATGCTTTGGTCCAGTACTCTATTAAAAGGAGGCCTTAATATCCCTTAGTTTCCAATAGGACCCCGCTGCCACGGGAGGGTAGGATAAAAGATGTCATGCAAGTTCTTTTCCATAAGCACGTATGACTATATTCGGAATACATGCCTACATTACATTGATGAACTAGAGCTAGTTCTGTGTCACCCTATGTTATAACCATTGCATGAGGAATCGCATCCGACATAATTATCCATCACTGATCCATTGCCTACGAGCTTTCACATATTGATCTTCATAATGATAAGAAGATATAAATCCCAAGTGACTCAAAGAATAGAGCTATGCTCCCCGGCAACGGCGCCAGAAAATAGTCTTGATAACCCACAAGTATAGGGGATCGCAACAGTTTTCGAGGGTAGAGTATTCAACCCAAATTTATTGATTCGACACAAGGGGAGCCAAAGAATATTCTCAAGTATTAGCAGCCGAGTTGTCAATTCAACCACACCGGGATAACTTAATATCTGCAGCAAAGTATTTAGTAGCAAAGTAATATGATAGTAGTGGTAACGGTAGCAAAAGTAGTGTTTTTGGTATTTTGTAATGATGATAACAATAGCAACGGAAAAGTAAATAAGCAGAGAACAATATATGGAAAGCTCGTAGGAAATGGATCGGTGATAGAGAATTATGCCGGATGCGGTTCATCATGCAACAGTCATAACCTAGGGTGACACAGAACTAGCTCCAATTCATCAATGTAATGTAGGCATGTATTCCGAATATAGTCATACGTGCTTATGGAAAAGAATTTGCATGACATCTTTTGTCCTACCCTCCCGTGGCAGCGGGGTCCTAGTGGAAACTAAGGGATATTAAGGCCTCCTTTTAATAGAGTACCGGACCAAAGCATTTTCACATAGTGAATACATGAACTCCTCAAACTACGGTCATCACCGGGAGTGGTCCCGATTATTGTCACTTCGGGGTTGCCGGATCATAACACATAGTAGGTGACTATAGACTTGCAAGATAGGATCAAGAACTCTCATATATTGATGAAAACATAATAGGTTCAGATCTGAAATCATGGCACTCGGGCCCTAGTGACAAGCATTAAGCATAGCAAAGTCATAGCAACATCAATCTCAGAACATAGTGGACACTAGGGATCAAACCCTAACAAAACTAACTCGATTACATGATAAATCTCATCCAACCCATCACCGTCCAGCAAGCCTACGATGGAATTACTCACGAACGACGGTGAGCATCATGAAATTGGTGATGGAGGAAGGTTGATGATGACGATGGCGACGAATTCCCCTCTCGGAGCCCCGAACGGACTCCAGATCAGCCCTCCCGAGAGGTTTTAGGGCTTGGCCACGGCTCCGTATCGTAAAACGCGATGAATCCTTCTCCTGTATTTTTTATCCCCGAAAGCAAATATATAGAGTTGGAGTTGAGGTTGGAGGATCTCCAAGGGGCCCACGAGGTAGGGGGCGCACCCAGGGGGGCAGGCGCGCCCCCCACCCTCGTGGCTAGGGTGTGGGCCCCTGGTCTTCATCTTTTGCAAGGATTTTTTATTATTTCCGAAAAGAAATTCCGTGAAGTTTCAGGTCATTCTGAGAACTTTTGTTTCTGCACATAAATAACACCATGGCAATTCTGCTGAAAACAACGTTAGTCCGGGTTAGTTCCATTCAAATCATGCAAGTTAGAGTCCAAAACAAGGACAAAAGTGTTTGGAAAAGTAGATACGACGGAGTCGTATCAACTCCCCCAAGCTTAAACCTTCGCTTGTCCTCAAGCAATTCAGTTGACAAACTGAAAGTGATAAAGAAAAACTTTTATGAACTTTGTTTGCTCTTGTTGTTGTAAATATGTAAAGCCAGCATTCAAGTTTTCAGCAAAGATTATAAACTAACCATATTCACAATAATGCTTAGGTCTCATTTTTACTCATATCAATGGCATAATCAACTAGCGAGCAATAATAATAAATCTCGGATGACAACACTTTCTCAAAACAATCATAATATGATATAACAAGATGCTATCTCGCTAGCCCTTTCTGAGACCGCAAAACATAAATGCAGAGCACCTTTAAAGATCAAGGACTGACTAGACATTGTAATTCATGGTAAAAGAGATCCAGTCAAGTCATACTCAATGTAAACTAACAGTAATGAATGCAAATGATAGCGGTGCTCTCCAACTGGTGCTTTTTAATAAGAGGATGATGACTTAACATAAAAGTAAATAGATAGGCCCTTCGTAGAGGGAAGCAGGGATTCGTAGAGGTGCCAGAGCTCGGTTTTGAAATAGAGGTGAATAATATTTTGAGCGGTATACTTTCATTGTCAACATAACAACCAAGAGACGGCGATATCTTCCATGCTACACACATTATAGGCGGTTCCCAAACATAATGGTATAGTTTATACTCCCCCTCCACCAACAAGCATCAATCCATGGCTTGCTCGAAACAGCGAGTGCCTCCAACTAACAAGAGTCCCAGGGGGAGTTTTGTTTGCAATTATTTTGATTTAGTTTGCATAAAGCATGGGACCGGGCATCCCGGTGACCAGCCACTTTCTCGTGAGTGAGGAGCGGAGTCCACTCCTCTTGAGAATAACCCGCCTAACATGGAAGATACGGACATCCCTAGTTGATACATGAGCTATTCGAGCATACAAAACATGATATTTATTTGAAGGTTTAGAGTTTGGCACATACAAATTTACTTGGAACGACAGGTAGATACCTTATATAGGTAGGTATGGTGGACTCATATGGAATAACTTTGGGGTTTATGGAATTGGAAGCACAAGCAGTATTCCTGCTTAGTATAAGTGAAGGCTAGCAAAAGACTGGGAAGCGACCGGCTAGAGAGCGACAACAGTCATGAACTTGCATTAAAATTAATCAACACCGAATTCAAGAATGAGTAGGATATAATCCACCATGAACATAAATATCGTGAAGGCTATGTTGATTTTGTTTCAACTACATGCGTGAACATGTGCCAAGTCAAGTCACTTAAATCATTCAATGGAGGATACCACCCTATCATACCACATCACAACCATTTTAATAGCATGTTGGCACGCAAGGTAAACCATTATAAGCTCCTAGCTAATTAAGCATGGCACAAGAAACTATGATATCTAATTTTCATTGCAAACATGTTTATTCATAATAGGCTGAATCAGGAACGATGAACTAATCATATTTACAAAAACAAGAGAGGTCGAGTTCATACCAGCTTTTCTCATCTCAATAAGTTCATCATATAATCATCATTATTGCCTTTCACTTGCATGACCGAACGATGTGGATAATAATGATAGTGCACGTGCATTGGACTAAGATGGAATCTGCAAGCATTCAATGAACAAGAGAAGACAAGGCAATATGGGCTCTTTGTTAGATCAACAATAATGCATATAAGAGCCACTTCAACAATTTAAGTATGGTCTTCTCCTATCGACCCCCAAAGAAAATAAAAGAAATAAAACTATTTACACGGGAAAGCTCCCAACAAGCAAAAAGAAGAACATGAAATCTTTTTGGATTTTCTTTTTAATTACTACTACAAGCATGGAAATTAAAACTAGCTAAATGCTACAACTATTTTTTTGTTTTTATTAAGGTTTATTAAACACACAAGAAGAAAGCATAAAAAGGAAATAAACTAGCATGGATGATACAATGAAAAAGTATGAGCACCGACATCTAGGAATGAGTGTGTGAACATGAATGTAATGTCGGTGAGAAATACGTACTCCCCCAAGCTTAGGCTTTTGGCCTAAGTTGGTCTATGGCCACGGCTGGCCTGGCAGATATCCAAAGTTGTAATTGGGGTCGTACTGCGATGCAACAGTCATTGCATCATGGGCTGCAGCTTGGAGGCGAGCTATCTCAGCTCTCCTCTTATACTCTTCCGCCTCCTCTCTGGTTATAAAATATCTCCTTTTTGCCTGAAAGTCAAAGAAAATAGAAGCAGGGAGAGCGACGTGATAGGTGCGTCATCTGTCAAAGATTAGTCGGTACTGGAGGAACTGATCGTTCCTCTCAACAAACTGATGACGAACCATAGCCTCATAATCCAAATAAGTAGGGGGCAACTCAATATCATCTTCACGTATGGTTATACCAAGAAAATTAGCTATGCGGGTTGCATAAATTCCACCAAAGAAATCTCCATTAAATCTATTAAGGTGCAACCTACGTGCAACAATGGCTCCCAAAGTATAAGATTTATCTCCTAACACAGCACTCCTAAGAATACTGAGGTCAGGGGCACACATGTGACATGCCTCATCTTTACCATTAATGCAAATACCTATGAAGAGAGAAAAATAATGTATAGCAAGAAAGTGAATGCTCCCTATGGTAGCTTGTGTTATATCTCTAGATTCACCCACAATTATACTAGCAAGAAAATCTCTAAATTCAGATTTGCGAGGTTCCCTAACACTACCCCATCGTGGAAGTTTGCAAGCAGTGGTAAAATCCTCTAAGTCCATCGTATAAGATTTTTCATAAAGATCAAACATGACAGTTGGAGAATTGCGTGAAGATGAAAATTCAAACCTCCTCATAAAGGAACTAGTGAGATAGTGGTATTGGCGGCACTTTTCCTCCTCGAAGCTCACAAGATCAGCGTTACGCAAATATGCGTTAAATTCTTCCTTGATTTCCGCTCGATCCATAAAGTCCTCCGAAGGCCATTCACAGGGCCGCACTGGAGTGTCCCTTGGTGGCTCATCATCAGCATCACGCATTGCAAGCCTGGTTTATTGTTTCCTTGAAGAGCCACCTTGGTATATTTTCCTAAACATATTTCTTCCTCTGAAAAATTTCTGAAATTTTTAGTAACTCAAAATAAAAGTGAACCAAACTCAACAATATTGATATCAACTACTCCTACAAGTTCCTAGGGCCTATATCATGTATCAAAACTACTTGGAACCATATAAATTTGACATGCAAGCTCAAGAACAGGGTCACCTAAGCGGCACAAATTTGCAATGAATAAAGCACTAGAACAAAAACTAATTGGATCAATGGAGGAGTCACATACCAAGGAACAATCCCCCAAGCAGTTTTGTGAGAGGTGCTTTGAGCAAGGAGATCGAAAATGGCAGCAAACTGAGGTTGGACTCGGGTTTGAACTGGATAATTGTGTTTGCGGGAGGAAGAAGGAGTGTGTGGCTGCAGGAATAAGTGGAGGGGGCCCACCGTGGGCCCACGAGGCAGGGGGCGTGCCCAGGGGGTAGGGCGCGCCCTCCACCCTCGTGGCCAGGTGGATGCCCCCCTGCTGTGTTCTCAGTGCCAAATATTCTCAAATATTCCAGAAAATATCATATTTAAATTTCAGGGCATTTGGAGAACTTTTATTTTTGGGGTATTTTTATATTGCACGGATAATTTAGATAACAGACAGAAAATACTATTTTTATTTTATTTAATATAAATAATATAAAGTAAAAGGAGGGTATAGAGAGTTGTGTTTTCTAACTTCATCCATCTCATGCTCATCAAAAGGAATCCACTAACAAGGTTGATCAAGTCTTGTTAACAAACTCATTCCGAATAACATGGAACCAGAGAATTTTCGAATAACACTAGGTTACCTCAACGGGGATATGCACATCCCCAACAATAAGAATATCATATTTCTTCTTGACAGTAGGTAGAGGAAATTCAAAACCTCCAAAAATAATCGATGGAATTTTTCCAATAGAATTGATACCATGAACTTGAGGTTGTTTTCTCGGAAAGTGTACCATATGCTCATTACCATTAACATGAAAAGTGACATTGCCTTTGTTGCAATCAATAACAGACCCTGCAGTATTCAAAAAGGGTCTTCCAAGAATAATGGACATACTCTCGTCCTCAGGAATATCAAGAATAACAAAGTCCGTTAAAATAGTAATGTTTGCAACCACAACAGGCACATCCTCACAAATACCGACAGGTATAGCAGTTGATTTATCAGCCATTTGCAAAGATATTTGAGTATGTGCCAACTTATTCAAATCAAGTCTACGATATAAAGAGAGAGGCATAACACTAACACCGGCTCCAAGATCACATAAAGTAGTTTTAACATAGTTCCTTTTAATGGAGCAAGGTATAGTGGGTACTCCTGGATCTCCTAACTTGTTAGGTATTCCACCGTTAAAAGTATAATTAGCAAGCATGGTGGAAATTTCAGCTTCCGGTATCTTTCTTTTATTAGTGACAATTTCTTTCATATACTTAGCATAAGGATTCATTTTAAGCATATCAGTTAATCGCATACGCAAAAAGATAGGTCTAATCATTCAAGCAAAGCGCTCAAAATCCTCATCATCCTTTTTCTTGGATGGTTTGGGAGGAAAAGGCATGGGTTTCTGAACCCATGGTTCTCTTTCTTTACCATGTTTCCTAGCAACAAAGTCTCTCTTATCATAACGTTGATTCTTTGATTGTGGGTTATCAAGATCAACAACAGGTTCAATTTCTATATCATTATCATTGCTAAGTTGAGCATCATCATGAACATTATCATTAACATTATCACTAGTTTCAGGTTCATTACCAGATTGAGTTTTAGCATCAGAAATAGAAATATCATTTGGATTCCCAGGTGTTTCAGTAATAGGTTCACTAGAAGCATGCAAAGTCCTATCATTTTTCTTTTTCTTCCTTTTAGAAGGACTAGGTGCATCTATATTATTTCTCTGAGAATCTTGCTCAATTCTCTTAGGGTGGCCTTCAGGATACAAAGGTTCCTGAGTCATTTTACCAGTTCTAGTAGCCACTCTAATAGCAAAATCATTATTCTTACTATTCAATTCATTGAGCAAATCATTTTGAGCTTGAAGTACTTTTTCTACTTGAGTAGTAACCATAGAAGCATGTTTACTAATAAGTTTAAGTTCACCTTTGACATTAGCCATATAATCACCCCAAGTGTTCAAGCATATCAACACTGCGTTTTAATTCTCTACCAAAATAAGCATTGAAGTCTTCTTGCTTAGCCATAAATTTATCAAACTCATCTAAGCATGGGCTAGCAAACTTAGTAAATGGGATTTCAGCTTTATCATATCTATAGAAAGAATATACCTTTACTACCCGTGTCGGGTTATCAAGACCATGTATTTCTTCAATAGGAGATGGATTAAAATTATGCATTTCTTTGACAGGCGTAGACCATGTATTTCTTCAATAGGAGGTAAATTCTTAACATCTTCAGCTCTAATACCCTTTTCTTTCATGGGTTTCTTTGCCTCTTGCATATCTTCAGGACTGAGAAATAGAACACCTCTTTTCTTCGGAGTTGGTTTAGGAATAGGCTCAGGAGTTGGCTCAAGAGCTGGCTCAGGAAGTGTCCAATTATTTTCATTAGTCAACATATTATTCAATAGAATTTCAGCTTCATCCGGTGTTCTTTCCCTGAAAACAGAACCAACACAACTATCCAGGTAATCTCTGTAAGCATCGGTTAGTCCATTATAAAAGGTATCAAGTATTTCATTTTTCTTAAGAGGATGATCAGGTAAAGCATTAAGTAATTGGAGAAGCCTCCCCCAAGCTTGTGGGAGACTCTCTTCTTCAATTTGCACAAAATTATATATATCCCTTAAGGCAGCTTGTTTCTTATGAGCATGGAAATATTTAGCAGAGAAGTAATAAATCATATCCTGGGGACTACGCACACAACCTGGATCAAGAGAATTAAACCATATCTTAGCATCACCCTTTAATGAGAACGGAAATATTTTAAGGATATAAAAGTAGCAAGTTCTCTCATCATTAGTGAACAGGGTAGCTATATCATTTAATTTAGTAAGATGTGCCACAACAGTTTCAGATTCATAGCCATAAAAAGGATCAGATTCAACCAAAGAAATTATATCAGGATCAACAGAGAATTCATAATCCTTATCAGTAACACAGATAAGTGAAGTAGCAAAAGCAGGGTCACGTTTCATTCTAGCATTAAGAGATTGCTTCTTCCATTTAGCTAATAACCTCTTTAGATCATATCTATCATTGCAAGCAAGAATAGCTCTAGCAGATTCTTCATCCAGAACATAACCCTCAGGAACAACATGCAATTCATATTTATTAGGGGGAGAGTCTTCATCATCACTTTCATCAATATTATAATTTCATTCTCTCTAGCCCTAGCAAGTTGTTCATCAAGAAATTCACCAAGTGGCACAGTAGTATCAAGCATAGAAGTAGTTTCATCATAAGTATCATGCATAGAAGAAGTGGCATCATCAATAACATGCGACATATCAGAATTAATAGCAGAAGCAGGTTTAGGTGTCGCAAGCTTACTCAAAACAGAAGGTGAATCAAGTGCAGAGCTAGATGGAAGTTCCTTACCTCCCCTCGTAGTTGAGGGATAAATCTTGGTTTTTGGATCTCTCAAGTTCTTCATAATGATAAGCAGATATAAATCCCAAGAGACTCAAATAATAGAGCTATGCTCCCCGGCAACGATGCCAGAAAATAGTCTCGATAACCCACAAGTATAGGGGATCGCAACAGTTTTTGATGGTAAAGTATTCAACCCAAATTTATTGATTCGACACAAGGGGAGCCAAAGAATTTTCTCAAGTATTAGCAGCTGAGTTGTCAATTCAACCACACCTGGATAACTTAATATCTGTAGCAAAGTATTTAGTAGCAAAGTAATATGATAGTAGTGGTAACGGTAGCAAAAGTAGTGTTTTTGGTATTTTGTAATGATGATAACAATAGCAACGGAAAAGTAAATAAGTGGAGAACAATATATGGAAAGCTCGTAGGCAATGGATCGGTGATAGAGAATTATGCCGGATGCGGTTCATCATGCAACAGTCATAACCTAGGGTGACACAGAACTAGCTCCAATTCATCAATGTAATGTAGGCATGTATTCCGAATATAGTCATACGTGCTTATGGAAAAGAACTTGCATGACATCTTTTGTCCTACCCTCCTGTGGCAGCGGGGTCCTAGTGGAAACTAAGGGATATTAAGGCCTCCTTTTAATAGAGTACCGGACCAAAGCATTAACACATAGTGAATACATGAACTTCTCAAACTACGGTCATCACGGGGAGTGTTCCCGATTATTGTCACTTCGAGGTTGCCGGATCATAACACATAGTAGGTGACTATAGACTTGCAAGATAGGATCAAGAACTCTCATATATTGATGAAAACATAATAGGTTCACATCTGAAATCATGGCACTCGGGCCCTAGTGACAAGCATTAAGCATAGCAAAGTCATAGCAACATCAATCTCAGAACATAGTGGATACTAGGGATCAAACCCTAACAAAACTAACTCGATTACATGATAAATCTCATCCAACCCATCACCGTCCAGCAAGCCTACGATGGAATTACTCACGCACGGCGGTGATGATCATGAAATTGGTGATGGAGGAAGGTTGATGATGATGATGGCGACGGACCTCTCCGGAGCAGACTCCAGATCAGCCCTCCCGAGAGGTTTTAGGGCTTGGCGGCGGCTCCGTATCGTAAAACGCGATGAATCCTTCTCCTCTACTTTTTTCTCCTCGAAAGCAAATATATAGAGTTGGAGTTGAGGTCGGAGGAGCTCCAGGGGGCCCACGAGGTAGGGGCGCGCCCCCCACCCTCGTGGCTAGGGTGTGGTCCCCTTGGTCTTCATCTTTTGCAAGGATTTTTTATTATTTCCAAAAATACGTTCCGTGAAGTTTCAAGTCATTCCGAGAACTTTTGTTTCTGCACATAAATAACACCATGGCAATTCTTCTGAAAACAACGTCAGTCCGGGTTAGTTCCATTCAAATAATGCAAGTTAGAGTACAAAGCAAGGGCAAAAGTGTTTGGAAAAGTAGATACGACGGAGCCGTATCAGTTCCTCAAAGAAGCAAGGACCCAGGCCCGTGATTCGTGAGCCGGACTATGAACTACCAAGAGAAGCTCAAGTGCGGCCTTGTGAATGGCCGTTAGAAGATTTTATGGTCCAAGAAGGAATTAAGGAGGAATTTGATGCACATGTGCGTAATGCTGAACTTGAGGGCTTCGTGTCAGATAAGTGCCCCCAATATTATCACCTAACTGGTTCCTTTGTGAGAAGGTTTAAATTTACATCATCACGCAATTCTCACAGTGTCCTATTTGATCTTTATGATAAATCTTATACCATGGACTTAGAAGGTTTTAATACTGCTTGTGAACTCCCACAGTGGGGTAGTGTTAGTGAACCTCGCAAATCTGAATTTAAAGAATTTCTTGCTAGTATCACTGTGGGGGAATCTAGAGAAATAACACAAGCTACCATAGGGAGCATTCATTTTCCTGCCATACATTATTTTGCTCTCTTTATAGGTAGATGCATTAATGGTAAGGATGAGGCATGTCACATGTGCGTTCCAGATCTTAGTGTTCTCAAGAGTGCTGTATTAGGTGATAAACAATATAACTTGGGGGCCATTGTTGCACGTAGGTTGCATGTTAACAGTACTATTGGAGACATGTTTGGTGGAATTTATGCAACTTGTGTAGCTAATTTTCTTGAGATACCCATACATGAGAATGATATTGAATTGCCTCCTGCTTATTTAGATTATAATGCTATGGTTCGTCATCAGTTTGTTGAGAGGAACGATCAGTTCCTCTAGTACCGACTAATCTTTGACAGGCGTCGCACTATCCATGTTGCTCTCCCTGCTCCTGCTTTCTTTGACTTTTAGACAAAAGGGAGATATGTTATAACCAGGGAGGAGGCCAACGAGTATGAGAGGAGGACGGAGGCAGCTCGCCTCCAAGCTGCAGCTCGTCAAGCAGTAGCTACTGCATCTCAGTACGACCCCAGCTACAACTTTGGATTTCCACCAGGCCAGCCGTGGCCATAGACCAACTTAGGCCAAAAGCCTAAGCTTGGAGTACGTATTTCTCACCGACATTGCATTCATGTTCACACATACTCATGCCAGTTGTCGGTGCTCATACTTTTTCATTGTATCATCCATGCCAGTTTATTTTCTGTTTTAAGCTTTCTTCTTGTGTGTTTGAAAAACCTTAAGAAAACTGATACGTTTCCGTCGTATCTACTTTTCCAAACACTTTTGCCCTTGTTTTGGAATCTAACTTGCATGATTTGAATGGAACTAACCCGGACTGATGCTGTTTTCAGCAGAATTGCCATGTCGTTATTTTTGTGCAGAAATAAAAGTTCTCGGAATGACCAGAAAATCAACGGAGAATTATTTTGGAATATATAAAAATACTGGAAGGAAGATCCACGTCAGGGGGGCCTCCACTTGTCCACGAGGGTGGGGGGCGCGCCCTACCCCCCTCGGCGCGCCCCCTGCCTCATGGGCCCCCTGACGCTCCACCGACCTCAACCCTGACTCCATATATTCACTTTCGGGGAGAAAAAAACCAGGGAGAAGGATTCATCGCGTTTTACGATACGGAGCCGCCGCCAAGCCCTAAACTCTCTCGGGAGGGCTGATCTGGAGTCCGTTCGGGGCTCCAGAGAGGGGAATCCATCGCCATCGTCATCATCAACCATCCTCCATCACCAATTTCATGATGCTCACCGCCGTGCGTGAGTAATTCCATCATAGGCTTGCTGTACGGTGATGGGTTGGATGAGATTTATCATGTAATCGAGTTAGTTTTGTTAGGGTTTGATCCCTAGTATCCACTATGTTCTAAGATTGATGTTGCTATGACTTTGCTATGCTCAATGCTTGTCACTAGGGCCCGAGTGCCATGATTTCATATCTGAACCTATTATGTTTTCATCAATATATGAGAGTTCTTGATCCTATCTTGCAAGTCTATAGTCACCTACTATGTGTTATGATCCGGCAACCCCGAAGTGACAATAATCGGGACCACTCCCGGTGATGACCGTAGTTGAGGAGTTCATGTATTCACTATGTGTTAATGCTTTTTTCCTGTACTCTATTAAAACGAGGCCTTAATATCCCTTAGTTTCCAATAGGACCCCGCTGCCACGGGAGGGTAGGACAAAAGATGTCATGCAAGTTCTTTTCCATAAGCACGTATGAGTATGTTCGGAATACATGCCTACATTACATTGATGAATTGGAGCTAGTTCTGTGTCCCCCTAGGTTATGACTGTTACAAGATCGATCGCATCCGGCATAATTCCCCATCACCGATCCATTGCCTACGAGCTTTCCATATATTGTTCTTCACTTATTTACTTTTCCGTTGCTATTGTTATCATCACTACAAAACACCAAAAAAATTACTTTTGCTACCGTTACCTTTTACCACCATTACCACTACTATCATATTACTTTGCTACTAAACACTTTGCTACAGATACTAAGTTTCCAGGTGTGGTTGAATTGACAACTCAGCTGCTAATACTTGAGAATATTCTTTGGCTCCCCTTGTGTCGAATCAATAAATTTGGGTTGAATACTCTACCCTCGAAAACTGTTGCGATCCCCTATACTTGTGGGTAATCAAGACTATTTTCTGGCGCCATTGCCGGGGAGCATAGGTCTATGAAGAACTTGAAAGACGCTAAAATAAAATTTTATCCCTCAACTACGAGGGGAGGTAAGGAACTGCCATCTAGCTCTACACTTGATTCACCTTCTGTTTTGAGTAAGCTTGCGACACCTAAACCTGCTTCTGCTATTAATTCTGATATGTCGCATGTTATTGATGATGCCACTTCTGCTATGCATGATACTTATGATGAAACTACTTCTATGCTTGATACTACTGTGCCACTTGGTAAATTTGTTGATGAACAACTTTCTAGGGATAGAGAGAATGAAATTATTGAAACTGATAATATTGATGTAAGTGATGATGAAGATTCTCCCCCTAGATATGAATTACCTGTTGTGCCTGAGGGCTATGTTATGGATGAAGAAACTGCTAGAGATTTTCTTGCTTGCAATGATAGGAGTGATCTTAAGAAATTATTAGCTAAGCTGAAACAGAAAACTTTGAATGCTAGAATGAAATATGAGCCTACTTATGCTACTTCACCTATCTTTGTTAATGATAAGGATTATAATTTCTCTGTTGATCCCGAGATAATTACTTTAGTTGAATACGATCCTTTCTATGGTTATGAATCTAAACTGTTGTGGCACATCTTACTAAATTAAATGATATAGCCACCCTATTCACCAATGATGAGAAAACTTGCTATTATTGTATCCTTAAATTATTTCCGTTCTCATTGAAGGGTGATGCTAAGATATGGTTTAATTCTCTTGATCCTGGTTGTGTGCATAGTCCCCAGGATATGATTTATTACTTCTCTGCTAAATATTTCCCTGCTCATAAGAAACAAGCTGCTTTAAGGGAAATATATAATTTTGTGCAAATTGAAGAAGAGAGTCTCCCAAAATCTTGGGGGAGGCTTCTCCAATTACTTAATGCTTTGCCCGATCATCCTCTTAAGAAAAATGAAATACTTGATACCTTTTATAATGGACTAACCGATGCTTCCAGAGACCACCTGGATAGTTGTGCTAGTTGTGTTTTCAGGGAAAGAACACCAGATGAAGCTGAAATTCTATTGAATAATATGTTGACTAATGAAAATAATTGGACACTTCCTGATCCAATTCCTGAACCAACTCCTAAGCCAACTCCGAAGAAGAGGGGTATTCTATTTCTCAGTCCTGAAGATATGCAAGAGGCAAAGAAATCTATGAAGGAAAAAGGTATTAAAGCTGAAGATGTTAAGAATTTTCCTCCTATTGAAGAAATACATGGTCTTAATTTACAGCCTGTTCAAGAAATACATGGTCTTGATAACCCGACACAAGTAGTAAAGGGAAATTCTCTCTATAGATATGATAAAGCTGAAATCCCATTTACTAAGTTTGCTAACCCATGCTTGGATGAGTTTGATGACTTTATGGTTAAACAAGAAAACTTCAATGCTTATTTTGGTAGAGAATTAAAAAGCAATGCTGATATGCTTGAACACTTGGGTGATTATATGGCTAATGTTAAAGGTGAACTTAAACTTATTAGTAAACATGCTTCTATGGTTACCACTCAAGTAGAACAAGTAATCAAAGCTTAGAATGATTTGCTCAATGAATTGAATAGTAAGAAAAATGATAATGTTGTTAGAGTTATGACTAGAGGTGGTAAAATGACTCAGGAACCCTTGTATCCTGAGGGCCATCCTAAGAGAATTGAGCAAGATTCTCAGAGAAATAATATTGATGCACCTAGTCCTTCTAAAAGGAAGAGAAAGAAAAATGATAGGACTTTGCATGCTTCTAGTGAAGCTATTATTGACACACCTGAGAATCCCAATGATATTTCTATTTCTGATGCTAAAACACAATCTGGTAATGAGCATGAACCTAGTGATAATGTTAATAATGATGTTCATGTTGATGCTCAACCTAGTAATGATAATTATGTAGAGATTGAACCTGCTGTTGATCTTGATAACCCACAATCAAAAAATCAACGTTATGATAAGAGAGACTTTGTTGCTAGTAAGCACGGCAAAGAAAGAGAACCATGGGTTCAGAAACCCATGCCTTTTCCTCCTAAACCATCCAAGAAAAAGGGTGATGAGGATTTTGAGCGCTTTGCTGAAATGATTAGACCTATCTTCTTGCGTATGCATTTGACTGATATGCTAAAAATGAATCCTTATGCTAAGTATATGAAAGAAATTGTTACAAATAAAAGAAAGATACTGGAAGCTGAAATTTCCACCATGCTTGCTAATTATACTTTTAAAGGTGGAATACCTAAGAAACTAGGAGATCCCGGAGTACCAACTATACCATTCTCCATTAAAAGAAACTATGTTAAAACTGCTTTATGTGATCTTAGAGCCAGGGTTAGTGTTATGCCACTCTCTTTATATCATAGACTTGATTTGAATAAGTTGACACCTACTTTGCAAATGGCTGATAAATCAACTGTTATACCTGTCGGTATTTGTGAGGATGTGCCTATTGTGGTTGCAAACGTTACTATTTTAACGGACTTTGTTATTCTTGATATTCCCGAGGACGATAATATGTCTATTATTCTTGGAAGACCCTTTTTGAATACTGCAGGGGCTGTTATTGATTTCACCAAAGGCAATGTCACTTTTCATGTTAATGGCAATGAGCATACAATACACTTTCCGAGGAAACAACCTCAAGTTCACAGTATAAACTCTATTGGAAAAATTCCATCGTTTATTTTTGGAGGTTTTGAATTTCCTCTTCCTACTGTCAAGAAGAAATATGATATTCTTATTGTTGGGGATGTGCATATCTCCATTGTGGTAACCTAGTGTTATTCGAAAAATTTCCGGTTCCATGTTATTCGGAATGAGTTTGTTAACAAGACCTGATCAACCTTGTTAGTGCATTCCTTTTGATGAGCATGAGATGGATCAATTTAGAAAACACAACTCTCTATACCCTCTCTTTTTACTTTCTATTATTTGTATTAAATAAAGCAAAAATAGTATATTCTGTCTTTTTCTAAATTATCCATGCAATAAAAAATACCCCAAAAATAAAAGTTCTCCAAATGCCCTGAAATTTAAATATGATTTTTTCTGGAATATTTGAGAATATCTGGCACTGAGAACACAGCAGAGGGAGCAAGCACCTGGCCACGAGGGTGGAGGGTGTGCCCCCTGCCTCGTGGGCACACGGTGGCTCCCCTCCACTTATTCTAGCTACCACACACTCCTTCTTCCTCCCACAAACATCACTAACTAGCTCAAACCTGAGTCCAAGCTCATTTTGCTGCCATTTTCGATCTCCTTGCTCAAAGTACCTCCCACAAAACTGCTTTGGGGGATTGTTCTTGGTATGTGACTCCTCCAATGGTCCAATTAGTTTTTGTTCTAGTGCTTTATTCATTGCATATTTTTGCTGCTTAGGTGACCCTGTTCTTGAGCTTGCATGTCAAATTTATGTGGTCAAAAGTAGTTTTGATGCATGATATTACCTCTAGGCGCTTGTAGGAGTAGTTGCTATCAATATTGTTTAGTTTGGTTCACTTTTATTTTGAAGTTACTAAAATTTCAGAAATTTTTCAGAGGAAGAAATATGTTTAGGAAAATGTACTAAGGTGGTCCTTCAAGGAAGCAAGGACCCAGGCTCGCAATACGCGATGCCAACAAAGAACTACCGAGGGAAGCTCAAGTGCGGGCTTGTGAATGGCCTTCAGAGGACTTTATGGATCGAGCAGGAATCAAGGAATAATTTAACGCATATGTGCGTAATGCTGATCTTGAGAGCTTCGAGGCAGATAAGTGCCGCCAGTACCACTATCTCACTGATTCCTTTGTGAGAAGGTTTGAATTTTCATCATCGCGCAACTCTAAAACTGTCCTATTTGATCTCTATGAAAAATCTTATACTATGGACTTAGAGGATTTTAACACTGCTTGCAAACTTCCACAATGGGGTAGTCCTAATGAACCTCACAAATATGAATTTAGAGATTTTATTGCTAGTATAATTGTGGGGGAATCGAGAGACATAACACAAGCTACCATAGGGAGCATCCATTTTCCTGCTATACATTATTTTGGTCTCTTCATAGGTAGGTGAATAAATGGTAAGGATGAAGCATGTCACATGTGTGTCCCTGGCCTCAGTGTTCTCAGGAGTGCTGTATTAGGACATATACATTATAATTTCGGAGCCATTGTTGCACGTAGGTTGCATAATAATAGATTTAATGGAGATTTCTTCGGTGGAATTTATGCAACCCGTCTAGCTAATTTTCTTGATATACCCATACGTGGGTATTATATTGAGTTGCATCCTGTTTATTTAGATTATGAGGCTGTAGGATCGAAAGTATGTCTAGAGGGGGGTGATTAGACTACTTGACCAAATAAAAATCTAGCCTTTTCCCAATTTTAGTTCTAGGCAGATTTTAGCAACTTAGCACAAGTCAAGCAATCAACCAACACATGCAATTCTAAGAGTATAGAAGCAAAAAGTAAAACAATTGCATATGAAGGTAAAGGGAGGTGTTTGGAGTGTGCAAACGCAATTGGAGACACGGAGATTTTTGGCGTGGTTCCGATAGGTGGTGCTATCGTACATCCATGTTGATGGAGACTTCAACCCACGAAGGGTAACGGTTGCGCGAGTCCATGGAGGGCTCCACCCACGAAGGGTCCATGAAGAAGCAACCTTGTCTATCCCACCATGGTCGTCGCCCACGAAGGACTTGCCTCACTCGGGTAGATCTTCACGAAGTAGGTGATCTCCTTGCCCTTACAAACTCCTTGGTTCAACTCCACAATCTCGACGGAGGCTCCCAAGTGACACCTAACCAATCTGGGAGACACCACTCTCCAAGAGGTAACAAATGGTGTGTTGATGATGAACTCCTTGATCTTGTGCTTCAAATGATAGTCTCCCAAACACTAAACTCTCTCTCACAGGATTCGGATTTGGTAGAAAGAAGATTTGAATGGAAAGCAACTAGGGGAAGGCTAGAGATCAAGATTAATGTGGTTGGAATGGAATATCTTGACCTCAACACAAGTGTAGGTGGTCCTCTCTCAGAAAATGTATGTTGGAAGTGTAGGCATGTTCTGATGGCTCTCTCCATGAATGAAGAGTGGGTGGAGGGGTATAAATAGCCTCCACACAAAATCTAACCGTTACACATAAATCACCAAACTCGGTGGGACCGAATCATGAAACTCGGTCAGACCGATTTAGTTCAAAATGTGAATGTTAGGATTTTCGGTGGGACCAACATGTCAACTCGGTGGGACCGATTTTTTAGGGTTAGGGCATAATGTAATCTCGGTGAGACCAATTACACAAACTCGGTGAGACCGATTTTGGTAATGGACTAACAGAGAGTTGGTCAAGCAAACTCGGTGGGACCGATTCGATCATCTCGGTTGGACCGAAACGTTACGAAAGGGGAACAAAGAGTTTGCATTGCAATCTCGGTGGGACCGATCGCTCATCTCGGTTTGTCCGAAAGGTTACGAAGGGAAACAGAGAGATTACAATCCCATCTCGGTGAGACTGAGATCCCTATCGGTGAGACCGAATAGACTAGGGTTTCTGGCAGTGGCTATGTCAACTGAACTCGGTGGCGCCGGATAGAAAGTTTCAGTGGGGCCGAGTTTGACTTTTGGTTTGGTACATATGTGGATGTGAGAAAGTAGTTGAGGGCTTTTGGAGCATATCACTAAGCATTTTGAGCAAGGAAGCCATTAGGCAACACCTCCTCCCCTCTTAATAGTATTGACTTTTCCTATGGACTCAATGTGATCTTGGATCACTTAAAATGAAAAGATGTAGAGTCCCGAGCCTTGAGCTTGAGCCAATCCTTTGTCCTTAGAATTTTGAGGGATCCACTTTTCTCATCCATGCCATGCCAATCATTGAGCTTTCCTGAAATGTTTATCTTTAAGTAGCATTAGCTCAATGAGTTATATGTTGTTAGGAATTACCAAAACCACCCAGGGATAGTTGCACTTTCAATCTCCCCCTTTTTGGTAATTGATGACAACATATAGATCAAAGCTTCGACAAATGATAAATAAGATTGAAAAAACATCGTCGCTTTGAGAAGTATGTGATAAGCAAGAGCTCCCCCTAAATTTGTGCATTATTTAATATTTGCTTTTGAATGCAAATGCACAATCGATTAGGATCATGGGTTACTCTTCCATGCCACATACATCTTGGTGAAGTGCTCAAAATGATAGAGATTAAAAGCATGCACTCATCACCAAGCAAGTGAATGATCATATAAGGAATATAAAGGATAGCACCATTCAACCAAACATTAATGTAGCATATGATCAAACACATGATCAACAACTATCTCACAAGGACATAAAGTATCTCACACAAGCACTCAATAAATAAGTTCAACCAAAAATAACAAGAGAGATAAAAGAACAACACTCTCTCTCGAAGCCTATGATCTATACATTTTTCTCCCCCTTTGGCAACAAGTTACCAAAAAGTTCAAAAATGCATAGTGCTAAACGACTCTCAGGCTTGATATTCGGGAGGTGGTGTAGAGAGCACTACAAGGATGAAGGCTTCCAATGAAGTAGTTGGAGCTGATGGAGTGGCTGCTGGAGGTGGCACTGGAGCTGTGGCTGCTGGAGCTGATGTTGTATGAAAGTGCTTGTTATCGACTAGAGGGGGGGTGAATAGGCGATTTTTATGAAAGCCTTCAAAACATGGGAGTTTCGAAGACAAACGATAGAAATGAACCTATAACCATGCAGCGAAAGGTAGACTACACTAGACAAGCCATAGTCAAGTATTCAATGAAGTGAGAGCATGAAGACTAATAGCAGCTAGGTAGTACGGATCAGAATGGAAGATAGTATGAAACCAATCTGAACAACCAGTCATAGAGTGAAGACAAATGGACAATGCAAACAGGCAATGACTTCACAAGGACCAACTGTAAATAAAGAGATGGGAAGGATAGAACCAGTAGCTTGTTGAAGACAATGATTTGTTGGACCAGTTCCAGTTGCTGTGACAACTGTACGTCTGGTTAGGGAGGCTGAGATTTAACTCAGAAGACCGTGTCTTCACCTTATTCCCCTTGAGCTAAGGACACCCAGTCCTCGCCCAATCACTCTGGTAAGTCTTCAAGGTAGACTTCCAAAACTTCATAGACTTCGTTCACCGGTGATCCACAATGACTCTTGGATGCTCAGAACGCGACGCCTAACCGGCTGGAGGATTCACAGTCCTCAAGTGTAACAAGTCTTCAGATCACATAGACAGGAAGACTTCAGTGATGCCTAACACTCTTTGGCTCTGGGTGTTTAGGGCTTTGTCATCGCAAGGATTTCTCTCTCAAAGGCTTCGAGGTGGGTTGCTCTCAAACGACAAAAGCCGTGCACTAACTTCGAGCAGCCACCAATTTATGGTGTAGGGGTGGGCTATTTATAGCCACTAGGCAACCCGACCTGATTTGTCAGAAATGACCCTGGGTCACTAAGGAACTGCCATGTGTTCCAATGGTCAGATTTCAAACACATGCGGCAACTTTACTTGGGCTACAAGTAAAGCTGACTCATCCATCTCTGGATAAGATTTGCTCTCATTGTCTTCGCTCGAAGACATAGGATTGTGGTTAAGCATCACTTCAGTCACTCTGACTTTGTTCACTAGGACCCCACTTAACAGTACGGTGGTTCCTATGACTCAACAAAGAAGAAAAGGAAACAACGAAACAACTAAGTCTTCGCGCTCCGTAGCCTTCACGCGATGTCTTCTCTTGTCATAGTCTTCAACGTGAATATCTTCACATACCACCTTTCTCTTCAATGTCTTCATACATTTTTAGGGGTCATCTCTGGTAGGTAAACCGAATCAATGAGGGACTACTACCTGTGTTATCCTGCAATTCTCACAAACACATTAGTCCCTCAACCAGGTTTGTCGTCAATACTCCAAAACCAACTAGGGGTGGCACTAGATGCACTTACACTGTAGCTCTAGTATCTGTGACTGGCACTGTAGCAGACCTTGGACCTCGTGGCACACGCTTGAAAGCATCAGTAGTAGACTTGCCCTTCATCTCCTTTGCTTCCTCCTGAAGCTGCTCAACTGCAGTCTGAATCTCAGTCACCTTCAGATCAAGATCATAGAATTTTGTTTCCACAATCCTCTCCAGGCTCTCCTGATTCTGAGTCAGGGTGGCCAAGCCCTTCTCAATCCTCAGTGTAGCTTGAATTAGATATCCAAGCTGATCTTGCTTGCTCTTCAGGAAAACCTGAGATGCCTCTTCAGCAGTTGGCATCCTTGCAGCTTTCTCTGCCCTTGCCTTCTCTCTCTTCTCATGTGCTTGCACAGATGATGGATCTTCCTCAGTCATCACAACGGTATTGTCTTCAAAATCAGGATATATGGGTAGATGCTCCTTGTCTAGCAAATAAGTTCATGTGCCCATCTTAGAGTTGATGAGCTCCTGAATGTGTGGAGCATACCCACAATCAGACTCATGACTTTGAATTTTTGAGGCACGTCAAACAAATGCAGCAAGTTGATGGCATGTCCTCTGATCATCTTGTGATCACCTGACTTGGGGAGCAATGTGTGTCTGAGGATCCAATTTATAGTAGGCAGACCAGACAACAAGTAGTGGACAGATCCAAACTTGCGAGTATCCAAAGCAGCATCTGGGATCTCTTTGTACATGTTGGCCATTGTGTTGTGGTCTTTCTTCTTCTCAGCATATACATCCAAGTCATCTTGATGCTCTGCAGGGGCATTGATCAGCTTAGCCCATTCATCAACAGAAGATTGGTACCTGGTACCCTCAGACATCCAAACGATCTTCCCATCTGGATAGAAATGGGCAGTGGAGTAGAACTACATGATCAACTCATCATTCCACTTGGTGAGCTTCTGGGCCACAAAGGCATCAACTCCACATGCCCTGAAGCTGTCATAGACACCTGGATAGTGATCCTCATTCTCCTTGATGTACTCCTAATCCACCCATTTCATGTTACATACAATGTGCTTCTTGTCGAGCAACACTGTCTCATAAAAATCTTGATGTTCCTTGGTGTGAAACCTGTAGTCCATAGCAGTTCTCCTCCTGACAGCATATGGGTCAGACTGTCTCCATAACCTCGATCCTGCATCCTTCTTGATTTTCATGTTTTCTGCCATAGGATGTGTATCAATGTGGTCAGGGATCTTGGGCTTCAGCTTCCTCAACACAACTGAGTCATCTTCTTCTTCAGCAGCTTCAGGCACTGGGGCCTTGTTTTTCTCCTCAACAGGAATGTTTCTAGTGCTTCTCTTGGGTTTAGGCTTCTGAGCTGGAGCAGTAGCCTTGGGAGCAGCTTTGGGCTTAGATGGAGTAGCCCCTGATCTAATTGCATCTCCCATGAGATTTTCTGCCTTAGGAGTTGGTTCAGCATCCTCTTCCTCTTCTTCTTCTTCTTCTCCTGGATCTCTCATTATGGATGATCTGCCAAGCACTCTGGCAGTGGTCTTCTTGACCCTTTCCTTCCTTTTCTTTCCTTCTCCAGCAGCCTCTTTAGTTGGCTTGGAGGTTTCAGCAGTTGATGCTCTAGCCTTAGACATAGGAACTCTCTTTGCTGGTGCCTTCTTATGCATCCCTGGCTTGACTGTAGCAGCTGAGCCATACTCCTTTTTCAGCACCTTTTTCTTTGAAGTGGCCTCATCCTCAAGAGCGACATAATCTTCATCTTCTTAATCAGAAGTTTTCTTCTTCCTTGTCCTGGTAGCTGCCTTTGGCAAGTTACTTGGTGTGCTCCTGCTGCCCTCATCAGAAGTGCTAGAGGGACTAGTGCCCTCACTCAGTTGAACTTGCTCCTCAGACTTGTTCTGGCTATCACTTTGATCCGACATCTTACAAGCAAACTGTCAGCAGACCCTGTGAATAAATTATAGATGAGGTAGAGAAGATGAGCATCACAAAGTACAGGAGTTTTGCAAAACAATTGAATCAAAAATTAGTTTTAGTTCTTCATAGAAAGCATTTTGGATCTACCGATTTGTGAACTCGGTGATGCCGAAGCAGCTTTTGGAACCTAAACTAGTGAACTCGGTCAGACCGAGTCATAGTTCGGTGGCACCGAGACTGCTAGGGTTTCACAAAGAATTGAAATCGGTCACACCGATTTGCAATTTTCGGTCAGACCGAAAACACATGTGCAATGGCCTAAGCCAAGTCGGTGAGACCGATTTCTACAACTCGGTCGGTCTAAGATGAGTTCGGCGGAGACCTAACCCTAAATTTTCAAATCAAATCTAATCTACGGGATGCTTTCGCTGGACGAGATGATTTCATACGTGGCAAGAATCATGGCAAAGCAATGTGCAATGAATCGGAGTTAAGGAATAGCACAAAGATCAAGTTCATACCCTACTTCGGTGGTGAACTTGCTACGGCGGCAACGGCGGGGCAGATTGCCGTTGACGGCGGCGGAGACCAGCGGCGGGAGGTCGCTGACGGCGAGAGGATGATCCGGAGACCCGAGGAGGTAGAGTAGGTTATGCGCGGGTGAAGGGTTTCAAATTTTTTTCCAAAATTTGGCCCGTCAGAATATATAACCTGACCCTGTCGGTGTGACCGAGTGGAACAACTCGGTGGCACCAAGATGCAAAACTGTGAGCAGTTACTACAACTTGGTGTGACCGAAAAGTTCTAATCGGTTGCACCGAGATTGTAAACCTAGATCAACTAAGTGATCTAGGTAGGACCGAAAAGGATGAATCGGTCAGACCAAAATGCACAAAGAGGTTTTGGAAGTTTAAGTCTATGACGAATCAGGAACTCTGAGTGCTCCTCACACAGAGTGGTTCGAATCTGACTTGGTCAAACTTTGTGATGTAGCATGAATAGATTTTGAGACGAGAAAAGCATAGATAACTAGAGGGAGTTCTTAGGCATTCTTGTCCATCCATTTGGCAAAAGAGAAAAGGCCAAACAATCAAAGCAACAAATGGATGTCCTCGAATGAGTAAAATATGCAACGAACATGCTCACACAATAAGATGGCAAAAGAAATATGTGACAAAGCATGCACAAACACTCTAGCATCTATCAAGCAATTGGCGATGACTAGGTCATCTATATTTGAGTATATTGACTTAGGAGTCAAATGAGAACATTTGATCATAGGTCATACTCATCGTTTAAGCACAAGTGGGGTTACCACTTTTACATAGAGCATTGTTGTACTCACACCATTAGAGTTGCTTTAACTCAATTGATTAGAGTAAAGCTCCCCCTCGATGTGACATACCCCCTAAGAGGGATCAACTAACCTGGGGTTTTGTCGATGATGACTTCATGTAGGTGTTGAAGATGTGGATGCTCAATGTTGATGTAGATCATTCGGAGCAATCCTTTGGAGTGAGTTGCACTTTCAATACCTACACGGGTTAGTCCCACAAGGAACAAACAAGGATATCCGTAGACATAGAGTGATGTGTACACAAGATGATGTCCATGGAAGCATTAGGTTACCTTATCCCTTGTCTTACCAACAAGAGGGTTTGTGACTTCTTGAACTAGTGCAAGATATGAAAGTTGTTTGCACTTGTCCTCGCCAAAATGATATGAGTGAAGTATGTTGGCGGAGTCACCCTCAAGAACTCTCTAGTTCTTCTTCTCCGGGATCCACACCATCTTGATGGGAATCCTTGGAGTTGTAGTCGTACTTGATGAAGTAGAACTTGATGTAGTCTTGGGAACCCACTTGACCAAGGCCTTGGGTGCTTCCTCGAATGCATCAATCTCCTCTTGAAGCTTGTCCTTGCCTTTTTGCTTGTGGTCTTGTGGTGGAAGATCATCTTGAGATTGTGTTCCTTTGAAAGAAGTAGGATCATACTTCTCTTGTTGAGGAACAAACTTCATCTTGGGGTATTGATCTTCTTCCCACTCAACTCCATTGGCATTGAACTTTCGTTCAAAACCAACACCTTGATTCTTCTGGTGTCTTCCTTGCTTGCGTACAATTTCCTCAAATTGCTTACTTCTGGCAAGGCTCTTGTAAACACCTTTCTCTATAATTCCCTTCAATAAGCTATTTTCTTGCTCAAGTGTAACTTGGCTAAGAGAATCATTAGTGGAATCAAGAGAGCTACTAGAAGCAACAACATTGGATTTAGCATGATTGTTGTTACTACTAGATGAAGAATCTTTCTTGTTCTTGTTACTAGATTTAACTTGTGGCATGTAAGTAGATAAGAGTAAACGCTTGGCAATGTAAGAAGAACTTTTCTTGCGAAGATCATCATTGATTGCCTTTAAAAACTCATGTTCTTGCTCAAGGTTGATCTTTTCAAAGCGTAGTTTATCATGAGTCTTTAAAAGTTCTCGATGATCTTCCAAGGTAGTTTCATGAGCTAACTTAAGAGTTTTTAGTTCTTTAGTTAGACGCTCAATCTCCTTCTTATCATCGTCATTCGTTTTATCTTGATTATCATGATTAATAGCAAGCTCATCATAGTTTTCATAACTAGAGTTGTCAACAAGTAAATCATCATCTCCTAGCAAATCATCTTCATCACTATTGAAATCAACATACTCGGGGTGTGTTACCTTTGGACCTTTAGCCATGAAGCATTTCCCAATTCCTTCATTTGGTGAGTAAAATATGTCGAAGGAGTTGGTTGTCACAAGTGCTAGTCCGGCAACACCTTCATCTTGAGTATATTCGAAGTCGGAGTGATTGTCGGAGTCGGAGCCGGATACCCATTCACCAACATGAGCTTGATGTCTTCTTTTTGTGTAGCTCCTTAATGACTTGTCCTTCCTTTCTGAGTCCTTGCTTCTCCGAGAGGGTCTTCGTTCATAACGATCATCTCTACTCATTCTCTCTCTTGATGGTGATTCTTCTCTTCTACTCCTTCTTTTGGGAGAATCTTCTCTTCTTTTGTAGGGGGGCGTACATTCGTTGGAGTAGTGTCCGGGTCTTCCACAATTGTAGCAATTATGCTCACGACTAGAAGATCTTTTGTCATTGTAGGACCTTGACTTGGAACTTCTTTCCTTGCTTCTACTCTTGTAGAACTTCTTGAAGTTCTTCACCATTAGACTCAATTCTTCATTGAAGGTTTGCTTCTCACTTGATGATGTGGGAGCATCACACGAGGCTTTGTAAGCACCACTTGACTTGTTGTGAAGCTCTTCCTTATCCTTGAGTGACATCTCATGAGCAACAATTCTTCCAATAACTTCTGTTGGCTTGAGATCTTTGTAATTGGTCATCATTTGGATCAATGTGCACACAGTATCATATTTTCCATCCAAGGCTCTTAGGATCTTCTTGATGATGAATCTATCGGTCATCTCTTCACTTCCTAAGCTGACAATCTCATTTGTGATGAGAGCAAGCATAGAGTACATTTCAGAGACGCCTTCACCATCCTTCATTTTGAACTTGTCAAGCTGACTTTGAAGCACATCCAATTTGGATTCCTTGACAGATTCGGTACCTTCGTGCATATCAATCAAAGTATCCCAAATTTCCTTTGCATTCTCAAGGTGGCTAATTTTGTTGAATTCTTCGGGGCATAATCCGTTGAAGAGAATATCACAAGCTTGAGCATTGTATTGTAGCATCTTCAATTCTTCCGCGGTAGCTTCACGGTTTGGTTCTCTCCCATCGAAGAATTCACCTTTCAAGCCAATACACACAATAGCCCAAACGGCGGGGTTATGTCCAAGAATATGCATTTTCATCTTATGCTTCCAACTAGCAAAATTTGTGCCATCAAAGTAAGGACCTCTATAGTGGTAATTTCCCTCGCTAGACGCCATACTCTCCTAGGTTGTGAAACCAAGGCTATGACCACCACAAACTATGGAAATCAAAGCAAATGGATACCAACGCTCTGATACCACTTGTAGGATCGAAAGTATGTCTAGAGGGGGGTGATTAGACTACTTGACCAAATAAAAATCTAGCCTTTCCCCAATTTTAGTTCTAGGAAGATTTTAGCAACTTAGCACAAGTCAAGCAATCAACCTACACATGCAATTCTAAGAGTATAGCAGCTGAAAGTAAAACAATTGTATATGAAGGTAAAGGGAGGAGTTTGGAGTGTGCAAACGCAATTGGAGACACGAAGATTTTTGGCGTGGTTCCAATAGGTGGTGCTATCGTACATCCACGTTGATGGAGACTTCAACCCACGAAGGGTAACGGATGCGCGAGTCCACGGAGGGCTCCACCCACGAAGGGTTCACGAAGAAGCAACCTTGTCTATCCCACCATGGCCATCGCCCACGAAGGACTTGCCTCACTCGGGTAGATCTTCACGAAGTAGGCGATCTCCTTGCCCTTACAAACTCCTTGGTTCAACTCCATGATACGTCTCCAACGTATCTATAATTTTTGATTGCTCCATGCTATATTATCTGCTGTTTTGGACATTATTGGGCTTTATTATCCGCTTTTATATTATTTTTGGGACTAACCTATTAACTGGAGGCCCAGCCCAGAATTGCTATTTTTTCCCTGTTTTAGGGTTTCGAAGAAAAGGAATACCAAACGAAGTCAAAACGGAATGAAACCTTCGGGAACATGATTTTCTCAACAAACAAGACCCAGGAGACTTGGACCCTACTTCAAGACACAAAAAGGAGGCCACGAGGTAGGGGAGCGCGCCTACCCCCCCCCCCCCAGGCTCGCCCTCCACCCTCGTGGGCCCCCTGTTGCTCCACCGACATACTCCTTCCTCCTATATATACCTGCATACCCCCAAACGATCAGAGATGGAGCCAAATACCTAATTCCACCGCCGCAACTTTCTGTATCCACGAGATCCCATCTTGGGGCCTGTTGCGGAGCTCCGCCGGAGGGGGCATCGATCACGGAGGGCTTCTACATCAACACCATAGCCCCTCCGACAAAGTGAGAGTAGTTTACCTCAGACCTATGGGTCCATAGTTATTAGCTAGATGGCTTCTTCTCTGTTTTTGGATCTCAATACAATGTTCTCCTCCTCTCTTGTGGAGAACTATTTGATGTAATCTTCTTTTTGCGGTGTGTTTGTTGAGACCGATGAATTGTGGGTTTATGATCAAGTCTATCTATGAACAATATTTGAACCTTCTCTGAATTCTTTTATGTATGATTGGTTATCTTTGCAAGTCTCTTCGAATTATCAGTTTGGTTTGGCCTACTAGATTGATCTTTCTTGCAATGGGAGAAGTGCTTAGCGGCTCAATCTTGCGGTGTCCTTTCCCAGGTACAGTAGGGGCAGCAAGGCACGTATTGTATTGTTGCCATCAAGGATAACAAGATGGGGTTTTCATCATATTGCATGAGTTTATCCCTCTACATCATGTCATCTTGCTTAAGGCATTACTCTGTTTTTAACTTAATACTCTAGATGCATGCTGGATAGCGGTCGATGAGTGGAGTAATAGTAGTAGATGCAGGCAGGAGACGATCTACTTGTCTCGGACGTGATGCCTATATACATGATCATACCTAGATATTCTCATAACTGTGCTCTATTCTGTCAATTGCTCAACAGTAATTTGTTCACCCACCGTAGAATACCTATGCTCTCGAGAGAAGCCACTAGTGAAACCTATGGCCCCCGGGTCTATCTTCATCATATTAATCTCCTACTACTTAGTTATTTCCTTTGCTCTTTACTTTGCCTTTATTTTACTTTGCATCTTTATCACAAAAATACCAAAAATATTATCTTATCATATCTATCAGATCTCACTCTCGTAAGTGGCCGTGTAGGGATTCACAACCCCTATTCGCGTTGGTTGCGAGGATTTATTTGTTTTGTGCAGGTACGAGGGACTCACGTGTAGCCTCCTACTAGATTGATACCTGGTTCTCAAAAACTGAGGGAAATACTTACGCTACTTTGCTGCATCATCCCTTCCTCTTCGGGGAAAACCAACGCAGTGCTCAAGAGGTAGCAAGAAGGATTTCTGGCGTCGTTGCCGGGGAGGTCTACACAAAAGTCAACATACCAAGTACCCATCACATACCCTTATCTCCCGCATTACATCATTTTCCATTTGCCTCTCGTTTTCCTCTCCCCCACTTCACCCTTACCGTTTTATTCGCCCTCTCTCTCTCTATCCCCCTCTCTTTCTCTATTTGCCTCTTTTTGCTTGCTTGCTTTTTGTTTGCTTGTGTGTTAGTTCGTTTGCTTGTCACGATGGCTCAAGATAATACTAAATTGTGTGACTTCACCAATACCAACAACAATGATTTTATTAGCACTCCAATTGGTCCTCTTACCGATGCTGAATCTTGTGAAATTAATACTGCTTTGCTGAATCTTGTCATGAAAGATCTGTTTTCCGGCCTTCCTAGTGAAGATGCCGCTACCCATCTAAATAGCTTCATTGATTTATGTGATATGCAAAAGAAGACAGATGTGGATAATGATATTGTTAAATTGAAGCTATTTCCTTTTTCGCTTAGAGATCGTGCTAAAGCTTGGTTTTTGTCTTTGCCTAAAAATAGTATTGATTCTTGGAATAAGTGCAAAGATGCTTTTATCTCTAAGTATTTTCCTCCCGCTAAGATCATCTCTCTTAGAAACGGATATTATGAATTTTAAGCAACTTGATCATGAACATGTTGCACAAGCTTGGGAGAGAATGAAACTAATGATACGTAATTGCCCTACTCATGGTTTAAATTTGTGGATGATTATACAAAAAATTTATGCCGGATTGAATTTTGCTTCTAGAAATCTTTTAGATTCGGCCACGGGAGGCTCTTTTATGGAAATCACTTTAGGAGAAGCTACTAAACTCCTAGATAATATTATGGTTAATTATTCTCAATGGCATACTGAAAGATCTACTAATAAAAAGGTGCATGCGATAGAGAAATTAATGTTTTGAGTGGAAAGATGGATGAACTTATGAAATTATTTGCTAATAAGAGTGTTTCTTCCGATCCTAATGATATGCCCTTGTCTAATTTGATTGAGAATAATACTGAATCTATGGATGTGAATTTTGTTGGTAGGAACAATTTTGGTAACAACGCGTATAGAGGAAATTTTAATCCTAGGTCTTATCCTAGTAATCCCTCTAATAATTATGGTAATTCCCATTGTTGAGGAAATCGTTAACTGGTAGCTGCTCGGTCGGCTGGTGAGTAGGGGATTAATAGGCTAATCGGCAAGTTAATCGCCCATTTAATCTATTAATCGGATGATTTATCGGGTAATCGGCTACTCGGGGACCGTATAAGTAGGGATTAATCGGCAAGTTAACTGGTTAATCGGATGAATTCTTGAACAGGGGTAATTCCTACAACAATTCTTATCGAAATTATAATAAGATTCCCTCTGATTTTAAATCTAATATTAAAGAATTTATTACTTCGCAAAAGAATTTTAATGCTTTGATTGAAGAAAATTTGCTTAAGATTGATGAGTTGGCTAGGAACGTTGATAGAATTTCTCTTGATGTTGATTCTTTGAAACTTAGATCTATTCCACCTAAGCATGATATCAATGAGTCCCTCAAAGCCATGAGAATTTCCATTGATGAGTGCAAAGAAAGAACCGCTAGGATGCGTGCTAAGAAAGATGCCTTTATAAGAGCGTGTTCTTCTAGTTGCTATGAAAATAAAGATGAAGATCTAAAAGTTATTGATGTGTCCCATATTAAATATTTGTTTTGCAATATGAATCTTGATAATGACGGGACTGAATATGATCCACCTTTACCTAGAAGGCGTTCCAAGAATTCGGATTTTTTTTATCTTGATGCTAAAATTGATAAAAGTGGGATTGAAGAAATTAAAACCCTAGATGTTGTTAAACCCACTATTATGGATTTCAAGGAATTTAACTATGAAAATTTCTCTTTGATTTATTTTATTTCCTTGTTACAACCCGTGCTAAATTCTCCTCATGCTTATAGTCAAAATAAAGCATTTACTAAACATATCATTGATGCCTTGATGCAATCTTATGAAGAAAAACTTGAATTGGAAGTTTCTATCCCTAGAAAGCTCTATGATGAGTGGGAACCAACTATTAAATTTAAAATTAAATATCATGAATGCTATGCTTTATGTGATTTGGGTGCTAGTGTTTCCATGATTCCAAAGACTTTGTGTGATTTGTTAGGTTTCCGTGATTTTGATGATTGTTCTTTACACTTGCACCTTGCGGATTCCACTATTAAGAAACCTATGGGAAGAACTAATGATGTTCTTACTGTTGCAAATAGGAATTATGTGCCCGTATATTTTATTTTTCTTGACATAGATTGCAATCCTTCATGTCCTATTATTCTTGGTAGACCTTTCCTTAGAACGATTGGTGCAATTATTGATATGAAGGAAGGAAATATTAGATTCCAATTTCCATTAAGGAAATGCATGGAACACTTTCCTAGAAACAAAATTAAATTACCTTATGAATCTATTATGAGAGACACTTATGGATTGCCTACCAAAGATGGCAATACCTAGATCTATCCTTGCTTGTTATGCCTAGCTAGGGGCGTTAAACGATAGCGCTTGTTGGGAGGCAACCCAATTTTATTTTTATTCCTTGCTCTTTGCTCCTGTTTAGTAATAAATAATTTATCTAGACTCTGTTTTGGTTGTGTTTTTTGTGTTTAATTAGTGTTTGTGCCAACTGCCAAGTAGAACCGTTGGGAAGACTTGGGGAAAGTCTTGTTAAACTTGCTGTAAAAAACAGAAACTTTAGCGCTCACGACAACTGCTGCCATTTTTATTTGGAAAGTGATATTTAGTTAATTATTTTTGCAGATGATTAATAGATAAATTCCTAACGTCCAGAAATTTATTTTAGAATTTTTGGGGTTCCAGATGTTGCGCTAGCTACAGATTAGTACAGACTGTTCTGTTTTTGACAGATTCTGTTTTTCGTGTGTTGTTTGCTTATTTTGATGAATCTATGGCTAGTAAAATAGTTGATAAACCATATAGAAGTTGGAAGACAGTAGGTATAACACCAATATAAATAAAGAATGAGTTCATTACAGTACCTTTAAGTAGTCTTTTGTTTTCTTTCGCTAACGGAGCTCACGAGATTTTCTACTTTAAGTTTTGTGTTGTGAAGTTTTCAAGTTTTGGGTAAAGATTTGATGGATTATAGAACAAGGAGTGGCAAGAGCCTAAGCTTGGGGATGCCCATGGCACCCCCAAGATAATCTAAGTACACCTAAAAGCCAAAGCTTGGGGATGCCCCGGAAGGCATCCCCTCTTTCGTCTACTTCTATCAGTAACTTTACTTGGAGCAATATTTTTATTCGCCACATGATATGTGTTTTGCTTGGAGCGTCTTGTATGATTTGAGTCATTACTTTTTAGTTTACCACAATCATCCTTGATGTACACACCTTTTGAGAGAGCCATACATGATTTGTAATTTGTTAGAATACTCGATGTGCTTCGCTTATATCTTTTGAGTTATGTAGTTTTGCTCTAGTACTTCACTTATATCTTTTAGAGCATGGTGGTGATTCATTTTATAGAAACTATTGATCTCTCATGCTTCACTTAGATTATTTTTAGAGTCTTAAATAGCATGGTAATTTGCTTAAAATCCTAATATGCTTGGTATACAAGATTAATAATAAAACTTTCTTATGAGTGTGTTGAATAATATGAGAAGTTCGATGCTTGATAATTGTTTTGAGATATGAATATGGTGATATTAAAGTTGTGATAGTTGAGTAGTTGTGAATTTGAAGAATACTTGTGTTAAAGTTTGTGATTCCTGTAGCATGCACGTATGGTGAACCGTTGTGTGATGAAGTCGGAGCATCATTTATTTTTTGATTGTCTTCCTTATGAGTGGCGGTCGGGGACGAGCGATGGTATTTTCCTACCAATCTATCCCCTAGGAGCATGCGCGTAATACTTTGCTTTGATAAATTGTAAATTTTTGCAATAAGTATATGAGTTCTTTATGACTAATGTTGAGTCCATGGATTATACACACTTTTCTCACCCTTCCACCCTTGCTAGCCTCTCTAATACCACACACCTTTCGCCGGTATCATACACCCACCATATATCTTCCTCAAAACAGCCACCATACATACCTATTATGGCATTTCCATAGCCATTCTGAGATATATTGCCATGCAACTTTCCACCGTTCCGTTTATTATGACACACTCCATCATTGTCATATTGCTTAGCATGATCATGTAGTTGACATCATATTTGTGGCGAAGCCACCGTTCATAATTCTTTCATACATGTCACTCATGAGTCATTGCACATCCCGGTACACCACCGGAGGCATTCATATAGAGTCATATTTTGTTCTAAGTATCAAGTTGTAATTGTTGAGTTGTAAGAAAATAAAAGTGTGATGATCATCATTATTAGAGCATTGTCCCAGTGAGGAAAGGATGATGGAGACTATGATTCCCCACAAGTCGGGATGAGACTCCGGACTAAAAATAAAAAAATAAAATAAAAAAGGAGGCCATAAAAAAAGAGAAAAGGCCCAAATAAAAAATGAGAGAAAAAGAGAGAAGGGACAATGCTACTCTCCTTTTGCCGCACTTGTGCTTCAAAGTAGCACCATGATATTCATAGTAGAGAGTCTCTCATTTCGTCACTTTCATATACTAGTGGGAATTTTTCATTATATAACTTGGCTTGTATATTCCAATGATGGGCTTCCTCAAATTGCCCTAGGTCTTCATGAGCAAGCAAGTTGGATGCACACCCACTTAGTTTCTTTTTGAGATTTTATATACCTATAGCTCTAGTCCATCCGTTGCATGGCAATCCCTACTCACTCACATTGATATCTATTGATGGGCATCTCCATAGCCCGTTGATACACCTAGTTTATGTGAGACTATCTTCTCCCTTTTTGTCTTCTCCACAACCACCATTCTATTCCACCTACAAGTGTTATGTCCATGGCTCACACTCATGTATTGCGTGAAGAAGATTGAAAAAGTTAGAGAATGTCAAAAGTATGAAACAATTGCTTGTCTTGTCACTTGGGTTGTGCATGATTTAAATATTTTGTGTGGTGAAGATGGAGCATAGCCAGACTATATGATTTTGTAGGGATAACTTCCTTTGGCCATGTTATTTTGAGAAGACATAATTGCTTTGTTAGTATGCTTGAAGCATTATTATTTTTATGTCAATATTAAACTTTTGTCTTGAATCTTTCAGATCTGGATATTCATACCACAATTAAGAAGAATTACATTAAAATTATGCCAAGTAGCACTCCGCATCAAAAATTCTGTTTTTATCATTTACCTACTCGAGGACGAGCAGGAATTAAGCTTGGGGATGCTTGATACGTCTCCAATGTATCTATAATTTTTTATTGCTCCATGCTATATTATCTACTGTTTTGGACATTATTGGGCTTTATTATCCACTTTTATATTATTTTTGGGACTAACCTATTAACCGGAGGCCCAACCCAGAATTGCTGTTTTTTTGCCTGTTTTAGGGTTTCGAAGAAAAGGAATACCAAACGGAGTCCAAACGGAGTCCAAACGGAATGAAACCTTCGGGAACGTGATTTTCTCAACAAACAAGACCCAAGAGACTTGGACCCTATGTCAAGGCACAAAAGAGGAGGCCACGAGGTAGGGGGCACGCCCTCCACCCTCGTGGGCCCCATGTTGCTCCATCGACGTACTCCTTCCTCCTATATATACCTACGTACCCCCAAACGATCAGAGACGGAGCCAAAAACCTAATTCCACCGCTGCAACTTTCTGTATCCATGAGATCCCATCTTGGGGCCTGTTCCGGAGCTCCGCCGGAGGGGGCATCGATCACGGAAGGCTTCTACATCAACACCATAGCCCCTCCGATGAAGTGTGAGTAGTTTACCTCAGACCTATGGGTCGATAGTTATTAGTTAGATGGCTTCTTCTCTCTTTTTGGATCTCAATACAATGTTCTCCCCCTCTCTTGTGGAGAACTATTCGATGTAATCTTCTTTTTGCGGTGTGTTTGTTGAGACCGATGAATTGTGGGTTTATGATCAAGTCTATCTATGAACAATATTTGAATCTTCTCTGAATTCTTTTATGTATGATTGGTTATCTTTGCAAGTCTCTTCAAATTATCAGTTTGGTTTGGCCTACTAGATTGATCTTTCTTGCAATGGGAGAAGTGCTTAGCTTTGGGTTCAATCTTGCGGTGTCCTTTCCCAGCTACAGTAGGGGCAGCAAGGCACGTATTGTATTGTTGCCATCAAGGATAACAAAATGGGGTTTTCATCATATTGCATGAGTTTATCCCTCTACATCATGTCATCTTGCTTAAGGCGTTACTCTATTTTTAACTTAATACTCTAGATGCATGCTGGATAGCGGTCGATGAGTGGAGTAATAGTAGTAGATGCAGGCAGGAGTCGGTCTACTTGTCTCGGACGTGATGCCTATATACATGATCATACCTAGATATTCTCATAACTATGCTCAATTCTGTCAATTGCTCAACAGTAATTTGTTCACCCACCGTAGAATACCTATGCTCTCGAGAGAAGCCACTAGTGAAACCTATGGCCCCCGGGTCTACCTTCATCATATTAATCTCCTACTACTTAGTTATTTCCTTTATTTTACTTTGCATCTTTATCACAGAAATACCAAAAATATTATCTTATCATATCTATCAGATCTCACTCTCATAAGTGGCCTTGTAGGGATTGACAACCCATATTCGCGTTGGTTGCGAGGATTTATTTGTTTTGTGCAGGTACGAGGGACTCGCACGTAGCCTCCTACTGGATTGATACCTTGGTTCTCAAAAACTGAGGGAAATACTTACGCTACTTTGCTGCATCATCCCTTCCTCTTCGGGGAAAACCAACGCAGTGCTCAAGAGGTAGCACTCCACAATCTTGACGGAGGCTCCCAAGTGACACCTAACCAATCTAGGAGACACCACTCTCCAAGAGGTAACAAATGGTGTGTTGATGATGAACTCCTTGCTCTTGTGCTTCAAATGATAGTCTTCCCAACACTCAACTCTCTCTCATGGGATTTGGATTTGGTAGAAAGAAGATTTGAGTGGAAAGCAACTTGGGGAAGGCTAGATATCAAGATTTATGTGGTTGGAATGGAATATCTTGACCTCAACACAAGTGTAGGTGGTCCTCTCTCACAAAATGTATGTTGGAAGTGTAGGCATGTTCTGATGGCTCTCTCCATGAATGAAGAGTGGGTGGAGGGGTATAAATAGCATCCACACAAATCTAACCGTTACACACAAATCACCAAACTCAGTGGGACCGAATCATGGAACTCGGTCAGACCGATTTAGTTCAAAATGTGAACATTAGGATTTTCGGTGGGACCAACATGTCAACTCGGTGGGACCGATTTTGTTAGGGTTAGGGCATAACGTAATCTTGGTGAGACCGATTACACAAACTCGGTGAGACCACTTTTGGTAATGGACTAACAGAGAGTTGGTCAGGCAAACTCGGTGGGACTGATTCGCTCATCTCGGTTGGACCGAAACGTTACGAAAGGGAAACAGAGAGTTTGAATTGCAATCTCGGTGGGACCGATCGCTCATCTCGGTTTGACCAAAACGTTACGAAGGGAAACAGATAGATTACAATCCCATCTCGGTGAGACCGAGATCCCTATCGGTGAGACCGAAAAGACTAGGGTTTCTGGCAGTGGCTATGTCAACTGAACTCGGTGGCGCCGGATAGAAAGTTTTGGTGGGGCCGAGTTTGACTTTTGTTTTGGTACATATGTGGATGTGAGAAAGTAGTTGAGGGCTTTTGGAGCATATTACTAAGCATTTTGAGCAAGCAAGCCATTAGGCAACACCTCATCCCCTCTTAATAGTATTGGCTTTTCCTATGGACTCAATGTGATCTTGGATCACTTAAAATGAAAAGATGTAGAGTCCTGAGCCTTGAGCTTGAGCCAATCCTTTGTCCTTAGAATTTTGAGGGATCCACTTTTCTCATCCATGCCATGCCAATCATTGAGCTTTCCTGAAATGTTTATCTTTAAGTAGCATTAGCTCAATGAGTTATATGTTGTTAGGAATTACCAAAACCACCCAGGCATAGTTGCACTTTTAGAGGCCATGGTTCGTCATCAGTTTGTTGAGAGGAACGATCAGTTCCTTAAGTACCGACTAATCTTTGACAGACGACGCACCTATCACATCGCTCTCCCTGCTCCTGCTTTCTTTGACTCTCAGGCAAAAGGGAGATATGTTATAACTAGGGAGGAGGCAGACGAGTATAAGAGGAGAACAGAGACGGCCTGTCTCCAAGCGGCAGCTCATGAGGCAATATATGTTGCATCACAGTATGACTCCAACTATTACTTTGGATATCTACCTTGCGAGCCGTGGCCATAGACCAACTTAGGCCAAAAGCCTAAGCTTGGGGGAGTACGTATTTCTTACCGACATTACATTCCTGTTCACACACTCATGCTAGTTGTCGGTGCTCATACTTTTTCATTGTATCATCCATGCTAGTTTATTTTCCTTTTTTATGCTTTCTTCTTGTGTGTTTAATAAACCTTAAGAAAAACAAAAAAATAGTTGTAGCTTTTAGTTAGTTTACTTTTCATGCTGTAGTAGTAATAATTAAAAAGAAAACCCAAAAATATTTCTCGTTCTTCTTTTGCTTGTTGGGAGCTTTCCCGTGTAAATAGTTTTATTTCTTTTCTTGTTCTTTGGGGGTCGAGAGGAGAAGACCATAATTAAAATGTTAAAGTGGCTCTTATATGCATTATTGTTGATCTAACAAAGAGCCCATATTACCTTGTCTTCCCTCTTGAATTGAATGCTTGCAGATTCCAGCTTAGTCCAATGCACGTGCACTATTATTATTATCCACACTATTCGGTCGTGCAAGTGAAAGGCAATAATGATGATTATATGATGAACTTATTGAGATGAGAAAAGCTGGTATGAACTCGACCTCTCTTGTTTTTGTAAATATGATTAGTTCATCGTTCCTGATTTAGCCTATTATGAATAAACATGTTTGCAATGATAATTAGAGATTGTAGTTTCTTATGCCATGCTTAATTAGCTAGGAGCTTATAATGGTTTACCTTGCGTGCCAGCATGCTATTAAAATGGTTGTGACATGGTATGATAGGGTGGTATCCTCTTTTGAACGATTCGAGTGGCTTGACTTGGCACATGTTCACGCATGTAGTTGAAACAAAATCAACATAGCCTCTATGATATTTATGTTCATGGTGCATTATATCCTACTCATGCTTGCATTCGGTGTTGATTAATTTTAATGCATGTTCATGACTGTTGTCACTCTCTAGCTAGTCGCTTCCCAGTCTTTTGCTAGCCTTCACTTGTACTAAGCGGGAATACTGCTTGTGCATCCAATTCCATAAACCTCAAAGTTATTCCATATGATTCCACCATACCTACCTATATACGGTATCTACCTGCCGTTCCAAGTAAATTTTTATGTGCCAAACTCTAAACCTTCAAATAAACATTCTGTTTTGTATGCTCGAAAAGCTCATGTATCAACTAGGGATGTCCGTATCTTCCATGTTAGGCGGGTTATTCTCAAGAGGAGTGGACTCCGCTCCTCACTCACGAGAAAATGGCTGGTCACCGGGATGCCCAATCACATGCTTTATGCAAATCAAATCAAAATAATTGCAAACAAAACTCCCCCAGGACTCTTGTTAGTTGGAGTCACTCGTTGTTTCGAGCAAGCCATGGATTGATGCTTGTTGGTGGAGGGGGAGTACAAACTTTACCATTCTGCTTGGGAACCGCCTATAATGTGTGTAGCATGGAAGATATCGCCATCTCTTGGTGGTTATGTTGACAATGAAAGTATACCGCTCAAAATATTATTCATATCTATTTCAAAACCGAGCTCTGGCACCTCTACAAATCCCTGCTTCCCTCTGCGAAGGGCCTATCTATTTACTTTTATGTTGAGTCATCATCCTCTTATTAAAAAGCACCAGTTGGAGAGCACCACTGGCATTTGCATCCATTACTGTTAGTTTACATTGAGTATGACTTGACTGGATCTCTTTTACCATGAATTACAATGTCTAGTCAGTCCTTGATCTTTAAATGTGCTATGCATTTATCTTTTGCGGTCTCAGAAAGGGCTAGCGAGATACCTTCTTGTTATATCATATCATGATTGTCTTGAGAAAGTGTTGTCATCCGACATTTATTATTATTGCTCGCTAGTTGATTATGCCATTGATATGGGTAAACATGAGACCTAAATGTTATTGTGAATATGGTTAGTTCATAATCTTTGCTGAAAACTTGAATGCTGGCTTTACATATTTACAACAACAAGAGCAAACAGAGTTTGTAAAAGTTTTTCTTTATCACTTTCAGTTTATCAACTGAATTGCTTGAGGACAAGCAAAGGTTTAAGCTTGGGGGAGTTGATACGTCTCCGTCGTATCTACTTTTCCAAACACTTTTGCCCTTGTTTTGGACTCTAACTTGCATGATTTGAAAGGAACTAACCCGGACTGACGCTATTTTCAGCAGAATTGCCATGGTGTTATTTTTGTGCAGAAATAAAAGTTCTCGGAATGACCTGAAAATCAACGTAGAATTAGTTTGGAATATATAAAAAATACTGGAAGGAAGGTCCACATCAGGGGGGCCTCCACCTGTCCACAAGGGTGGGGGGCGCGCCACCTGCCTCGTGGGCCCCCTGACGCTCCACTGACCTCAACCCTGACTCCATATATTCACTTTCAGGGAGAAAAAAAACCAGTGAGAAGGATTCATCACGTTTTACGTTACGGAGCCGCCGCCAAGCCCTAAACTCTCTTGGGAGGGCTGATCTGGAGTCCGTTCGGGGCTCCGGAGAGGGGAATCTGTCGCCATCATCATCATCAACCATCCTCCATCACCAATTTCATGATGCTCACCGCCGTGCGTGAGTAATTCCATCGTAGGCTTGCTGGACGGTGATGGGTTGGATGAGATTTATCATATAATCGAGTTAGTTTTGTTAGGGTTTGATCCCTAGTATCCACTATGTTCTTAGATTGATGTTGCTATGACTTTGCTATGCTTAGTGCTTGTCACTAGGGCCTGAGTGCCATGATTTCAAATCTGAACCTATTATGTTTTCATCAATATATGAGAGTTCTTGATCCTATCTTGCAAGTCTATAGTCACCTACTATGTGTTATGATCCGGCAACCCCGAAGTGACAATAATCGGGACCACTCCCGGTGATGACCGTAGTTTGAGGAGTTCATGTATTCACTATGTGTTAATGCTTTGTTCTGGTACTCTATTAAAACGAGGCCTTAATATCCCTTAGTTTCCAATAGGACCCCGCTGCCACGGGAGGGTAGGACAAAAGATGTCATGCAAGTTCTTTTCCATAAGCACGTATGACTATGTTCGGAATACATGCCTACATTACATTGATGAATTGGAGCTAGTTCTGTGTCACCCTAGGTTATGACTGTTACATGATCGATCGCATCCGGCATAATTCTCCATCACCGATCCATTGCCTACGAGCTTTCCATATATTGTTCTTCGCTTATTTACTTTTCCGTTGCTATTGTTATCATCACTACAAAACACCAAAAATATTACTTTTGCAACCGTTACCTTTTACCACCATTACCACTACTGTCATATTACTTTCCTACTAAACACTTTGCTGCAAATACTAAGTTTTTAGGTGTGGTTGAATTGAAAACTCAGCTGCTAATACTTGAGAATATTCTTTGGCTCTCCTTGTGTCGAATCAATAAATTTGGGTTGAATACTCTACCCTCGAAAACTGTTGCGATCCCCTATACTTGTGGGTTATCAAAAACCAAAAAAATTAGTTGTAGCTTTTAGCTAGTTTACTTTCCATGCCTGTAGTAGTAGTAATTAAAAAGAAAACCCAAAAAGATTTCTCATTCTTCTTTTGCTTGTTGGGAGCTTTCCCGTGTAAATAGTTTTGTTTATTTTCTTTTCTTTGGGGGTCGAGAGGAGAAGACCATAATGAAAATGTTGAGTGGCTCTTATACGCATTATTGTTGATCTAACAAAGAGCCCATATTACCTTGTCTTCTACCTTGTATTGAATGCTTGCAGATTCCAGCTTAGTCCAATGCACGTGCACTATTATTATTATCCACACTATTCGGTTGTGCAAGTGAAAGGCAATAATGACGATATATGATGGACTGATTGAGATAAGAGATGCTGGTATGAACTCGACCTCTCTTGTTTTTGTAAATATGATTAGTTCATCCTTCCCGATTCAGCCTATTATGAATGAAACATGTTTGCAATGATAATTAGAGATTATAGTTGCCCATGCCATGCTTAATTAATTTGCTAGGAGATTATAATGGTTTACCTTGCGTGCCAACATGCTATTAAAATGGTTGTGATGTGGTATGATATTGTGGTATCCTCCTTTGAACGATTCGAGTGGCTTGACTTGGCACATGTTCATGCATGAAGTTGAAACAAAATCAACATAACCTCCACGATATTTATGTTCATGGTGATTTATATCCTACTCATGCTTGCATTCAGTGTTGATTAATTTTAATGCATGTTCATGACTATTGTCGCTCTCTAGCTCGTCGCTTCCCAGTCTCTTTCTAGCCTTCACTTGTACTAAGCGGGAATACAACTTGTGCATCCAACTCCATAAACCCCAACAGTTATTCCATACGAGTCCACCATCCTTCCTATATGCGGTATCTACATGTCGTTCCAAGTAAATTTGTATGTGCCAAACTCTAAACCTTCAAATGAAATTATGTTTTGTATGCTCGAATAGCTCATGTATCAACTAGGGCTATCTATATCTTCCATGCTAGGTGGGTTATTCTCAAGAGGAGTGGACTCCGCTCCTCACTCATGAGAAAATGGCTGGTCACCGGGATGCTAGTCCCATGCTCAAATCAGATCAAAATAATTGCAAACAAAACTCCCCCAGGATTGTTGTTAGTTGGAGGCACCTGTTGTTTCGGGCAAGCCATGGATTGATGCTTGTTGGTGGTGGGGGAGTATAAACTTTACCATTCTGCTTGGGAACCGCCTATAATGTGTGTAGCATGGAAGATATAGAGATCTCTTGGTTGTTATATTGACAATGAAAGTATACCGCTCAAAATATTATTCATCTCTATTACAAAACTGAGCTCTGGTACCTCTACAAATCCCTGCTTCCCCTCTGCGAAGGGCCTATCTATTTACTTTTATGTTGAGTCATCACCCTCTTATTAAAAGGCACCAGTTGGAGAGCACCACTATCATTTGCATGTATTATTATTAGTTTACATTGAGTATGACTTGTCTGGATCTCTTTTACCATGAATTACAATTTCCAATCAGCCCTAGATCTTCAAAGGTGCTCTGCATTTATGTTTTGAGGTCTCAGAAAGGGCTAGCGAGATACCATCTTGTTATATCATATTATGATTGTTTTGAGAAAGTGTTGTCATCCGAGATTTATTATTATTGCTTGCTAGTTGATTATGTCATTGATATGAGTAAACATGAGACCTAAATGTTATTGTGAATATGGTCAGTTCATAATCTTTGCTAAAAAATTGAATGTTGGCTTTACATATTTACAACAACAAGAGCAAACAGAGTTTGTAAAAGTATTTCTTTATCACTTTCAGTTTGTCAACTGAATTGCTTGAGGACAAGCAAAGGTTTAAGCTTGGGGGAGTTGATACGTTTCCAACGTATCTACTTTTCCAAACACTTTTGCCCTTGTTTTGGACTCTAACTTGCATGATTTGAATGGAACTAACCCGGACTGACGCTTTTTCAGCAAAATTGCCATGGTGTTATTTTTGTGCAGAAATAAAAGTTCTCGGAATGACCTGAAAATCAACGGAGAATATTTTTGGAATATATAAAAATACTGGCGAAAGAATCAAGGCCAGGGGGGCCACACCCTGTCCACGAGGGTGGGGGCGCGCCCCCTGCCTCGTGGGCCCCCTGGTGCTCCACCGACCTCAAATCCAACTCTATATATTCACGTTCGGGGAGAAAAAAATTAGAGAGAAGGATTCATCACGTTTTACGATACGGAGCCGCCCCAAGCCCTAATCTCTCTCGGGAGGGCTGATCTGGAGTGCGTTCAGGGCTCCGGAGAGGGGAATACATCGCCGTCGTCATCATCAACCTTCCTCCATCACCAATTTCATGATGCTCACCGCTGTGCGTGAGTAATTCCATCGTAGGCTTGCTGGATGGTGATGGGTTGGATGAGATTTATCATGTAATTGAGTTAGTTTTGTTAGGGTTTGATCCCTAGTATCTATTATGTTCTGAGATTGATGTTGCTATGACTTTGCTATGCTTAATGCTTGTCACTAGGGCCCGAGTGCTATGATTTCGGATCTGAACCTATTATGTTTTCATGAATATATGTGAGTTCTTGATCCTATCTTGCAAGTCTATAGTCACCTATTATGTGTTATGATCCGTTAACCCCGAAGTGACAATAATCGGGATACTTACCGGTGATGACCGTAGTTTGAGGAGTTCATGTATTCACTAAGTGTTAATGCTTTGGTCCGGTACTCTATTAAAAGGAGGCCTTAATATCCCTTAGTTTCCAATAGGACCCCACTGCCACGGGAGGGCAGGACAAAATATGTCATGCAAGTTATTTTCCATAAGCACGTATGACTATATTCGGAATACATGCCTACATTACATTGATGAACTGGAGCTAGTTCTGTGTCACCCTATGTTATAACCGTTGCATGAGGAATCGCATCCGACATAATTATCCATCATTGATCCATTGCCTACGAGCCTTTCACATATTGATCTTCGCTTAGTTACTTTTCCATTGCTACTATTACAATCACTACAAAACCCATATTGTTACTTTTTCCACCGTTACCGCTACCATCATATTACTTTGCTACTAAATACTTTGTTGCAGATATTAAGTCTTTCAGGTGCGGTTGAATTGACAACTCAACTGTTAATACTTGAGAATATTATTTGGCTCCCATTATGTCGAATCAATAAATTTGGGTTGAATACCCTACCCTCGAAAACTATTGCGATCCCCTATACTTGTGGATTATGACTCACTAATTGGTGTAGGAATCACTGGAACTGATTTCTATGATGAACTACTTTCCAATTCGGGAGAAGGTACGATTACCTCATCAAGTTCTACTTTCCTCCCACTCACTTCTTTTGAGTGAAACTCCTTCTCTAGAAAGGGTCCATTCTTAGCAACGAATATCTTGCCTTCGGATCTATGATAGAAGGTGTACCCAATAGTTTCCGTTGGGTATCCTATGAAGACACATTTCTCCAATTTGGGTTCGAGCTTATCAGGTTGAAGCTTTTTCACATAAGCATCGCAGCCCCAAACTTTAATAAACAACAGCTTAGGTTTCTTGCTAAACCATAGTTCATATGGTGTCATCTTAACGGGTTTAGATGGTGCCCTATTTAACGTGAATGCAGCTGTCTCTAAAGCATAACCCCAAAACGATAGCAGTTAATCAGTAAGAGACATCATAGATCACTCCATATCTAATAAAGTATGGTTACGACGTTCAGACACACCATTACGCTGTGGTGTTCCAGGTGGCGTAAGTTGCGAAACTATTCCACATTGTTTCAAATGAAGACCAAACTCATAACTCAAATATTCACATCCACGATCAGATCGTAGAAACTTTATTTTCTTGTTATGATGATTTTCCACTTCACTCTGAAATTCTTTGAACTTTTCAAATGTTTCAGACTTATCTTTCAGTAAGTAGATATACCCATATCTGTTCAAATCATCTCTGAAGGTCAGAAAATAACAATACCCGCCGCGAGCCTCAACACTCATTGGACCGCATACATCAGTATGTATTATTTCCAATAAGTCAGTGGATCATTCCATTGTTCCGAAGAATGGAGTGTTAGTCATCTTGCCCATGCGGCATGGTTCGCAAGCATCAAGTGATTCCAAAAGCCCATCAGCATGGAGTTTCTTCATGCGCTTTACACCAATATGACCTAAACGGGAATGCCACAAATAAGTTGCACTATCATTATTAACGTTGCATCTTTTGGCTTCAATATTATGAATATGTGTATCACTACGATCGAGATTCAACAAAAATAGACCACTCATCAAGGGTGCATGACCATAAAAGATATTACTCATATAAATAGAACAACAATTATTCTCTGATTTAAATGAATAACCATCTCGCATCAAATATGATCCAGATATATGTTCATGCTCAACGCTGGCACCAAATAACAATTATTTAGGTCTAAAACTAATCCCGATGGTAGATGTAGAGGTAGCGTGCTGACTACGATCACATCAACCTTGGAACCATTTCCGACGTGCATCGTCACCTCGTCCTTAGCCAATCTTTGATTAATCCATAGCCCCCGTTTCGAGTTGCAAATATGAGCTACAGAACCGGTATCAAATACCCAGACGCTACTACGAGTATTAGTAAGGTACACATCAATAACATGTATATCAAATATACCTTTCACTTTGCCATCCTTCCTATCATCCAAATACTTGGGGCAGTTCCGCTTCCAGTGACGAGTCCCTTTGCAGTAGAAGCGCTCAGTTTTAGGCTTAGGTCCAAACTTGGGATTCTTCCCTTGAGCAGCAACTTGCTTGCTATTCTTCTTGAAGTTCCCCTTCTTTCCATTGCCCTTTTTCTTGACACTAGTGGTCTTGTTAACCATCAACACTTGATGCTCCTTCTTGATTTCTACCTCCACAACCTTTAGCATCGCGAAGAGCTCGGGAATTGTCTTTTCCATCCCTTGCATATTATAGTTCATCATGAAGCCTTTATAGCTTGGCGGTAGTGATTGAAGAACTCTGTCAATGACACAATCATCAGGAAGATTAACTCCCAGCTGAGTCAAGTGGTTATGGTACCCAGACATTCTGAGTATGTGTTCACTGACAGAACTATTCTCCTCCATTTTGCAGCTGTAGAACTTGTTGGAATATCTCTCAACTCGGGCATTTTCTTGAAATATTAACTTCAACTCCTGGAACATCTCATATGCTCCATGACGTTCAAAATGTCTTTGGAGTCCCGATTCTAAGCCGTAAAGCATGGCACACTGAACTATCGAGTAGTCATCGGATTTGCTCTGCCAGACATTCCTAACATCCGGAGTTGCTCTTGCAGTGGGTCTTGCACCTAGCGGTGCTTCCAGGACGTAATTCTACTGTGCAGCAATGAGGATAATCCTCAAGTTACGGACCCAGTCCATGTAGTTGCTACCATCATCTTTCAACTTAGCTTTCTCTAGGAATGCATTAAAATTCAAGGGAATGGTAGCACGGGCCATTGATCTACAACAACACAGATATGCAAGAAAACTATCATGACTAAGTTCATGATAAATTAAAGTTCAATTAATCATATTACTTAAGAACTCCCACTTAGATAGACATCCCTCTAGTAATCTAAATGATCATGTGATCCATATCAACTAAACCATGTCTGATCATCATGTGAGATGGAGTAATTTTCAATGGTGAACATCTCTATGTTAATCATATCTACTATATGATTCACGTTCGACCTTTCGGTCTCAGTGTTCCGAGGCCATATCTACATATGCTAGGCTCGTCAAGTTTAACCCACGTGCAAAACTGGCTTGCACCCGTTGTATGTGAACGTAGAGCTTATCACACCCGATCATCACGTGGTGTCTCGGCACGACGAACTGTAGCAATGGTGCATACTCAGGGAGAACACTTATACCTTGAAATTTAGTGAGGGATCATCTTATAATGTTACCGCCATACTAAGCAAAATAAGATGCATAAAAGATAAACATCACATGCAATCCAAATATGTGACATGATATGGCCATCATCATCTTGTGCCTTTGATCTCCATCTCCAAAGCACCGTTATGATCTCCATCGTCACCGGCTTGACACCTTGATCTCCATCGCAGCATCGTTGTGTCTCGCCAACTATTGCTTCTACGACTATCGCTACCGCTTAGTGATAAAGTAAAGCAATTACATGGCGATTGCATTTCATACAATAAAGAGACAACCATAAGGCTCCTACCAGTTGCCGATAACTTATACAAAACATGATCATCTCATACAACAATTTATATCTCATCACGTCTTGACCATATCACATCACAACATGCCCTACACAAACAAGTTAGACATCCTCTACTTTGTTGTTGCAAGTTTTACGTGGCTGCTACGGGCTTCTAGCAAGAACCGTTCTTACCTACGCATCAAAACCACAACGATTTTTTGTCAAGTGTGTTGTTTTAACCTTCAACAAGGACCGGCCATAGTCAAACTCGATTAAACTAAAGTTGGAGAAACAGACACCCGCCAGCCACCTGTGTGCAAAGCACGTCAGTAGAACCGGTCTCATAAACGTGGTCATGTAATGTTGGTCAGGGCTGCTTCATCCAACAATACCGTCGAATCAAAGTAAGACATTGGTGGTAAGCAGTATGACTATTATCGCCCACAACTCTTTGTGTTCTACACGTGCATATCATCTACGCATAGACCTGGCTCGGATGCCACTATTGGGCAACGTAGCATGCAATTTCCAAAAAATTCCTACTATCACGCAAGATCTATCAAGGAGATGCATAGCAACGAGAGGGGAGAGTGTGTCCACGTACCCTCATAGATCGAAAGCGGAAGCGTTAGGTTAACGCGGTTGATGTAGTCGAATGTCTTCACGATCCAACCGATCCAAGTACCGAATGTACGTCACCTCCGTGTTCAGCACACGTTCAGCTCGATGACGTCCCTCGAACTCTTGATCCAGTAGAGGGTCGAGGGAGAGTTCCAACTGTCGGATTTCGGGTTCCGGTAGACCCTTGAGGTTCGAACACTGGGGTGCGCACGGAGATTTCGCCTTCTACCTACCTGCACCCCTCCGCCTCGCTAAGATCTAAGCTATGGAAAGAACAGCACAAGAGACACAGGGTTTATACTGGTTCGGGCCACCATTGTGGTGTAATACCCTACTCTGGTGTGTGGTGTGGTGGATTGCCTCTTGGGCTGATGATGATGAGCAATATAAGGAAGAACAGCCTTGCGAGGGTCTGTTCTTGGCTGAGGGGATGAACTGCTAGGAGGAGTTCAGTCACCCTTCTCTCTCTCTCTCTCTTCTCGATTGCGATCCGATCCCAGCTTGTTTTTGGGTTGGCCGATTCTTGATCCCCTCTACCCTGGGGGTGGCTAGTCCTATTTATAGGCAAAGGCCCTGGGCCTCTTCCCAAATATTGAGCGGGAAGGGCGCCAACAATTGGCCATTTTGAAGGGGAACATCTGGTACACTTATCCTGACTAAAGTTGGTCCTCGCCTGCCAAAGGCTCTGGTGGTGACGCTGGCTTGGGCTCCACAATGACTTCCTCCCTGCCATTGGACTGGTCTTGGTCTCGTTGCACCAAAACGGGTGCCTTTGCTTGATGCTCTCGCCTGCGCTTGCTCCCTTTGCACCAAAGAGGAAAGGAGGACACTGCGCGGGCTGGCGCCCGCCTGGCACCCTTGGTCGTCATGGCTTGCGTCACGGGCACCTCGTGAGGTATCCCGCCTTGATCTCTCCGCCTCCTCACGAGCCAGCCTGATGAGGCCGTGCCTGAGGAAGCTCCGTGTCATCCGCCCCGCGAGGCTTGGCCCCTCGCGAGGGTCTTGGGTCTGTGTTGATGAAGACGGGTCGTGCTGGGCCCCCTTTGAGCCACGCCGCAGGCCGCAGGCAGGCAAGTCTGGGGACCCCCGTTCCCAGAACGCCGACAGTAGCCCTCGGGCCCAAGGCGTGCCCGGACTTAGCCGTGCAGGGAGGAAAAAGGGCAAGAGCGAAGCGCCACGGGCCCTAACAACCTACGGCCTTGGGCGCCATGTGGCGGTTGATTGGACGTGAGCGCCTCAGCAACCGCGCGAGTTGATAAAGGAGCGGCATCTGCCTAGGCTTTGCTTTTTGCTTTCTCCGGTTGCTGCTCAGATCCCCTTTCTTGCGCCTCTCCTTCCTTCCTCCAAAATTTCCAGATCTACTCCGACCGCGTGACCTAGGAAGCCATGGCGCCTCGTCAGTCCCCGGCCGGAGCTTGGTACTCGTCTGCCCTGGACTCGCCGAATGTGTCGGAGGCGAGCCTCGCCCGGTTGCGCTGGATGGCGGTGGCGCAGGGCATCGACGGGGCGAAGGTGTTCAAGGCCGGCTCCGCCACCCCTGAGGGCCAAGGGAGCACCTTCTATCCGTTCTTTGTAAGCGCCATTGCTGCTGGCCTGGTGCCTCCCTTCTCCGAGTTCTTCTTCTCTGTCCTCCGCCATTATAAGCTACAGGCTCTGCATCTCCACCCCAACTCCGTCCTTCTCCTGGCAATCTTCGCCTATTACTGCGAGGCTCACGCAGGGGTGCAGCCCTCAGTGGCCTTGCTGTGCCACTACTTCTACCTCCGGACCTCTCGCGGTCCTGCTTCCGCGTGCGCGAGCTTCATCGCGTACAGTGGCGCCATTGCCATTTCGAACCCTGGGAAAAGGATTGAGGGCTTCAAGAGCAAGTGGGTCTTGGCAGATGCTGGGCGCATCCACCCTCGGCTGATCTTGCCCATGGAGCAACCCACGAGGTCCAGCGATTGGGGTCGAGTAGAGCTCGCGGACCCCCGCGCGAAGCTGGTGTTGGAGAAGATGGACGCGGATCTGAGGCCGACCAACATGGCGGCGGCGAAGCTGACCGGCGCGTCGCTGCTGAGGGAATTCCTGGAGCACCAGCTGGCTCCGCTTCGGCAGTACTCACTTCGATGTGGAGGCCCCATCCGAGCCCCGCGGCCTTGGCCGACGAAGATCTGGCTGCAGTCCTCCAATCTCTCGCCGGGGGCGATGTGGCGAGGTTGGAGGCGCTCCTACGCCCTTGTTCCTCCGCGATGACTGGGAGCACGTAGTGGAGTCCATGCCCGTCTTCAACGGGGACGGGCCCGTGCCCATGGAAACTCCCGAGGAATCGGTGGACGTGTCCTTCGACGACTCCAGTGAAGAGGAGGAAGGAAGGGAGCGGGAAAAAGGGCCTGACTCCGAGGCGAGTGGCGGAGAGTCGACGGCTCCCCTTCCCCGGCGCAGGTCCCGCGCTCTCCGCCTCTCTCCGAGCGATGATGATGAGCAGGACGGCGGGAGCTTGCCCCCGATCCCGAAGAAGGACAGGACCGGGCTGATCTCTCGTGGGTCTGCCCCGGCCCCGAGGCGGACCGCAGACGCGCCTTCTGCTCCCGAGCTTCCCAAGGTTGACCCTTCCAGCCGGCTTTCAGGCTTCAAATTTGGCCGGAGGCTGCCTGAGCTCACTGGCGACGACCTGTAAGTGCTTGATTCTTGTCTTTATTTCTTGTTCTGCTGCTGAGGCTTGACGTCCACATCTCTTGGACAGGCTAGCGCCCGCAGCAAAGAAGCCGAAGGGAGCTCCTGAGGTTCCATCCGTGGCAGCGCCTCTGCCCGCGAAGGAAGGTGACCGCGATGCATGGGCTTCTCCTGCCCAGTCGTCCTCGCGAGGCCTGGCTGAGCCGGCTAGGGCGAGCTCAGCTCCCATGGCCCAAGTGACTCCCGAGGTGCTTTTGCCTGCTGCCGCCACTTCAGCCGTTGGGGCGCAGCAAACTCTGCCTCAGGATGCTGTGGTCGTGCTGCCGCCTTCTCCTCCTACTCCACCGACTGCTGTCTCTCCGACTCCTCCTGCCGTTCTGGATCGTGCTGCTGCTGAGCTGGACCGGCTGCGGCAGGATCTTCTCGGCGCCGACCCTCGCTTGGTGGTTGGGCGCTTGGAGCTGGCTTCAGGATGGATTCGCTCCGACGCTTCGATTCGGGCTGCGCTGGTCCAGGCCTCGACGGCTTGCCCGATGAGGAGATGCAGGCCGTCCTTGAGGCGAAGGCTGCTCGTGACGCAACCCTGGGGGAGGTGGTCGATGTCTGTGGTCGCTGCAAGGCGCTGGAGGACGAGCTGCAAGGCCTGCGGGACCAGCTCGCGAAAGAGGCCCGCCTTCGCCAAGAGCAGGAAGAAGGCGTGAAGGCTCGCGAGGTGGCCGTCAAGGAGAGGGAGGTCAAGCTCAGGAGGCGCCGTGACTGCCTAGGCGCGCTGGAGCAGGAGTTGGGGGCGAGGAAGGTCGAGCTGGACGACAAGGCCCAGGTTCTTGCCGAGGACCGCGTGGCCTTCGCGGAGATGGAGGCGAAGGCTCGCTCCTCGCTGAGGACGCTTTACGACAGCGGCCTGGAGAGCCCCTGGCTGGCGCCGAGGACGGCCCTGCCAAGCTGCTTCCCTTCCTGGTTCGCGCTCTTGAAGATGTCGCCCTTGGCCTTGGCCCCACGGCCGAGGCCGAGGCGCGTGTCCTATCTTCTGCAGCGCTGACGCGGGTCCTCACCCACATCTACCTTCGCGATCCCGGCGTCGACCTCGACAGCCTGCTGGAGCCAGTAAGCGGCGAGCGTGCCGCTGCCACTGCCGAGGCCGTGAAGGGTCGCGCGGAGGCTCTGCTGGGGAAGTTCCGGGCCTTCAGCACCAAGCCGAAGCAAGGCGCTGCCGACCCCGCTGCTCCATGAGGCGAACCCACTCCGCGCTGCTCCACCGCCGACAAGTGACTCCGTTGTGGCTCCTGTCCTGCCTTTAATTCCTGCACATGTATCATGCCTCGGGGAGGCGTTTAAACTTGCGTTTGGCATTGAGATAACAGTGTGGACTGTAATATTTGCTTTTGAATTCCTTGAAATTTACGCTTTTCCTTCCTACTTGCTTATGTTCTACGCCGGCAGAGCCCGGCCCCGCGCATACCTCAGCCGCCATTAGCCCCGACCGGAAACCAGGACGGGACCAAGGAGTGAGGGGCTACGTGACAAGTTAGGCTCCTGAGTTGCGATGCTCAGGAGTCCCCCTTGGTGCACGAACAACAAGTAGGAAGGTGTGATGTGGGTGGATCTACCGTTCTACGTCTGTAGAGCCCGGCCGCGCGCATACCTCAACCGCCGTTAGCCTTTCGGAACTAAGGAGTGAGGGGCTACATGACCAGTTAGGCTCCTGAGTCGCGATGCTCAGGAGTCCCCCTTGACGCTCAAACGGCCTTCGTACCTTGGCTCCGCTCGGGGAGAGACGCGCGACGAACCAGGCCCGGGGGGGGGGGCTGGCTGGGTGGCGTGCGTCTGGGCGTGACCCAGGCGCAGCCCCCGTGCCCAGCCCCCTCACGCGGCACTCCCGAGGGGAGGCGTTACGATGAGGCTAGACACTGAGCTCTGGGCTCCCTGAGGTTGATGCGGCCCGGGGGCCGCCCTCAGTTGTTTATCACCAGCGCGGAGCATAGCGCTTCCGTATGTATACGGGCATAGCCGCTCCTCGGCAGTGTCGTCAGCCAGCGCGGAGCATGGTGCTTCCACTGGTACGTGGGAGGGGGCTCCAGTACGGGAGGAGCCCCCGGGGCGTGTACAGCCCCGCCCTGACACGTGGCTGGCACGGTAGGGCCTGGCGAGGTGTATCTGGGCACCCCATGAGCCAGCGCGGGACTCACGGGGCCCTACCTCTAGGCGGGTTGCGCCTGGCACTGGGCCTTATCTTGTGATGTGCCCCTGCAAATTTGGTTAGATGCCGGTACTCAACGTCCTCGGGTCCCGGCCCTCGAGCTGGTCTCAGCCGTCGCTGGTATGCCAGGTCGCGATGCCGTGGACAAGGCCAGAGGGTGAGGGCTGGAGAGCCAGTAAGAGCCCTGAGTCGCGATGCTCAGGTACCCCCCTTTAACGTGCAAGTGGTCAGCATGGAGAAGAAGAGGTGCTGTGGACAGGCATCAAATAATCAAGCATGGTGGGTCGAACGCATAGCCGGAAATAAACGCAAAAGGGATACATGCCGCTGGGTCTGACCCGAGCAACTTGGGGATGATGCAGCCCATGGGGCGCCCCCAACAAAGTAAGATAACAACATGAAATAAAAGGGATACATGCCGCAGGGACGGACCCACGCGGCCTGGGAGTAATGCAGCCCTGGGGGCGCTCCCAGCTGGAAATGAGACTTGAAAGATGTCACCTGATGATGTTGAGGACGAAGGAGTGTTGGTGTAGCAGACTCGGTGGGCTGCGGAAGCCGATCCTCACGAGCCCCCAGGCCCAGGGGCCTCGGGAGGCTCCGGAGACGCTGGTGGCTCCTCGCGGACCATCTCCATCTCCGCCAGGGCTGCGGAACGCCTGGCCTCTTGAGCCTCCATGATACCCCTCATGAGGCGCTGGTACATGGCAGCCACGTTCGGTAAGCCGTAAGGCATGCGAACGTAGCTGTGGGGTGGACCTTCGCAGCGCCCCACTCGCGAGGGCCAGAGGCGCTCCAGAGAGGCGACTCGATTGAGCCCTGGTATGTCGATGCAGACGCGCAGCCCACCATCCTTGCCTGGATGGGGAGCCACAACTGGTAGGCAGCGGCCGCCCTTCATGACTCTTGACTCCTGTAGCTCCTGAATGGCCTTGCTGACGAACTCCTGAGGGTCTGGCTCTCCTTGCCTTACTCCTTCTTGAGGGAAACGTGCTTCGTAACACGCCTCCATGTGGTGCCCAAGCGCCTCCCTCGTGACCTTAGCCAGGTCGGTGGCCCTCCAGGGGAGAGCCCCCGAGCCCTGCCTGAGGAGGGCGCCGGGCGCGCTTTCCTATGCGATGGAAGGAGGTTCCCCCTGGGCAGGCGCGGGCCCTGAGGGGCCTGCCTCCTGAGGGGCCGGGCCAGACGATGTCTTCTTCTTCTTGGGGGCGGTCTCGGGAAGCCTCCTGCTTCCGCGATCCGGGTCTTCCAGTGATGCGGCCTGAAAGGCTCGTTCCAGGGAACACACCGCGTCCTTCTCTTCACAGGGCACCGTGATGACTCCGCCACTTCCTGGCATCTTGAGGACGTTGTAGCCGTGGTGAGTTACGGCCATGAACTTGGCCAGCGCTGGGTACCCAAGGATGGCGTTATACGGCAGGCGAATGTGAGCGACGTCGAAGTCGATGAGCTCGGTGCGGTAGTTGTCGCGTGCCCCGAAGGTGACAGGGAGGCGGACCTGCCCAATCGGGACCACCACGTTGCTGATGATTGGGGAACAAAGCATCAGGAGGACTCCGGCTGTGGCCGCACACTTGAGCTGATCTGCTGAGTTGAACATGATGGCGCACGCCGACCACCTGAGAGGGCGCGTGGCTTCGAGTTTGGGGAGGACTGCATTCACTTCGTGGGCGAATTGCTTGAATATGCGTTGAGAGGCTGGGGCTTGAGCCCCGCCCAGGATGCAGGCGACCGCGCGCGGCTCCTGGAAGCCCCCAGCCCCCTCGTCCTGATGGCGGTCCTCGTTTCTCCTTGGCTGCAGCGGCAGCGGAGGGAGGCCTGCGTTGCCTTGCGGGTGATCCTCGCGAGGCTGATCCCTCCAGTCTCCCTCGCGAGGTGGGTCTTGCCAGCGATCCTTGCGAGGTCGATCGCGCCACCCTTGGCGCGGGCAGCGGTCTTCCCAGCGTCCTGCGTTCCTTCCTCCTCCTCGACCGTAGCCCCGGTCACCGCGGTCGGGGCGATGGACGATCCTTCCTTCTCACACGGCTCGGAGCTCCTGACATTCGTTGGTGTTGTGGGTGTGGAGGTCGTGGTACACACAGTACCGACTGCCCTTGGAAGATTCGGGCTGATCTCTGCCCCGCTTGGTGTCTGGTTCTGCCACGAGCACGGCAGCCCCCTTGCACTTCACATCCTTGGCCTTGGGCTTCTTCTCTTCTGGGTCTGCGACAGGCAGTTCGAGGAGGGAAAGACGCCCTTCCTCAGCCCTGGCGCACTTGGTTGCCAAGTTGAACAACTCCAAGGAAGTGCACAGGTCTTCATGCATCGCCAGCTCCTCCTTCATCTTGACATCGCGCACGCCATCGGAGAAGGCTGAGATGATGGCCTCCTCGGTCACCTTCGGAATCTTGAGGCGTGCATTGTTGAAGCACTGGATGTACTTCTGCAGGGTCTCTCTGGGTTGTTGCTTGATGCGGCGCATGTCGCTCACGGCGGGTGGCCGGTCGCGAGTACCTTGGAAGTTGGCGATGAAGAGGGTGCGCATCTCGTTCTAGGAGGAGATCGTGCCTGGAGCCAGGTTCAGGAGCCAGGTGCGGGCCCCGTCCTTGAGTGCCATGGGAAACCAGTTCGCCATGAACTTCTCGTCTCCGTTGGCAGCTTCGATGCCCAGCTCATAGAGCTGGAGGAACTCCGCAGGGTCGGCCGTGCCGTCGTAACGAGAAGGCAGGTCTGGCTTGAACTTGCCGGGCCATGCAACGCTGCGTAGCTCGGTGGTGAAGGCACGACAGCCTGCTGTGGCCATGGGAGGCCTTGGGTGACGGAGAGCTTGGTCTTGCATGTCCCCACGCGCTGCAGCTGGGAGCAGCGCGGGGTCTTGACGTGCGGGAGCAGGAGCATGGTCGCGACGTGCTGGAGCAGGGAGCGCCCGGGCAGCTTCTTGCGGGCGAGGGACTTCTTGGCAGCTCTGCTCTTGCCGCGCAGGCACCTGACGGAGCGGGTTCCGCCCAGGGGCCACGCGCCTTGGAGCCATGGCGCCTTCTTGAGGAGGAGGCGGCCGGGGTGCCCCCGGAGCTTCGTCGCCCGCGCAGGGCGGGGTGCGGTGCAGCGGAACGGACGGCGCAGGAGAGCCCCCTGCGGCGCTGACGAGCTCGGCGACGCGGTCGAGCCATTCTTTGTAGACGTCGTCGACGGGACGGTAGCGCAGGAGCTCGTTTGCCGCGATGAGCGCAGCTCGAGCCTCCATGGGTGCACGGAGCGCGCGGGACGAAGAACCAGCTAGGGTGAGCGAGGGAGTAGCGGTGAGGCCGTCTTGCCGTACGGACGGATGCTGAGACGACGCTTGCTGCTCGTCCCCCGCCGGGCCGGTGACGGCGTTGACGGCGGGTGACAGGGAACGGCGAGAACGCCCGCCGATAGGAGCCGTCTGGGCGACGCGGGAGGCGAGAGCGGCCCGGCGCTCGGCGCGGGCCCGACGAGCGTCAGACATGGACGCGATGGTCGGAGGAGAACGGGGTGGTGGAAGAAGAATTCCGGCGCACCCCTACCTGGCGCGCCAAATGTCGGATTTCGGGTTCCGGCAGACCCTTGAGGTTCGAACACTGGGGTGCGCGTGGAGATTTGGCCTTCTACCTACCTGCACCCCTCCGCCTCGCTAAGATCTAAGCTATGGAAAGAATATCACAAGAGACACAGGGTTTATACTGGTTCGGGCCACCATTGTGGTGTAATACCCTACTCCAGTGTGTGGTGTGGTGGATTGCCTCTTGGGCTGATGATGATGAGCAATACAAGGAAGAACAACCTCGCGAGGGTCTGTTCTTGGCTGAGGGGATGAACTACTAGGAGGAGTTCAGTCACCCTTCTCTCTCTCTCTCTTCTCGATTGCGATCCGATCCCAGCTTGTTTCTGGGTTGGCCGATTCTCGATCCCCTCTACCCTAGGGGTGGCTAGTCCTATTTATAGGCAAAGGCCCTGGGCCTCTTCCCAAATATTGAGCGGGAAGGGCGCCAATAATTGGCCATTTTGAAGGGGAACATCTGGTACACTTATCCTGACTAAAGTTGGTCCTCGCCTGCCAAAGGCTCTGGTGGTGGCGCTGGCTTGGGCTCCACAATGACTTCCTCCCTGCCGTTGGACTGGTCTTGGTCTCGTTGCACCGAAACGGGTGCCTTTGCTTGATGCTCTCGCATGTGCTTGCTCCCTTTGCACCAAAGAGGAAAGGAGGACACTACGCGGGCTGGCGCTCGCCTGGCACCCTTGGTCGTCATGGCTTGCGTCACGGGCACCTCGTGAGGTACCCCGCCTTGATCTCTCCGCCTCCTCGCGAGCCAGCCTGATGAGGCCGTGCCTGAGGAAGCTCCGTGTCGTCCGCCCCGCGAGGCTTGGCCCCTCGCGAGGGTCTTGGGTCTGTGTTGATGAAGACGGACCGTGCTGGGCCCCCTTTGAGCCACGCCGCAGGCAGGCAAGTCTGGGGACCCCCGTTCCCAGAACGCCGACACCAACAGCACGACGGCGTGGTGACAGTGATGGTGATGTGATCCGCGTAGGGCTTCGCCTAAGCACTACGATGCTATGACCGGAGGAGTAAACTGTGGAGGGGGGCACCGTACATGGCTAGGAGAACATCTGTTGTGCCTTTGGGGTGCCCCCGCCCCGTATATAAAGGGGAGGGGAGGAGGTGGCCAGCCTAGGAGGGGCGCGCCAAGCGGTGGAGTCCTACTAGGACTCCACTCCTAGTAGGATTCGCCCCCTTCCTTCCAACGGAGAGGGGTGAGGGCGTCCTGGATTAAGGGGTCCTCGGGCGTCTGACCTATGTGACATGGGCCAGACTAATGGGCCATGAAGATACAAGATAGAAGACTTCCTCCCGTGTCCAGATAGGACTCTCCTTTGCGTGGAAGGCAAGCTAGGCGGCTAGATGTGCTATTTCCTTTCTATGTAACCGACTTTGTACAACCCTAGGCCCCTCCGGTGTCTATATAAACTGGAGGGTTTAGTTCGTTGAGGCAATCACAATCTGACAGGCTAGACATCTAGGGTTTAGCTATTACGATCTCGTGGTAGATCAACTCTTGTAACCCCCATACTCATCAATATCAATCAAGCAGGACGTAGGGTATTACCTCCATCAAGAGGGCCCGAACCTGGGTAAAACTTTGTGTCCCTTGTCTCCTGTTACCATCAACCTTAGACGCACAGTTCGGGACCCCCTACCCGAGATCCGCCGGTTTTGAAACCGACATTGGTGCTCTCATTGAGAGTTCCACTGTGTCGCCGTCAGAAGGTTCGATGGCTCCATCCATCATCTACAATGATGCTGCCCTAGGGGAGGTTTTTCTCCCCGGCCAGATCTTCGTATTTGGCGGCTTCGCACTGCGGGCCAACTCGCTTGGCCATCTGGAGCAGATCGACAGCTACGCCCCAGGTCACCAGATTATTTTTGGAAACCTGGATTATGTCGCTGACATCAGAGGATACTTGGTCTTCCAAGGATTCACGAGCCCAACCTCCGCTCTGGCCTTAGATCCGGAGCACCTCGCCAGTATCGAAAACGGGATTTCTAAACCCGCCAGACTATCTGTTGCCCCTAGGCCCAGTACGGGAGAGCCGGAGGAAGCGGTGTCACCGGCAACCATCACCAAGCCGGACTCTTCCCCGGACGCCGGCTCCGAACTCTCGGAGTCAGCACTGTGCGAGCTCGGCCGAGGAATTCCCTTCCCGCCATACTCCACGGATTCTTTTCTCCCTCAGCAAACCTCACCTTTAAGCGAGGCTCTGGACTTGATGTGATCCCTCGTGATTACGGAGGAGCAACGTCCGAACTATGCCCAGCCCGGACTAGGGGCTGAGAGCGGGGAATTTTACATCCCACCCACCACCCACTTCATCCCCACAGTTGAGGACTTAACTAACATGCTCGATTACGGCTCTGAAGACATCAACGGTATGGACGATAATGCCGGAGAGGAGCAAGCCGAAAACCCGCCATTTACCAGACGCTGGACGGCCACCTCTTCGTATGATATGTACATGGTGGATACACCCAAGGAGGGTGACAGCGATAATGAGAAAAATCCAGTAGGGGATAAACCTCCCGAGATACAACAAAAACGCCGACGGCGCCTCTCTAAATCACGCCGCAACAAAGACAGCAATACCGGCACAAGAGACAACAACACTCCGGATGATGCCGAAGACCAAGAAAACCCCGTCGAGCAAAATTCTAAACAAGACGATCGGGAGGATGGGAAAGTTAGCCCTGATGAACAGGCTGCAAATGAAGACTCGGAGGACAGTAACTACCTTCCACCCTCCGAGGATGAGGTGAGCCTCGGCGACGAAGACTTTATCGTGCCTGAGGAACCTCTCGAGCAGGAGCGCTTTAAGCAATGGCTAATAGCCACTGCAAGAAGCCTGAAAAAGAAGCAGCAGTAGCTTCAAGCTGATCAAGATCTGCTCAATGATAGATGGACTGATGTCCGGGCAGCAGAGGAATACGGCCTCGAGCACCCAACCGAAAGTTACCCGAAGCGTAAACTGCTACCTCAATTCGATGACGAGGCACTTGAGCCCATACCATCAGTCCGTAATGCGGCTGATCAACCACCACGTGGCCTGGACAAAACGGCAACTCAAGCCGAACACCGGTCCGTCCTACCTCGCCGTAAAGGAAGAGATAAAACAGCTGAGGGATACATGTATGACCTGTGGCAGGACCTGAAGAATAAAGAAGGCCCGGCCAGATCGATCTACGGATCGCGGGGGCGTGCCCCGACGCGGGACGATGGCTATCAAGCCGAACATGGCAATCATAATCACGTCCAGGCCGAAAGCCGCAGACGGACTCCATCTGAACTACGTCACGATCTGGCCCGATATAGAGGCGCTGCACACCCCCTCTGCTTCACTGATGAAATAATGGAACATGAATTTCCAAAAGGGTTCAAACCCGTGAATATCGAATCATATGACGGAACCACAGATCTTGCGGTATGGATTGAAGACTTTATTCTCCATATTCATATGGCCCGTGGCGATGATCTTCATGCCATCAAATACCTCCCCCTAAAACTCAAGGGGCCCGCCCGGCACTAGCTAAACAGCCTTCCTAAAAACTCTATTGGCAGCTGGGAAGACCTGGAAGACGCCTTCCGCGACAACTTCCAAGGCACATACGTCAGACCTCCGGATGCCGATGACTTAAGTCACATAGTCCAACAGCCCAGAGAGTCAGCAAGGAAATTCTGGAGTAGGTTCTTAACTAAAAAGAACAAAATCATCGACTGTCCAGATGCCGAAGCCCTAGCGGCCTTCAAGCACAGCATCCATGATGAATGGCTCGCCCGACACCTCGGCCAAGAAAAGCCGAAGTCCATGGCGGCCCTCACGGCACTCATGACCCGCTTTTGCACGGGCGAAGATAGCTGGCTAGCCCGCGGCAATAACAATGCAAGCGAACCTGGCACCTCGAAAGCCAGAAATAGAAATGACAAGCCTCGACGCAACAGCACAAGCATCGAAACAATGGTGAAAATACTGATGACACGGCGGTCAACGCCGGATTCAGTGGCTCCAAGTCCGGTCAGCGGAAAAAGCCATATAAAAGGAATAACCAGGGCCCTTCCACCCTGGACCGCATACTCGATCGTCCATCTTAGATCCATGGCACCCCTGATAAACCATCCAATCATACCCACCGGAGCTATTGGGTCTTCAAACAGGCCGGCAAGTTAAATGCTGAAGACAAGGAGAAGGGGTCGCAAAGCGAGAATGACGACAAGGAGCCCCGTCCATCGAACACAGGGGGACAGAAGAATTTTCCCCCTCAGGACAAAACGGTGAACATGATATATGCTACCCATATCCCTAAGAGGGAGCGTAAGCGCGCGCTCAGAGATGTCTATACGATAGAGCCAGTCGCCCCAAAATTCAACCCATTGTCGTCATGCCCGATCACTTTTGATCGCAGGGACCATCCGACCAGTATCCGCCATGGCAGTTCAGCCGCACTGGTTCTCGACCCAATAATTGATGGATTCCACCTCACATGAGTCCGCATGGACGGTGGCAGCAACCTCAACCTACTTTATCAAGATACAATGCGCAAAATGGGCAGCGATCCATCAAGGATCAAGCCCACCAAAACTACCTTTAAAGGAGTTATACCAGGTGTAGAGGCCCGTTGCTCGGGTGAAAGGATCAAGAAGAGGTGTCGAGAGGGGGGTGAATAGACACTTCGTAAGAAAAGTTGCAGTTTTTAATTTCTTTAAGTTGAATTGGAGTTTTAGCACAAGTTTAAACATTCACAATACATATCAAGCAAGCATGACAAGAGAATATGAGCAGCGGAAAATAAATCATGCAAGTTAGAAGAATGTAAAGGGATGTGATTTGAGTGTGCAAATGCAATTGGAGACATGGAGATTTTTGGCGTGGTTCCGATAGGTGGTGCTATTGTACATCCACGTTGATGGAGACTTCAACCCATGAAGGGTAACGATTGCGCGAGTGCACAGAGGGATCCACCCATGAAGGGTCCACGAAGAAGCAACCTTGTCTATCCCACCATGGCCATCGCCCACGAAGGACTTGCCTCACTAGGGTAGATCTTCACAAAGTAGGCAATCTCCTTGCCCGTACAAACTCCTTGGTTCAACTCCACAATCTTGACAGAGCCTCCCAAGTGACACCTAACCAATCTAGGAGACACCACTCTCCAAAAGGTAATAGATGGTGTGTTGACGATGAACTCCTTGCTCTTGTGCTTCAAATGATAGTCTCCCCAACACTCAGCTCTCTCTCATAGGATCGGATTTGGTGGAAAGAGGGTTTGAGTGGAAAGCAACTTGGGGAAGGCTAGAGATCAAGATTATGTGGTTGGAATGGAATATCTTGACCTCAACACAACTGTAGGTGGTTCTCTCTCAGAAAATGTATGTTGGAAGTGTAGGCATGTTCTGATGGCTCTCTCAACGAATGAAGAGTGGGTGGAGGGTATATATAGCCTCCACACAAAATCTAACCAATATACACAAATCACCGAACTCGGTGGGACCGAATTAGAAAACTCGGTCAGACCGTTTCAGTTCATAATGTGACTGTTGGGATTTTCGGTGGGACCGATCGATATTATCAACTCGGTAGGACCGATGTGCTAGGGTTAGGGTAAAGCCTCATCTCGGTTGGACCGATTACACAAACTCGGTGGGACCGATTTGGGTAATAAACTAAACAGAGAGTTGGCCAAGCAAACTCGGTGAGACCGATTGCATATTTCGATGAGACCGAAATTACTGCAATAGGCAACAAAGAGTTGGCAAGCCCATCTCGGTGAGACCGAGATCCCATCAGTGTGACCGAATTGACTAGGGATTCTGGCAGTGGCTATGTCAAGTGAACTCGGTGGCGCGGGATAGGAAATTTCGGTGGGGCTGAGTTTGACTTTTGGTTTGGAACATATGTGGATGTGAGAAAGTGGTTGAGGGCTTTGGAGCATATCACTAAGCACTTTGAGCAAGCAAGCCATTAAGCAACACCTCAACCCCTTTTAATAGTATTGGCTTTCCTATGGACTCAATGTGATCTTGGATCACTAAAATAGAAATATGTAGATTCCTGAGCTTGAGCTTGTGCCAATCATTTGCCTTCATCATCTTGAAGGGGTTCCACATCCTCTAGTCCATGCCACTCCATTGTTGAACTTATCTGAAACATACTAGATGAGAACATTAGTCCAACAAGAGATATGTTGCCATTAATTACCAAGATCACCCAGGGAGCACTTGTGCTTTCAATCTCCCCCTTTTTGGTAATTGATGACAACATACATCAAAGCTTTAGATAAAGATATAGAGAATAACCAGCAAAGCTTTGGAAAGACATGTAATGTAACACCCACGATGCGGCTATATCTCCCATGTGTCAGAGCACGACTTAGAGGCATAAGTGCATAGTAGGCATGTCGCAAGAGGGGTAATCTTTACACATCCCATGTACTGAATAAGAAAGAGATAAAGAGTTGGCTTACAATCGCCACTTCACACAATACATAAATATAGCATTACATCATCCAGAATACAATCAAGGTCCGACTATGGAACCAAAATAAAAGAAGACAACCCCTAATGCTAGGTCCCGATCGCCCTGACTGGGCTCCACTACTGATCAACTGGAAACGAAACAACACAACAAACACGATCATCATCGAGCTGCCACATGAGCTGGGTTGCGTCACCTCCATTGGTATCATCGGCACCTGCAACTGTATGGAAGTATCTGTGAGCCACGAGGACTCAGCAATCTCACACCCGTGAGATCAAGACTATTTAAGTTTATGGGTAGGAAAAGGAAATGAGGTGGAGCTGCAGCAAGCAGTAGCATATATGGTGGCTAACTTACGCAAATGAGAGCGAGAAGAGAAGCAAAGCACGGTCGAGAGGATAAAATGATCAAGAAGTGATCCTGAAACTACTTACGTTCAAGCATGACACGAAACCGTGTTCACTTCCCGGACACCGCTAGAAAGAGACCATCACGGCTACACACGCGGTTGATGCATTTTAATTAAGTTAAGTGCCAAGTTCTCTACAACCGGACATTAACAAATTCCCATCTGCCCATAACCGCGGGTACGGCTTTCGAAAGTTCAAAACCCTGCAGGGGTGTCCCAACTTAGCCCATCACAAGCTCTCACGATCAACGAAGGATATTCCTTCTCCCAGGAAGACCCGATCAGACTCGGAATCCCGGTTACAAGACATTTCGACAATGGTAAAACAAGACCAGCAAAGCCGCCCGAATGTGTCGACAAATCCTGATAGGAGCTGCACATATCTCATTCTCAGGGCACACCGGATTGTCCAAGATTCTGGTAGGCCAACCCAGAGTTGCCCCTGGTGGTCACCGGCTGCTGACAGGTTGGACCAACACTCAGAGGAGCACTGGCCCGGGGGGTTTAAAATAAAGATGACCCTTGAGTCTGCAGAATCCAAGGGAAAAAGGCTTAGGTGGCAAATGGTAAAACCAAGGTTGGGCCTTGCTGGAGGCGTTTTATTCAAGGCGAACTATCAAGGGGTTCCCATTATAACCCAACCGCGTAAGGAGCGCAAAATCAAGGAACATAACACCAGTATGACGGAAACTAGGGTGGCAAGAGTGGAACAAAACACCAGGCATAAGGTCGAGCCTTCCACCCTTTACCAAGTATATAGATGCATTAATTAAAATAAGAGATATTGTGATATCCCAACAAATATCCATGTTCCAACATGGAACAAACTCCATCTTCACCTGCATCTAGCAACGCTATAAGAGGGTCTGAGCAAAGTGGTAACATAGCCAAACAATGGTTTGCTAGGAAAGGTGGGTTAGAGGCTTGACATGGCAATATGGGAGGCATGATATAGCAAGTGGTAGGTATCGCGGCATAGCAATAGAGCGAGCAACTAGCAAGCAAAGATAGAAGTGATTTTGAGGGTATGGTCATCTTGCCTGAGATCCCGCAAGGAAGAAGAACGAGTCCATGAAGAAGACAAACGGACGTAGTCGAACAAATCCTCACAAACGCGACGTTATCAGAACTAACCCGAAGAAGCAACACCGGAAAGAAGCAAACAACATAATACACAACCATCGCATAAACATGGCATGATGCACAACCAAGTATGATGCATGTCCAGTTTTATGAGGCATGGCATGTCAAAGTGCACAAACAAAACTACAAGTTAAGTGGAGCTCAATATGCAACGAGATGCATATTGACAAAACACACCATCCTTTTATTTAGTTCGCTCTTGGTTATGTACTCAACAATATTAAATGTTGTTACACATTGCAAGGGGTGAATCATATGAAAACTACACGGTTAGTCAAGTTTAAATGAGGCCAGAAATAACAAGCAACAATTCCGGTAAATCCCCATATGCATTTAGCAATTTAATGCAAACAACAATTTTAAACATTCTTGATGTTGTTATCATGATGCGGATGACATGTGCAAGTTTTATGCAATTTTATGAAAATGTTGACATGAACATTATGAAGCATTTGTCATCGTGGCGGAAACAAAAGGGGTGCCATGGCGACGATAACGAAACGGTGTCACGGCAACGTTCCGGTTCCGACAACTCATTGAGACATCGGTGCAAAAGAAAGTGTGGCGGGAGCGTGCAAAAGATGGTGGGGTGATCCCGGTTACCGGGTTTCCACATGTCGGTGACAAGGCAAAAGAGGGGCAACGTGCACCGACAATTCAAGCATGGTGCAAGCACAAGCATCTCATACATCACACATGCATTCGTTCGTGCACGGGCGGTCGTCTCGGGGTTATACCTTCGAAGCGTTCGTTTCGAAGCAAATCGGTTCATAGAGGAAGTAGTCGTTCACGGGTCGTCGAGAGAAGTAGTGATTCATGTCCGTAGATGTTCGGGGTCACGACACGTAACTTGACGTCCACGGGGTCTTCAGCGATGGTTGTGGTATATGTTTCGTAGACGTTCGGGCGGCGGTAGTGGGACACGTTTTGGAGGGGAAGTAGAGGTTCACGTTTCGTAGTCGTTTGGGGTAGCCGATAGTTGTGCACAGCCGTTGTTGGGCTTGACGGATCCGATGCCTCCGGACGTAGTGGTACATGTTCGTTTTTCGGAGAGGTACATGGCGTTCTTCGGTCATAGGTACTTGACATTTTTGCTACCCGGGTCTACGGCGACGGTCGTTGTACACATGACGTTGGGGTACTTGTCGGTCCGGTCTTGACGAGGTAGATGTACATGTTGTCGGGGCTTGTCGCATCACCGGGTGTAGTCTTACACGTACAGAGCGGAACTTGGCGTCCTGGTTCGGTGGTAAAGCACGTACTTGGCAGCAAAACAGAGACGATGAAGCAGCAGCTGTAGCGAGGCAGCGGTGCGGTGGTGAGCACGCGGGGCGAGGATGACGACGAACTTGGCGCGCCGGAGGTAGGGACGAGGCCCTGCCGGCGGGCAGGAGGCGCAGAGGAGGAAGGCGAGGGGATGGCCACGGCGGCGCTGGTCGCTGGCATCAGGCCGCGTGACCCGCGGGCAAGCAGCGAGGGCGAGGAGGCAGGTCGTCGACGGTGAAGGTTCATGGCGCAGCGACGAGGACGTAGGCGTGACGAGGCGGACGGTAGCAGCTTGCTTGCCAACATGGCTGGAGGCGGAGTTCACCGGTGCAGGCGCATGGGTGAGGAGGAGACGAGATGGCATGGCAGCGGCCTGATTCCGCGGTGGCTGGTGGCGAATGCAGGCGACGAGGAGGAAGCAGAGGGACAGGACGAGGGCGCGGCTGCTGATGGAAAGGGGCGCGATGGCGGCGAGGAGGCCGACGGGGCTCCAGCCTGGTTCCCTGGATCGAAGGAGGAGGGAGGCTGAGGGACGCTGGAGGGAGACCGAAGAGAGGGAAAGGGGATCGATGGAGAAGGGGGTCGGGCGTCGGGGTTTCTAGCGGCGCGAGGGGAAGGGATCGAGGGAGAAGGGAGCCGGGCTCACTGGTGTCTAGGGTTACCGCGGGTCCTACTGGCCCAGGGAGGTTTGGTCTGGCCTGGGCTGTAGATGGGCCAGCCAGCTGGGCTCTGCTCTCTCTCTCTCTCAATTCCCTTTAACAGAAAGCAAAGAGAGGAGAAAAAGGAAAAGGAGGGGTTAGAGAAAGAATTTGGGCATGCGGTTAAATTTCACGGACTCATAAAAATGAGTTCGTTCCGAGAAAATGCATTTGGCACCGCTTGGAAGGATTGCATTCAAACACATTTGAATGTGATTCAAATAAGTTTGAATTAGAAAAACATTTTTGGAGAGTCCAAAAATGTTCGGAATTTTTGTGGAGATCGGGAAAGCGATGAAAGAAAATATGGGCAAAGTTTGAGGACCAAACTTGAAGCGGGAAAACGGCATGTGATTATTTACAAGTGTGTTAGAATATTTCTTATAGCTCCCTAATATATTGGGAGGATATGTTATATAGAGAAATCACCATGTGAGTTCCCTCAATTTAAATGGATCAAAGATCCATGCCATTTATTTAGTTGAGTTAAAAAAATGACATGATGGCATAATGACATGCTACAATGCACAAATGCAAAGATGAATGCAATAGACAAAACAAATCACACAACGAATCTCGGAAACCCTGGAAGGCATCTGAAGCTCCGGTCTTGGGGCGTCACAACACTCCACCACTACGAGAGGATCTCGTCCCGAGATCTAGGATGGCACCGGAGGGAAACGGAAGAGGAAGAGAAGAGGTAAAGCTAAGTTGCTTCTTTGACAAACGAGTGAAACCAAAGAACCTTGAGAGGTTAAACCATTTTGAGAAAATAATATAACGGAGATGATCGACGTAGAAAACACTCCGCTAGAAAGAGTAACAAGGAACATTACGAGAACCTTGTAGGTTGCAAGGCATATTAAGAGGGTTGCAATGGACAAGAAGTACATGCAAGCACTCCGGTAGTAATGAAATGTACAAGGAACGATAAGGATCAATTACGATAACACTCCGGTTGGAAAAGGAAGGCATAGAATATGATCTTGACAAAATGAGAGGATACTTGATGAAATCAACAACACACTGCCTCCGGAACAAATGTAAGAATGGAATCAAAAGAACAGAGGAGAAAACAACATCTTCTACCTCAAATGAGCTTGAAAAAGCATCTTTAGGAGAAGGGTCGAACGGAGTTGTTGGAAAAACCAACAATGAAAAGAGTAAGCTTGTTGTGGGATTATGGAAAACATCTCGAAAAAAACTTGAGGTGAAATTTTGCCACTAACGGAAACAATGGATTTGGAATGATATGAACAAGGAGACGAGAAACTATTTCACAGGGAGGATAAAAGAAGAACTTGGGTCATTTATCAACACCATAAATAGCAGCAATCCTTAGGGAAGGATTTAGGTGAAATATAACCCAAGATAACTCCAATGAAGAGATTGATTGGTTGCAAAGGATCTCAAGAACGAATTGAAAATGATGGGTTTAAAATATGTTATTCCGGACAACTTGTGAATCATGAAACACGAAGGGAAATTGTCAACAATGACATAACACCACCCCAAAAGACGAGATAAGAAAGAATTGCACTTTGGGATGCAGGAAGAAGAATACTTGAACTCCTCAAAAAAACATGTGTTGAGCACCACGTTCATTTTAGAGTAAAGCTTGGCGGATCATAACTTCGAGAGAGAAAATCCAGAGGACAATTGAAGAGTGAAAGAAACCCTTAACGAACCACCATGTTGAGTCTTCATGAGAACTCCGGTAATAAAAGAATGATCAATCGAAAGGAAAGAGAAGTTGAGAACACAAGGTGAAGCCTTGTAATGATTTAGATGGATCTTCGTGGTGATAATGCAGAAAACTTGGCACTCCAGAAAAGAAAAGATGAAGCATCTCGGACCAAGAATGTGATATGATGAACAACTCCGGGAGAAGAAACTAGATCACTTGGATGAAACAATAATAAGAATTACGTTATGCGTATCCTTCACCAATTTAGATTGATGACAAGCATGGATTTGGCCTACTACTTATTCTCGTAGACAGGATTAAGATAGATATTGCGCAAACTTGGGAAGGTCTTCAACGAACCACTGGTAGGATTTGGAAAGAACGTATGAATTGATATGATAACCAAGGAAGGGAACTCTTGAATGAACCACCGTAAGAATTGAAAAAGAACGTAGCAAAAGCATAATTCATCGGGAAGAATTGGAAGACGAATGGAGATACTTTAGGGGATTTTGATACAAGTAAATGAAGAGATCATGAACTGATTAGATGATATTTGGTCGAGCACCGGTAAGATCTGGAGAACGATAGCTGAAAGCTAAGAATGAATAAACCCAAAATGATGGCCTTCGGAGAATCAAACAGAAAAGACTCCTGAATTGCTCCGGATGGGTGAAAATAATTCTCACAATCGAAAACAAATATGAGAGGATGGAATCAAGCTTGAACTATGATCTCTGAGAAAACGGACAAGATTTGGAGGAAAAACTCTTCTTTGGTCTTCAAATGTTGAGAATGGCGATGAGAGACACCACTTTGAATTGTTGAGATACTCCGGGATGACGAATTTAAAGGTTGAGCCAACGGTGATAAGAATTTGACAGATCTTGGAGAAAGGCATTAGACTGATGATAACTCATTCTTACGTCAAACTTCGAAAAGAAATTTGACGATAGCTTTGGGAAAATAAGAAGAGTCAGGTAAGATCCTGGGGAAAACCCTTGGGTTAGGGCCCACTCAAAAGAAACATCGTTGAGAAGATTGCTTGAAAAGAGAGATTGCACTAGTTGAATTAAATGGCTTGAATGAGATAACAACCTCAAGATATCTTGAACGGGTTAGGAATGAAAATACAAATCTTCTGAGATATCTTCAGCACTCCGGAACAATTGAATAGCGAGAAGTGAATGATTATTAGGTGCACCAGCATGAGAAAACATTGGACAAATGAAAGGAATAAGCTCAACACCGAAGCTTGAATAGAATCCATCAGAGAAGATAAAAGAACGAAGAATGATGAACTTGAAGCTCCATTAGAATCTTCATGAGAATCACCGAGTAAGAACATTGAAAGAAAAGAATGGAGAGACTTCACATGAATAAAATGGATACTTGATTAAGATATCCGAGTCCTTGAGGGGAAAAAGGGTGGGTGGGCGGGAAAACAAAGGCAACTTAGGACGGATGAAACAAACACCGTTGCAAAGAACTGAGAATTGATCTCACGAGTGTAGAAACGATCGGATCCACTTGAAGAGAAAACATGCCGGTTGAAAAGGATTAACATGAAAACCTCGATGATCAAGAAGGATTAGTATTCCCGTAGAAATATGAGAACACCACTTAGGAAAGGTATGGAATCAACACTTGACATTGAAGCAACTCGAATACCACAATCAAAAGAAAACAAAGGATTGGCTTGCAAAATAAGCCGGAACAAACATATGATAGAGATTTCGTCCGAAGTTTTCGTGGTGGGGCCCACACGGGCTCGATCGTACAGCACCATCATGTACAAGGCAGTGCACATGACATAAGAAGCGTCCCCGAGTCAGCATAGCCAAGGACTCTTTAAGACACAACGAGACCACTGTAAAACCAACCATGGATAGGCGGACCACTAGACGTCAAACCCCAATCTCATATCATGCATCTGCCGGAAAGATATCCTAAGAGCTACTTGAGTTCCCACTTATAAACTCCCGAAACTTTCTGATTATGCAATCATGTGTTGGGGACACAGGGAAAGCGTAATATCTCACCCAAAACTAACAAATCCTACATCCAGGTGTATCCATCCTTCAACACATAACCAAGAAACCTTCGAAAATCATTTACCTCAACCTTCGAAAAGCATCCGTTATACGAGTTATGGAATACTCCCGAACTCCCGCCCCAGTACTGGGTGGCGTCGAGGTTATCTCACCAACAACTGCATAAAAGAGATTTTCGATGTCGGCGAACTCAGGTATTCCAGAACAGCAACGATAAAATTATGACGACAACACCTCGGAGCTCAACTCCCCGGGACACTGCCACAACCCCTAAATGTTAGGAGGCACCAAGAACAATGTTCTCGTCACAAAACCATCGGAACGATTCCAAGATACCCGCGTGATCCTAAAAAACATTTCGTGAAATTTGAGAAGAGAAGAGTCAAAACTCTACGTCAGGAGGCCTCACCAGAGCGACGAAGGGACTGAGGAGTAAAAAGAATCCTACTCTCTGATATATAATCCTATAAGACTCAAAACATTTTTCTAGACTCAACAACGCCAACGATTTGATCAAGCAGGGGGCTCCTAAGTCGGGGAAGGCTCTGATACCAACTTGTAACACCCACGATGCGGCTATATCTCCCATGTGTCGGAGAACAACTTAGAGGCATAACCACATAGTAGGCATGTTGCAAGAGGGGTAATCTTTACACATCCCATGTACTGAATAAGAAAGAGATAAAGAGTTGGCTTACAATCACCACTTCACACAATACATAAATATAGCATTCATCATACAGAATACAATCAAGGTCCGACTACGGAACCAAAATAAAAGAAGACAACCCCTAATGCTAGGTCGCGATCGCCCCGACTGGGCTCCACTACTAATCAACTGGAAACAAAACAACACAACGAACACGATCTTCATCGAGCTCCCACGTGAGCTAGGTTGCGTCACCTGCACTGGTATCATCGGCGCCTGCAACTGTTTGGAAGTATCTGTGAGCCACGAGGACTTAGCAATCTCACACCCGCGAGATCAAGACTATTTAAGCTTATGGGTAGGAAAAGGTAGTGAGGTGGAGCTGCAGCAAGCACTAGCATATATGGTGGCTAACCTACGCAAATGAGAGCGAGAAGAGAAGCAAAGCATGGTCGAGAAGCTAAAATGATCAAGAAGTGATCCTGAAACTACTTACGTTCAAGCATAACACGAAACCGTGTTCACTTCCTGGACTCCGCCGGAAAGAGACCATCACGGCTACACACGCGGTTGATGCATTTTAATTAAGTTAAGTGTCAAGTTCTCTACAACCCGACATTAACAAATTCCCATCTGCCCATAACCACGGGCACGGCTTTCGAAAGTTCAAAACCCTGCAGGGGTGTCCTAACTTAGCCCATCACAAGCTCTCATGGTCTATTCCTTCTCCCAGGAAGACCCGATCAGACTCGGAATCCCGGATACAAGACATTTCGACAATGGTAAAACAAGACCAGCAAAGCCGCCCGAATGTGTCGACAAATCCCGATAGGAGCTGCACACATCTCGTTCTCGGGGCACACCGGATTGTCCAAGATTCCGGTAGGCCAACCCTGAGTTGCCCCTGGTGGTCATCGATTGCTGACAGGTTGGACCAACACTCAGAGGAGCACTGGCCCAGGGGGTTTAAAATAAAGATGACCCTTGAGTCAGTAGAACCCAAGGGAAAAAGGCTTAGGTGGCAAATGGTAAAACCAAGGTTGGGCCTTGCTGGAGGAGTTTTATTCAAGGCGAACTGTCAAGGGGTTCCCATTATAACCCAACCGCATAAGGAACGCAAAATCAAGGAACATAACACCGGTATGACGGAAACTAGGGCGGCAAGAGTGGAACAAAACACCAGGCATAAGGCCGAGCCTTCCACCCTTTACCAAGTATATAGATGCATTAACTAAAATAAGAGATATTGTGATATCCCAACAAATATCCATGTTCCAACATGGAACAAACTCCATCTTCACCTGCATCTAGCAACGCTATAAGAGGGGCTCAGCAAAGCGGTAACATAGCCAAACAATGGTTTGCTAGGAAAGGTGGGTTAGAGGCTAGACATGGTAATATGGGAGGCATGATATAGCAAGTGGTAGGTATCGCGGCATAGCAATAGAGCGAGCAACTAGCAAGCAAAGATAGAAGTGATTTCGAGGGTATGGTCATCTTGCCTGAGATCCCGCAAGGAAGAAGAACGAGTCCATGAAGAAGACAAACGGACGTAGTCGAACGAATCCTCACAAACACGACGTTATCGGAACTAACTCGAAGAAGCAACACCGGAAAGAAGCAAACAACATAGTAAACAACCATCGCATAAACATGGCATGATGCACAACCAAGTATGATGCATGTCCGGTTTAATGAGGCATGGCATGTCAAAGTGCACAAACAAAACTACAAGTTAAGTGGAGCTCAATATGCAACGAGATGCATATTGACAAAACACCCCATCCTTTTATTTAGTTCGCTCTTGGTTATGTACTCAACAATATTAAATGTTGTTACACATTGCAAGGGGTGACTCATATGAAAACTACACGGTTAGTCAAGTTTAAATGAGGCCGGAAATAACAAGCAACAATTCCGGTAAATCCCCATATGCATTTAGCAATTTAATGCAAACAACAATTTTAAACATTCGTGATGTTGTTATCATGATGCGGATGACATGTGCAAGTTTTATGCAATTTTATGAAAATGTTGACATGAACATTATGAAGCATTTGTCATCATGGCGGAAACGAAAGGGGTGCCATGGCGACGATAACGAAACGGTGTCACGGCAACGTTCCAGTTCTGACAACTCATTGAGACATCGGTGCAAAAGAAAGTGTGGCGGGAGCGTGCAAAAGATGGTGGGGTGATCCCAGTTACCGGGTTTCCACATCTTGGTGCGTGAAACGGTGTACTTCCTTTGATGTGATTACCTCTCTCTCCCTTTTTCTCTCTCTCCCCCTTTGAAGAGAGTAAGCTTTGATGTGATGTCTCTCCCCCTTTGACATCAATTTCCAAGAAGGGACCTTCTGGAGTGTGATTCAAAAGGTTTGGTCCTTGAGTCACAAAGCAAAGCAGCATATAGAATGTGATGCTGGTAGAGGACAAGAATCATTGAGTGGAGCTGGAATAAACTACTGGAACATATGGAAAATTGTCTTCTCTGCAGTGAAATCGGTGATACCGAGTTGTAGTCTTCGGTGGTACCGAATTGGTTCGGCATGACCGAAAGCAACAGATCAGTATGACCGAGTTCAACACAGAGAGAACACTTGTCACCTCAGCTCAATAGGTGAATAAGATCTCTCAAGGATTTGCAAGGAATTGGCTGAAAGATTTGCAATGAATTGGATGCAGAAAATGTAGAACTAAACAGATAAAAGAAAATCTAGATGAGCTTTTTTTGATAAAGGAAAGGGAATAAATATGCAAAGGACAAATGCAAAAACTCAAGGAAACACTAGAGAACTTCATCTAGAATTGGGGGTGACAAAGACACCTATGTTAGAGTATATTGACTAAGGAGTCAAGTGAGAACACTTGATCATAAGTAATATTCGTCGTTTAAGCTCAAAATGGGGTTACCATTCTTCGTTTAAGCATTTGATGTATTCACATCTTGTTGAGTTGCTTTGACCTATGACTTGAGTTAAAGCTTCTCTAAGATGGAATGACATACCTTGGGTGGTGGTGTTGATCTTAGTCATGTAGTTGAACTTGTGTGGGTTGCTCGAGGTTGATGTAGCTCATCAAGAGTTGGGAGCACCACTTGGAAGTGAGTTCATCTACCTATGTGGGTTAGTTTTGCAAGGAATAGCACTTGTGTATCCAAAATGACAATAATGAAATTTGATACCAAATGAAATTTGATATATAGAATTTGTCAAAGGATATGTTGAAGGGTTCCAAGCTTCCTTGTCTTCAACCACCATTGTGTAGAGACTTGGTGATGTAGAGATTGCTCAAGTTGTAAGGGAGTTGCAATCTCATAGGTTTAGATTCATCCAAGTACCTACAAGGGTTAGATATCATGCAAGAATGCAAGAATATCCAAGACATATGATCATCATCATAAGAGAAGTATCAAGGATTAGTCATAGGATCATGCCTTGCATGTATCCAAATGGAGTTCCTACTCCAAGTTTGAAGCATCAATGATGTTCAATTCACCTCTCAAACGGCAAAAGACTTTCTCATCAAGCGGTTTGGTGAATATATCCGCCAATTGCTTATTGGTACGAACATGTTTAAGATCAATGTCCCCTTTAGCAACATGATCTCGAATGAAATGATGACGAACTTCAATATTCTTAGTTCGAGAATGTTGCACGGGATTGTGAGAAATCTTAATAGCACTCTCATTGTCACAAAGCAATGGAACATGTTTCATATTGATCCCATAATCTTTAGGAGTTTGGGTCATCCAAAGTAATTGAGCACAACATGAACCGGCGGCAATGTATTCCGCTTCGACGGTGAATAAGGATACCGAGTTTTGTTTCTTGGAGGACCAAGACATGAGAGATCTACCAAGAACTTGACAAGTACCCGAAGTGGACTTTCTATCAACCTTGTATCTGGCATAGTCCGAATCGGAATAGCCAACAAGATCAAAAGAGGGCCTCTTAGGATACCAAATGCCAAAATTTGGTGTATGTATTAAGTATCTCACTGTCCTTTTCACAGCCTTAAGATGACATTCTTTGGGGGCCGCTTGATATCGCGCACACATGCACACACTTAGCATAATATCGGGACGGGAGGCACATAGATATAACAATGATCCAATCATAGAGCGGTAAACCTTTTGGTCAACTGATTTGTCGTCCTTAGTCAAATCAAGATGTCCACTAGTTGGCATTGGAGTTTTCATACCTTTGCTTTCTTGCATGTTGAACTTCTTGAATAAGTCCTTGGTGTAATTTGTTTGAGAAACAAAGGTGCCATCCTTAGTTTGCTTGATTTGCAAACCAAGAAAGAACTTGAGTTCACTCATCATAGACATCTCAAACTTCTTCGACATTAGCTTCCCAAACTTTTCACTAAAATGAGGGTTAGTCAAACCAAATATGATATCATCAACATAAATTTGGCATACAAATAATTCACCATTAACCCTTTAGTGAAAAGAGTAGAATCTATCTTTCCAATCTCAAAGCCTTTCTCAATAAGGAACTTGGTCAAGCATTTATACCACGCTCTAGGAGCTTGTTTAAGACCATAAAGAGCTTTGTGAAGTTTGTAAACGTGATCAGGTTTCTTAGGATTGACAAAGCCGGGAGGTTGTTTAACATAAACTTCCTCCTCAATTTCACCATTTAGAAAAGCACTTTTAATGTCCATTTGGTATAAAGCGATATCATGGTGGTTAGCGTAGGCAAGTAAGATGCAGATGGACTCAAGTCTAGCAACGGGGGCATATGTCTCACCGTAGTCCATACCTTCGACTTGAGTGTAGTCTTGGGCGACGAGACGAGCTTTGTTGCGGACAACTTGACCATCTTCGTCTTGCTTGTTGCGAAACACCCATTTGGTACCAATGATGTTGTGGTTGTTGTCAGGCTTCTCGACCAATGTCCACACTTGATTTCTCTCTAAGTTGTGTAGCTCTTCATGCATGGCGTTTATCCAATCCGGATCTTCCAATGCTTCTTCAACCTTCATAGGTTCAATGCTAGAGATGAATGAATAATGTTCACAAAAGTTAGCCAAGCGAGTTTTAGAGCGAGTGATTCTCCCGGTTTGAATATCGTTGAAGATTTGTTCAACGGGATGGTCTCTTGAGACTCTTGCTCGAACTCGTGAAAGCTTTTGCTTGGGTCGGATGGAACATATTCTTCGTCATCTTGTCCTTCTTCTTGGCCTTCTCCATTATTGGCGTTGTTGTTCTCTTGTCTTGGTGGAGAAGGAGGTCGATGAGGTTCATCTTGGTGTACTTCCTCGTTTTCTTCATCTTGAGGTTTCCACATGAGGTTCATCTTGATGTAGAGATCACCTCTACGTGTAACGCTCCGGATGTAACTTACCATATTTGTACTCCGACTCTTGCCATTTTCGGCTCTAAGTTATGAGATTCCCTCGTGGTTGGGTTTTGTCTTTGTTTTGCATTTTGTCCTTGTCATGCAGTTCATATCATGTCATCATGTGCATCTCATTTGCATACGTGTTCGTCTCATGCATCCGAGCATTTTCCTCGTTGTCCGTTTTGCAATCCGACACTCCTACGTGCGCCGGCGTCCCCTTTTGCCTCCTTTCATGAGCAGGTGTTAAACATTCTCGGAATGGACCAAGATTTTCCAAGCGGCCTTGGTACACCACCGGTAGACCGCCTGTCAAATTTCGTGCCATTTGGAGTCCGTTTGATACTCCAACGGTTAACCGGGGAACCGTAAAGGCCTCGTGTGTGTTGCAGCCCAACACCCCTCCAAAACGGCCCAATAACCCATCCAAACCTCTCCCATGTCCTTCGCCGCCGGATCACAATCGCGTGGTCGAAAACTACACCCCATTTGGACACTCCCACCTCCTTGTAGGTATAAATATGTCCTCCCCGTCCAAATCTCGGATGAAACCCTAAGATTTTTGTCCTCTCCGCCGCCGGACGTGTCCACTCCCGCCGGACACGCCCGCGCCGCCGCCCGTAGCCACTAGCGTCGCACCACGTGGCAGGGCCACCGCCTCCGCCGTCCGACCTGCCCGGCCTGCAGTCGGCCCGCGCGCCGCCGCCGCCGCCCGAGCGCGTCCCCGCGCCTCCCGCCGTCGTGTGCCGCTACCTCCTGCCGTCTAGCGCCGCAAGCGTCCGCCGCCGTGCTCCGGTGCGCCTCCGCTGCCTCGGTCGCCGGCCGACGTCGAGCCGCGCCTCCCCGCCGCCCGCGGTCGTCCGCCGCCGCTGTGCCCGGCCGGCGCCGCACCCCCTCCTCGTCGCCTTGTCGCGCCTCCTCCGACGGGCTCCGGCGACCACCATCTACAGCTCCGGCCACCGCGCCTCTTCCTCTCCGGTGGGATCCCTGGCCATCCTCGATCTTCGCGCGAACCCTAGATCTGTTGACTAGGAGGTGAATTTCCACCAAGTCTTTTTCCCTGCTCATATTTTTAAGCCATGTTCAACATGCCATAATTCCTCATCCGTAGATCCGTTTTGCATGCATGATATATCAAAATGTTCATCATGATGTGCTCTTCATTTTGTTCCATTGTGACATGCTTGTTTGAGTCCATGTTGATTATGCAAGAGTGCTATAAAATGTTAGATGCTGGTTCTTAGCAGTGTATGAGGATTTGTCATTTTTGCTACATTTGTTGTGTGCTGCATATGGGCATGAGCGCTACATGTGTTTTGATATATGCCATGCCATATTTACAGGGGTGTATGCCATGTATTTTTGTGATCTTTGTGGTGACTAGCACAAGCATGCAAAGTAGCCCTCGTGATATTGCTGATTTCAGGGACTTAGGATTTCACTAAGTCATTGCTCTACTGTTATTTTTATGCCATGTAACCATGTTGCTACAGTAAGTTCCATGCTTTATTTGAGTTGCTTCAGTAAGTATGATTTGGACATATGGTTGTGCTCTATCCATCCATACCACTTTTTGAAATTATGGAGTACCCTAGCATGACTTAATCTTGCTCTACTTTTGCTATAAAATGTTCCTGGCAGATTGTTTACATGTTAATCAATTTTGCCATGGTTGTTGTAGTTGATCCAAGCATGCTATGAGCTTGTTCTTGCTTTGGTTAGCTTCATGATCATGTATTCTTGCTGGTAGTATGATTAGTTTGTCATGCAAGGATTTGTGATGAGTAATCCGAGCTCGCAAAGATGTCTTCGTAATTCTGCTTTTGCCATGCTCAGTTTTCTGCTAAGTATGAATCTGTTAACGAAACTTGCTATGTTTACATGGGTGCCATAATATCTTTTGTGCCTTTTTGGCTCTTGGTCAGTAAGGGACGTTTGTGCTATGCCTTTGTTTGCTATGATCTGTTCCTGTAGCATGTTGTTTGCTTGCTCTAAACATGGCTTCCTAATGTTAATTCTTGGCATGTTAGTTTTTTCACTAAGTCTGTGATGCTAATATCTTTTGCACTTTTGCCATGCATGTTTGAACCTTCTCTTGTGTGATTTAGCCATAGCTCAGTGTTCATATTTTGTCAAGCATCTTGAGTAGATCACTGCCATGTGCTTTGTTGCTATGTTGGGGTGCAGTAGCTTAGTTTCTTGTTGCACTCTAGATAGCATCGTGTTGTTAATCGCAGAATTGTGCCATTATTGTTTTGTTTGCCATTTGCAAACCATGCATCCGATTCCGGTGATCTTTATATCGATTTCGACCGAAATCATCTCATCTTTCCAGCGGCACACTTGGTTTGCCAAGTTGATTCCTGGTTCATTCTTTCCCTTCCGAAGCACGCATATGCATTGCATATCACATCCCGCATATCATGTCATGTTTCGCATCATGTTGCTTGCGCATTGCACCGTGATTGATTGTTGGTCTTTTGCTTGTGTGCTTGTCATGGGTAGAGCCGGGAGACGAGTACGTGATCGAGGAACCCATTGGGTACGCTTACGAGGATCAAGCTTTCGTCAACTCGGAGAACTTTGCAGGCAAGATAACCATACCCTCGAAATCACTTCTATCTTTGCTTGCTAGTTGTTCGCTCTATTGCTTTGTCGTGATACCTACCACTTGCTATATCATGCCTCCCATATTGCCATGTCAAGCCTCTAACCTACCTTTCCTAGCAAACCATTGTTTGGCTATGTTACCGCTTTGCTCAGCCCCTCTTATAGCGTTGCTAGTTGCAGGTGAAATTGGAGTTTGTTCCTTGTTGGGACATGGATAATTTGTTGGGATATCATTATTATATCTTGTTTACTTTAATGCATCTATATACTTGGTAAAGGGTGGAAGGCTCGGCCTTATGCCTGGTGTTTTGTTCCACTCTTGCCGCCCTAGTTTCCGTCATACCGGTGTTATGTTCCTCGATTTTGCGTTCCTTATGCGGTTGGGTGTGTGACGCCCCCAATTTAATCGTACACTAATCATACACGCAAACGGGTACGATCAAGATCAGGGACTCACGGGAAGATATCACAACACAACTCTACAAATAAAAATAAGCCATACAAGCATCATATTACAAGCCAGGGGCCTCGAGGGCTCGAATACAAGAGCTCGATCACAGACGAGTCAGCGAAAGCAACAATATCTGAGTACAGACATAAGTTAAACAAGTTTGCCTTAAGAAGGCTAGCACAAACTGGGATACAGATCGAAAGAGGCACAGGCCTCCTGCCTGGGATCCTCCTAACTACTCCTAGTCGTCGTCAGCGGGCAGCACGTAGTAGTAGGCACCTCCGATGTAGTAGGAGTCGTCGTCGACGGTGGCGTCTGAATCCTGGGCTCCAACATCTGGTTGCGACAACCAGGTAGAAGGGATAGGGGGAAAAGTGGGAGAAAGCAACCGTGAGTACTCATCCAAAGTACTCGCAAGCAAGGAGCTACACTACATATGCATGGGTAAATGTGCAAAGGGCCATATCGATGGGCTGAACTGCAGAAAGCCAGAATAAGAGGGGGATAGCTAGTCCTTTCGAAGACTACACTTCTGGCAGCCTCCGTCTTGCAGCATGTAGAAGAGAGTAGACTGAAGTCCTCCAAGTAGCATCGCATAGCATAATCCTACCCGATGATCCTCCCCTCGATGCCCTGAGAGAGAGCGACCACCGGTTGTATCTGGCAGTTGGAAGGGTGTGTTTTATTAAGTATCCGGTTCTAGTTGTCATAAGGTCAAGGTACAACTCCAAATCGTCCTGTTACCGAAGATCACGGCTATTCGAATAGATTAACTTCCCTGCAGGGGTGCACCACATACCCCAACACGCTTGATCCCATTTGGCCGGACACACTTTCCTGGGTCATGCCCGGCCTCGGAAGATCAACACGTCGCAGCCCCACCTAGACCAACAGAGAGGTCAGCACGCCGGTCTAAACCTAAGCGCCCAGGGGTCTGGGCCCATCGCCCTTAGCACACCTGCACGTTGCGAACGCGGCCGAAAGCAGACCTAGCCTAGTGGCCTTCCAGTCCAATCCGGCGCGCGCCACTCAGTCGCTGACGTCACGAAGGCTTCGGCTGATACCACGATGCCGGGATACCCATAACTACTCCCGCGTAGATGGTTAGTGCGTATAGACCAAATGGCCAGACTCAGATCAAATACCCAGATCTCGTTAAGCGTGTTAAGTATCCGCGAACGCCGACCAGGGCCAGGCCCACCTCTCTCCTAGGTGGTCTCAACCTGCCCTGTCGCTCCGCCACAAAGTAACAGTCGGGGGCCGTCGGGAACCCAGGCCCACCACTACCTGGATGGAGCCACCTGCCCCTTCAGCCCCCATCTCCGAACAGTATCACAGGTAAGGTAACTGGGTAAAGTATATCGTATATGCCCGTGATCACCTCCCGAAGTGATCACGGCCCAGTAGTATAGCATGGCAGACGGACAAGAGTGTAGGGCCACTGATGGAACACTAGCATCCTATACTAAGCAGTAGGATAGCAGGTAATGGTAACAACAGTAGTAGCAAGGACAGGCTATGCATCAGGATAGGAATAACGGAAAGCAGTAACATGCTACACTACTCTAATGCAAGCAGTATAGAGAAGAGTAGGCGATATCTGGTGATCAAAGGGGGGGCTTGCCTGGTTGCTCTGGCAAGAGAGAGGGGTCGTCAACTCCGTAGTCGTACTGGGTAGCGGCGGCGTCGGTCCCGGTGTCTAGCGAGAGAAGAGGGGGAAGAAACAATAAATATTTAAGCAAACAGATGCGTAGCGATGCATGACATGACAAGTATCGGTGCTAGGGGTGCCCTATCGCGGTATGAGGTGATACCGGTGAAGGGGGATAACATCCGGGAAAGTATCCCCGGTGTTTCGCGTTTTCGGACAGATGAACCAGAGGTGAAATGTTGCAGGTTCATTATGCTAGGGACGCGTGGCGGGCGAACGGGCTGCGTATCCGAATTCGTCTCGTCGTTCTGAGCAACTTTCATGTACAAAGTTTTTCCATCCGAGCTACGGTTTATTTTATATTAATTTTAAAAGATTTAAATCATTTTTAGGATTTATTTATTTAATTTAATCAACATTATCCAGAATAGTGTCTGCTGACGTCAACATGACGTCAGCATGACGTCAGAAGTTGACTTGGTCAACCTGACAGGTGGGTCCCGTTCGTCACACTCTGTTTTAATTAACTAACAGTTAATTAGGTTAATTAGTGATTAGGTTAATCTAATTATAATTAATTAACTTAATTATTTCCTTAATTAAATAATTAATTAATTGTTTATTTTTATTATTATTATATTTTTTTAATTCGTTTCTTCTTTTTTTCTAATTAAAACGTTCTGGGGCTGGGGCCCCCATGTCAGTGGCCCCAGGGGGCCTTAACGGGTGTGGGCGCATGGGCGCGCGGGTGCAGGAGGCTACGGGGCGCCCGTTAGCGGGCCGAGCCCCTGACGCAACGCAGCAGGGCCTGGCCAGGGGAGTCGTCGGCCGCGGCGGCCGGAGCGGCCAGAGCCGGGGCGTCGACGGAGAGGGGTTGGCCGCGGCGCGGGCCAGCAGCGCGGTTGGGGGGGGCGGCGGAGCCGCGGCAGCACGGCAAGAGGAGGGCTAGGGCTTGCCGAGGCCGTGGGTGGTGCGGCCGGACCAGGATGACCCGAGCAGGGGCTCGTCGACGCAGGCAAGTGCGCCACGGGTGCGGTGGTCAGAGGGAGTGGGGAGGCGCCGGCGACCTCGTAGGCGGAGCGCGGCGATGCGGAGCGGTGGCGATGCACGGCAGGGGCGCGGGCGAGCAGCAGCAGGGCGTCGGCCGCGAGCAGAGGCAGGCGGGGGTGGGGGTGTGGCAGCACGGGCCGGTGGCCATGGCGAGCAACGGCGTACAGCAAGGGAACGGGGGCGGCGGCAACAAGCGCGAGCGCGCGAGAGAGAGGGAGGGAGCGAGGCGCTGCTCACTGGGGCCGTAGGGGACGGGGCAACGGGGCGCGGGGAGGGGATGGGGACGACGCGCGGCGGGGAAGCAGTCCGGCGAGGAGGTCCGTCGAGGAGGAGGGCGGCGAGGCGGCGTTCCGGCCGACGGGATCCGGGGCGACGGGGTCGGGCCTCTCCCGATCCAGATCCAGAGCGAGGGGTGGGGGTGAGCGAGTGGGGAGTGGGGGGGGGAGTGTCGGTGGAGTGGGGGGGATAAGGGAGGCAGGGTGGGCCTCCTGGTGGCCTGGGTGTGTGGCCGAATGGGCCGGCCTGCTGGGCCAAGGCCCAGGGGGCAGGGGGGTTCTCCTTTTTTTTTGGTTTTGTTTCCTGTTTCCCTTTTATCTATTTTCTCTTCTGTTTTAAATCATTTTAAATCATTTATGCATTTTATAAAAATGTGTTTGCTTTATTATAATTACCCTGGCATTTAACTGCACACTCCGAACATTTTAGTTCAATTTTTTGAAAACTTTTGTTGTTTGTTTTTCTTTTGAATTTGAATTTGAATCGGTTTCGAACTAACGCGAGATTAGCAATGGTAACCGCGGTGACGCGGCATCATTAACGGAGGTTTACTGTAGCTTAATTATCCGGGCGTCACAATTCTCCTCCACTACAAGAAATCTCGTCCCAAGATTTAAGAGGTTCGGTAAGGGGGGAAGTTTTGGTTACGAGTTTCTAACGAATCGTCTCGGTCTTGGTTGCTCTTCTCGAAGAGGTCGATCCATTATGTTGATGTCTTCATTTCTCTGCTCCAGTTCGTCATGATGAAGTTGTCGTCCTTCCTTCAGGATCTTCACCGTACTTACGAATGGGGTGAGAAGGGAAAACCCTATAAGGACGGATTCTAACAAGACCGAGCATCAGACGGTTAACTCAGGGGAAGAAGCATAACTATCTCTCGAATTGACACTTAAGAAAGTATCGAGAGCAAAGTAAGAAGGTGCAAAATAGAAGTTTCAAGCGCATAGGCAATCGTTCGTTGCCTGAAACGAAGTGTTGAAAGGATTTAGAGCAATGTGAATAAGCATTGCATCAGATACCAGAATAGATCACTAGGCAGGTGGCCCATGAATTACTTACAAAGTCAAGCGCGAGGAATAATTTTGACAACAGGGTGTACAGGAGAGTCAGGTTTCGATCCTGTTGAACTGTGGGTTATGGGCCCACCATGTGGTTAAAAGTAGGAAGGGCGTTGACATCTTGCACGGTCATGATGGCAAGACATGTCAGAGGGTAGCCTATCAGTTATGTCGGCAACAATGTCGGTACCAAGGGCGAGGGACGAAGAGAACCATTTTCCTGCTCGTTGAACGAGGCGGACCAATAGGCAAGGTTCCCGTCCATCGGTGGTTTCCGAAATGTCATCAACAATAGTAACAGAGTCTGACTGATAAGGTGGTACACCGAGGTGTTTTCGTAAGCAGGAAAATATTACTGCTTAGATCATATAAACCTCAAGAAGGTTAAACAGAACAATGGAAAGGAAAATGTGATCATCAGATCAAACAGAAGAATGGAAAGGAATGTGTGTTTGACACATAAACCAAGGGTATTTCCTTCGCAACGACAAGCAGAGCAAGATATCCATGACAGGATATAAAGTAGAAAATCATTTAGGTAAGGGGAGATAAATTCAATGACATTACCCATACCACAGTGTTTGGATAACTGAGCAAGAAACATTTAGCATTGGGCTTCAAATGTTCTTGTTGAAAATCAGAGTACCACAGACATGCTTCGAGATAGCATTGACATAGTCTTCAAGCAAAGGTCGTACTTTGGATACACCAAGGATTCATCAGGAACAACTTATAGAATAAGTCTTGCAATTTCCTCATGGAAGAATGGATAACCTTGCTAATAAGAAAACTATAACAGTAGGTCCTCCGGCCAGGTGTGCTGGCATGACATCACCTTACCAGGTCATATGAGGATCAATGTTATAACTCTTGAAAGTATGTTCCAACCATCATATCTGACCGAGATTCAGATCTGATCGGTGTTAGGAAACCTCAGACTCAAGATGCCTGAGAAGAAAAGGTGCAAGACAAATTGACGAGACGACATTGTAAGATTCTCGGGAATTGAACTGTGGAAGCAAGTTCCGAATCATGAGTTCATTATTAAATCAAGGATAGAATGAGGAGGTGGCTGATGGAATCAGCGACAATTCATCGAGATTAACAAAAGATGGATTTCCACAATTAAGTGAACAAGGAGATAACATTTGTCAGATCAAATGATATAAGGAAGTATGCTCACGGAAAACATACACAATTGAACATTGGTTGAAAGGTGCGCCCAAAATATGGGTTGGGTTGCACGACCAATGTCAGAATGGTGATTCAATAATCAATAGTCTAAGAACGAACGGCCGACCATTAACTTCAAAGCAATAGGGTTGCTAGAAGGGCAGAATCCAAACAGCACCGTTCACCTGTTGGTATCCCGGTTAGATCCAACACGGGGACCAAGAAAGAATGGCGATGGTGATAAGTATTACCTGTATCAAGAATTCTTAGGAGGTGGTGAAATTCTCACGACATTCTTGACATAAAAGATGGTAATACTCCAAGGTATCGAAGAATAATTGCTGGATAGCATGGGTCTCCAGGTATAACACAAAACACGAACAAGTTTGTGTTGGAGGGAAAGCAATAATGTTGTCGGTGATAACACAAATCATCGAGGGACAAGGATGGTTACATGTCATTATACATTTGGTTGATATTCTAGAAGGAATCAAAATGTTGTTTGATGACCACGACAAATTTAGTCGAGAGGCTCCACGAAGATGTAATCGATCGGCGATGACATCAAGTGAAAGGAATGATGAAGCGAATGGTTATTGGAACCATGGGTATGACACAAACTCAAAATCAAGTTTGCTGTTCAGGGAGAAATGATATGATGAGGAAAATCGACGTAAGCTTAGCTCATCGTCGAGAATTGTGCTCCGTGAAGGACCAGGTAGCACAGTTAAAATTTAGCACAATGATGATATAGCCGATCAGGCTAGGAATGACTTAAATGAATATTAACTCGTAAGCAACAACATTTACTTAAGAGTTATTGAATCAGAGTGCGGACTCGATTCACTTATTCGATGTTCTCGGTTGACGACAACCCAGAACCTAGGATCAATTGGATCCGGCGAGTGATAATGGTTTATGAAGAACCCATAAGAAGTTATGATGTCCCATGATATTCCCGAGATACCAGGGTGTAATACTCGACAGTAGATCAAAGTAAAGGTTGGACTGGTGTATTGGTCCACACAAGACAAGTGCTTAAACTTGCCCGAGAAATGGGGTCAAAGAAGAACATATGGTCGGAACCACGATTGCAAGGATCAATTCACAGATACCAAATGATATTATAACAAGGACGATAGTTATTATTGCAAGAAGCTTCCACGATAGGATATACATCGTGTCCATGGGCATGAACACAAGTTCAAGGTCGACTCCCACTTCTTCAATGCATAACCTTTCATTCACTGCTCTAGATAAGACTGATTTCAGTGTCAAAACCTACCTGGTGAATTATCAGAGGAGTATGACCCGTGAAAACTTTCGAGTTCACACAGTTTTAGAGAAGGCATATGTTCAACCCATAGGGGCTTCTTAGAAACATATACCACAAGTTTCATGAGTAAATATTACCAGCTCGAAAGCAGAGCATGGTTGGCAAAAGGAGAGGATACAAATTACCAAAGGCATTATGTATCGGAGAAAGAACTCACAAGGTTATTGAATATGAAGGATGCTGTCGGATAATAATCCAACAGTGGATATGGCGATCCACAAGGGAGCTGATGTGAGTATCAATACCCAATCAGAGGAGGAAGAATGCAAATGCATCGATTTATAGAACATTTGAATAATTCAACATCTAAATAGCAAAGTAATTATGATTTTCAAATCAAGGGATCAGGAGCAAAAGCTCTGATCAAGGATGGATAAGTCAACTAGACTTAGGGGTAAGATCGATGGCAATCTGATTGGCCAAGAACCAGCTCATGTTCGAAAGACGTCTGAGCCGGAAGATAATTTATAAGGATCAACTGATGATTGCGTGCATTCACACACATATAGAATCAACGGACTTAAAATGATAGTGACAAAGGCTGCCCATAAGATTACTATACTTATGGGATTAACCATAATGCAAGTAAGCAAGAATTTCAAGAGCAAAAGGCTCCTGAGGATTTTCAGAAGACCAAATGGTATTTCGATGACCATTGTGAAACACATGAACAACTGGGGGATGAGCGGATACTCGATAAGTGCGAGAATTATCCGTAGGGGTATTCGGGTGACAAAGAACAGCAAGGCGGTAAGCTCAAAGGATTATCGAAACAACGACGAGTATTTCGGGGTATCTTGTAATAATAATACTAACTGGGAATAAAAGTAAGAACGACAGGTGTAAGTATTTATCCATAGGGATTTTTCGGTGGTAGGGAATTGCAAAAGCAATGGCACAAAGTTTCGGGAGAACATCGGAGAGTATTACCAGAATCTTCTGTTGAGGTAGTCGATCATCTGTAATGAAGGGCTCTCCGGAGAAAGTGATAACGAGATCCTAATGTTAGATTTATCAAAATTCATTTAACCCGAATAGAAGAGAGTTCAGAGTCCCAGAGTAAGGATCGAGGAGTAAAAGATCCTAATACCACCCAGATGGCGACGTGGGCCCGTAAGGCACACAGCCATGTTAGTAAAAGTTTTAGTAATGTCTAGACTCAACTTCGGCCAAGGAGTGTGGAAGGAGGATTCCTACAGACAGTCGGCTCTGATACCAACTTGTGACGCCCCCGATTTAATCGTACACTAATCATACACGCAAACGGGTACGATCAAGATCAGGGACTCACGGGAAGATATCACAACACAACTCTACAAATAAAAATAAGCCATACAAGCATCATATTACAAGCCAGGGGCCTCGAGGGCTCGAATACAAGAGCTCGATCACAGACGAGTCAGCGAAAGCAACAATATCTGAGTACAGACATAAGTTAAACAAGTTTGCCTTAAGAAGGCTAGCACAAACTGGGATACAGATCGAAAGAGGCACAGGCCTCCTGCCTGGGATCCTCCTAACTACTCCTGGTCGTCGTCAGCGGGCAGCACGTAGTAGTAGGCACCTCCGATGTAGTAGGAGTCGTTGTCGACGGTGGCGTCTGAATCCTGGGCTCCAACATCTAGTTGCGACAACCAGGTAGAAGGGATAGGGGGAAAAGAGGGAGAAAGCAACCGTGAGTACTCATCCAAAGTACTCGCAAGCAAGGAGCTACACTACATATGCATGGGTAAATGTGCAAAGGGCCATATCGGTGGGCTGAACTGCAGAAAGCCAGAATAAGAGGGGGATAGCTAGTCCTTTCGAAGACTACACTTCTGGCAGCCTCCGTCTTGCAGCATGTAGAAGAGAGTAGACTGAAGTCCTCCAAGTAGCATCGCATAGCATAATCCTACCCGATGATCCTCCCCTCGATGCCCTGAGAGAGAGCGACCACCGGTTGTATCTGGCAGTTGGAAGGGTGTGTTTTATTAAGTATCCGGTTCTAGTTGTCATAAGGTCAAGGTACAACTCCAAATCGTCCTGTTACCGAAGATCACGGCTATTCGAATAGATTAACTTCCCTGCAGGGGTGCACCACATACCCCAACACGCTTGATCCCATTTGGCCGGACACACTTTCCTGGGTCATGCCCGGCCTCGGAAGATCAACACGTCGCAGCCCCACCTAGACCAACAGAGAGGTCAGCACGCCGGTCTAAACCTAAGCGCCCAGGGGTCTGGGCCCATCGCCCTTAGCACACCTGCACGTTGCGAACGCGGCCGAAAGCAGACCTAGCCTAGTGGCCTTCCAGTCCAATCCGGCGCGCGCCACTCAGTCGCTGACGTCACGAAGGCTTCGGCTGATACCACGATGCCGGGATACCCATAACTACTCCCGCGTAGATGGTTAGTGCGTATAGACCAAATGGCCAGACTCAGATCAAATACCCAGATCTCGTTAAGCGTGTTAAGTATCCGCGAACGCCGACCAGGGCCAGGCCCACCTCTCTCCTAGGTGGTCTCAACCTGCCCTGTCGCTCCGCCACAAAGTAACAGTCGGGGGCCGTCGGGAACCCAGGCCCACCACTACCTGGATGGAGCCACCTGCCCCTTCAGCCCCCATCTCCGAACAGTATCACAGGTAAGGTAACTGGGTAAAGTATATCGTATATGCCCGTGATCACCTCCCGAAGTGATCACGGCCCAGTAGTATAGCATGGCAGACGGACAAGAGTGTAGGGCCACTGATGGAACACTAGCATCCTATACTAAGCAGTAGGATAGCAGGTAATGGTAACAACAGTAGTAGCAAGGACAGGCTATGCATCAGGATAGGAATAACGGAAAGCAGTAACATGCTACACTACTCTAATGCAAGCAGTATAGAGAAGAGTAGGCGATATCTGGTGATCAAAGGGGGGGCTTGCCTGGTTGCTCTGGCAAGAGAGAGGGGTCGTCAACTCCGTAGTCGTACTGGGTAGCGGCGGCGTCGGTCCCGGTGTCTAGCGAGAGAAGAGGGGGAAGAAACAATAAATATTTAAGCAAACAGATGCGTAGCGATGCATGACATGACAAGTATCGGTGCTAGGGGTGCCCTATCGCGGTATGAGGTGATACCGGTGAAGGGGGATAACATCCGGGAAAGTATCCCCGGTGTTTCGCGTTTTCGGACAGATGAACCGGAGGTGAAATGTTGCAGGTTCATTATGCTAGGGACGCGTGGCGGGCGAACGGGCTGCGTATCCGAATTCGTCTCGTCGTTCTGAGCAACTTTCATGTACAAAGTTTTTCCATCCGAGCTACGGTTTATTTTATATTAATTTTAAAAGATTTAAATCATTTTTAGGATTTATTTATTTAATTTAATCAACATTATCCAGAATAGTGTCTGCTGACGTCAACATGACGTCAGCATGACGTCAGAAGTTGACTTGGTCAACCTGACAGGTGGGTCCCGTTCGTCACACTCTGTTTTAATTAACTAACAGTTAATTAGGTTAATTAGTGATTAGGTTAATCTAATTATAATTAATTAACTTAATTATTTCCTTAATTAAATAATTAATTAATTGTTTATTTTTATTATTATTATATTTTTTTAATTCGTTTCTTCTTTTTTTTCTAATTAAAACGTTCTGGGGCTGGGGCCCCCATGTCAGTGGCCCCAGGGGGCCTTAACGGGTGTGGGCGCATGGGCGCGCGGGTGCAGGAGGCTACGGGGCGCCCGTTAGCGGGCCGAGCCCCTGACGCAACGCAGCAGGGCCTGGCCAGGGGAGTCGTCGGCCGCGGCGGCCGGAGCGGCCAGAGTCGGGGCGTCGACGGAGAGGGGTTGGCCGCGGCGCGGGCCAGCAGCGCGGTTGGGGGGGCCGGCGGAGCCGCGGCAGCACGGCAAGAGGAGGGCTAGGGCTTGCCGAGGCCGTGGGCGGTGCGGCCGGACCAGGATGACCCGAGCAGGGGCTCGTCGACGCAGGCAAGTGCGCCACGGGTGCGGTGGTCAGAGGGAGTGGGGAGGCGCCGGCGACCTCGTAGGCGGAGCGCGGCGATGCGGAGCGGTGGCGATGCACGGCAGGGGCGCGGGCGAGCAGCAGCAGGGCGTCGGCCGCGAGCAGAGGCAGGCGGGGGTGGGGGTGTGGCAGCACGGGCCGGTGGCCATGGCGAGCAACGGCGTACAGCAAGGGAACGGGGGCGGCGGCGACAAGCGCGAGCGCGCGCGAGAGAGGGAGGGAGCGAGGCGCTGCTCACTGGGGCCGTAGGGGACGGGGCAACGGGGCGCGGGGAGGGGATGGGGACGACGCGCGGCGGGGAAGCAGTCCGGCGAGGAGGTCCGTCGAGGAGGAGGGCGGCGAGGCGGCGTTCCGGCCGACGGGATCCGGGGCGACGGGGTCGGGCCTCTCCCGATCCAGATCCAGAGCGAGGGGTGGGGGTGAGCGAGTGGGGAGTGGGGGGGGAGTGTCGGTGGAGTGGGGGGATAAGGGAGGCAGGGTGGGCCTCCTGGTGGCCTGGGTGTGTGGCCGAATGGGCCGGCCTGCTGGGCCAAGGCCCAGGGGGCAGGGGGGTTCTCCTTTTTTTTTGGTTTTGTTTCCTGTTTCCCTTTTATCTATTTTCTCTTCTGTTTTAAATCATTTTAAATCATTTATGCATTTTATAAAAATGTGTTTGCTTTATTATAATTACCCTGGCATTTAACTGCACACTCCGAACATTTTAGTTCAATATTTTGAAAACTTTTGTTGTTTGTTTTTCTTTTGAATTTGAATTTGAATCGGTTTCGAACTAACGCGAGATTAGCAATGGTAACCGCGGTTACGCGGCATCATTAACGGAGGTTTACTGTAGCTTAATTATCCAGGCGTCACAGGGTGTTATGGGAACCCCTTGACAGTTCACCTTGAATAAAACTCCTCCAGCAAGGCCCAACCTTGGTTTTACCATTTTCCACCTAAGCCTTTTTCCCTTGGGTTCCGCAGACTCAAGGGTCGTCTTTATTTTAAACCCCCGGGCCAGTGCTCCTCTGAGTGTTGGTCCAACCTGTCAGCAGCCGGTGGCCACCAGGGGCAACTCTGGGTTGGCCTACCGGAATCTTGGACAATCCGGTGTGCCCTGAGAACGAGATATGTGCAGCTCCTATCGAGATTTGTCGGCACATTCGGGCGGCTTTGCTGGTCTTGTTTTACCATTGTCGAAATGTATTGTAACCAGGATTCCGAGTCTGATCAGGTCGTTCCGGGAGAAGGAATATCCTTCGTTGACCGTGAGAGCTTGTGATGGGCTAAGTTGGGACACCCCTACATGGTTTTGAACTTTCAAAAGTCGTGCTCGCGGCTATGGGCAGATGGGAATTTGTTAATGTCTGGTTGTAGAGAACTTCACACTTAATTTAATTAAAATGAATCAACCGAGTGTGTAGCCGTGATGGTCTCTTTTCGGCGGAGTCCGGGGAAGAGAACACAGTCTCGTGTTATGCTTGAATGTAAGTAGTTTTTCAGGATCACTTCTTGATCATTTTAGCTTCTCGACCGTGCTTTGCTTCTCTTCTCGCTCTCTTTTGCATAAGTTGGCCACCATATATGCTAGTGCTTGCTGCAGCTCCACCTACTACCCCTTCCTACCCATTAGCTTAAATAGTCTTGATCGCGAGGGTGTGAGATTGCTGAGTCCCCATGACTCACAGATTACTTCCAAACAGATGCAGGTGCCGATGATGCTAGTGCAGGGGACGCTACCGAACTCAAGTGGGAGTTCGACGAGGATTCGGGTCGTTACTATGTGTCTTTTTCGGATGATCAGTAGAGGAGCCCAGTTGGGGCGATCGGGGATCTAGCATTTGGGGTTGTCTTTATTTATGTTGGTTCTGTAATCGGACCTTGATTGTATTCTGGATGATGTATGCTATATTTATGTATTGTGTGAAGTGGCGATTGTAAGCCAACTCTTTTATCTCTTTCTTATTCAGTACATGGGATGTGTAAAGATTACCCCTCTTGCGACATGCCTACCATGCGGTTATGCCTCTAAGTCGTGCTCCGACACGTGGGAGATATAGCCACATCGTGGGTGTTACACTACGTGTACCGGTAAAGACCATTTTATGATTATCTCTACGAAACACTTGGCAATCTACTTCAGTAAATAGGACACTGAAACCAAACTCAGCGAGTCTAGATATGGAAAGTAAATTGTAGCCAAGAGATTCAACGGGCATAACATTTTGTATGGAGCTATCATGTGAGATGGCCACCTTACCAAGGCCAACCACCTTACCCTTTGAGTTATCACCAAAGGTGACATACTTTCGAGGGTCGTCGTTTTCAGCAAGCTCACGAAACATATCTTTGTCTCTGGTCATATGATCGATACACCCATTATCAAGAACTCATTCCTTTCCTCCAGCCATGTAGCCGCATAGATCAGCCATAAGACCAAAGTGTCTCATTGCATCATCAATATCATAGTCACTATCATCATCCTCATCATAGTATCCATGTTCAACATCATCATGTGGTGGATCAATTCCTAGAGAGAGTGATTCATTAGAAGTATGACCGTAACAATGTTCATCTCTATGAATTCTAATGACTTCGGAAATGATATTGCTAATGATTCCAACATCTCCTTTGGCACTTGTAAGATTAGTAAGCTCAAATAAACAATCACCAAATTTGGGATCATTGGAACTCATCTTACTCAAGGCAATAGACTTATGAGGAATCTCATCTAAGTTTTTCAAGGAATAGTTTGGAAATCGTTCCTCAAGGAATCTCCATATGGTGTAGGCACAATCAAGAGCAGGCAAGCTAGCAAGCAAGTTTCTAGGCAAACCTCTAGTGATTAAATTGACAGTTCTAAGATTACGGATCATGTCAATAGACTCATCAATGGTAGGATGCAAAGGATCAACATGAGGTGCACAAGGGCTAGTGATGTACTTGTTCAAATGATATTCATTCAAAATCTCAAGCATCTCATTTTTTTCACTCATGTAAGTACTCTCCATCAAGTATAGGCACTATGTCTAAGACTCCACAATTTAGACTCATCCATCTTACTCCAAAGGTGTTTAAACCAAAGCAATGGAGACCAAAGCTCTAATACCAATTGAAAGGGTCGAGAAGAGGTGTCTAGAGGGGGGTGAATAGATAGTTCGTAAGAAAAGTTGTAGTTTTTAATTTCTTTAAGTTGAAGTGGAGTTTTAGCACAAGTTTAAACATTCACAATACATATCAAGCAAGCATGACAAGAGTATATGAGCAGCGGAAAATAAATCATGCAAGTTGCAAGAATGAAAAGGGATGGGATTTGAGTGTGCAAACGCAATTGGAGACATGGAGATTTTTGGCGTGGTTCCGATAGGTGGTGCTATCGTACATCCACGTTGATGGAGACTTCAACCCACGAAGGGTAACAGTTGCGCGACACGGAGGGCTCCACCCACGAAGGGTCCATGAAGAAGCAACCTTGTTATCCCACCATGGCCATCGCCCACGAAGGACTTGCCTCACTAGGGTAGATCTTCACGAAGTAGGCGATCTCCTTGCCCGTACAAACTCCTTGGTTCACTCCACAATCTTGACGGAGGCTCCCAAGTGACACCTAACCAATCTAGGAGACACCACTCTCCAAAAGGTAATAGATGGTGTGTTGATGATGAACTCCTTGCTCTTGTGCTTCAAATGATAGTCTCCCCAACACTCAGCTCTCTCTCATGGGATTGGATTTGGTGGAAAGAGTGTTTGAGTGGAAAGCAACTTGGGGAAGGCTAGAGATCAAGATTTATGTGGTTGTAATGGAATATCTTGACCTCAACACAAGTGTTGGTGGTTCTCTCTCAGAAAATGTATGTTGGAAGTGTAGGCATGTTCTGATGGCTCTCTCAACGAGTGAAGAGTGGGTGGAGGGGTATATATAGCCTCCACACAAAATCTAAATGTTACACACAAATCACCTAACTCGGTGGGACCGAATCAGAAAACTCGGTCAGACCGATTCAGTTCATAATCTGACCGTTAGGATTTTCAGTGGGACCAATATTATCAACTCGGTAGGACCGATGTGCTAGGGTTAGGGTAAAGCCTCATCTCGATTGGACCGATTACACAAACTCGGTGGGACCGATTTGGGTAATAAGCAAAACAGAGAGTTGGCCAAGCAAACTCGGTGAGACCAATTGCATATTTCTGTGAGACCAAAATTACTGCAATAGGCAACAGAGAGTTGGCAAGCCCATCTCGGTGAGACCGAGATCCCATCGGTGTGACCGAATTGACTAGGGTTTCTCGCAGTGGCTATGTCAAGTGAACTCGGTGGCGCCGGATAGGAAATTTCAGTGGGGCCGAGTTTGACTTTTGGTTTGGGACATATGTGGATGTGAGAAAGTGGTTGGGGGCTTTGGAGCATATCACTAAGCACTTTGAGCAAGCAAGCCAATAAGCAACACCTCATCCCCTTTTAATAGTATGGGCTTTCCTCTGGACTCAATGTGATCTTGGATCACTAAAATAGAAAAATGTAGAGTCCTGAGCTTGAGCTTGAGCCAATCATTTGTCTTCATCATCTTGAAGGGGTTCCACATCCTCTAGTCCATGCCACACTATTGTTGAACTTATCTGAAACATACTAGATGAGAACATTAGTCCAACAAGAGATATGTTGACATTAATTACCAAAATCACCCAAGGAGCACTTGTGCTTTCATCGGGCTCAATCACATTGGAGGTCGTCTTCGGATCTCCGGACAACTTCCAAAGTGAAGAGTTAATCTTCGATATCGTCCCTTTTCGCAGCGGCTATCACGCACTGCTCGGACGAACCGTGTTTGCTCGATTCAATGCGGTGCCACACTATGCTTATCTCAAGCTCAAGATGCCCGGACCACGCGGTGTCATAACAGTCAATGGAAACACGGAGCGCTCCCTCCGTACCGAGGAACACACCGCGGCCCTGGCAGCGGAAGTACAGAGCGGCCTTTTAAGGCAGAACTTTAATTCAGCGACCAAGCTCCCGAACACTGTCAAACGAGTCTGAACTACTCTGCAGCATGACAGTCCGGCTCTTCAGGAGTTAGAGTAGCAATTCGACCTCTGTCTCAGCCTCGACCAAGTGGCGGCTGATACGTCTCCAACGTATCTATAATTTTTTATTGTTTCATGCTATTATATTATCTGTTTTGGATGATAATGGGCTTTATTTTACACTTCTATATTATTTTTGGGACTAACCTATTAACCGGAGGCCCAGCCCAAATTGTTGTTTTTTTGCCTATTTCAATGTTTCGCAGAAAAGGAATATCAAACGGAGTCCAAACGGAATGAAACCTTCGGGAGCGTGATTTTTGGAACAAACGTGATCCAGGGGACATGGAGTGGACGTTAAGAAACAATCGAGGAGGCCACGAGGCTGGGGGAGCGCCTACCCCCCTTGGTGCGCCCTCCACCCTCGTGGGCCCCTCGTTGCTCCACTAACCTACTTCTTCCTCCTATATATATATATATATATATATATATATATATATATATATATATATATTCACATACCCCGCAAACATCTAGGAGCACCAAGAAACCCTATTTCCACCGCCGCAACCTTCTGTACCCAACAGATCCCATCTTGGGGCCTTTTTCGGAGCTCTGTCGGAGAGGGCATTGATCACGGAGGGCCTCTACATCAACTCCATGGCCCCTCCGATGATGTGTGAGTAGTTTACCTCAGACCTTCGGGTCCATAGCTAGTATCTAGATGGCTTCTTCTCTCTCTTTGGATCTCAATACAAAGTTCTCCTCGATTCTCTTGGAGATCTATTCGATGTAACTCTTTTTGCGGTATGTTTGTCGAGATCCGATGAATTTTGTGGGTTTATGATCAAGATTATCTATGAACAATATTTGAATCTTCTCTGAATTCTTTTATGTATGATTGGTTATCTTTGCAAGTCTCTTCGAATTATCAGTTTGGTTTCGCCTACTAGATTGATCTTTCTTGCAATGGGAGAAGTGCTTAGCTTTGGGTTCAATCTTGCGGTGCTCGATCCCGGTGACAGAAAGGGAAACGACACATATTGTATTGTTGCCATCGATGATAAAAAGATGGGGTCTATATCATATTGCATGAGTTTATCCCTCTACATCATGTCATCTTGCTTAAGGCGTTACTCTGTTCTTATGAACTTAATACTCTACATGCATGCTGGATAGCGGTCGATGTGTGGAGTAATAGTAGTAGATGCAGGCAGGAGTCGGTCTACTTGTCCCGGACGTGATGCCTATATACATGATCATACCTAGATATTCTCATAATTATTTGCTTTTCTATTAATTGCTCGACGGTAATTTGTTCACCCACTGTAATACTTATGCTATCTTGAGATAAGCCACTAGTGAAACCTATGGCCCCGGGGTCTATTCTCCATCATATAAGTTTCCAATCTATTTTATTTTGCAATCTTTACTTTCAATCTATATCATAAAAATACCAAAAATATTTATCTTATTATCATTATATCTATCAGATCTCACTCTTGCAAGTGGCCGTGAAGGGATTGACAACCCCTTTATCACGTTGGTTTCGAGGTTCTTATTTGTTTGTGTAGGTACGAGGTAACTCGCGCGTGGTCTCCTACTGGATTGATACCTTGGTTCTCAAAAACTGAGTGAAATACTTACGCTGCTTTGTTGCATCACCCTTTCCTCTTTAAGGGAAAACCAACGCAGTGCTCAAGAGGTAGCAAGAAGGATTTCTGGCGCCGTTGCCGGGGAGATCTATGCCAAAGTCAAGACATACCAAGTACCCATCACAACTCTTACCCTTTGCATTACATTATTTGCCATTTGCCTCTCGTTTTCCTCTCCCCCACTTCACCCTTGCCATTTTATTCGCCCTTTTTCCGTTCGCCTTCTTCCCGTATGTATCTTTCTTTGTGTTTCCATGTGCCTTATTTTTGCTTGCATCTTTGCTTGCTAAAAATCTATTGATATGGATCCACTTAAAGTGTTCTACTTGGATCATCTTCGATCCTTATGCGCTCGTGCTGAAACCCCAACAAGCCTAGTTGATGGGAAATCTTTAGATGAGCATGCTCATTTTGTGCATCACCGTTTGTCTGAAAAAGGGAGACTCCTATGGGATCAAATAAACAGATCGCTACGTTATGCTTGGAATCTTTGTGAAATTTGTGATCTTACTTGTTGCTCTAAGAACCCTAAAAACACCTCCCCTACCTATGTGAGTTTAATGATAATGAAATCTTATCTTCTTATGCAAAGGGTGTTTATAGTTACTACGATATCGAACAAATTGAAGAATTTGTTGCTTTTAAGGGTGCTTGTGAAGTTGCTTCTTTGATTGAAAAGTATGATATTACTCTCTACGAATCTGAAAATTTTGACATACTTAAATATTGCTATGAAAACTATGCTCATAATGTCTATGTCAAAGAATTTATTGAAAGAATGACTGTTGCTTCGGAAGAAAATAATGATATGCATGAATCTATAGATAATTATGATTCCGATGATTTGATTGAAATATCCCTTGATGAACATGATGCTTGCTATTCTTGTGGCCGTGATGCCAATATTTATGAAGATGAATTTGCTATAGTTCCTTATGTTAAACATGAGATCGTTGCTATTGCACCCATACTTGATAGTTCCTTCAATGAAAAGCATGATTGCAATGATGTTATTACAAATTCTCTTAATGTCAATTGTGTTAATGATATGCAAAACCTCAAGCTTGGGGATGCTAGTTTTGCTATGACTACTATTTGTTGCAATGATCATGATTGGGGTGATTCTTCTTTTGATCTTGAAAATTTATTTAAGCCCCGTGATGAATATGAGATTGATAATAGTGTTTGCAATATTATTGAAAGTGGGTTTGGAAGAGTGTCAACTTTAGATCCCACATATTTGGAGCACGTTCAATCTTATGAAATTTTTGATAAAAGTGGGTTTGGAGAGGTCATGACTTTAGTTAATTTTAATCCCACTATTTTGGAAGAGTGTCAACTTTGCATACATGTGGATCATGTTAAGAATATGTTTTGTGATAGCTATATTGTTGAATTTGCTTATGATCCTACATGTAATTATTATGAGATAGGAAAATATGGTTGTGGAAATTTTCATGTTACTAAATTACCTTTCGTTATATTGAGATTGCTATTGTTTCTTTCCGCTTCCTTGCATATGCTAGTTTTTGCTTGCCTCGATAATTTGTTTGCCTATAAGATGCCTGTGCATAGGAAGTATGTTAGACTTAGATGTGTTTGTCACATGTTTCATGATGCTCTCTTTGTGTTTCAATTCTGTTTTTCGTGTGTTGTTTGCTTATTTTGATGAATCTATGGCTAGTAATAGAGTTTATGAACCATAGAAAAGTTGGAATACAGTAGATTTAACACCAATATAAATAAAGAATGAATTCATTACAGTACCTTGAAGTGGTGGTTTGTTTTCTTTTACTAACGGAGCTCACGGAGATTTTCTTTTAAGTTTTGTGTTGTGAAGTTTTCAAGTTTTGGGTAAAGATTTGATAGAGTATGGAACAAGGAGTGGCAAGAGCCTAAGCTTGGGGATGCTCAAGGCACCCCAAGGTAAAATCCAAGGACAACCAAAAGCCTAAGCTTGGGGATGCCCCGGAAGGCATCCCCTCTTTCGTCTTCGTCCATCGGTAACTTTACTTGGAGCTATATTTTTATTCGTCACATGATATGTGTTTTGCTTGGAGCGTATTGTATGATTTGAGTCTTTGCTTTTTAGTTTACCACAATCATCCTTGCTGTACACACCTTTTGGGAGAGACACACATGAATTGGAATTTATCAGAATACTCTATGTGCTTCACTTATATCTTTTGAGTTGGATAATTTTTGCTCTAGTGCTTCGCTTATATCTTTTAGAGCACGGCGGTGGTTCTATTTTATAGAAATAATTGATCTCTCATGCTTCACTTATATCATTTTGAGAGTCCTTTAGAACAGCATGGTAATTCACTTTGGTTATAAATTTTAAATTCTAAGAGAAGTTGGATGCTTGATAGATGGTTTTGAGATATAAAGGTGGTAATATTAGAGGTGTGCTAGTTGAGTAATTGTGAAATTGATGAATACTTATGTTGAAGTTGGCAAGTCTCGTAGCATGCACGTATGGTAAACGTTATGTGACAAATTTGAAGCATGGGGTGTTCTTTGATTGCTTTCCTTATGAGTGGCGGTCGGGGACGAGCGATGGTCTTTTCCTACCAATCTATCCCCCTAGGAGCATGCGCGTAGTGCTTTGTTTTGATGACTTGTAGATTTTTGCAATAAGTATGTGAGTTCTTTATGACTAATGTTGAGTCCATGGATTATACGCACTCTCACCCTTCCATCATTGCTAGCCTCTTCGGTACCATGCATTGCCCTTTCTCACCTTGAGAGTTGGTGCAAACTTCGCCGGTGCATCCAAACCCCGTGATATGATACGCTCTATCACACATAAGCCTCCTTATATCTTCCTCAAAACAGCCACCATACCAACCTATTATGGCATTTCCATAGCCATTCCGAGATATATTGCCATGCAACTTTCCACCGTTCCATTTATTATGACACGCATCATCATTGTCATATTGCTTTGCATGATCATGTAGTTGACATCGTATTTGTGGCAAAGCCACCGTTCATAATTTTTTCATACATGTCACTCTTGATTCATCCCAATCCCGGTACACCGTCGGAGGCATTCAAATAGAGTCATATTTTATTCTAAGTATCGAGTTGTAATTTTTGAGATGTAAGAAAATAAAAGTGTGATGATCATCATTAGAGCATTGTCCCATGTGAGGAAAGGATGATGGAGACTATGATTCCCCACAAGTCGGGATGAGACTCCGGATGAAAAAAAATTAAAAAAAAGAGGCCAAAAGAAAAAAAAGGCCCAAATAAAAAATGAGAGAAAAAGAGAGAAGGGACAATATTACTATCCTTTTTCCACACTTGTGCTTCAAAGTAGCACCATGATCTTCATGATAGAGAGTCTCTTATTTTGTCACTTTCATATACTAGTGGGAATTTTTCATTATAGAACTTGGCTTGTATATTCCAATGATGGGCGTCCTCAAATGCCCTAGGTCTTCGTGAGCAAGCGAGTTGGATGCACACCCACTTAGTTTCTTTGATGAGCTTTCATATATTTATAGCTCTAGTGCATCCATTGCATGGCAATCCCTACTCCTTGCATTGACATCAATCGGTGGGCATCTCCATAGCCCATTGATTAGCCGCGTCAATGTGAGACTTTCTCCTTTTTTGTCTTCTCACACAACCTCAATCATCATATTCTATTCCACCCATAGTGCTATGTCCATGGCTCGCACTCATATATTGCGTAAAAGTTGAAAGAGTTTGAAAAGGATAAGTATGAAACAATTGCTTGGCTTGTCATCGGGGTTGTGCATGATGAGAGCATTTTATGTGACGGAAATGAAGCATGGACAAACTATATGACTTTGTAGGGATAAGTTTTCTTTGGCTATGGTATTTTGATAAGACATAGCTGCTTGATTAGCATACTTGGAGTATTATTATTTTTATGTCAACAATAAACTTTTATCTTGAATCTTCCGGATCTGAAAATTCATGCCACAATAGAGAAAAATACATTGAAGAATATTCTAGAAAGCATTCCACATCAAAAATTCTATTTTTATCATTTACCTACTCGAGGACGAGCAGGAATTAAGCTTGGGGATGCTTGATATGTCTCCAACGTATCTACTCCCTCCGTTCCGAATTACTTGTCGCGGGTATGGATGTATCTAGATGTATTTTAGTTCTAGATACATCCATTTTTTACGACGAGTAATTTGGAACGGAGTAAGTATAATTTTTGATTATTCCATGCTATTATATTATCTGTTTTGAATGATAATGGGCTTTATTTTATACTTTATATTATTTTTGGGACTAACCGATTAACTGGAGGCCCAGCCCAAATTGTTGTTTTTGCCTATTTCAGTGTTCCGCAAAAAAGGAATATCAAACGGAGTCCAAACGGAATGAAACCTTTGGGAGCGTGATTTTCGGAACAAACGTGATCTAGGGGACTTGGAGTGGACGTCAAGAAACAATCGAGGAGGCCACGAGGCAGGGGAGCGCGCCCTCCACCCTCGTGGGCCCCTCATTGCTCCACCGACCTACTTCTTCCTCCTATATATATTCATATACCCTGCAAACATCCAGGTGCACCACGAAACCCTATTTCCATCGCCGCAACCTTCTGTACCCAAGAGATCCCATCTTGGGGCCTTTTCCGGAGCTCCGCCGGAGAGGGCATTGATCACGGAGGTCCTCTATATCAACTCCATGGCCCCTCCGATGATGTGTGAGTAGTTTACCTCAGACCTTCGGGTCCATAGATAGTAGCTAGATGGCTTCTTCTCTCTCTTTGGATCTCAATACAAAGTTCTCCTCGATTCTCTTGGAGATCTATTCGATGTAACTCTTTTTGCGGTGTGTTTGTCGAGATCTGATGAATTGTGGGTTTATGATCAAGATTATCTATGAACAATATTTGAATCTTCTCTCAATTCTTTTATGTATGATTGGTTTATATTTGCAAGTCTCTTCGAATTATCAGTTTGGTTTGGCCTACTAGATTGATCTTTCTTGCAATGGGAGAAGTGCTTAGCTTTGGGTTCAATCTTGCGGTGCTCGATCCCGGTGACAGAAAGGGAAACGACATGTATTGTATTGTTGCCATCAAGGATAAAAAGATGGGGTTTATATCATATTGCATGAGTTTATCCCTCTACATCATGCCATATTACTTAAGGCGTTACTCTGTTCTTATCAACTTAATACTCTAGATGTATGCTGGATAGCGGTCGATGTGTGGAGTAATAGTAGTAGATGCAGGCGGGAGGCGGTCTACTTGTCACGGACGTGATGCCTATATACATGATCATACCTAGATATTCTCATAATTATTCGCTTTTCTATCAATTGCTCGACAGTAATTTGTCCACCCACCGTAATACTTATGCTATCTTGAGAGAAGCCACTAGTGAAACCTATGGCCCCCGGGTCTATTCTCTATCATATAAGTTTCCAATCTATTTTATTTTGCAATCTTTACTTTCAATCTATATCATAAAAATACCAAAAATATTTATCTTATTATCATTATATCTATCAGATCTCACTCTTGCAAGTGGCTGTGAAGGGATTGACAACCCCTTTATCACATTGGTTTCGAGGTTCTTATTTGTTTGTGTAGGTACGAGGTGACTCGCGCGTGGTCTCCTACTGGATTGATACCTTGGTTCTCAAAAACTGAAGGAAATACTTACGCTGCTTTGCTGCATCACCATTTCCTCTTCAAGGGAAAACCAACGCAGTGCTCAAGAGGTAGCAGCGGCATACGTACCACGCGTACATAACTACGCACTTAACATACCATGGGTAGAGACGGAGGCACAACCATACTGTGGTCCACAATACGGCTCGACCTTCCCGGGACACACATACTTTTACTTTTCTTTTTATCCTTTTTTCAGGTTTCTTTTCACAGGCCCCTCTCGACGGCCTGATAAATCGGTCCTTTCGAAGGACAGATACACCAAGGTGACAAGTAGCACAGACGTATGGGGGAATCTCTAGATGTCCTTCTTAGCGATCATTATACCTGTTTTCAGGACCCGTGTGCAGCTCCCCCTTGGTCTTGGCATGTTAAATAGCCACAGTTGCTTATCGCACTATCTGTACAAATACGCTTTGACGTATGAATCAAAATTATAATGGAAACAGTTTGTGGCCCAATTTATGTGGCATTAGCTTACTACTTCATTTTTATATCGCTATTCGTATTTGCACCCGTACACTTTGGTACGCCGTAATTTTCCAGGGGCTTTATTGCACCCCATACTATGGCAACAAGTCCAAACACTTTTACAGTATAGTTCGGCCCCCGAATTTAGCATTATATGCATTGGCTCAGAATCATGTCTTTGTTCAATAGTTGGGTTGCCCGGCTCCAGTGCTTACTACCTTACGTTTTCTACCTCTTGAGCACTGCGTTGGTTTTCCCTTGAAGAGGAAAGGGTGATGATCAAAGTAGCGTAAGTATTTCCCTCAGTTTTTGAGAACCAAGGTATCAATCCAGTAGGAGATCACGCTCGAGTCCCACGCACCTACACAAACAAATAAGAACCTCGCAACCAATGCGATAAAGGGGTTGTCAATCCCTTCACGGTCACTTACGACAGTGAGATCTGATAGATATGATAAGATAATATTTTTGGTATTTTTATGATAAAGAGAAATAAAGATGCAAAGTAAAATAAACGGCAATAGAAATAACTAAGTGTTGGAAGATTAATATGATGGAAGATAGACCCGGGGGGCATAGGTTTCACTAGTGGCTTCTCTCAAGAGCATAAGTATTATGGTGGGTAAACGAATTATTGTCGAGCAATTGATAGAATTGAGCATAGTTATGAGAATATCTAGGTATGATCATGTATATAGGCATCACGTCCGTGACAAGTAGACCGAAATGATTCTGCATCGACTACTATTACTCCACACATCGACCGCTGACCAGCATGCATCTAGAGTATTAAGTTCATAAGAACAGAGTAATGCTTTAAGGAAGATGACATTATGTAGAGGGATAAACTCATGCAATATGATATAAACCCCATCTTTTTATCCTCGATGGCAACAATACAATACGTGTCGTTTCCCTTCCTGTCACTAGGATCGAGCACCGCAAGATTGAACCCAAAGCTAAGCACTTCTCCCATTGCAAGAAAGATCAATCTAGTAGGCCAAACCAAACTGATAATTCGAAGAGACTTTCAAAGATAAACCAATCATACATAAAAGAATTCAGAGGAGATTCAAATATTGTTCATAGATAAACTTGATCATAAACCCACAATTCATCGGATCTCGACAAACACACCACAAAAGAAGATTACATCGAATAGAGCTCCAAGAAGATCGAGGAGAACTTTGTATTGAGATCCAAAGAGAGAGAAGAAGCCATCTAGCTAATAACTATGGACCCGTAGGTATGAAGTACACTACTCACACATCACCGGAGAGGCCATGGAGTTGATGTAGAGGCCCTCCATGATCAATGCCCCCTCAGGCGGAGCTCCGGAAAAGGCCCCAATATGGGATCACTCGGGTACAGAAGGTTGCGGCGGTGGAATTAGGTTTTCGTGGTGCTCCTGGATGTTTGGGGGGTACGTGGATATATAGGAGGAAGAAGTACGTTAGTGGAGCAACGAGGGGCCCACGAGGGTGGGGGGCGCGCCCAGGGGGTAGGCGCGCCCCCCTGCCTCGTGGCTTCCTCGTTTGTTTCTTGACGCCCACTCCAAGTCTCCCGAATCACGTTTGTTGAGAAAAACACGTTCCCGAAGGTTTCATTCCGTTTGGACTCTGTTTGATATTCCTTTTCGGCGAAACCCTAAAATAGGCAAAAAAACAGCAATTTCTGCTGGGCCTCCGTTTAGTAGGTTAGTCCCAAAAATGATATAAAAGTGTAAAATAAAGCCCAATTGACATCCAAAACAGATAATATAATAGCATGGAGCAATCAAAAATTATAGATATGTTGGAGACGTATCAAGCATCCCCAAGCTTAATTCCTTCTCGTCCTCGAGTAGGTAAATGATAAAAGAAGAATTTTTGATGTGGGATGCTTTCTAACATATTTCTCAATGTAATTTTTCTTTATTGTGGCATGAATGTTCAGATCCTAAAGATTCAAGATAAAAGTTTAATATTGACATAAAAATAATAATACTTGAAGCATACTAACTAAGCAATCATGTCTTCTCAAAATAACATGGCCAAAGAAAGTTATCCCTACAAAATCATATAGTCTGGCTATGCTCTATCTTCACCACACAAAATACTTAAATCATGCACAACCCCGATGACAAGCCAAGCAATTGTTTCATACTTTTGATGTTCTCAAACATTTTCAATCTTCACGCAATATATGAGTGTGAGCCATGGATATAGCACTATATGTGTGGAATAGAATGGTGGTTGTGGAGAAGACAAAAAGGCATATCAACGGGCTATGGAGATGCCCATCAATAGATATCAATGTGAGTGAGTAGGGATTGCCATGCAACGGATGTACTAGAGCTATAAGTATATGAAAGCTCAACAAAAGAAACTAAGTGGGTGTGCATCCAACTTGCTTGCTCACGAAGACCTAGGGCATTTTGAGGAAGCCCATCACTGGAATATACAAGCCAAGTTCTATAATGAAAAATTCCCACTAGTATATGAAAGTGATATCATAGGAGACTCTCTATCATGAAGGTCATGGTGCTACTTGAAGCACAAGTGTGGAAAAATGATAGTAGCATTGTCCCTTCTCTGTTTTTCTCTCATCTTTTTATTTGGGCATTCTTTCTTTTTTTTGGCCTCTTTTCCTTTTTTTCGTCCAGAGTCTCATCCCGACTTGTGGGGGAATCATAGTCTCCATCATCATTTCCTCACTTGGTACAATGCCCTAATAATGATGATCATCACACTTTATTTACTTACAACTCAAATTTAGAACAAAATATGACTCTATGTGAATGCCTCCGGCGGTGTACCAGGATGTGCAATGATGCATGAGTGACATGTATGAAGAATTATGAACGGTGGCTTTGCCACAAATACGATGTCAACTACATGATCATGCAAGCAATATGAAAATGATGAAGCGTGTCATAATAACAGAACGGTGGAAAGTTGCATGGCAATATATCTCGGAATGGCTATGGAAATGCCATGATAGGTAGGTATGGTGGCTGTTTTGAGGAAGGTATATGGTGGGTTTATGGTACCGGCGAAAGTTGCGCGATACTAGAGAGGCTAGCAATGGTGGAAGGGTGAGAGTGCGTATAATCCATGGACGCAACATTAGTCGAAAAGAACTCACATACTTATTGCAAAAATCTATTAGTTATCGAAACAAAGTATTACGCGCATGCTCCTAGGGGATAGATTGGTAGGAAAAGACCATCGCTCGTCCCCGGCCGCCACTCATAAGGAAGACAATCAATAAATAAATCATGCTCCGACTTCATCATATAACGGTTCACCATACGTGCATGCTACGGGAATCACAAACTTCAACACAAGTATTTCTCAAATTCACAACTACTCAACTAGCATGACTCTAATATCACCATCTCCATATCTCAAAACAATTATCAAGTATCAAACTTCTCATAGTATTCAATGCACTTCTATGAAAGTTTTTATATTATTCCTAAAAGAAAATTTCCATGTTGTTCTAAAGGACTCTCAAAAATGATATAAGTGAAGCATGAGAGAACAATAGTTTCTATAAAACAAATCCACCACCGTGCTCTAAAAGATATAAGGGAAGCACAAGAGCAAAAACTATATAGCTCAAAAGATATAAGTGAAGCACATAGAGTATTCTAATAAATTTCAAATCATGTGAGTCTCTCTCAAAAGGTGTGTACAGAAATGATGATTGTGGTAAACTAAAAATCAAAGACTCAAATCATACAAGACGCTCCAAGCAAAACACATATCATGTGCTGAATAAAAATATAGCTCCAAGTAAAGTTACCGACAGACGAAGACGAGAGAGGGGATGCCTTCCGGGGCATCCCCAAGCTTAGGATTTTTGGTGTCCTTGAATTTTACCTTGGTGTGCCATGTTCATCCCCAATCTTAGGCTCTTGCCACTCTTTTTTCCATAATCCATCAAATCTTTACCCAAAACTTGAAAACTTCACAACACAAAACTCAAATAGAAAATCTCATGAGCTCCGTTAGCGAAAGAAAACAAAACACCACTTCAAGATACTGTAATGAACTCATTATTTATTTATATTGGTGTTAAACATAATGTATTACAACTTCTCTATGGTTTATAAACTCTTTTACTAGCCATAGATTCATCAAAATAAGCAAACAACACACGAAAAACAGAATCTGTCAAAAACAGAACAGTCTGTAGTAATATGTAGCTAACGCAAACTTATGGAACCCCAAAAATTCTAAAATAAATTTCTGGACGTGAGGAATTTATATATTAAACATATGAAAAAATAATTAACTAAATATAACCTTCGAAATAAAAATGGCAGCAATTCTTGTGAGCGCTAAAGTTTCTGTTTTTTACAGCAAGACCAAAAAGACTTTCCCCAGGTCTTTCCAACGGTTCTACTTGGCACAAACACTAATTAAACACAAAAAACACAACCAAAACAGAGGCTAGATAAATTATTTATTACTAAACAGGAGCAAAAAGCAAGGAATAAAAATAAAATTGGGTTGCCTCCCAACAAGCGCTATCGTTTAACGCCCCTATCTAGGCATAAAAGCGAAGATAGATCTAGGTATTGCCATCTTTGGTAGGCAATCCATAAGTGGCTCTCATAATAGATTCATATGGTAATTTAACTTTATTTCTAGGGAAGTGTTCCATGCCTTTCCTTAATGGAATTTGGAATTTAATATTCCCTTCCTTCATATCAATAATTGCACCAATCGTTCTAAGGAAAGGTCTACCAAGAATAATAGGACATGAAGGATTGCAATCTATATCAAGAACAATGAAATCTACGGGCACATAGTTCCTATTTGCAACAATAAGAACATCATTAATTCTTCCTACAGGTTTCTTAATAGTGGAATCCGCAAGGTGCAAGTTTAAAGAACAACCATCAAAATCACAGAAACCTAGCAAATCACACAAAGTTTTTGGAATCGTGGAAACACTAGCACCCAAATCACACAAAGCATAGTACTCATGATCTTTAATTTTAATTTTTATTGTAGGTTCCCACTCATCATAAAGTTTGCTAGGGATAGAAACTTCCAACTTAAGTTTTTCTTCATAAGACTGCAACAAAGCATCAACGATATGTTTAGTAAACGCTTTATTTTGACTATAAGCATGAGGAGAATTTAGCACGGATTGCAACAAGGAAATGCAATCTATCAAAGAGCAATTATCATAATTAAATTCCTTGTAATCCAAGATAGTGGGTTCATTGCTATTTAAAGTTTTAACCTATTCAATCCCACTTTTACCAATTTTTGCATCAAGATCTAAAAACTCCGAATTTTTGGGACGCCTTCTAGGTAAAGGTGGCTCATATTCAGTCCCATCATTATCAAGATTCATAATGCAAAACAAAGATTTAATAGGATACACATCAATAACTTTTATATCTTCATCTTTATTTTCATAAAAAAATCCGGCTTAGCGACCATCTTATTAACTAACGTGGCCTGCTTATCCGAAACTTCAGCAATTAATTTTTCGAGATGAGCAATCTGAGATTTCAAACCATAAAATACCTTAGACATATCATCAAGGTCTTTATTCATATAACCCATAAAGCTTTTTTGTTCCTTAAGCTCGTTCCTAAAGAAATTATTATGCTCAAATTATAAAGTCATAAAACTCCTGATGTTGCTTTTGATCTCTTCTAACCTTTTAAGGTGAAGATCACCAAATCTAGGTAGAGTCATCGTGACAAGCAAGCAATCAACACACAAGCAAATAGGAAATGGGAAAAAAGGGAGGCGAATGGAAAAAGAGAGGGCGAATAAAACGGCAAGGGTGAAGTGGGGGAGAGGAAAACGAGAGGCAAATGGCAAATAATGTAATGCGAGGGATAAGAGTTTGTGATGGGTACTTGGTATGTCTTGACTTGGCAACGGCGCTAGAAATCCCTCGTTGTCGGGAGTCAAATCTTGACTTGACTTGGCGAGAATCTCCCCGGCAACGGCGCCAGAAATCCTTCTTGCTACCTCTTGAGCACTGCGTTGGTTTTCGATTGAAGAGGAAAGGGTGATGCAGCAAAGTAGCGTAAGTATTTCCCTCAGTTTTTGAGAACCAAGGTATCAATCCAGTAGGAGATCATGCTCGAGTCCCACGCACCTACACAAACAAATAAGAACCCCGCAACCAACGCGATAAAGGGGTTGTCCATCCCTTCACGGTCACTTACGAGAGTGACATCTGATAGATATGATAAGATAATATTTTTTGTGTTTTTATGATAAAGAGAAATAAAGATGCAAAGTAAAATAAATGGCAATAGAAATAACTAAGTGTTGGAAGATTAATATGATAGAAGATAGACCCGGGGGCCATAGGTTTCATTAGTGGCTTCTCTCAAGAGCATAAGTATTATGGTGGGTAAACGAATTACTGTCGAGCAATTGATAGAATTGAGAATAGTTATGAGAATATCTAGGTATGATCATGTATATAGGCATCACGTCCGTGAAAAGTAGACCGAAACGATTATGCATCTACTACTATTACTCCACACATCGACCGCTATCCAGCATGCATCTAGAGCATTAAGTTCATAAGAACAGAGTAATGCTTTAAGGAAGATGACATGATGTAGAGGGACAAACTCATGCAATATGATATAAACCCCATCTTTTTATCCTCGATGGCAACAATACAATATGTGTTGTTTCCCTTTCTGTCACTGGGATCGAGCACCGTAAGATTGAACCCAAAGCTAAGCACTTCTCCCATTGCAAGAAAGATCAATCTAGTAGGCCAAACCAAACTGATAATTCGAAGAGACTTGCAAAGATAAAAAAATCATACATAAAAGAATTCAAAGGAGATTCAAATATTGTTCATAGATAAACTTGATCATAAACCCACAATTCATCAGATCTCGACAAAAACACCGCAAAAGAAGATTACATCGAATAGATCTCCAAGAAGATCGAGGAGAACTTTTTATTGAGATCCAAAGAGAGAGAAGAAGCCATCTAGCTAATAACTATGGACCCATAGGTCTGAACTAAACTACTCACACATCACCGGAGAGGCCATGGAGTTGATGTAGAGGCCCTCTGTGATCAATGCCCCCTCCAGCGGAGCTCCAGAAAAGGCCCCGAGATGGGATCTCTCGGGTACAGAAGGTTGTGGTGGTGGAATTTGGTTTTTGTGGTGCTCCTGGATGTTTGGGGGTACGTGGATATATATAGGAGGAAGAAGTACGTCGGTGGAGCAACGAGGGGCCCACGAGGGTGGAGGGCGCGCCTATGGGGTAGGCGCGCCCCCCGGCCTCGTGGCTTCCTCGTTTGTTTCTTGACGCCCACTCCAAGTCTCCTGAATCACGTTTGTTGAGAAAATCACGTTCCCGGAGGTTTCATTCCGTTTGGACTCTGTTTGATATTCCTTTTTGGCGAAGCCCTAAAATAGGCAAAAAAACAGCAATTTGGGTTGGGCCTCCGGTTAGTAGGTTAGTCCCAAAAATGATATAAAAGTGTAAAATAAAGGCCAATTGACATCCAAAACAGATAATATAATAGCATGGAGCAATCAAAAATTGTAGATACATTGGATACATATCAACGTTCCGCTCTATCGGCTAGGGTAGTAAAGGGAGAACTACTACGATTGTGTCCTGGTTTATCCGGATGAGCACCTCAGTAGAGAAAGCCGAAAACTGACTGTCATGATGCGGCGTGAGCCGGTCACCTCTTTGGAGGTTAAAATCTCTTGCGATTTTTCCGCATTATGCGATGGATCAGCCTTCACCCGATCAGGTGTCTACAGCATCCTAGTCCGACTAACAAATACTAGGGGTTGTGCCTACGTTTCTATTGTCAAACTCCTATGGCTAAGTGAGGGTGATAAAGCCACATAGTCCGATTACTTGGTTCGTTGTGCTAAACACCTCCGTCAAGGACCAATCTCTTGGATCAAGAGTGTTTAGTTTCCATCCCGAACACCCATGTACTACCTACGTGGGGGCTGAAGCCGACGACTGGCCAACTCTCAGATTTAATAAAAATGACCGCACAGGAGGTAAAATTCCAAAATAAACATCAAGCATTATATTACACATTATTACTTGTTTTCATCATACAGGGTGGGATAACATGAAGGTACTCATTCAAAGATATCTTTTGAGCACTGACCCTCTACAATGCGGGATCCCTTGAGGACATCATCAAAATACCGCTCCGGCGTGTGGTGCTCCTTGCCAGCGGGCGGTCCCTCGGTCGCGAGCTTGACGGTGTCCATCTTCGCCCACTGTATCTTGACCCGGGCGAAGGCCATCCGCGCACCTTCAATGTAGACCGACCGCTTGATGACGTCAAGCCGGGGGCAGGCATTGACCAGCCGCTTCACGAGCCTGAAGTAGCTGCTGGGTCTGACTTCGGCAGGCCGTAGTCGCATTATTAAATCCTTCATGGCTAGTTCGGCCACCCTATGCAGTTCCACCAGCTGTTTTAGCTGGTCGCTAAAGGGCATCGGATGTTCTGACGCAAGGTATTGCGACCAGAATAGCTTCTCCATCAAGCTCCCCTCTTCGGCTCGGAAAAAATCCGCAGCATCGGCAACACTACGCGGCAGATCCGCAAACGCTCCTGGAGAACTCCAAATCCGGGTCAGTAAGAGAAATCTTCTCTTCACATACTTGCTCTGCATAATAAATGTGACGCCCCCAATTCAATCGTACACTAATCATACACGCAAACGTGTACGATCAAGATCAGGGACTCACGGGAAGATATCACAACACAACTCTACAAATAAAAATAAGTCATACAAGCATCATATTACAAGCCAGGGGCCTCGAGGGCTCGAATACAAGAGCTCGATCAGAGACGAGTCAGCCGAAGCAACAATATCTGAGTACAGACATAAGTTAAACAAGTTTGCCTTAAGAAGGCTAGCACAAACTGGGATACAGATCGAAAGAGGCGCAGGCCTCCTGCCTGGGATCCTCCTAACTACTCCTGGTCGCCGTCAGCGGGCTGCACGTAGTAGTAGGCACCTCCCGAGTAGTAGTAGTCGTCGTCGACGGTGGCATCTGGCTCCTGGGCTCCAACATCTGGTTGCGACAACCAGGTAGAAGGGAAAGGGGGAAAAGAGGGAGAAAGCAACCGTGAGTACTCATCCAAAGTACTCACAAGCAACGAGCTACACTACATATGCATGGGTAAATGTGTAAAGGGCCATATCGGTGGACTGAACTGCAGAATGCCAGAATAAGAGGGGGATAGCTAATCCTGTCGAAGACTACGCTTCTGGCCAACTCCATCTTGCAGCATGTAGAAGAGAGTAGATGGTAAGTTCACCAAGTAACATCGCATAGAATAATCCTAACCGATGATCCTCCCCTCGTTGCCCTGTGAGAGAGCGATCACCGGTTGTATCTGGCACTTCAAAGGGTGTGTTTTATTAAGTATCCGGTTCTAGTTGTCATAAGGTCAAGGTACAACTCCAAGTCGTCCTGTTACCGAAGATCACGGCTATTCGAATAGATTAACTTCCCTGCAGGGGTGCACCACATAATCCAACACGCTCGATCCCATTCGGCCGGACACACTTTCCTGGGTCATGCCCGACCTCGGAAGATCAACACGTCGCAGCCCTACCTAGGCACAACAGAGAGGTCAGCACGCCGGTCTAAACCCTACGGCGCAGGGGTCTGGTCCCATCGCCCATTGCACACCTGCACGTTGCGAGGGCGGCCAGAAGCAGAACTAGCCCCCTTAATACAATAGCAGGCTTACGTTCCAATCCGGCGCGCGCCGCTCAGTCGCTGACGTCACGAAAGCTTCGGCTGATACCACGACGTCGAGTGCCCATAACTGTCCCCGCGTAGATGGTTAGTGCGTGTAGGCTAGTAGCCAGACTCAGATCAAATACCAAGATCTCGTTAAGCGTGTTAAGTCTCCGCAAACGCCGAACAGGGCCAGGCCCACCTCTCTCCTAGGTGGTCTCAACCTGCCCTGTCGCTTCGCCACAAAGATCCACTCGCGGGTACTCCTACGAGCCGACCCGTCTTTTAGTCATCACATGTATCATGTATAAGGTATATAGTATATACCTGCGATCACCTCCCGAGTGATCACGGCCCGATAGTATAGCATGGAAGACGGACAAGAATGAAGGGCCACTGATGATAAACTAGCATCCTATACTAAGCATTAGGATTGCAGGTAAAGGTAACAACAGTAGTAGCAAGGACAGGCTATGCATCAGGATAGGATTAACGGAAAGCAGTAACATGTTACACTACTCTAATGCAAGCAGTAGAGAGTAGAGTAGGCGATATCTGGTGATCAAGGGGGGGCTTGCCTGGTTGCTCTGGCAAGAGAGAGGGGTCGTCAACACCATAGTCGTACTGGGTAGCAGCGGCGTCGGTCTCGGTGTCTAGCGAGAGAAGAGGGGGGAGAAACAATAAATATAATGCAAACAAATGCATGACGATGCATGACATGGCAAAGCGTAAAGCTAGGTGTGCCCTAATGCGGTACGAGGTGGTACCGGTGAAGGGGGGAAACATCCGGGAAATTATCCCCGGTGTTTCGCGTTTTCGGACACATGAACCGGAGGGGGAAAGTTGCGTGTTCGGTATGCTAGGGATGTGTGGCGGACGAACGGGTTGCGTATCCGGATTCGTCTCGTTGTTCTGAGCAACTTTCATGTTGAAAATATTTTAATCCGGGTTACGGATTAAAAGATATGATTTTCTAAAGATTTTATTAATTTTCTGGAATTTAATTAATTATTTAAATTAATTCGAAATTTGGATTTATGACATCAGCATGATGTCATGCAGACGTCAGCAGTCAACAGAGTTGACTGGTCAACCTGACCAGTGGGTCCCATTGGTCAGTGACACATTTTAATTAAACAATTTAATTAACCTAATTAGTATTAATTAGGGGGTGGGCCCCACTGTCATACTAATTAATTAGCTAATTAACTAACCAGGTTAATTAGATAACTGTTGTTTAATTAGTTTAATTATTTGATTAGTTTAATTAATCAAAATTAATTAAGTTAATTATTTATTTATTTATTTATTTTTATTTTTATTTTCCTTTTCTTTTTTTCTAAAAAAGATACGTTCTGGGGGGGCCCTTTGTCATTGGCCCAGGGGGCACTGGCCCAGTGGTCAGTGGCCCATTGGGGCTAGCGGGTGCGGGCATGCGGTGATGCGGGCACTCGCCCGAACGGGCGCGCCTGGGAGTCGCCACGGTGCCGGCGCCGGGCGTCGTGCTCGCCGGCGGGCGCGACGCAGTGCACGGGGGGCGGCGGCAGTAGGTGGCGGTGCAGGGAGCGGCGGCAGTCAGGGCGACGAAGGCGAGGGGCACCGGCAGCGGAGGCAGCAGCAGTAGCCGGAGCAAGGGAGGTCCAGGCCGGCGTGGCATGCGCGGCCGTGTGCGCAGGCGCGCGAGAAAGGTAGGGGGTCGCGATGGCCGGCGGGGGCGCTCCGGCGAGCATGCGCAAGAAGCACCAGCGGCCACAGTCGGGCTGAGTAGGGCAGCATCGGGATTGGGCCGCAGAGCCACGGCGACGGCGAGCGCGGGGCGTGGCAGGGGCGCGTGAGCATGGTGCGGGCAGGGCTAGCGCGGGGAGGCGCGGTGGCTGCGACGCACGGGCGCGCGCGCGGCCACGCGAGTGCGTGCACGGGCACGGGACGGCGCCGGCGCGAAGTGACCGGGAGAGGAAAAGGGGGAGCTCACGGGGTAGGGTAGGGTTCGGGGCAGCGTTGCTCGGGGCGGAAGACGGGGATGGATGAGAGCAGGGTAGGCCGTCCGGCGAGGAGGTCCGTCGAGGAGGAGGGCGGCGAGGCGGTGTTCCGGCCGACGGGATCCGGGGGCGACGGGGTCGGGCCTCTCCCCGATCCAGATCCAGAGCGAGGGGTGGGGGAGAGCGAGTGGGGAGTGGGGGGAGTGTCGGTCGTGGGGGGATAATGGAGGCGGGGTGGGCCTCCTGGTGGCCTGGGTGTGCGGCCGAATGGGCCGGCCTACTGGGCCGAGGCCTAGGGGGTAGGGGGGTTTCTCTTTCTTCTTTTTTTATTTGTTTTCTGTTTTGTATTTTCTTTACTTTTACTTATTTACTTTTCTATTTTATTCCATTTTAAATCATTTAGGCATTTTCTAAAAATATGTTTGCTGCACTATAATTACCCTCGTAATATTCGGCAACCACCGAACATTTTGTTTCAACTTTTAAAAACTTTTATAATTTAACTTTATTTTAAATTTTGAATTTGAATTTTGGACCGGTTTTGATCTAACGATTGATTAGCAACAGTAACGTAGGTAACATGGCACCATTAGCGTGGGATTACTGTAGCTTAATTACCCGGGCGTTACAAATCTCCTCCACTACAAGAAATCTCGTCCCGAGATTTAGGATGTAGAAGGAAACAGTGCGGGGTATTCATCACGCGGGCGGTCCCCGCGTTCCCAAGTGGCTTCGTCTTCAGAGTGATTCGACCACTGGACTTTGAGGAACTTAATCGCCTTCTGACGTGTGCGGCGTTCAGCTTGGTCGAGAATGCGGACCGGATGCTCTTTATAGGAGAGGTCCTGCTGCAATTCGAGCACTTCATGATCCACTACTCGGATTGGATCCTTGAAGCAACGGCGGAGTTGTGACACGTGGAACACGTCGTGAACCTGGGAAAGGTTCGGCGGAAGTTCCAGTTGATATGCCACTTTTCCACGCCTTTCGAGAATAGTGAATGGGCCAATATAGCGAGGAGCTAGCTTGCCCTTGATCCCGAAGCGGTGAGCACCCTTCATTGGTGTAGCTCGAAGATAAGCCTTTTCGCCAGGTTGATAGACCATGTCTTGGTGATGACGGTCATACTGACTTTTCTAACGTCACTGAGCAGTCTTGAGATTCTCGCGAATAATGCGAACTTGTTCTTCGGCCTGTTGGATAATATCCGGACCGAAGAGTGGACGTTCCCTAGTTTCTGACCAGTTCAGAGGGGTCCGACACTTTCGTCCATATAGCACTTCAAAGGGGGACATCTTCAGACTAGCTTGATAGCTATTATTATAAGAGAACTCGGCATATGGAAGAGATTCCTCCCATTTCTTGCCGAAGGAAATTACACAAGCTCGAAGCATGTCTTCGAGAACTTGGTTGACACGTTCAACTTGTCCTTGCGACTGAGGATGAAACGCAGTACTGAACGACAGATGAGTTCCCATAGCTTCTTGGAAACTTGCCCAAAATCTTGAAGTGAATAAGCTGCCACGGTCTGAACTGATAACCAGTGGAATACCGTGAAGTGAAACAATTCTGGACATGTAGAGAGTAGCAAGCTGACTAGCAGTGATTGTCTCTTTGACCGCCAGAAAATGCGCAACTTTAGAAAGCCGGTCAATGACGACAAGAATAGCATCATTACCTTTCTGCGATTTGGGAAATCCAGTGACGAAGTCCATTTCAACATGGTCCCATTTCCATTCAAGAATAGAGATAGGTTGCAGAGTTCCAGTAGGCCTTTGATGCTCTGCTTTGACACGGCGGCAAGCGTCACACTCCGCAACATAACGAGCAATGTCCTGCTTCATATTAGACCACCAGAATCTTTGGCGGATGTCTTGGTACATCTTTGTACTACCAGGATGAATAGACAAAGGCGTATCATGAGCTTCTTTCATAACCTCTTTAGTCTGATCCAGGTTTTTCCTTGAACATGGTACCACTAGGCGGCCTTTGAAGTACAAGGCGCCATCATCGGCGATAGAGAAGAAGGAGGGCTTTCCTTCTGCTAGATGACGTTTAATCTTTTGGACTTCAGAGTCATAACCTTGAATAGTCTTTATACCAGCTACGAGATCTGGTACGACAGCCAGGGTATTTAGAGAACCCTTAGTAACAACACGAAGATTCATCTTCTGAAACTCTGGGGGAGGGGGGCGAGTGCTCCAGGAGGAACAATATGAAGGTTCAGCTTTCTAAATTCTTCGACAAGCGAGGGCTGAACTTTGTGAACCTGGAGGTGATTGCAGTAAGACTTGCGGCTCAAGGCATCAGCCATTACATTAGCCTTGCCGGGGGTATAGGATATACCCACATCAAAGTCTACAACAGTCTCCATCCATCTCTGCTAACGGAGGTTCAGATCTGGCTGAGTAAACAGATACTTCAGACTTTGGTGGTCGGTGAAGATTTCGCAACGATTACCGAGAAGGTAATGTCGCCACTGCTTCAGTGCATGAATGACAGCAGCAAGCTCGAGGTCGTGAACTAGGTAGTTTTCTTCGTGAGGGCGCAGTTGACGAGAGGCATAAGCAATCACTCTGCGCTCTTGCATTAGGACACAGCCTAATCCTTGACGGGAAGCGTCACAGTAAATGACGAAGTCCTTCTTAGTATCAGGTGGAGCAAGCACTGGGGCAGAAGTCAACTTGTCTTTGATCGCCTGGAAACTTTCCTGACACTTATCTGTCCAGTCGAACTTGACACCCTTATGCAACAGATTAGTCAGAGGCCTGGCAATCTTGGAGAAGTTCTCGACGAATCGACGGTAATAGCTGGCGAGACCGAGAAAACTTCGGACTTGCTTGACATTCTTCGAAGGAGTCCAATCGAGAATAGCCTGAACTCGTTCAGGGTTGACAGCAATACCATCCTTGGAGATGACATGCCCAAGATAGGTTACTTCGGGGAGCCAGAATTCACACTTGGAATACTTAGCATACAGTTGGTGCTCTCGAAGCTTTTCCAGCACAAGACGAAGATGTTCAGCATGTTCTTCCTCGTTCTTGGAAAATACAAGGATATCGTCCAGATAAACCACGACGAACTTGTCGAGGTAATCCATGAATATATAGTTCATCAGACGAGAGAAGGTGGCGGGAGCATTCGTTAAGCCGAATGACATGACGGTGTACTCGTATGATCCATACCAAGTCATGAAGGCAGTTTTTGGAATATCCTCTTCACGAACACGGATCTGGTGGTAACCCAACCTCAAGTCGAGTTTGGAGAACACTGATGAGCCAGCCAGTTGATCATAAAGATCATTGATCCGAGGAAGAGGATATTTATTCTGAATGGTAGCTTGGTTTATAGGACGGTAGTCTTGGACTAATCGGTTTGTCCCATCCTTCTTCTTAACAAAGAGAGAAGGTGCTCCCCAAGAGAGCAACTTGGGCGAATGAAACCTTTGATAAGTGATTTGTCGATTTCCTCCTTAAGATCAATGAGTTCATGTGGCGGCATCTTGTAGGGACGTTTGGCTATAGGGGTGGTGCCGGGTTTCAAGTCGATGATGAATTCGACAGCTCTAGCAGGGGGAATCCCTGGAAGTTCTTCTGGGAAGACGTCTTGGAATTCATGAACGACGGGAATGTTTTCAATGCCCTCGAGTGGTGCAGCGTTCAACGCATTCAAGGCATAAAGACGTGCCACGGCGTTCTGAACTAGATGAGCTTGGTAAGCAATTATTTCATCACAAGGGTGTAGCAGATGGACGACCTTAGTGGCGCAAACTATAGAAGCAGTATGCGCTTTCAGCCAATCCATTCCCAGAATGAGGTCGATGCTACAAGACTTCAGTATGATGGGAGAGGCAAGGAATTCCAGTCCTTCGATTTCAACGGGGACGTCATTGCAAATCATGGAGGTTCGACATTGGCCCGCGAGAGTGTGTACTAATAGCGAAGTGTTCAGGTCCTCGCTTTTAATGCCATGCATGAATGCAAAATCCTCTGACATGAATGAATGTGATGCACCTGTATCAAATAAAACAGATGCTGGTGCTGAATTTACAAGGAGTGTACCCATCACGGTAGCGGGCTGGTCTAGAACTTCATTGAGATCAACGTGGTTGGCATGAACACGACCATAAGACTTGGCATTGTTGTTTTGGGGCTGGTTGCTTCCACGGCCAGTTGCTGGGAGGGCTAGTTGATTCTGGTTCTGATTGCAATCCCTAGCATGGTGACCTGGTTGACCACACTTGTAGCACAGACCATTATTGGGAATGGGAACAGGAGCTTGGGGTGGCGGAGCTGGGAGCCTTGGCTGCCTAGTTGGAGGAGTAGGCAGACGAGGGGCAGCATAGGACTGCCTTGGGGCAGGTGCAGTTGGCTGGTACATGCTGTTGGGAATCCATATCTTACGCTTCTGCGAGGACGGGCCCGAAGATGAGCCCGTGTCACGGTTGCGCCTGTGAGAGCTCTGGTATTCCTGCAGACCAGTTTCGACATTGATGGCCTTGTTCACCAGGGTGGCGAAATTAGCAAAGTCATGCACTAGAAGTGCGAGCTTGATGTCATCTTGAAGGCCATCACGGAACTTCTCCTGTCTGCGTGCATCAGTTGCAATGTCTTCTTCAGCATAGCGGGACAAGTCAAGAAACTCCCGCTGATAAGCTTCAACAGTCTTGTTGCCTTGGATGAGGTTGCGAAACTCGCGCTTCTTATGGTCCATGACTCCCTGAGGAATGAAGCGAGCACGGAAGTCAGCTTGGAATCTGGCCAGGTGATGATTGTTCCAACTGGCAAAGTACGCCTGTGGCTGTCCCACCATTGAGTTGTGGGTCCCTTCAGGAAGAAGGAAGCAAAGGTGACATAGCTGGCAGGGGCTACATCAGTAGACTCCATCTCATAGGTGATGTCACGGAGCCAGTCATCAGCATCCAGAGGCTGAGTTGAGCTGCGGTACACAGTTGGGTTCAGGTGCATAAAATCCTGCAGAGTTACTGGGGTTGGCTGTTGGTTCATATTGGGGCGAGGAAACTGAGCCATCATATTCTCCATGAACTGACGATTCATCTCAAGCTATTGGATCATACCAGCCATGTACTCAGGCGTTGGTGGGAAGTTGCCACCACGACCACGACCACCTGGTCTAACCATCCTGCTAATATATAACAGGGGTAGTTCAGCATAGAGAAATTGCGAGGGCAAGAATCATTCATGATGAAACATGCATAATGAAGGGAACACGATAGATACTGCATAGTAGTTGGCATATCTTACAAAAGTGATCATGCATAGAGTTCGGTACACAGAGTTCAGTACACAGACTAAGATCATCATATGCGGCACGCAAGCTCGCGGCGAATGCACCTAACACTAACAAGCAAGCCTACATCAGTCCCACGCGGTACTGCGAAGGTAGCTGTAGCCTGAAAGATGGTAGTGTGGCATCGGGAACTCCACGTCGGCAACCTGGGGTCCGCGGGTACTCTGGTGCAGAACCCGACGCTTAAGTGGCAGAAGAGGACCAAGTGCGGGAGAGTAGCCTCCCACATCTGGCCAACCGACGCCCTGGGGCATCACGGTCCTGGCTGGGTAGATCGCAGAACGCGGCAGCTCACCAGATTGGACAGAGGGGTGCAACAGCGTCAGAGCACGATACAGGTGCTGACGGGTGGTGTACAACTCGTGGCGAAGAGCTCGGTTAGCTCTATCCAGCCCATCAGCATGCAGAACCAGGTTATGATGGTAGAAGGGCTCTCGGGTGACAGTGGAGTAGGCAGCAGTGTAGTATCCCTCCGCACCAACATCGGATGCGATAGCAATGTGCCTGAAGGGGGAGGTGTCCAACTCCTGATACTCTCCATGAAGACGTGTCAGAGCAACATAAGCAGCATCGTGGACCACCATGTCGATGGTCACTCCAACACCATGAGCAGTGTGCAGCACGATAGTGGAGTCATACTCCCGAGAGTAGAGGTGGACGATGGCACGGCACTGCTCCTGGTTGAAGTCCAGATACTCCTCATAGACGGTGTACTCAGGGTGCCAGCGATAACCCAGATAGGTCATCATCTCAACCAACACAGCAGGTGATCCTGAGGCACCAATGGCCGTCGTGTGGCGCACGACCTGTCTCGTGGGTTCCATCTGAAAACAAAGATGTTTTCACAGGAGTCAAATGACAATGTGGATAATGTTCAATATACTACTCTAATGAATAGCTAGGGCTTATCCAACTTTGGGGTGAACGTCGTCACGGGATCCTAATGTTAAAGTTAGTAAAATCGTTTAACCCGAGTAGAAGAGAGTTTAGAGTCCCAGAGTAAGGATCGAGGGGTAAAAGATCCTAATACCACCCAGATGGCGACATGGGCCCGTAAGGCACAGCCATGTTAGTAAAAGTTTTTGTAATGTCTAGACTCTACTTTGGCCAAGGAGTGTGGAAGGGGGATTCCTACAGGCAGTCGGCTCTGATACCAACTTGTGATGCCCCCAATTCAATCGTACAGTAATCATACACGCAAATGTGTACGATCAAGATCAGGGACTCACGGGAAGATATCACAACACAACTCTACAAATAAAAATAAGTCATACAAGCATCATATTACAAGCCAGGGGCCTCGAGGGCTCGAATACAAGAGCTCGATCATAGACGAGTCAGCGGAAGCAACAATATCTGAGTACAGACATAAGTTAAACAAGTTTGCCTTAAGAAGGCTAGCACAAACTGGGATACAGATCGAAAGAGGCGCAGGCCTCCTGCCTGGGATCCTCCTAACTACTCCTGGTCGCCGTCAGCGGGCTGCACATAGTAGTAGGCACCTCCCGAGTAGTAGTAGTCGTCGTCGACGGTGGCGTCTGGCTCCTGGGCTCCAACATCTGGTTGCGACAACCAGGTAGAAGGGAAAGGGGGAAAAGAGGGAGAAATCAACCATGAGTACTCATCCAAAGTACTCGCGAGCAAGGAGCTACACTACATATGCATGGGTAAATGTGTAAAGGGCCATATCGGTGGACTGAACTGCAGAATGCCAGAATAAGAGGGGGATAGCTAATCTTGTCAAAGACTACGCTTCTGGCCACCTCCATCTTGCAGCATGTAGAAGAGAGTAGATGGTAAGTTCACCAAGTAACATCGCATAGCATAATCCTAACCGATGATGCTCCCCTCGCTGCCCTGTGAGAGAGCGATCACCGGTTGTATCTGGCACATCAAAGGGTGTGTTTTATTAAGTATCCGGTTCTAGTTGTCATAAGGTCAAGGTACAACTCCAAGTCGTCCTGTTACCAAAGATCACGGCTATTCGAATAGATTAACTTCCCTGGAGGGGTGCACCACATAACCCAACACGCTCAATCCCATTCGGCCGGACACACTTTCCTAGGTCATGCCCGGCCTCAGAAGATCAACACGTCGCAGCCCTACCTAGGCACAACAGAGAGGTCAGCACGCCGGTCTAAACCCTATGGCGCAGGGGTCTGGGCCCATCGCCCATTGCACACCTGCGCGTTGCGAGGGCGGCCGGAAGCAGAACTAGCCCCCTTAATACAATAGCAGGCTTACGTTCCAATCCGGCGCGCGCCGCTCAGTCGCTGACGTCACAAAGGCTTCGGCTGATACCACGACGTCGAGTGCCCGTAACTGTCCCCGCGTAGATGGTTAGTGCGTATAGGCTAGTAGCCAGACTCAGATCAAATACCTAGATCTCGTTAAGCGTGTTAAGTATCCACGAACGCCGAACAGGGCCAGGCCCACCTCTCTCCTAGGTGGTCTCAACCTGCCCTGTCGCTTCGCCACAAAGATCCACTCGCGGGTACTCCTACGAGCCGACCCGTCTTTTAGTCATCACATGTATCATGTATAAGGTATATAGTATATACCCGTGATCACCTCCCGAGTGATCACGGCCCGATAGTATAGCATGGCAGACGGACAAGAATGAAGGGCCACTGATGATAAACTAGCATCCTATACTAAGCATTAGGATTGCGGGTAAAGGTAACAACAGTAGTAGCAAGGACAGCCTATGCATCAGGATAGGATTAACGGAAAGCAGTAACATGTTACACTACTCTAATGCAAGCAGTAGAGAGTAGAGTAGGCGATATCTGGTGATCAAGGGGGGGCTTGCCTGGTTGCTCTGGCAAGAGAGAGGGGTCGTCAACACCGTAGTCGTACTGGGTAGCAGCGGCGTCGGTCTCGTGTCTAGCGAGAGAAGAGGGGGGAGAAACAATAAATATAATGCAAACAAATGCATGACGATGCATGACATGGCAAAGCGTAAAGCTAGGTGTGCCCTAACGCGGTACGAGGTGGTACCGGTGAAGGGGGGAAACATCCGGGAAATTATCCCCGGTATTTCGCGTTTTCAGACACATGAACCGGTGGGGGAAAGTTGCGTGTTCGGTATGCTAGGGATGCGTGGCGGACGGACGGGTTGCGTATCCGGATTCGTCTCGTTGTTCTGAGCAACTTTCATGTTGAAAATATTTTAATCCGAGTTACAGATTAAAAGATATGATTTTCTAAAGATTTTATTAATTTTCTGGAATTTAATTAATTATTTAAATTAATTCGAAATTTGGATTTATGACGTCAGCATGATGTCATGCTGACGTCAGCAGTCAACAGAGTTGACTGGTCAACCTGACTAGTGGGTCCCATTGGTGAGTGACACATTTTAATTAAACAATTTAATTAACCTAATTAGTATTAATTAGGGGGTGGGCCCCACTATCATACTAAGTAATTAGCTAGTTAACTAACGAGGTTAATTAGATAACTAATGTTTAATTAGTTTAACTATTTGATTAGTTTAATTAATCAAAATTAATTAAGTTAATTAATTCTTTAATTAATTAATTAATTAATTTTATTTTTATTTTCCTTTTCTTTTTTTCTAAAAAAGATACGTTCTGGGGGGGGCTTTGTCATTGGCCCAGGGGGCACTGGCCCAGTGGTCAGTGGCCCATTGGGGCTAGCGGGTGCGGACATGCGGCGATGCGGGCACCCGCCTGAATGGGCGTGCCTGGGAGTCGCCACGGCGCCGGCGCCGGGCGCCGTGCTAGCCGGCAGGCGCGACGCTGTGCACGGGGGGCGGCGGTAGTAGGTGGCGATGCAGGGAGCGGCAGCGGTCGGGGCGACGAAGGCGAGGGGCGCCGGCAGCGGAGGCAGCAGCAGTAGCCGAAGCAAGGGAGGTCCGGGCCGGCGTGGCATGCGCGTGTGTGCGCGACCGTGTGCGCAGGCGCGCGAGCAAGGCAGGGGGTCGCGGTGGCTGGCAGGGGCGCTCCGGCGAGCGTACGCAAGAAGCACCAGCAGCTGCAGTCGGGCTGAGCAGGGCAGCATCGGGGTTGGGCGGCAGAGCCACGGCGACGGCGAGCGCGGGGCGTGGCAGGGGCGCGTGAGCATGGTGCGGGCAGGGCTAGCGCGGGGAGGCGCGGTGGCTGGGACGCACGGGCGCGCGCGCGGCCACGCGAGTGCGTGCACGGGCACGGGACGGCGTCGGCGCGCAGTGACCGGGAGAGGAAAAGGGGGAGCTCACGGGGTAGGGTAGGGTTCGGGGCAGCGTTGCTCGGGGCGGAAGACGGGGACGGACGAGATGCAGGGGAGGCCGTCCGGCGAGGAGGTCCGTCGAGGAGGAGGGCGGTGAGGCGGTGTTCCGACTGACGGGATCCGGGGGCGACGGGGTCGGGCCTCTCCCCGATCCAGATCCAGAGCGAGGGGTGGGGGGAGAGCGAGTGGGGAGTGGGGGGAGTGTCGGTCGTGGGGGAGGGGATAATGGAGGCGGGGTGGGCCTCCTGGTGGCCTGGGTGTGCGGCCGAATGGGCCGGCCTGCTGGGCCGAGGCCCAGGGGGCAGGGGGGTTTCTCTTTCTTCTTTTTTTATTTGTTTTCTGTTTTGTATTTTCTTTACTTTTACTTATTTACTTTTATGTTTTATTCCATTTTAAATCATTTAGGCATTTTCTAAAAATATGTTTGCTGCACTATAATTACCCTCGTAATATTCGGCAACCACCGAACATTTTTGTTTCAACTTTTAAAAACTTTTATAATTTAACTTTATTTTAAATTTTGAATTTGAATTTTGGACCGGTTTTGATCTAACGATTGATTAGCAACAGTAACGTAGGTAACGTGGCACCATTAGTGTGGGATTACTGTAGCTTAATTACCCGGGTGTTACAATAAAGGCCTTACCCGCCGCGATTTTCCTGGCCTCCCGGATTTCCTAGAGGGCGCCCTGGGCTTCAATCCGGGCATCGTGTGCGCTCTGGCGGGCCTTGGCAAGTTCGGAATCTTGATCCGCAACATGGCACTCCAAGGACTCGTATTTATTCATGGCGTCCTGGAGCTCCTGCTGGACCTCACCGACCCTGGCCTCATGCTTTTCACGGGCGGCTTGTTCCTTTGCCGCTCTCTCCTGGGCTTCGGCCAGTGCCTTCTTGAGGGCCTCCACCTCGGTCGCCGCCCCTAATAAATATCATGGCACTATGTCAGTATAAAAACATTCATCCTTTTCGGATATACACAAGGTCATTGCATACCTTGCTTATCTTCCAGCTGCTTTTTCACACGGCCGAGCTCTTCCTCGGCCCGCTCCAGACCCTGCTTTAGTCCGGAGACCTCAGCAGCATGAGAGGTTGCAGCCAGCAACGATGCCTGCTTATTCACATAAGACATTTTAGTTAGTCTCCTACAAAAATCACTTGATCCTCTATCCAGCTTTTCTTTCCGAACACCGGAGAGAATCTCAGGGGCTACTGTCTATACTATGACATTATTTTTATACAAATGCGTCTCTTACCTCAAAGCCTGTTAGAAGGCTTGTGCAGGCTTCGGTCAGTCTGCTCTTGGCGGACTGAACCCTCTCGACCACCGTACCCATGAGGGTACGGTGTTCCTCAACAATGGAAGCACTTCGCAGCGCTTCCAATAGAGTATCTGGTGCCTCTGGATGGACAAAGGTCACCAGTGGAATTGACGCACCTCCTTCTTTCGAAGGAGGCTGCCTGCCGGATTCCGAAGCCGTATAGGTCTCCGGTATCGTATTCGGCTGGGGGCCGAATTGGAGGTGGCCCCCATCGCCAGTCTCCATGGGGATCTGCTCCCCCATGTGTTCGGCGGCCGAGGTGTTATCCTCTAGCACCACCATGATGGCCTCCTGGGCCTCCCCCTGAGCCGGGAGTGTCCTTCGGGACAGCACTTCAGCGTCTTCCACAGTCTTGGGAGAGGAGGCCGCCGGAACGGACCGGCTGTCCATTACCTTCGGATCTAGCGAGTTTCCCGAAGATGAGGATCGCTCGAGTTTGAAACAAGCCGGACTGTAAGTGCATGATTCAACATGTTAAAACTATAAAGTAAAGGAGCTGGATATTTGTGTGCATCTTTGAGTACTTATGATTCGGCCAGGGGCTTATCCCGGGGGCGCCACTCGGAGTTGCTGTCAATGTCCCATGCGGGTCTATCCGTGGCGGAGGCCTTCCCCTTCTTGGACACCTCTGCCTCCAGATGCGTGGAGGCCGCCCTTTTCTTCCTTGCCCCATCAGGGGAGAATCGCTTTCCTCCTCTTCCTCGTCGTCGGTGGCGGGAGGGGAGTGGGTGTCGGCATCTTCGGACGTCGCGTCTGAAGTACCCTTATGGCGGAGACCACCCCTGGTCCCCTAGGCCTTCTTCTTGGCCTTCTTCTCCGGCGCTTGATAGGGCGCCGGAACTAGCATCTTCGTCGGACGCGGGATAGTCGGTTCTTCAGGCAATGGAGCCGAACACTGAATCTGCTCTACCTTCTTCATCCAGCCCTGAAACAATAAATAGGGAAGCTTAGACATCTTCTTTGAGTATGCAAGTAAAGGGTACACCTTGAAATACGGAAAACTTACCGCACTAGCGGGATGGGCCAGGTCATGCCCGCGGTCCTCGGTCATCGCCGGCCACGTCTCGTTGGCCTTGAAGAGCACCTTCCAGATGTCTTCATGCGTAGTGCCGAAGAACTGCTGCAGGGTTTGGTGCTTGGCTGGATCGAACTCCCATAAGTGGCAAGTCCGGCTTTGGCACGGTAGGATCCGGCGAGCAAGCATCACCTGGATCACGTTGACAAGTTTGACGTTCTTGTCCACCATGCGCTTGATGTGCGTTTGAAGTGCTGTCAGTTCATCTGATGCAGACTAGTCCAGGCCCTTCTCTAGCTAGGAGGTGAGCCGCATCGAGGCGCCGGACTGGAATTCGGGAGCCGCGGCCCAAGTGGCGTCGCGAGGCTCTGTGACATAGAACCACTGCTATTGCCACCCCTTGACGGTCTCCACGAAGGTACCTTTTGGCCATGTGACATTGGGCAGCTTGCTCACCATGGCGCCTCCGCACTCTGCATGTTGGCCGTCCACCACCTTCGGCTTCACGTTGAAGACCTTCAACCACAGTCCGAACTGGGGAGGGATACGAAGGAAGGCTTAGCACACAACAATAAATGCCGAGATATTGAGGAAGGAGTTGGGGTCCAGATTGTGGAAATCTAGTCCATAGTAGAACATGAGCCCACGGACGAATGGATGGAGAGGAAATCCCAACCCGCGGACGAAGTGAGGGATGAACACAACCCTCTCATGGGGCTCTGGGGTGGGGACGATCTGTCCCTTGGCCGGAAGCCGATGGGCGATTTCCTGGGCTAGGTACCCGGCCTCCCGGAGCCTGGTGATGTCCTTCTCCTTGACGGAGGACACCATCCACTTGCCTTGCGCTCCAGATCTGGACATGGCTGGAGTGCTTCTTGGAGGCGGAAAGGATAGAAGTTTGGGCGTTGGAGCTCGAGAATGGATGGGCAGGGAGGAAGAGCGCGTGGGTGAAAGAGGTGAATCCTTATCCCTTTATAAAGGCAATGAATATCAAGCGCCTCCCCACTCGCCTTAAAACTCGCCTATTCCCCAAGGGTCATGCCGGCACCGTGGTTGGGTTACCCACACCTGTATTGATGAGAATCCTGTAATAAGGGGACACGGTCTCTGCTTTGACAAGACGTGCCGATAAAACCGCATCTTGAAAAATGTAGCGGGAGGCTAAAAAACGGTTCGAAATAATGACCGGGCTATGACATGATGTCATGCTACAAAAGTTGTCAGTGGATCGAACTCATAAAATATTATACTCTTTGCGGATATATGTGGTGTTTGTTTTACATAGCCGGACACGTTCTCTGTGTTCGAGAGCTGTTTTGGAGTATTCGGAGGAGGAACCCGCCTTGCAATGTCGAAGACAACCTGCGCGCCGGACACCTCGTCATCGAAGCCTGGTTCAGGGGATACTGAGGGAGTCCTGGATTAAGGGGTCCTCGGGCGTCCGACCTATGTGACATGGGCCGGACTAATGGGCCATGAAGATACAAGATAGAAGACTTCCTCCCGTGTTCGGATAGGACTCTCCTTTGCGTGGAAGGCAAGCTAGGCGGCCGGATGTGCTATTTCCTTTCTATGTAACCGACTTTGTACGACCCTAGGCCCCTCCGGTGTCTATATAAACTGGAGGGTTTAGTCCATAGAGGCAATCACAATCTGACAGGCTAGACTTCTAGGGTTTAGCTATTACGATCTCGTGGTAGATCAATTCTTGTAACCCCCATACTCATCAATATCAATCAAGCAGGACGTAGGGTATTACCTCCATCAAGAGGGTCCGAACCTGGGTAAAACTTTGTGTCCCTTGTCTCCTGTTACCATCAACCTTAGACGCACAGTTCGGGACCCCCTACCCGAGATCCGCCGGTTTTGACACCGACAAGGGGGAAAGGAGAAAGAGAAGAGAGGGAGATGGAAAAGGGGGGCCACGCCCCCACCCCTTGTCCAATTCGGGTTGGGCTTGGGGGGCGCATGCCACCCCCTGTGGCTTCCTCCTCCTCTTCACTATGGCCCATTAGGCCCATTAACTTTCCCGAGGGGGGGCTTCGGTACTCTGAAAAATCCCCGAACCTCTTCGGAACCATTCCGGTGTCCGTATATAACCTTCCAATATATGAATATTTACCTCTCGACTATTTCGAGACTCCTCGTCAGGTCCGTGATCTCATCCGGTAATTCGAACAAACTTCGGTCACCAAAACACATAACTCATAATACAATCGAACGTTAAGCGTGCGGACCCTACAGGTTCGAGAACTATATAGACATGACCGAGACACATCTCCGGTCAATAACAAATAGCGGAACCTGGATGCTCATATTGGTTCCTACATATTCTACGAAGATCTTTATCGGTCAAACCGCATAACAACATACGCCATTCCCTTTGTCATCGGTATGTTACTTGCCCGAGATTCGATCGTCGGTGTCATCATACCTAGTTCAATCTCGTTGTCGGCAAGTCTCTTTACTCATTCTGTAATGCATCATCTCGCAACTAACTCATTATTCACATTGCTTGCAAGGCTTATAGTGATGTACATTACCGAGAGGGCCCAGAGATACCTCTCCGATACACGGAGTGACAAATCCTAATCTCGATCTATGCCAACCCAACAAACACCTTCGGAGATACCTGTAGAGCATCTTTATAATCACCCAGTTACGTCGTGACGTTTGATAGCACACAAGGTGTTCCTCCGGTATTCTGGAGTTGCATAATCTCATAGTCAGAGGAATATGTATAAGTCATGAACAAAGCAATAGCAATAAAACTAAATGATCATAATGCTAAGCTAACTGATAGGTCTTGTCCATCACATCATTCTCTAATGATGTGACCCCGTTCATCAAATGACAACACATGTCTATGGTTAGGAAACTTAACCATCTTTGATTAACGAGCTAGTCAAGTAGAGGCACACTAGGGACACTCTGTTTCTCTATGTATTCACACATGTACTAAGTTTTCGGTTAATACGATTCTTGTTGGGGAACGTAGTAATTTCAAAATTTTCCTACGCACACGCAAGATCATGGTGATGCATAGCAACGAGAGGGGAGAGTGTGATCTACGTACCCTTGTAGACCGACAGCGGAAGCGTTAGCACAACGCGGTTGATGTAGTCGTACGTCTTCATGGCCCGACCGATCAAGCACCGAAACTACGGCACCTCCGAGTTTTAGCACATGTTCAGCTCGATGACGATCCCCGGACTCCGATCCAGCAAAGTGTCCGGGAAGAGTTCCGTCAGCACGACGGCGTGGTGACGATCTTGATGTACTACCGTCGCAGGGCTTCGCCTAAGCACCGCTACAATATTATCGAGGATTATGGTGGAAGGGGGCACCGCACACGGCTAAGAATATGATCACATGGATCAACTTGTGTGTCTAGGGGTGCCCCCTCCCCCGTATATAAAGGATCAAGGGGAGGAGGCCGGCCGGCCCCTATGGTGCGCCAAGGAGGAGTCCTCCTCCTAGTAGGAGTAGGACTCCTACTAGGAGGGGGAAAGAAGTGGGGAGGGAGAAGGAAACGGGGGCGCCGCCCCCCCCCCCTCTCCTAGTCCAATTCAGACCAGGGGGGAGGAGGCGCGCGGCCCACCTTTGGCGGCCCCTCTCTCTCTCCACTAAGGCCCATATGGCCCATTACTCCTCCCGGGGGGGTTCCGGTAACCCTCCGGCTCTCCGGTTTTCTCCGAAATCACCCGGAACACTTCCGGTGTCCGAATATAGCTGTCCAATATATCAATCTTTATGTCTCGACCATTTCGAGACTCCTCGTCATGTCCGTGATCACATCCGGGACTCCGAACTAACTTCGCTACATCAAAACTCATAAACTCATAATATAACTGTCATTGAAACCTTAAGCGTGCGGACCCTACGGGTTCGAGAACAATGTAGACATGACCGAGACACGTCTCCGGTCAATAACCAATAGCGGAACCTGGATGCTCATATTGTCTCCTACATATTCTACGAAGATCTTTATCGGTCAGACCGCATAACAACATACGTTGTTCCCTTTGTCATCGGTATGTTACTTGCCCGAGATTCGATCATCGGTATCTCAATACCTAGTTCAATCTCATTACCGGCAAGTCTCTTTACTCGTTCCGTAATACATCATCTCACAACTAACTCATTAGTTGCAATGCTTGCAAGGCTTATGTGATGTGCATTACCGAGAGGGCCCAGAGATACCTCTCCGACAATCGGAGTGACAAATCCTAATCTCGAAATACGCCAACCCAACATGTACCTTTGGAGACACCTGTAGAGCACCTTTATAATCACCCATTTACGTTGTGACATTTGGTAGCACACAAAGTGTTCCTCTGGCAAACGGGAGTTGCATAATCTCATAGTCATAGGAACATGTATAAGTCATGAAGAAAGCAATAGCAACATACTAAACGATCGGGTGCTAAGCTCATGGAATGGGTCATGTCAATCAGATCATTCACCTAATGATGTGATCCCGTTAATCAAATAACAACTCTTTGTTCATGGTTAGGAAACATAACCATCTTTGATTAATGAGCTAGTCAGGTAGAGGCATACTAGTGACACTCTGTTTGTCTATGTATTCACACATGTATTATGTTTCCGGTTAATACAATTCTAGCATGAATAATAAACATTTATCATGATATAAGGAAATAAATAATAACTTTATTATTGCCTTTAGGGCATATTTCCTTCAGTCTCCCACTTGCACTAGAGTCAATAATCTAGATTACACAGTAATGATTCTAACACCCATGGAGCCTTGGTGCTGATCATGTTTTGCTCGTGGAAGAGGCTTAGTCAACGGGTCTGCAATATTCAGATCCGTATGTATCTTGCAAATCTCTATGTCTCCCACCTGGACTAGATCCCGGATGGAATTGAAGCGTCTCTTGATGTGCTTGGTTCTCTTGTGAAATCTGGATTCCTTTGCCAAGGCAATTGCACCAGTATTGTCACAAAAGATTTTCATTGGACCTGATGCACTAGGTATGTCACCTAGATCGGATATGAACTCCTTCATCCAGACTCCTTCATTTGCTGCTTCCGAAGCAGCTATGTACTCCGCTTCACATGTAGATCCCGCCACAACGCTTTGTTTAGAACTGCACCAACTGACAGCTCCACCGTTTAATGTAAACATGTATCCGGTTTGCGATTTAGAATCGTCCGGATCAGTGTCAAAGCTTGCATCAACGTAACCTTTTACGATGAGCTCTTTTTCACCTCCATATATGAGAAACATATCCTTAGTCCTTTTCAGGTATTTCAGGATGTTCTTGACCGCTGTCCAGTGATCCACTCCTGGATCACTTTGGTACCTCCCTGCTAGACTTATAGCAAGGCACACATCAGGTTTGGTACACAGCATTGCATACATGATAGAGCCTATGGCTGAAGCATAGGGAACATCTTTCATTTTCTCTCTATCTTCTGCAGTGGTCGGGCATTGAGTCTTACTCAATTTCACACCTTGTAACACAGGCAAGAACCCTTTCTTTTCTTGATCCATTTTGAACTTCTTCAAAACTTTGTCAAGGTATGTGCTTTGTGAAAGTCCAATTAAGCGTCTTGATCTATCTCTATAGATCTTAATGCCTAATATGTAAGCAGCTTCACTGAGGTCTTTGATTGAAAAACTCTTATTCAAGTATCCCTTTATGCTATCCAGAAATTCTATATCATTTCCAATTAGTAATATGTCATCCACATATAATATCAGAAATGCTACAGAGCTCCCACTCACTTTCTTGTAAATACAGGCTTCTCCAAAAGTCTGTATAAAACCAAATGCTTTGATCACACTATCAAAGCGTTTATTCCAACTCCGAGAGGCTTGCACCAGTCCATAAATGGATCGCTGGAGCTTGCACACTTTGTTAGCTCCCTTTGGATCGACAAAACCTTCTGGTTGCATCATATACAACTCTTCTTCCAGAAATCCATTCAGGAATGCAGTTTTGACATCCATCTGCCAAATTTCATAATCATAAAATGCGGCAATTGCTAACATGATTCGGACAGACTTAAGCATCGCTACGGGTGAGAAGGTCTCATCGTAGTCAATCCCTTGAACTTGCCGAAAACCTTTTGCGACAGGTCGAGCTTTGTAGACAGTAATATTACCGTCAGCGTCAGTCTTCTTCTTGAAGATCCATTTATTCTCAATTGCTTGCCGATCATCGGGCAAGTCAACCAAAGTCCATACTTTGTTCTCATACATGGATCCCATCTCAGATTTCATGGCTTCAAGCCATTTTGCGGAATCTGGGCTCACCATCGCTTCTCCATAGTTCATAGGTTCATCATGATCTAGTAGCATGACTTCCAGAACAGGATTACCGTACCACTCTGGCGCGGATCTCACTCTGGTTGATCTACGAGGTTCAGTAGTATCTTGTTCTGAAGTTTCATGATCATCATCATTAGCTTCCTCACTAACTGGTGTAGTGTCATAGAAACAGGTTTCTGTGATGTACTACTTTCCAATAAGGGAGTAGGTACAGTTACCTCGTCAAGTTCTACTTTCCTCCCACTCACTTCTTTCGAGAGAAACTCCTTCTCCAGAAAGTTTCCAAATTTAGCAACAAAAGTCTTGCCTTCGGATCTGTGATAGAAGGTGTATCCAATAGTTTCCTTTGGATATCCTATGAAGACACATTTCTCCGATTTGGGTTCGAGCTTATCAGGTTGAAGCTTTTTCACATAAGCATCGCAGCCCCAAACTTTCAGAAATGACAACTTTGGTTTCTTGCCAAACCACAGTTCATAAGGCGTCGTCTCAACGGATTTTGATGGTGCCCTATTTAACGTGAATGCGGCCGTCTCTAGAGCGTATCCCCAAAACGATAGCGGTAAATCAGTAAGAGACATCATAGATCGCACCATATCTAGTAAAGTACGATTAGGACGTTCGAACACACCATTACGCTGTGGTGTTCCGGGTGGCATGAGTTGCGAAACTATTCCACAATTTTTCAAATGTACACCAAACTCGTAACTCAAATATTCTCCTCCACGATCAGATCGTAGGAATTTTATTTTCTTGTTACGATGATTTTCAACTTCACTCTGAAATTCTTTGAACTTTTCAAATGTTTCAGACTTGTGTTTCATTAAGTAGATATACCCATATCCGCTTAAGTCATCTGTGAAGGTGAGAAAATAACGATATCCGCCACGAGCCTCAACGTTCATCGGACCACATACATCTGTATGTATGATTTCCAACAAATCTGTTGCTCTCTCCATAGTACCGGAGAACGGTGTTTTTGTCATCTTACCCATAAGGCACGGTTCGCAAGTACCAAGTGATTCATAATCAAGTGGTTCCAAAAGCCCATCAGATGGAGTTTCTTCATGCGCTTTATACCGATATGACCCAAACGGCAGTGCCACAAATAAGTTGCACTATCATTATCAACTCTGCATCTTTTGGCTTCAACACTATGAATATGTGTGTCACTACTATCAAGATTCAATAAAAATAGACCACTCTTTAAGGGTGCATGACCATAAAAGATATTACTCATATAAATAGAACAACCATTATTCTCAGATTTAAATGAATAACCGTCTCGCATCAAACAAGATCCAGATATAATGTTCATGCTTAACGCTGGCACCAAATAACAATTATTTAGGTCTAATATTAATCCCGAAGGTAGATGCAGAGGTAGCGTGCCGGCTGCGATCACATCGACTTTGGAACTGTTTCCCACGCGCATCGTCACCTCATCCTTAGCCAATCTTCGCTTAATCCGTAGTCCCTGTTTCGAGTTGCAAATATTAGCAACAGAACCCGTATCAAATACCCAGGTGCTACTGCGAGCATTAGTAAGGTACACATCAATAACATGTATATCACATATACCTTTGTTCACCTTGCCATCCTTCTTATCCGCCAAATACTTGGGGCAGTTCCGCTTCCAGTGACCAGTCTGCTTGCAGTAGAAGCACTCAGTTTCAGGCTTAGGTCCAGGTTTGGGTTTCTTCTCTTGAGTAGCAACTTGCTTGCTGTTCTTTTTGAAGTTCCCCTTCTTCTTCCCTTTGCCCTTTTTCTTGAAACTAGTGGTCTTGTTGACCATCAACACTTGATGCTCTTTCTTGATTTCTACCTCCGCAGCTTTCAGCATTGCGAAGAGCTCAGGAATAGTCTTATTCATCCCTTGCATATTATAGTTCATCACGAAGCTCTTGTAGCTTGGTGGCAGTGATTGGAGAATTCTGTCAATGACGCAATCATCTGAAAGATTAACTCCCAATTGAATCAAGTGATTATTATACCCAGACATTTTGAGTATATGCTCACTGACAGAACTGTTCTCCTCCATCTTGCAGCTATAGAACTTATTGGAGACTTCATATCTCTCAATCCGGGCATTTGCTTGAAATATTAACTTCAACTCCTGGAACATCTCATATGCTCCATGACGTTCAAAACGTCGTTGAAGTCCCGATTCTAAGCCGTAAAGCATGGCACACTGAACCATCGAGTAGTCGTCAGCTTTGCTCTGCCAGACGTTCATAACATCTGGTGTTGCTCCAGCAGCAGGCCTGGCACCCAGTGGTGCTTCCAGGACGTAATTCTTTTGTGCAGCAATGAGGATAATCCTCAAGTTACGGACCCAGTCCGTGTAATTGCTACCATCATCTTTCAATTTTGCTTTCTCAAGGAACGCATTAAAATTCAATGGAACAACAGCACGGGCCATCTATCTACAATCAAGCATAAACAAGCAAGATACTATCAGGTACTAAGTTTCATGATAAATTTAAGTTCAATTAATTTACTTAAAGAACTCCCACTTAGATAGACATCCCTCTAATCCTCTAAGTGATTACGTGATCCAAATCAACTAAACCATGTCCGATCATCACGTGAGATGGAGTAGTTTCATTGGTGAACATCACTATGTTGATCATATCTACTATATGATTCACGCTCGACCTTTCGGTCTCCGTGTTCCAAGGCCATATTTGTATATGCTTGGCTCGTCAAGTATGACCTGAGTATTCCGCGTGTGCAACTGTCTTGCACCCGTTGTATTTGAACGTAGAGCCTATCACACCCGATCATCACGTGGTGTCTCAGCACGAAGAACTTTCGCAACGGTGCATACTCAGGGAGAACACTTCTTGATAATTAGTGAGAGATCATCTTATAATGCTACCATCAATCAAAGCAAGATAAGATGCATAAAATATAAACATCACATGCAATCAATATAAGTGATATGATATGGCCATCATCATCTTGTGCTTGTGATCTCCATCTTTGAAGCACCGTCGTGATCACCATCGTCACCAGCGCGACACCTTGATCTCCATCGTAGCATCGTTGTCGTCTCGCCAATCTTATGCTTCCACGACTATCGCTACCGCTTAGTGATAAAGTAAAGCATTACAGCGCGATTGCATTGCATACAATAAAGCGACAACCATATGGCTCCTGCCAGTTGCCGATAACTCGGTTACAAAACATGATCATCTCATACAATAAAATATAGCATCATGTCTTGACCATATCACATCACAACATACCCTGCAAAAACAAGTTAGACGTCCTCTACTTTGTTGTTGCAAGTTTTACGTGGCTGCTACGGGCTTAAGCAAGAACCAATCTTACCTACGCATCAAAACCACAACGATAGTTTGTCAAGTTGGTGCTGTTTTAACCTTCGCAAGGACCGGGTGTAGCCACACTCGGTTCAACTAAAGTTGGAGAAACTGTCACCCGCAAGCCACCTATGTGCAAAGCACGTCGGGAGAACCGGTCTCGCGTAAGCGTACGCGTAATGTCGGTCCGGGCCGCTTCGTCCAGCAATACGGCCGAACCAAAGTATGACATGCTGGTAAGCAGTATGACTTATATCGCCCACAACTCACTTGTGTTCTACTCGTGCATATAACATCAACGTATAAAACCTAGGCTCGGATGCCACTGTTGGGGAACGTAGTAATTTCAAAATTTTCCTACGCACACGCAAGATCATGGTGATGCATAGCAATGAGAGGGGAGAGTGTGATCTACGTACCCTTGTAGACCGACAGCGGAAGCGTTAGCACAACGCGGTTGATGTAGTCGTACGTCTTCACGGCCCGACCAATCAAGCACCGAAACTACGGCACCTCCGAGTTTTAGCACATGTTCAGCTCGATGATGATCCCCGGACTCCGATCCAGCAAAGTGTCCGGGAAGAGTTCCGTCAGCACGATGGCGTGGTGATGATCTTGATGTACTACCATCGCAGGGCTTCGCCTAAGCACCGCTACAATATTATCGAGGATTATGGTGGAAGGGGGCACCGCACACGGCTAAGAATATGATCACGTGGATCAACTTGTGTGTCTAGGGGTGCCCCCTGCCCCCGTATATAAAGGATCAAGGGGAGGAGGCCGGCCGGCCCCTATGGTGCGCCAAGGAGGAGTCCTCCTCCTAGGAGGGGGAAAGAAGTGGGGAGGGAGAAGGAAAGGGGGGCGCCGCCCCCCCTCTCCTAGTCCAATTCGGACCAGGGGGAGGAGGCGCGCGGCCCACCTTTGGCTGCCCCTCTCTCTCTCCACTAAGGCCCATATGGCCCATTACTCCTCCCGGGGGGGTTCCGGTAACCCTCCGGCTCTCCGGTTTTCTCCGAAATCACCCAAAACACTTCCGGTGTCCGACTATAGCCGTCCAATATATCAATCTTTATGTCTCGACCATTTCGAGACTCCTCGTCATGTCCGTGATCACATCCAGGACTCCGAACTAACTTCGCTACATCAAAACTCATAAACTCATAATATAACTATCATCGAAACCTTAAGCGTGCGGACCCTACGGGTTCGAGAACAATGTAGACATGACCGAGACACGTCTCCGGTCAATAACCAATAGCGGAACCTGGATGCTCATATTAGCTCCTACATATTCTACGAAGATCTTTATCGGTCAGACCGCATAACAACATACGTTGTTCCCTTTGTCATCGGTATGTTACTTGCCCGAGATTCGATCGTCGGTATCTCAATACCTAGTTCAATCTCGTTACCGGAAAGTCTCTTTACTCATTCCGTAATACATCATCTCGCAACTAACTCATTAGTTGCAATGCTTGCAAGGCTTATGTGATGTGCATTACCGAGAGGGCCCAGAGATACCTCTCCGACAATCGGAGTGACAAATCCTAATCTCGAAATACGCCAACCCAACATGTACCTTTGGAGACACCTGTAGAGCACCTTTATAATCACCCATTTACGTTGTGACGTTTGGTAGCACACAAAGTGTTCCTCCGGCAAACGGGAATTGCATAATCTCATAGTCATAGGAACATGTATAAGTCATGAAGAAAGCAATAGCAACATACTAAACGATCGGGTGCTAAGCTAATGGAATGGGTCATGTCAATCAGATCATTCACCTAATGATGTGATCCCGTTAATCAAATAACAACTCTTTGTTCATGGTTAAGAAACATAACCATCTTTGATTAACGAGCTAATCAAGTAGAGGCATACTAGTGACACTCTGTTTGTCTATGTATTCACACATGTATTATGTTTCCGGTTAATACAATTCTAGCATGAATAATAAACATTTATCATGATATAAGGAAATAAATAATAACTTTATTATTGCCTCTAGGGCATATTTCCTTCAATTCTAGCATGAATAATAAACATATAAGGAAATACAAATAGCAACTTTTATTATTGCCTCTAGGGCATATTTCCTTCACTACCTTTCCCTCTCGTGGGAGAAAGGAAAAGGGGAGGCGCCACCCTCCCCTGCCTTTCCCCACACTCCAAATAAGAAAAGGGGGCGCGGCTTGGGAGGGACCCCAAGTAGGATTCCTTCTACTTGGGCGCCTCCTTTGGCTGCTCCTCCCTCCCTCCCACCTATATATATGTGGGAGGGGCGCCTAGGACACACCAGATCAATTGTTAGCCGTGTGCGGCACCCCTTCCACCGTTTACACCCCCGGTCATATTTTTGTAGTGCTTCGGTGAAGCCCTGCGGAGATTACTTCACCATCACCGTCACCACGCCATCGTGCTGACGGAACTCATCTACTACCTTGATGTCTTGCTGGATCAAGAAGGCGAGGGACGTCACCGAGCTGAACGTGTGCAGAACGCGGAGGTGCCATACGTTCGGTACTAGATCGGTTGGATCGCAAAGAAAGCTCGACTACATCAACCCCGTTGTGAAACGCTTCCGCTTACGGTTAACGAGGGTACGTGGACACACTCTTCCCCTCATTGTTATGCATCTCCATGGATAGATCATTGCATGTGCGTAGAATTTTTTGTTTTTCCATGAAACGATTCCCAAAACAATCTTGCGGTGTCCTCACCCGGTGACAAAAGGGGTAGCGAGGTAGGTATTGTATTGTTGCCATTAAGGATAAAAAGATGGGGTTTATATCATATTGCTTGAGTTTATCCCTCTACATCATGTCATCTTGCTTAAGGCGTTACTCTATTCTTATGAACTTAATACTCTAGATGCAGGTAGGAGTCGGTCGATGTGTGGAGTAATTGTAGTAGATGCAGGCGGGAGCCGGTCTACATGTCACTGACGTGATGCCTATATTCATGATCATTGCCTTAGATATCGTCATTCCTTTGCGCTTTTCTATCAATTGCTCAATAGTAATTTGTTTGCCCACCGTATACTTTCTTCAAGAGAGAAGCCTCTAGTGAAACCTATGGCCCCCAGGTCTATTATCAATCATATATTTTCATATCTATAAAACCAAAAACCAAAAAATACATTGCTGCAATTTATTTGTGTTTACTTTATTTTGCCTTTTACTTATCTTTTATATCTATCTCTATTAGATCTCACTCTTGCAAGTGATCGTGAAGGGATTGACATCCCCTTCTTCGCGTTGAGTGCAAGTGTTTGTTAGTTTGTGCAAGTGCATATATTGGGGACTTGCTTGTGCCTCATACTGGATTGATATCTTGGTTCTTAACTGTGGGAACTACTTATCTCTACTTTGCAGCATCACCCTTTCCTCTTCAAGGGAAAAATCAATGCAAGCTCAAGAAGTAGCGTGCCTATGTACATGATCATTGCCTTGGATATCGTCATAATTATTTGCTCGTCTATAAATTGCCCAACAGTAATTTGTTTACCCACCATATGCTATTTTCTCGAGAGAAGCCTCTAGTGAAATCTACGGCCGCCGGGTCTATTTCCTATCATCTTATTTTCAGATCTATTCATCCAAAAATCCAAAATAACCTTGCTGCAATTTTTCTTTACTTATTTTATTTTGTGTTTTTGCTAGATCTATTCCACTCTCATACAATTTAATCTATCTCAATACCGAGGAGGGATTGACAACCCCTCTTACATGTTGGGTTGCAAGTTTTTATGGTTTGTGTGTAGGTGATGTTTACATAGTGCTGCTTGGTTCTCCTAATGGATTGATAACCTTGGTTTCATAATTGAGGGAAATACTTACCCTTGTTGTGCTACATCATCCCCTCCTCTCCAGGGAATTATCAATGCAGATACAAGCAATCACTTGGTCACCAATGCTCAGAGTGCGTTCGTTAAGAAACGAAGCATCAATGACAACTACATGTATGTGCGCAATCTTGTTAAATGCCTCAACAAGAGCAAGACACCTTCACTCCCGTTGAAACTTGATATCTGCAAAACTTTCGACTCTGTGCGCTGGGACATTTTGGACCTCCTACAGCGGAGACGGTTTCCGAGCATCTTCCGGGACCAGATTACGGCGCTCCTTCGCACATCCTTCTCTCGTGTCCTCGTAAATGGGGTGTCGGGTCCTCCAATTTCGCATGGACAAGGTTTCCGCTAGGGTGACCCGCTCTCCCCACTATTATTTTCCATTGCCATCGACCCGCTGCAGCAAGTTCCGGATTTGGCCACCAGGCACAGATGCTACACAAGATTAGGGGACGCATGTCTACCTTCCGGACCTCGCTCTACACTGATGATGCGGCAGTTTTTGTCAAGCCTATAAAGGAGGACGCGACCAACCTTGCTACCATTCTGAAAGGCTTCGGGGAGGTTAATGGCCTTTGCACCAATTTCTCGAAGAGCTCCGTCGTCCCCGTTCGGTGCCAGAACCACAATCTTGATGCCATCCTCCATGGGCTCCCTGCAAAGCGAGCCTCCTTCCCGCTGAAATATTTGGGGCTGACCTTATCGATGTGGAAGCTCAGACGCACCGACTTCCAATACCTGGAGGATCAAGTTGTGGGAAGACTTGTGCCATGGGAAGGGAGATATATTGCAACTCTGGGCCAAGTTGTTCTGGTCAAATCGAACCTGACAGCGCATGTTGTTTTCACTGCTACTACCCTACCCATCCCCCAGGGCACCCCAAACAACATCAACAAAATTGAGCAACCCTTCCTTTGTCAGATGGGCCTAGTGCAAAGTCAGTTGGGAGCGTGTCTGCAGACCCAAGGACCTTGGGGGACTTGGGGTGCTGCATTTAGAGAAATTCTGCTGAGTTCTCTGCTTGCGGTGGCTCTAAATCAAATGGACCGAGCCAACGAGGTTGTGGGTTGGCTTGGGTAATCCATGTGATGATGAGGACAAATACTTCTTCTACGCGTGCACGACCATCACCATTGGCAACGGTGCTCGTGCGCCCTTTTGGGAATCCCCGTGGCTAAATAGGTGCAAGCCCATGGACATCGCGCCCCTGAACTTTTAGGTATCATCGCGTAAATAGTGGAAAGTCAGGGAGGCTCTGCATAATGACGCATTGATTAGCAAAATCAACCTTGTGGTCGCGTCCTCTCTTGAACACCTGAGACAATTTCTGGCGCTATGGATTTCACTCCACGGTCTCCGCCCGACGAACATGCTAAGGATTCCATCTTGTGGAAGCATACAACCTTAGGAGAATACACTGCCTCTTCCGCCTACAATGCGCAGTTTCTATCCATCATTTGTTTTGAAATGCGCAAGGTAGTTTGGAAGACCTGCCCACCGAATGTAAAATTCCTTGCATGGTTAAATTGAAAACAAGATTTGGACGGTTGGCCATTTGGCCCGGAGGGGGTCGATGGCCAAATTGTGGCCCTTGCCCTCTTTGTAGGAGGGAGCAGGAAACCGTCGAGCATCTTCTTTTCAACTGTTGCTACACGTTGAGACTATGGGGATTGATGAAGGATTGGCTTCAACTCATCAGCTTGAATGTTTTAGTTTGGGCAAACTGCAGGAGCATCAAAGATTGGTGGTTCGACATGGTCTTCACCCAAAGGATCCATGGAAGGACAATGCCTTCCCTCACTATGCTAGTATGCAAGACAATCTAGGATGAAAGGAACGCACAGATTTTCTGAAGCAAGTACGCACCCCCAATCATCCTCCTTCGCACCATACGGGGGGGGGGGGGGGGCGGGGGCGGTGGGACTTGGGCGGCCGCGGGTGCGAATTATTTGGGGCACATTCTGCAGGGAGAGTAAAGATGGTGTGTCATGCACCCCTGGTGGGGGGCTATTTTTCTTTCTTTGTCTTGAAACTTTGTCGGACTTCTTCCTCTCTTAATTAATGAAAAGGGGCAAATCTTTTGCCCCACGTTTCAAAAAAAAGGAAGTGGGACATCTCTTCAAAAAAAGAAGCTGGACACCATATGTGTCATTGGTAGAATGGTAACTAGGACATTTCTAACCGACCCCCTATAACCGGTTAGAGGAGTAGAAATTCGGGTTTACTCCTCTAAACAGCACCTAGCCGATCCTCAATCAACATCAGTGGAGTAAAAATTATACTCAGCCACGACGAATCTCCCTTATTTACTCCATTGTTCGGCGCCCGAGTAAAAGCCGCGTCTCTCCTTCGCTGCCTCCCCGCTCCCCTCCCCTGCCGCATCTGCGCCGACGCCGCCCCTCCCAACCCCCGCCAGCACCCGCCCGCCGCCACGGACGCTCTGTAGGCTCCCCCGCCACTTGGATTTATGCCTTCTCATCCCGTCGCCCGCGCAGAACCGGTGGATCAGCGGCTGCCGCCACCGCCGCCGGATTTGGCGCTTCCGGCCACCGGCGGCTGCGCCTTGCCATGGATTGACCAGGAACCGGATAGCGCAGCCCCGGCAACGCCTCCACGCCGCATGCGGGTATAGGCTACGCCTCAAGTCACTCAAATCTCTCCCGTGAGCGGTTCGCCGACAAAGACACGCCCAACCGTCATCCGGGCTCGGCGTTGGCCCATTGGCTCATTGGCTAACCATTGTCAGTCATAAAGTGCGATGACTGCCTGCGGCAGGTGGTGCATCGAGTTTCTACCATGCCGGAACATCCCGGATGGGTGTTCTTCAAGTGCAAAAAAGATGGGGTATGTGCTTGCTTTGATTGAGTTGTTCATCGGATTCGGCACAATTTCAGTAGCTCATTGTTTGCTCAAATTTGTGTGTACGATGGATACAAGTTTTGGTATTGGAAAGAAGAATACATCGATGTGTTGATAGCACGAAATTTGATAGATGCTCGTGCACTCGTTGCTAGAATAGATACTAGAGATAAAATTATATGCGAAGCAACGTCTACTTCTTTATAATCGAAGAAGAAGAAGAAGTGTGCAAGCTTGAGAAGCGGCAGATCAACAATAAAGACATAGAGAAGGTATTAATCCAATTAGTGGGGGAGTTATGGACGTTGGATATCTTTTAAAATGTCTAATTGTGGTTTTTGTTTTCTTTGGTTTTGGTCTAATTGTGGTTTTTGTTTTCTTTGGTTTTGCTCTCGTGGCGAAGACTTGGTGAATTATGTACTTCAATGTACTCCCTCCATTACACAATGTAGTGCGTCCACGCTTGCCGAGATTTAAGCTTGATCATAAATTTGACCGACGAGACCGATCGCGGCAGGAGCAAAAATTATACCACCGAACTCATATTTCGATACGAATTCAATGGTATAATTTTTACTCCCGCCACAGTCGGTCTCATTAGTTAAATTTATGGTCGAACTTAAATTTTGGAAAGCGTGGACGCACTACGTTATGGAATGAAGGGAGTATCAAAATGTGGTTGAATGAAGTAAAATAACAAAGAAATATGTATCGGTGGCCGAAAATGAAATGCATTTGAATTTCTTTTACTCCGTTATATATAAGGAATCGGTTAGGTCCGATCAAAAATTAATGATGCAAGTTTACTTCACTAGACACTCCATTATCTATTAGGAATTGGTTAGAAATGCCCTTACTAGATGAAGTTCCGAACTACTAGTTCGGATCAGATTATCCAACATTCAACAAACGACTGTTTCTGCGGATAGAGAGCCGAGAGAGGCCAGGTGTCTCAAGTGGCCCCTACCGTTCGCGTTTGATCCGTGCCATATCGCCATGCATGCGCCCGCTCGAGCGCAAAAGCCGAGGCCGCGCACCACCGACCCCCACGGAGACCCGCTCTCGATCAGCTCGATCGGCGCCATTATCTTAACTGCCATCTCGCGATTACGGATATATAGCCGGCGGCCGGCCACCGCTGCCGCACGTACGTACGTCGCGTACGCTGCCGTCCACCACCACCACTGTGCTTCCCCTTGCGCGCGACGACCGTTCGTCCGTCCACTCGGCCATGGCGCCCCCACCGCTCCACCTCCCGCCCTACTTAGCCCCCACCTGGCCCTCCGGGCGCCCCCGTCCCGCGCCATCATTGAGATCACCGTCCTCGCTCCACCCTTTCTCCGACCTCCTCACCGAGGCGCTCGGGGCCGAGAGCTTAGACCCCGACGACGTCGCCATGGACGACGACGCCGCGGTCGATGGCTGGGCCCAGTCTTGCAAGAGGCAGCAACACCACCTCCAGGAAGTCGACGACGAAGCCGACCAAGGGTTCGTGATGCCGAGGCGGACGAGGAGCGGGAGGGCGTTCCCGCCGCCGATATCGGTGATCGGCAAGGGCGGGCGGCCGTGGCTGACCCTCCGGGCGCACCGGGAGGACGGCCGGCTCGTGCTGCGGGAGATGCGGCTGCCATCGCAGGAGCTGCTCCAGTCATGCAAGGAGGACGGGAGGTTCAAGCTGTTCATGCACCCGGAGGCCGGTGGCCGATGCGTCGCCGGCGCCGCGGGATCACGCGCCACGACGGCCGTGGCGCAGGACTAGGAAATCAAGCGCACTTTGAGGAGCCGATCGACCAGATTGATCTGTAAATTAGTGCCTCTGTGACATCATTCGAGTTCTTCCTCTCCTTCCGTTAACGTTGGTCGTGATAAATCTTGCCTTTCCCGTACTGGAACAATCGCAGCAAATCATCTCTCACGCGTTCAATCTGATCTGTTTCGTTCCATGAGAAATTGAGAACTGAAATACTGCATAGAGACAGTTCAATAACTGAAACACAACAAACACCAATCACATAAACAAACCATGCAAAAATACCATTTTCAGTATTACACTCAAAATCATAACGTAACTCAACTAATAGTTTTTATCCCAAAAGATTCTAATTTCAACTCTTACAATCAATGGGTCCACTCTTGCTATCACAGTGGCTACCCCCACGTCGCCCTCCCGCTAGGGCGGCTCGGGTGGAAACCCTAGCCCCCGCCGCCGGGCACGTCCATCCTCCCCCTCCCCTTCGCCGCTGCTAGAGAAGGTCGTCGGGCGAAGCCCCAGGCGGCTGATGGCGGCGGCGGAGGCTCTCTTCTCTTCCCTCACGCGCCAGATCGGTGAGGCGGGTCACCCATGGCGTCGGGACGCTTTCCCCCGATCTGTGTCGCGGCGGCGCGGCGTCTTAGGCGACGGCGCAAGGCGGCGGCGTGGTGCTGGGCGGGGGCGGCGCAGCTGCTAGGCTCCAAGGAAGATCTGGTGGCGCCGGCTGTTCCATGGGCTCGCGGGGTCATGGCGGCCTTGGTCGCGGTGGCCGGCGGCTCGGCCTGTCGGCAACGGCTGGATCCCGGGACAGCGGCCCTGGAAGGTGGCGGCGGGTGAAGCTCGGGCTTCCCGCGGCGGCATGGCGTGGCATTGTCCCTATCCAAGGCGAATCTGCATCGCCGATCTCGTGGTTTTGCTGCGAATTGATTCAGATCAGAGACGGTGATGAGCGTGCGGGATCCATCTCGGCGGCTCTTGCGGTTTGGCGAGGTGGGATGGGGGCCCTCCTCCCAGGCTCCAATGGTGGTGCATTCAGGCAGTGACTGGTGTGCCAGGGCTCCTACGGTGACACTGCTGTTGCGGTTGGTCGCCGGATCTAGGCAGCTAGATCTGGGGTTTTGAAGGCGGTCGAGACAGTGCACAGGTTGTCGGGTAGATTTCTTGGGACGGATCCAGGTGAAAACTTGGTCTTCGGTCGTTGGTCGGAGCCAGTGATGACGATGCCTTTATCATCGTTTCCTTCATGAAGGCATCATCGAGGTGAAGCTCCCAACCCCACCCAATACCTCCGGGGGAAACCCTAGATCAGCTGATCGGATGACGACGACATTCATGTGTCGTTACCCCCTTGGGGGCGGCATTCTTGGAGTTGCATTCGGGCTCGAGGGACCAGCGGATGGCTTCTTCGGTGGAGCGGAGTTTATTTCTACATATTCATGGTGGCGGTTCTCAGTGGCATGGAGCGGTGAAGGCTTGGCGTCAAATGTGTGGCGATGGACACGCGCAGGAGGTCGACGTTGTCTGGCGTCGTGGTGGCGTCGATGGCAGAGATGCCTGACAATGTCGATACGTCAGTACATGCTTTGAGGATGGATCGAGGGAAGACGAAGGTGACGGTCCTTTGCAGCGTGTGCGTGTGGTACTTACTGAGAGTGCGCCGGACCGGAGTGTTACCCAGTCCCGCCTATGTGGCTTTGCATGGGGCATCCGGCGTTAGATGTCAGGCTTTTGTGCGATGTCTGTTTGGTATTTGACCCGGACATTCGGCACACCTTCATCAAGAGGATAGGAGTAACAATAGGTGTCATCTAGATGGTGGCCTCGGACTTATTGTTCAATTTCTTTGTAAGGTCTTTGTGAATAATAAATAATATGGCCGCATGCATCTTCCAGATGCAGAGGCCGGGTGTGATTCCTTCTTTTCTAAAAAAACTCTTACAGTCAAGGTTCACCTGTAAATGAAAGCTACTCCCATACACCTTAAATATTTACTCAAGGTCAACTCAACAAAAAAGTACTCAAGGTAAAAAAACATAATTGATGGGCATTTTAAAAAAATACACATATAGCGTATCATTTCATTTATAGAGAGTGAAAAGAGTACAAGGGGTGGATATCCATACTACCTGCGCACTAGAGCGTAGTAGCAGATGCCCTAGAGTAGGAGGAAAGGGTTGCTCAGCCCAAAGGATTTAGTCACTAAGTTACAGGGATGATGCAATCGATGTTGCGGGTGCCTTCCTTTCCCCAACGCTATGCCTCCTCCTCGATTGAGCTGATCATGGCATGACAGATGGTTGAGCGTTGTCGAAGATGCATGCATTATGATGCTTTTAGATGGTTCAGCCGGTGAGCATGACAATCGAGTCCAGGCCCTTACGCATGCAAGATGGGGGTAACATCCATGCCAGGCGACCACCACTCGAAGAAAACGATCGTGCCAACGGGCATAACTGATGGGCATTATCTATGTGAAGAGGACCTAAGCTACTTTGAGTTTATTTGTGGAACAAGCCGTGTAGGTGGATCCAAAGTGTTTTTAGAAGTGGCTTTCATGTAATTCACTTTAGTATTAATATAAAAAATTAGGGGAAAGGGTGCATATAGACGACATACATCTTTAGAGGTAGCTATCATACCGCTTTAGATAAAGAAAATAACGTTATTATGTTCCCAAAAGTTTCACAAAATCGTCTAAAAAAATCAGGTATCAATTTCATTAACAACGCCAGGTAGCTGGGCCCTAAAGGTTTGCTTGTAATACTTTAGTGTTTATTTCCGACCAACAAAGTTTGGCCAATCTCGACTTCCTTGAAGAGTCTGTAAGGTTTGTTTTCCGGTCTGGCCAGATCTAGGGTGTTCTGTAGGCCCTCTTTGGCATTTTTTTCTATGGGGCTTTGCTTTGCAGATAGGTCGTGGGCGTGTTCTGGTCTACATCGATGGCATCTCGACTGTTGCTTCTCCAAGCTTCTAGTTCTCAACAAGTTTATCAGCTGAGATAGAGGTCCAGTCAGCATCGAACTTTTACTCACAACACCTCGATGTTGGATGTCAGAGGAAGAAGACTTGATATTTTCGCAAAAGAAAAGGATTTAAATTTCATCCTTGTAATTTATTAAATAAAATCGAGCAATACCTGATAGAGATCAATAAATGGTCATAGAGAAAATTGGCCCATGTCACAAGTTAGAAAAAAGAGACCCACAAATTTATTGAATACTCTGTAGTAAAGAATTTTTTTAGTCACCTCAAAAATATGAATTTGTTTAGTCATACTTCTTTTGTAACGGAGGTTTAGTAAATTCTAATCCAGTGATTGAAATGTATGAGTCCAGTCGTGTCATCAATATACTCTTCGTCCTATGTCCAATATGAACTTTTCAATTCTAGGCTACTGAGCATAACTCACATAATTAGATTTTTTGTGTTGGAACCTGGTTCAAGTTTTAAATTTAACACATGTAATCGCATTTTTCAAGATGTATTATAGACTTTTCAGCCATACTTTTTAAACGGTATAGCATGAGCGTCAACTACGAGGCGTGTAAGATGACTATGTCAATCTCAAGATTCTCTCAAAAAAATGCTCATATAGATAATCTATAAATACGTGTGTTCATAAAGATGAGTATGCATGTCTGTATATAAGCATATGTTATGATTATAATGTATTTCTTCAAAAGAAATAGACTCGATTCGTACCAAAAGTGCACTTTATCTACAATGAACTTGTTCTAAGGTTCACGTCATAATCCTAAACAATGATTTGATTCTCATGAAACTCTGAAAATGTTCTCCTTCTTAAAAAGATTTAACACGGTACAACACATATATTGATATATCTTTATCTTTGCCTACTAATAAACCAGCGGTTGCTTCAGGTCGTCCGTCGTCGGCGTTTTTGCAAAAAAGTCCCCCTGTTTCTGTGAAATTTACCCGTGATCCTTTTTAAAGTGAAAAAACGTTTCGAGCCCAGATCTGGCCCGCCCAGGCCCGAGCGCCGCCGCCGCCGCCACCAACGCCCGCAGAGCGCCGACCCCGAGCTCCTCCTCCCCGGCCTCCCTCGCGCGTCGTCCGGCGACCGGCGCCGCTGCCGGCGACCACCCAGGTCATGCCGCCGCTCCCCTGCCTTCTCTCTCTCTCTCTCTCTCTCTCTCTCTCTCTCTCTCTCTCTCTCTCTCTCTCTCTCCTGTCTCTCCTTCTCTCCAGGAGCTCAGCACCAGCGCCACGGATGCCCAGTCCTCGAGCTCACCTTGGAGGTTCGAATGCTGCCACGGGACCTCCACCGGCCAGATCCGGCGCCTCCCTCCCGTATCCGCGCGCCCTCCACCTCCTCTACCGGATCCGGCGGCGCCAAACCCGCCATGACCTCCACCATGGCGCCCGTCGTGATCCTGTGCATCCTCCCCGTCGTCGCACGAGGACTTGGACGCCTGGCTCGCTGACAAACTCCCCCAAATCCTACAGGAGGTTCAGGTACTACATCTACCTGATTAATTTCTGAATTCCACTTCTTTTTTGTGCCTGTATGTGCAATTGAGGGAGACTCTTCTTGATGATCTTGTGTGACAAATCTTACACGGTCAGTTTGTATGTGTGATACGTTGTGTGATCCAGCGATAAAATTCAGTTCGTGCTGCTATGTATCAGTCAAGAGAATGGCACAGAAAAGAGAGAATGAGGACAATAGAAAGTGAGTGAGAGAGTGTGAGTGATTAATGAAGGGGTATAGGCTTTGTACTACTACATACAGTACATTGTACAAAGAAGGAAGTGGGTAGTGTGCTATCTTTGTCGTGAAAAGGGAAGATTTCTTTCCTGAATCATGTACTGGTGGATTGATGATCTAGTGATCATATGAGTGATTAATGAAGGATAACATGCATATTCAGTTCACCTCTCAATTTTTATGGCGCCAAGCTTGATCTTTATCCATCTAACTGACTGAAAGTATCTTCTAATCACTATTGAATGCATATGTTAGTTAGTTTGACTGTATACACCACACAAAGAGCAAAAAATGAATTCTAGGGGGATCTGCGTCCGGTGGCTGCGGACGAGCGGCGCTGGGTAAAATTGGAGTGGAGGTCTGTAACTAAGCTCACCTTAATTAGGGGCTCCAGATGCATCATCGGCATACTTAATTTCTTCAGACATCTCACCTTTTCAAGATCTCTTAGTCAGTTCCCGTCCATAGGAAGAGCTGGTAAATGCTCCTTTATCTGCTCACAGTTTCCCTTTTCTTGAGTTGCAATATTAAAGTTTGGTTTCAACGCTTGAGCCCAAAGTCCTGTGCAGTGTGTCTTCAAACTTGGTGCGTGATGTTTGTGCAATTTTGGTTGTTCTTTTGTACAGATTTTAATATGATGTTCTGCACATTGACGTGTGTATAACTGTGTTCTTGTGCAGCCAGAGTGTTCATGGGAGCCTTTGGCGGGCTGATTGGCCTCCCCAGCCCATGTCCATGAGTTGACTCCATCAGCCTCTGCCCCGATCACCGGCCTGGACCAGGAGCATCTTCTACGTTGCAAGCAAAGATGATGAAACACCTGGACCATCTTGCACGCGGTAAGAAAATGATTTATTCATCAATCAATGGTGGGTAGCAAGTAGCTCGAAGTAGACAACAACTTTGGACACTTTTGCCTGTTTCCACTGCCTGTTAATGTATCAGGATGTGTGGCTTAACTTACATAGACTAACTGTGCTCATGAAATAGTTGGGTTTATGTTGCATCGTTGCTGTTCAACCTTCTCTAGAACCTTAAACAATAGGCTATTTTAATCTTGTTGTTCAAGTAACATGTTAAACTTTCACGGAAGCCAATTCAAATGGTTTTAGTATAGCTGTACAACCAGCTGCTAGAAAAGGAAATTACCTTCCATGTAGCCATCGGGTTCAGGAAAGGAGTCGAATTTGCCAACTATTCTCTTCCTATCGCCATCTTCTCTGTTTTGCTGAAGGGTTAACTCTCAACACCCCTGCATGAGCCCCAAGGCACCACATGATTCCTATGATACACCAACATTCGGCCGGTCCTACATTGATGAACTAATCTTCGTATGATATGTGACATTGGGCAATTTTCTTTATAGCCCGCGGTAGCAGGCAGTGTACTTAATCTAGCTTCAGTTATAGAAAAATATGACAATGTAATTTTGATCCAGATCTTGACTCCAATCTCAGGACAGGAAAAATGCAATTTCTTTTATATGCAGCTTGCAGTCTTTGCGACGCGGTGGCATAGAAATCAAGGTCCTATGCATACTAAATGTGCAGCTTGGCATGGCTCTTGGCACACACACAGTCCATCAGATGAACAGAGCACTCTTGGAGTACTCCTGTATTTCCTACAACAATATTACTTACATTTAGTTTGGTGCCGTCGTGGAAATTCAGATAGGCGTTCCACAGCGTGTTCAGAATAATACTTTGCAAGGGACAGCAGCTCGACGTCGAGCAGCAGCAGCAGGTTCTGCAGCTTCGACGACCCCGATGAGTCCGCGGTCGTGCTCAACTCCTGCCAGGAGGGTGTGGAGGAGTTTCCCCTTGAACTCCATGACCTGATTCTAAGGTTCGTAATTTAGCCTATTTTTGGCTGTTGATTACTCCTTTGTTTCTTTGTACATGTTCTGATTAATGGTGCTTTGGAACTCTTGTGGTCCGTAGGTCATTGTTCTACTGGCACTCACTTCACCTGAACAGCTGGACGAGATGATAGTGGATATACTCAGTGCAGTATATTGCTATAAGGTTGCGTATTAGCTTCAAGTGATTTTACTCTTATTGGTATCTTGACAAAGCTTGAAGTATATGTTGGTGTCTTGATAGATACAAGCCTCCCTCTTCTGCCCTTCTTTTCTCCATCCTCTTCAGGTCGCCAGCACATGTGAATGGTTCTCGTCAAGAGCATGCTTGTGACATCATTACTATATGTGATGTAGGGCAAAATGATGTTGTCAGAAGGTAAAAACACATTTAATCATTTTCTATTTTTTTCCTTGCCCGTTTCCGCCGTCATATACACTGCATCTCCCACTGTAACGGACAGCCAAATTTGTATTCTTCAAAGTTTTAATCATCTCTATTGCAGCTAAGTGTTCAAGTGCATCTCTAGCCAAGTTCCCTTTGCTATTGTGTTGTATTTTGAGGAAAGGTGGCCGAGCAGCTCGTGGCATCCGTGTCGCGCCTGCTCTGCTGCTGCCTTGACCCGCCGTCGACGTCGCCGGTTGAGCCGCAAGGGTGCAAGATCATTGTGGGGCCCATTGCATGGGCGTTGAGTATGCTTGATTGCCATGTCGTAGGCGAAGGTGCTAGAGCTTGGTGGCGTGTTTGTGATGTTTTTTTCTCCCGTTGCAACGCATCGATTGATTTATTCATGCATCTGTCGATTTACTCTAAATTTTTTTCAGTCGTCAAACATTAACTGGATTGGTTCGTGGATATGTAGTGTGACAAGTCGTGTGAGATGAAGGTAGTGAACCATCTCAATGTGAAGCCAAGTATGTGGTGGATTTGCCATGGAAGATGGAAAACTGGTAAGGGTAAAAGTTTGAGCTGTCAAATTTTGTGTGATCGAGGTCTTGGACGGTCAAACCTAAAACGTTCAGTGAAGATTCAGATTACACATGGATTCCTTTTTGTTGCCTACAATGCTATAATCACGCTAACTATGCGCATGGTGTGTACCAGAGATGATTCAAAAATTGCTTGCAGATGGATGTCAAGGAGGCCGAAGCCCGTTGTGCCAAAACTAACACATTAGAATCTTTCAATTTGCTGCTACCATATTTCAAAGTAAGAACACGATGATGCAAAGGAATCTTATTGTGTAGCCATATGTAATCTCAATTTGTTGCTATGTATAAACTATGATAGGAGTAGGCCCATATAGATGTGTATCCATTTTTGCCTTCTACTGATCTATGACAAAGGGGGTGTGCTGGACTAAGTGGCCGTTACTATTGAAGCAAAGTAGTGGAACTCGCAAATTTTCAATGAATGGAGGTCATCTTTCATATGGATTTTATTATTAAATACTTGCAGATGTGTGTCACTTCCTTAGATCATGTTTGATTCTTAAATTTTTAGATATTTCATGTAACCATCAATTATGCTATTGGCAGTCCATGTACATTCTTTTTACCTGCTCTAAAAAATTATCTCGGTTTATAAGCATCATTTTAACGTACAAGTAAGATTATGAGTTGATCCGTGCTGAAAACAATTCAGTTGAGGTAACAAACATGTTAACAAGGGTGCAGGTTTTTCTATACATAATTTCAGAAGTACTCCCTTCATTCCTAAATATATGATGTTTTGGTAGTTTAATTTGAACCACCAGAACGTAAGGTAACAGAGGGAGTACTATTAACTTTTTTGGCTAATTTCCCGAACTAAATCGCTAAAGCTTTTTGAACCATTTATTTTTGAGCTACGGAGGAGAGCAAATATTATTCATGGTATATTGTAATTAAGAAAGAAGAGTGATTTAATGGTAAAAAAATACATGATAAGTATTGCACCAATAAAATATTTATGCCACCAGCCTAATTTTCGCACCTTGTATTCTCGCGTTGCAACGCACGGCCATTTTTGCTAGTATATTATATATATATATATATATACCTTCACTTTTATGAATGTATGCACACATTTTATCACTACGAGCATTTTCGTGAGACTGAACCGGCACATTCATAAAATCGGCACAGTCGTGCTGGACCGAAACGTTCTCTCTCCTTCTCAATTGACCGATTTGCAAATGTGGAAAACATAATTTTTGGGATTCAGGGTCAGTTCGTCCGGCGGAAGAGAACCTCTTCTTCCCGCACATTTCGCATCGCGTTCCAGGCTTGATAGCGCACAGCGCCGACGCGGCGAGGTATCGGCATGGACTATGGCCATGGCGATGGCGATTCCTGCACCTCTGCCAACCTTCTCCTCGCAATCCCGAACATTCACCCCAAGCATCTCACTGCGAAGCAGCAGAGCTATATCGCGCTCCCGAGCCCTAGCTCTAACCGCAACGACCGCGTGCTCCATCCGCCTCCGCGTGTGGGCCGCCAAAGACTGCTCGCCCCCGTCGTATCCGCTCTCTGAGGTTTTCCCCTACGTCGCCGCGGAGTGGCGGACCATCGCCAAGGGGTGGGCGTGCGCCGCCGCCGCCGTGTACTGCCTCTCGCGCACGGTGCCCGCCGCGGGGCGCCTTCCGCGCGCTCTGGCCGCCGGCGTAGGCGGGGGCGTGTCTGCGGAGGTTTCTAGGGGCGTGGTCGCGCTCGCGGCTTTCGCCTCTGCGCGCGCGGCCGCGGCGTACGTGCAGCAGGCGTTGCTCTGGGAGGCGGCGCTGCGGGCGGTGTGGCGCCTCCGGGAGCGCGCCTTCGAGCGTTTGCTTGCGCGTGACCTCGCGTTTTTCGATGGCAGAGAAGGGATGGCCGCAGGAGACATCGCGCACCGGATCACGGATGAGGCGGACGACGTTGCGGACGCTGTGTACTCTGTTCTCAATGTGAGGTTCTTGCACTCTGCTAGATAGACGTGTTTGATAAAATGTACGAAAGCTGTTTGGAGAAATGCTCCCTCAGCAGTTAGTATAATCGTTGATTGTAGAAATTCACTCCCTGTTTTGAACGTTCCTCATACTTGATAGTCATGGAATAGTGGATCGTTTTACTGCACTGGTAATTGTGCCATCCTAATATTTATTTCTCATTTTCATGCAGACAATTGTGCCGACAAGCTTGCAATTGATAGCAATGGGTACTCAAATGGTGGCAATAAATCCCCAGCTCTCATTAGTTGCAGCAATGGTAACAAATCTCATACTAGTTTGGACTGCTCTTTCATGGTAACTTATATAGTTATGTGTGCACTGTTTAATCTCCACTCTACATTACATGGATAGGTAATTCCATGCATGTCCATAGTCATTGCAAAGCTTGGTGAAAGACTCCGTCAAATATCCAAGGAGGCACATCTTAGCCTCGCCATGCTCGCAGCCTATCTCAACGATGTCTGGTTCAGTAGCACTCAATTAGTTCATGTATAACAAACATACAAGGCTATGCACGAAAAATTGTTGTTTACTTGAATGCTCTCTGTAGGTACTTCCATCGATGCTCACTGTGAAGGTAAACAATGGGGAGCACAAAGAGATGTTAAGATTTCATGAGTTGGCTTTTGTTGATCTGAAGAATAATTTGGGTAAGAAGAAGATGAAAGCTCTCATACCTCAAGCTGTTCGTACTACATACATTGCAGGCCTGGTAGTGCTTTGTGCTGGTTCAGTAGCAGTTTCTGGAACCACATTTGATCCCGAGGGGTTTCTTTCTTTCCTAACAGCACTTGCTCTTTTTGTTGAGCCTATTCAGGTATCACAATCGCTGCTGAGCATTTACATTTGTGAATTCTTACTATATGCTGTATCGTCGCTTATTTCCCCTGCATGAATGTTAGTGAAGTACAAATAAGTGTATAGAACATTTGGATGTTGTGTTAATATCATTTTCTTGCATCGGATTGATAATGTTCATAGAATTGGGGGTCCAACTAATTAATCATTTTTCCTCTGAAGGAAAAAGAATTGCGTGCACATCTTCTTTTACATTTGACGGGATGCATAGAGCATTTGCGCACCACCACCACCCCCCCCCCCCCCCCAAAAAAAAAACCCTGTTGCACCTGATGAGTTATTGTACCGGAATATGCAAAAACAATTGTTGTTGCTTTTTATTTCTGTACCTGTATAGAAGCAAATATCATATCATCAAGTTTTTATGATAAGTATAAGTATGATAATAAACTTAACTTTGACCATTAATTTTATCAACAAAAAGTGAGTTATATGCCATAAAAAGTACGTCATTGGATGCAAATTTCAAAGAACTTTCTAATGATATGTTTTTTATGACATATAATCCATATTTTCTTGACCATAATTATGAGTCAAAAGTGGCCTTGTATAAGGGAATGGAGGGAGTATCATTTTCTTTTGAGAATTTCATTTTGCGTTATTAACTCTCTTTTTGAGAATTTCTGAGTATGCTTTGTATCCTCATGCTTTATTGCATGTTTTTTTTTGCGGGGAATGTCTTATTGCATGTTGTCATGCACCACTTCCTTCCGACACTCTTGATTTGGTTCTCACGGGAATCTATTCCATGCGTAGGATTTTGGCAAGGCATACAATGAATATAAGCAAGGAGAACCAGCATTAGAACGCATATTTGATTTAACAAGGTTCATCCCTGAGGTAATCGCCATCTCTTGTTAAGGACTGCTTTTTATTAAAATTATAAGATCATCGAACAAATCATTAGTATTTTTTTCTAAGGTTTCTTATGTATGTGAGATATATGTATTATTTTCGAGAAATGCAATATTCCTAAAGTAATTTTCTTCTGGTTTGGATGATCATGGGGTTTTAGTTACATTTTTCTAGTGGGAAACTGCTTGAAGGTAAAAGAAGTCTATTTGGTTGTGTGAGAAACGAATTCCATAGCATATACCTTTGAGAAAGTATAATTTTGTGGTATTATGTTCTTGGATTTGAATTTCTGTTATCAAGGAAATTTTCTATCATAAGTCGCAACTCATACATCCATGCTGCTTTCATGTGCTGTAGGTGAGGGATAAACCAAGTGCAGTTCATTTAAATTCTGTTAAGGGAGATATTAAGTTCCATGATGTTACATTTAGATATGTTGCTGGTATGCCACCAACAGTAGATGGTGTGAATCTTCATATCAGAGCAGGAGAAACTATTGCTATTGTTGGACCATCTGGTGGAGGGAAAACCACTCTTGCCAAATTACTCCTCCGTCTTTATCATCCACAAAGTGGTATTGAACTGAACATCAGTAGTACAATTGGTGCAGAATCTGTAAACAGTCTTACACGTTTCACCTTTTTAGCTCAAGCTTGATATCATGAATTCTGGTTTTCTTGGTTATCTAAACTTCATGATTATCTTCTAAGATGGCTATCGATAAACTTCCCTTTTAGGACATATAGCTCTGGACAACCATGATATTCAAGACATTCAGTTGCAGTGCTTGAGAACACATATTGCGTTTGTTTCACAGGACCCGGTTAGTACCTGTGGTGTATCATTTCCTTTTGTGTCTTTGCGGTTTGAAAGCATCTCATTTGGGGTGTTCGAAAGGATATCTTGGTAATCTTTTGTTTGCAACTCCTGATGGAACTCTGTTTTGGTGGTATCTCAGCTTCCAACACACATAATTTAACATTTTTACATGTTGGACTAAACACATTTTGCACTGCCATTGTTTTCATGCATGTTCATTTCTTCTTATTTCATAGATGTTATTTTCCGGTACAATTGCTGAAAATATTGCGTATGGTGACCCTGTGGGAGATATTAATATGAGAAAAGTTGAGAATGCTGCTAAGATTGCCAATGCCAATGAGTTCATTAAGATATTGCCAAAGGGATATGACTCGTATATAGGACAGAGAGGTTCTAGTTTAAGTGGCGGGCAAAAACAAAGGTAAAATTCTCCCCAGCACAATGTCTGGCAGCTTTTTTGGCTGAATTGGTTTCGATGTTTCATTCAAGCCAACACCATGCGTATTTTCAATCCTCAGGTTATCTATCGCAAGGGCAATCTACCAGAACTCTTCCATACTGGTACTGGATGAAGCAACGTCTGCACTGGATAGCAGGTCTGAGCTGCTACTGAAAGAAGCACTGATGAATTTGATGGCAAGCCACACTGTAAGTGGCGTGTGCAGTAGGAGTATCGTTCTTCAGAGATTTCTATGCCTACCTGTTTTCATGATGTTCTCCCCGCATTTTCAGGTTGTCATCATTGCTCATCGGCTGGAGATGATCCTGATGGCTGATAGAATTGTTTTACTAGAGGGCGGTAAATTACGAGAGATCACGAGGTCGGCTTTCTTGTCCCTAGATGGCCGCTTCGGTTCACCACCAGATGTCCTCAGTCGAGAATTAGGAGAGGCTTGAGACTATGAGGGAAAAGTGGTTTGTTGCGCTGCAATGCGGACGTTGAGCCGCAGGCATGATTTGATGAGTGATCAAACGGTGGAAGCAGCATGTTTCCGTGGACGCCTGTCGGCCAGAAAAGCTCCCTTGTAATAAGCGCATTTGGGCTTCCAAATCGCTGAACGTCAGGATCAGGTACCAAACCAAGTGGTGCGGTTAACGATAATGCCACAAGAGAGAATCAGCAAATTAATGGTATGAGATGGTAGACTTGACTTAACGACAAGTATAAAATCATGACTTGATTTCAATATATTATGCCAACCTTAGTCCGCCAAATTGTTCGGACTGAAAGCCTTTGTTGTTATTGCTGCTGTTGTAATGTTAACTGCGGCAGCACAGCAACCACACAGGCACACAGCTACAAGTATAAAATAATGGAATTGCCGAAATAATGCGAATCAGAAAGTTGCAAACAGGCGCACAGCTGTGTTGCTCTCTGCGTATGCCTTGTAACTGCGAGCTGATAATATCAGCATAGTCCTGTGTTTCATGATAAATAGGACAATATTTACTTTTCTATATACAAAAAAGCACGCATACAAACATTATATAACAAGTAATAATGACGTACAAAGCAAAATCGTCACCAAAGTGTGTCTGCCTGTTTGGGCAATGTACAAAACACTTGTTCAAGACATGCATATTCAACATGGACTATGAACTCCAGAAATACGCAATCCTGCCATATTCAACAAGTGGTGATGGATTCATATCATATCAATGGAGTGGCCCTAGCAACATGGAGTGTCAAAAGTAAGGTAAGCAACACAATAGATCTTATCCATGCCAAGGTGCCCAGTATGACCAATCATCAATCTTGCATATTGAACAGCTTAAACAACAGCTGAGACAGGCCTCTCTATATTCCAAACTCGGCTACTCTGCTTCTAACCTCCTCAAGGAAGGATCTGAAACCTATAGAGCCAACCAGCAGAGTGCCATCCAGAGCCCGATCCTCAATCAGGTATTTCTCAAATGTTGTTGTATCATCACGTGCACCATGAATAAAAGCAAGCCTGGGAGTTAAGGTCCTTTCTTGCTTCAACCTATCGACCGTTGATCTCAACAGACCTACAAACATAAGTTCAGTGTTAGCATATGCATTGGCTGAAATAAGCCGTAACCATACATACTACTACATCCGTTCTCCTGTAGTTGAGGCCTTCAATATGCGTGCAGAAATTAAAAAGTCATAACAACAGAATTAGTACTCCCTACTAATATAAGACGTGATCTAAAACGTCTTATATTAGTTTACAGAGAGAGTACGATTTAGGGAGGAAATGCAGTAATCTCAGGACAACTAAGTGGCACTTAAAAAAGATGGTGCTGAACTCACAGTCCCGTGGAGGGGGAAAGGGAATTGAAGGGCTGGCTGTAGGCAAGTAATACACCAAAAGGTCAGTGTAGGCGTCAAGAAGGAATATTGGTCTCTCACTGGTGAATACACTGCGACTTAGAGACTGATGCACTTCTGCTTCTGTATCAAGAGAGGAGTACGAACTCAGTGTAGGACATATAGCTTGCCGAAGAGAAGCCGGTTCCAGTGCACTGTGAAGAAAAATAATAATGTTGAACATTATATAAGCAGTACTTGCGTAGCTCAAATAAACTACAGCAGTGAGATAATCTGGATTTTGTAAAAAAATGTGGAAAGGGAATTTGTGGAATTTTGTCGTTTCTTCCTGTGAGAACTTTAGGAACTGCATGGTAGCAAAATATATACTTCACCTGAAGAGGCACTGCAAATATGTCTGGTAATCTGGATGAATATGTTCATCCTGAACTTGAAGTAATGGGCTTACTAGAAATGCAAATACAAGCTGTGCCAGAGGCTGCAATTGTGAGCAGTTTGAGAAATCAACGTCAATATCAGAAACTCCAGAATCAGCAGGTCTGACGTTCTTGTATGCCTTGTTGTACTGGGCAATGAAAATCGCCAACCAATCATGGAGCCATAGCCTTGCTTCTACCACATCACTTAAAGAAGCCAAAATAACCTGGAAAATGAACTTTTTCAGTATCAAATGATCTTCTGCTCGATCTTTGGTGATAACTTTGGTTTTATTCGAGTCTAGAATATAATTAGGTTTGATGATCATGAACATTTCTCTCCTGTTTTTACGGTCACCAAGCTTAGCATTTATAACTAAAATACCACAGAATGCCAAAACTACAATATACATATAATACATTACGTCCCTGCAGAACGTATTCATTAAACAAGCTGATTCAGATAAGGATTTAAGCTAGGCTAGGATTCCTTATGGTGAATTAATAGATTAGCGTAGACTGCGGTCAAATTTAGCTTCTCTTCTTCCATATTAACACAGAGTCCTGAGAGCATTTTGGAAACCCAGAACTCAAAACTTGTTGGTTTGGCTCGACTTCAATACACCGGAAAGGCGGAAACCAGTGCCAGACAACCAGAGTAAACCTAGCTTCAGATTGCAGCAAAGAAGATAAAACAGGCCTACCAAAATAGGGACCTAATAGCTCCTAAGCCTGGAAGGGTTGAATAAATATCAATCTTCTAATTGTTGACGAACATTCAAATAAAACCATTAGATGAATATTCAAATAAACAGCTAAATGAATGTTTAAGTAAAATACAGAAACACTAAGCTTGTAACCAGCTGTATCCCAGACAAAAGTTTCCTACGCATAATTTTCTTGTAGAGTTGCACTTAATTGATGTAGTAATATGTTATAGTCCTACAGAGGCTGTGGCAACATTTGATTGCTATAACTTTCTTGTAGTGGCAATTAATTGATGTAGTAAGATGCTTTAGTCCTACAGTTAACAGCCTTCGTGCTTACGACAAACAGTTTATCCATCAAAATTGTACTGCCACCGTTACAATTTAGGGAGGAAATGCAGTAATCTGAAACAGAGGTTGTACCTGGTGTACAAGTATCGTCAATACCACATCTGGGTCAACAAAGTCATACAGGTCCCAGATATTAGCAGTTGTGTTGTACTGGATAGTCCGCACCCTTAGCCGCCTTTGCACTGAGAACTTAGATCTGGACGAGGTGTATTTTTAAGTTACAAAATATGAAAATATAGATAACAATGTGTATAAAACTGCTGCTAGCATGGAACATCTGCAAATTGACAAAAAGAAATTGCACACTGCAAATTGACAATTAGACAAACATTAGCAAGCAAGTAATTAACATGCAAGCCAGTATATCACAGGATCATCAAAAAATAACTTGGACAGCTCACACATAAGGACAATTGTCAGTATGCTTAAACCTATTGACACCAGAGGAATGGCATATCAAATATACTTTAACTTGTAAGAGCAAACAGTAACAATGTAACATACTACTCAGTATTCACAAATCTGTGACAGGCGATACGAAATTTACCTACTACCAGAATTGGAAGCATCATCTGATGTATCACCATGGTGTACTATCATCGTGTACTTAAATGCGATTTGGAGAATAGGAGGCCTTGACTTCCTGCAGTTGCAAACATCATGTTGAAATGGTTTAGGAGATAATATATTTATACTGATCATAGTTACAGTTCCCTTGTTTAGGCATGGAAGTTGTTATTGTTACTAAAAGACATACTCAAGAAAAGACCGGACTCAATCAACGGTTAGAATCTGTCTTATGATTTACTCTCTGGTTGGGGTTATACAGGCCCGCCTCATATTTCGAGTCTAACTTTGGCCAGTGATTTAAATAAGAAAATATGATCTATATATTGCATTCGAAAGATGTTTCCAACAGTTACTTTTTATGGAACATAGCACATATTTTCCTGGTTAAATCGGTGGTCAAAGTTAGACCCAGTACAATAGGGCCCTGTGTAACCGACCGGTGGTAGTAGTATCCTTTTTGTATTTGTATAGCATAGTTAGTAAGATCCCTGGTAGATAGTGCTTATACATTGTGTACTTTTTTTATCTTTTTAAGAGCAAATCCCAGACATCCTAACTGGGAATTAGGTTGAAACATCTAAAAGATGATAGGTTCATAGGGGGGAAAAGGACGGTTAGCTTTAATGCTGAAAATTCTAGTTTATTTCCCTTTTGACAATGAATGGTATAGTTTGTTGGGTTTTCTCCTTGTATAGCATAGTTATCAAGATCCCTGGTAGATAACATGCTTATACATTGTGCACTTTTTTAGTCTTTTTAAGAGCAAATCCCAGACACGCTAATTGTGAATTAGGTTGAAACATCTAAAGGATGATAGGTTTCATAGAGAAAAAAAGATGGTTAGATTCAATGCTGAAAAATCTAGTTTTGTTTTTTCCATTTTGACAATGAATGGTATAGTTCATCGGGTTTTCTCCTTCTCTTAGTAATGTGCTGAGCCCATCCTAGCATGTTTTGTTCTACAAATATCTATAATATTTAGAAGTGGAGAAGGAACGGCTAGGATTAACTAGACATAAGCAATAGAAAAGGAAAGCCTCAGATTAATTTGGCATATATAGGTTAAAAAGAAGCACGGATTGATTGGAAGGCGACATCTAAATAACCATAACCAAGATAGTTTAGAAGGACAACCGGACAAGGAGAAGAACTTGCAAATGTATCGTAAATCTATTCCTATGGTGCCATAAAGATCCCATCTTTTTTTGCGGGGCGTAAAGAAGATCCCTCGTGTGGTACAGATTAGTGATGCATATAAACTACATCAGGGCTTGCAGTGTAGGTAATTTTCCAAACTTACTATTGATAGAGGTATCACTAGTTCATTACTGTCCAATTTGTGTTCCAATAGATTAAGACTCATTGTGGGCTTATCAATTTGAGCAAGTGTGTAAGGCAAACACTCTATGTAATGGGGTGGCAACGTGATGAACAAATCAATCATAGAATTAGGCCTATCGTTTGTTTGCTCAGCATGTCCTATCACTATCCCCTGCACCTGGGGTTTCAGCCCTAGCTGCACACTTCTCCACGGTGCCCAATCGGTAAGTTCCTGACCTAGCCGAATCCTCCCATATTGCGTCTGTTCCAAAGGTTCAAGCGCTAACAACAGGTAAGAAAGGATTTGAAAATCCTAGTTTCAGCTATGGGTGTGGATCATGATGACTTTATTGGTGCAGTCAGTAACAAACAAAATTCATGTATCACAAGGCTTATACTTCTTCAACCAGACCAGCCAAGTTGTGGATAATCTGATACAGCATCCATATATAGTAGAATGAAAAAACAGGTCCAATGGCAGATTTAAGCTGGAGTACAGAATACATAAAATCATTTTCTTTTTTTTACCACAAAAAATGTCACCCTACCTGTAGGGAAGAAACAAATGTCTGATGCAAAGATCTGGCTACGGATTGGCATAATGACTAGCAAGGCCCAACACTGTAAATGGATGATAGAGTTTCCTATTTGGTTATCTCTTTGAACGGTGGAAATCTAAACTTCCAATTTGTCAGAGCAAAGAAGGAAAGTACCACATTGCTGCTAGTTAGTTCAAGTTCATCAAATTTTAACACATATAAGCACATAATCTACAAAAGTTAGAAACAGCGTGACCTTTACCTGGCAAACTGAGAATCCTTTTCAAACTCAAAGTCGTAAGTGTAGCTAGCAAACGAATCACAGCAATTTATGTGCTGAACATGCATGTATTGAGGATCTGGAAAGAAATGACCATACTGTTGGACATGAATTAAACAATATCAGCTGAAGGAACATATAAAAAGGTTCACTAGGTAAATTTGCATATCTCTCAGAGTACTTACAGAATCAGCAATCTTGATCTCTGGAGATGTTCTCAACCGCAGTACACATCCAAAGGCATATGGACGCTTTAGCATTTTGTATCTGAAAAGTAATAACGGTGGATAAATGCATGTTACTACTTCACAGCTATATTGTAATCAATGGCTCAAAGCATGTGAACAACATGTTGATCATATTTTCACATTCTGCACATATATTCGGCTATAGATTGTATTTACCATGTACCAGGCATCCAACTACGTCAAACCCAGTCTGCTCAATTTATAGTATGGACATTTGGGGTAGTGCACAACCAACAATCAGATAATTTATTAGACTATTTGGCATCAGGCAAGTCAACATGATCTAAATCTAAGGTTCAACAGTGAGTAGTAACAGAACCTGTTGCCCACAAAAGAATACTAGGAAGAAGCCTATTCAGATCTCACCGCCCCAGAAGGCCAGAATAAAGCCCCAAAGTTAGCCTTGGGTAACAAACCCCCTGGCACGGAGATTTAATAAACAGCCATCACACGTTGAAATCAGATTATAACAAACAAAATCACTAAATAGACCTGAATGTCCATAGATGTGATCCCAACATTATGGGGGTTCCAAGCACACCAATTTCTTGAGCTACACTAATGTACAAAGCATGAGCATATGTTATCCTATCAATCTGACTGACCTACAAAGAGGAAGCAAATAACATAAACAGACCAAACAGTGCTTGAGAACTGAACCACGTTAGGATATCTCCTAGTTGAGGAGATGCAATTGGACTGCTGAATAAAAAGAGCACAGAGCCAGAGATGATGACTGAACTTACATATCTTGTGGAAGTGTTGATTCATCTGTATTTGAATACAGAAACAATGAGCCACCACTCTCAACACTCAGAACTTTTAGGGAAGTAAGATCAGTGTATTCATTTGTAATCGCGAAAAGGTCCACACATGCACCTGCTTGAACAGCACTAGCAGCCTGTGATATGGCAATCAGGATACCTCCCAAAATATTCTCAGAATGCATTGATCAATATTTATGCGAACCTACCAGATTTTTGTAGAAACTTGTCTCTTCGGGCAGTAATGTATTATTTGAATCCACCACTTTACCAGTATTGTGGTCCCCATTGCTTCTTGCGTCCAGTTGGCCAGCCCCATAATTCGGAGGCCCAGATAAAAACGCAAATATTCTAGCTGTTTCAAAAATTACCAGGAAAATGCATAATATTAGAACGCAAGGCCATGTACTTTAAAGAGAATAAGTATGTTTTCTACTAATAAAGCCTTTAAAGAGAATATGTATATCTTCTACTAATGAAATAACAGAATAGTAGTGTAATCAATACAATAAGATGTCAAGTTCCCTGCAAAAAAAATTGCATACCAAGTTCAAAGGTAGTTCCATTTTCCACACTTAGGTAGTTGACAAGAGCATCAATTGCTACCCCAAACCCACGGGTATGATGCAATGCGTGATCTTGAACTTGTGATGCAGTAGTTGCCCTTTCCCATGAAGCTATTGGTTTAATTGTTTCTAGTGCTTCAGCAATGCGGTCTTTGAAAGTGCCAACCTGTTGAGATGTAATTAAAATAAGCGCATATAGGAGAAACCAATGCTCTAGGTATACAGGTTGAGTAAATGATTGAACTGAAAATTGAAGGAATTAAATTAAGAGGATAAAGTACATACAGGAGCCAAAAATGAACAAAATGGCATGACATCTTTAAGGTCCACGTGCAAGGTGCCGTCAGAATCAGGAGGGATAAAAACGTTTTTCACAATTGTTATTGGACCTTGAACATCATATAGTCCTATCTTGCTGCTAAACGTTAAAATCCCAAATAATGATCCTGGAGAAAGAGCTGCAAGGCATCAATAGATCAGTGTACATGTAGCTGTATCATGTATGTCCTTTCAATAACAGAGTTGTATAAATAGATTAGCTCCTAAAGCTTGTGAGTGGATCTCACCTTCAAGAGCTGCCAGAAGAGCACTTTTGACTAGCTCCAAAAACTCCTCAGAAGCTAAAAACAACATGAAGAAATAAATTATGAGAAGAAGACATAAACAAGTGAGCTCTAAATAAAACAAAACAGAAGGTCTCAAAACTCTATAGAGTTATTCTCATGAAAATCTGAAATATTTTGATCGGGACAACAGGCGCAAAAGGTGGGACCTATCTTAGCTAGACGAATTCAAGCTAAACCAGGATGGATTTGGATTCGTTTATCCATGCATCATGTTAGTGGAAAACAAAATCTACCAACATAACAGGATCTTGGATTGGTAGAGCTGCTCACTATAATGCTGCAATGATTTTCCCTTTTACACTACAAAGGAAGCAACAACAAAAAAAGGCGTCCAGGGGTGCCACAAACACCACACAGGAACCCCACGATCATATCGATCACTTATTGGACCAAACTAGGGCTGGTTTATTCTCCATTCATATGTGGTACAATCTTATTCGATGTTCATATTTTGCCATATTTAGCAAGCTTAAAACTTAACGGCCATCCATTTCCCTTGTCAATTTATCACTCTTTTGTGTGGAGACGAAGGCGAGGGTACAACAAATAATCTAGAACCATAAGGCGAAATGTTTTGAGATCATCACATCTTACAGGATAAGTCGATCGCTGCCACGTACACGGGCGTCGTCGCAGCCGCTGCCTCACCCTCCTCACCTGGAAAAAAAACACAAGCCCGTCATCTCACTGCACCACATTGCACCAGATCAGAACTGCGGAAGCCCTACCCGGGAGGAGGAGGTCGACAAAGGCGGAGCGCAACTCGGGCGGGTCGTGGCTGCCGTCGCGCGCGTAGCGCGCGGCGGCGTCGGCGGAGAGGTCGTTGTCCTCCGAGCAGATGGGGCACGTCCACGACCAGCGGTGCAGCGAGCAAAGGGTGCTGAAGTAGGCGAAGCAGGACGTGCAGCGAGGGATGAGGTCGCCCTCGTCGCCGGTGACCGGAGAGGAGCCGCGCTCGTCGGTGGAAGAGAAGGGCGTGACGGCGACGCCCCACGGTAGGCCCGAGGACTCGAGGAGCGCGTTGTCGGAGGGGAAGTACGCGAGGCTCGGGCGCACCGCCATTGCTGCGCCGCGCGGTTTGGGATGTGGATCTGGTGGACTGGTGACGGGAGAGAGATCTGACGAGGGAGACGGAACCGCGGCTGCTCAAAGGTGTCTGTGTGTGCAGTGTGGGTTTGCGCTGAACTCTTCTGCTGCGGCAGACGATCAGGACCGTCAACTTGCTAACGTACGTCTCGAAGGCTAGGTGAGCGTTGACTGTGCTGCTAGAGCTAGACCAGAGTCTACTCCTCTACTCTAGGCCATCTCCAACCCGTCCATCCAAATAAACATCTCAAAATATCCACACATACATTCACAACATATTCACGGAAGGCTGTTTGGTTCCTAGTCACACATTGCCACACTTTGACACATCTAATCTTAGGATATGTTTGGTTCCTGTCACGGAGTGGAACGGTATGGGTCGGACCTGCACCGGAGCCTTGTTCCTGCGTTTGGTTCGTAGGTGGAATGGGAACCAAGTCGTTCCCACCAGGCGAATATTCGCCTAATATCCGGAACACGCTGAGACCTCCAAATCGAAGGAATCACGCGAAACTGGTCATCGCTCTTCGTCTTTCCTCTCACTGCCCCGAAAGCCTATCGCGTCTCTCACTTCCTGACCTGCGCCGCCTCTAATCCTTTCCCTTGATCTGCGCCGCCGGCTTCTTCTCTCCCTCGATCCGCGCCGCCGACTTCTCCTCTCCCTCGCCTCCTCCTTTCTGGACTGCGGCGACGGACGAGGCGCGGCGGAGCGGCTGTCTTAAAGCTGAGCGGCTGGCAAGAGGCTACTCCAGCGGCGGCAGGGACCAGGCCTCCGGGGGGCGCGGCGGCGATCTGATCCAAAGGCCGGCGGTGGTCTGATCTGCTGGTGAGAGGGCAATGATTTTGTATGGTGCGGCCACGGCTGGACCTGCCCCGGGGCGGTGATAGGCAGAGATAAATGTGAAGGAGCAGGGAAGAGCAGAGGTGATCGAGGAACAGGGAAGAACACTGATCAATTTTTGTAGCTCAGCGACAATTGGTGTGTGTTGCTCGGCGAGGACCGGTCAGATCGCCAATGGCATTGTGGAGCTTCACCGTAGCATTAGCATGTTCATATCTTTTTCTTTCTATCTTTCATATATTCTTATTCTTGTTCGGACTGACAATGTATGATCTTGTACATATTTTTTTGGTGCAAGAGGAGATAGTTGTTGATATCTTTGATGTCATATGTACATGTATTAATTTACAAGGGGTGAGAAGAACCAAATCCATTTGGTTTCATTTCTCCAACCAAACATCAAGATGTCACCATTCCATTCCACACATTATCCTCAACCAAACACGCGAACGGAACCAACCCATTCTGATGGAATGGGACCATGACATTCTATTCCACTTCGTTCTTCAACCAAACACACCCTTAGGCAAGTTTGACCAAGTTAGGTATGTGTTTGGTTCTAGCCACACTTGAGGCAAGGAATTTTTTAGGAAAAACTTTGTTTTTGCCACTCTAACTTTTGCCAACTTTGCTTATGCCACTCTAGAATTTCATCTCTCACTTTTGCCACTCCTAGCTTTCGATAATATATCACAAATGCCATTCTGTTAGGTCAATGGACGTTTTGACCAAACAGAGCAGAGAAAAGACCAGATTGCCCCCATTTAATTTGTTTTGCTTTTGCCACTCTCGTTTTATTCAACTATTGCTTTTGCCATTATATTAACCCCATGACCAGCAGCATACTAAAGAGGACATTTTGGTTGACATTTGAAAATCTAACCATCACACATAATTGCACAATATTTAGAGATCATGACCAACACCACCGTAAAGTGAAAATTTTGGCATGGCCTATTTGAAAATCTAACCATCACACATAGTTGCACAATATTTAGATGAGAAGTATGCACATTAATAAGATCATGACCAGTAGCATAGTAAAGAGGAAATTTTGGCATGACCTCTTTGGAAATTTAACCATCACACATAATTACAGGATATTTAGATGAGAAGTGCAATAATAACATCATGACCAACAACATAGTAAAGAGGTTAAGGCATTCTAAATATCAACAAAATACTTCATAGAAATCAAATCCATCATCTAATCTAAACAGCTGGTTCACATGCATATGGACCACCCCAAAAGCATCTCCACACAAGTTGAGACATAGTACAGCCAAGTCTAGCAACATCATCAGCTAAACAACAAGGTTCACATATGCATAGTGCTCCACAAAATAAATGTAGTTGCGCATCATCCTAAACAGCAAGGTTCACAGCTTCTTTTTGCTTGTGCTCTTCGCCGAAGGACATTTTTTGCTTCTTGTGTTCTTCGACGGAGGACATTTGCTTCTTGTGTTCTTTGCTGGGCTATCATGGGTAGCAGAAGTCTTCTTAGATGCTTCAAGAACTGGGCTAGACTTTGCCCTTTTACCACCTCTTCTCTTGTTTGTAGAACCATTTTCAGCATTGAGAATGAATGCAAATAAGTGTTGAGATGCATATTTAATAGGCAAAAATAGACTTCTATGCATTGGCTTGTTCGAAACAAAATTAGACGCACCAGAGTAGGCAAAATGCATATTTACAATAGACAAAATTAGACCATTATGAATTGTTGGAAGCAAAACAAAGAATATTAACCTTGTAGTGCCCATAGTCTCAGCATCTATGGCAACAGCTTCTGCGTCTTTGATGTCTACTGGCTCAACATTTTTCCTTTCCCTAGCAGATTTGAGATAGAGAAATTTAGTTAGACTATACATTTCTTTGAATTTAAATTTCGAATGTACAATTCTTTGCTAGAAAGTACCTGTTTCTTGTCTTGCGTTCGGGATGAAGTTTTGGACATGTCTTCAACAAATGCCCAAGTTCTTTGCATTCTGGGCACTTGTGTCTTCTCTTTGATATGCTCTCAAAGGCTGACTTTATCCTTTGTGTCCTAGATCTTGTAAGTGCATCTAGTGCCGCCCCAGTTGGTTTTGGAGTATTGACAACAAACCTAGTTGAGGGACTAATGTGTTTGTGAGAATTGCAGGATAACACAGGTAGAAGTCCCTCATTGATTCGGTTTTCCTACCAGAGATGACCCCTACAATGTATGAAGACATTGATGTCAAAGGTGGTATATGAAGATATTCACATTGAAGACTATGACAAGAGAAGACACCGCATGAAGCCTATGGAGCTCGAAGACTTAGATCTTTCACAGTTCTTTTTCTTCTGTGTTGAGTCATAGGAACCACCGTACTGTTAAGTGGGGTCCAAGAGAACCAGTCAGAATGACTGAAGTGATGCTTAAACACAACCTATGTCTTCGAGTGAAAACTATGAGAGTGAATCTTGTCCAGAGTCGGACAAGTCAGCTTTGCTTGTAGCCCAAGTAAAGTTGCCGTGTGAGTTTGAAATCTAACCGTTGGAACACGTGTCAGTTCCTTAGTGACCCAGGGTCATTTCGGACAAATTAGGTCGGGTTGCCTAGTGGCTATAAATAGCCCACCGCCTACAACCATAAACGGTTGGCTGCTCAGATTCAGAGTACGGCTTTTGTCATTTGAGAGCAACCCACCTCGAAGCCTTTGAGAGAGAATTCCTTGCGAGGATAAAGCCCTAACCACCTAGAGCCAAAGAGAATTAGTTATCACTTAGGTCTTCTTGTCTGTGTGATCTGAAGACTTATTACACTTGAGGACTGTGCATCCTCCAGCCGGTTAGGCGTCGCGTTCTGAGCATCCAAGAGACATTGTGGATCGCCGGTGAACGAAGTCTGTGAAGGTTTGGGAGTCTACCTTGAAGACTTGCCAGAGTGATTGGGTGAGGTCTATGTGACCTTAGCTCAAGGGGAATATGGTGAGGACTGGGTGTCCTGAGCTGCGTGTTCAGGACTGGGTGTCCGGGACTGTGTGTCCTCAGGTTTAAATACCTAGCCGCCCTAACCAGACGTACAGTTGTCACAGCAACTGGAACTGGTCCAACACATCATTGTCTTCAACGAGTCACTGGTTTCATCCTTCCCTTCTCTTTACGTACTGTTACTCCTTATGAAGTCATTGTATGATTGCACTATCTTTTATCTTCACTGAGTGACTGATTATTCTGTTTGGCTTTATAATATCTTCCTACCTGATCCTTACTATATTGCAGTTATTTGTCATTGTGCTTTCACTCTATTGAATACTTGACTATGGCTTGCCTAGTGTAGTCTACCTTCCGCTGCAGGGTAATAGGTTTATTTCTACTGTTTGTCTTCATAACTTCCATGTTTTGAAGACTTTCATAAAAATCGCCTATTCACCCCCCCTCTAGTCGATATAACGCACTTTCAATTGGTATCAGAGCAAGGTGCTCCCTTGTTCTGTGTGATTCGGTTTAACCACCTGGAGTTTTAGCTATGTCGACTGCAGGGATAATTAAAGTCTCCACTGCGTGCCCCGTCTTCGATGGAACTGAATATCCCTACTGGAAGAATAAGATGCGCATGCATCTTGAAGCCATTGACGTCGACCTATGGTATGTCGTCAAGAACGGCGTTCCCAAGGCTGGAGAAGATGTCACTGCTGCTGATGTCAAGAAGTTCGTTCAACTGGACTCTACTGCCAAGAACATCATTTGTGGTCATCTGACCAAAGGACAGTATGGCCGTGTGAGTGCTTTGGAAACATCTAAGCTGGTCTGGGACTGGCTCTCCAAGGTCAATGAAGGCGTCTCAACCCAGAGAGATCAGAGAATCAGTGTCCTTCGCAACCTCTTCAACCGCTTCAAGCGAAATGACAATGAGAATGTACAGCTCACGTTTGATCGACTCACTGACATCACAAATGAGCTTCAAGCCCTCGGCGCTACTGAGATCACCAAGCATGAAGTCGTCAAGACACTACTGAGATCACTTGACAGTTAGTTTGACACCCTAGCCCTGATGATTCAAGAACGGCCTGATTTCAAGACACTCGATCCGTCCGACATACTTGAGAGGCTCAACACACATGAGTTTTAGCTCTTTGAGAAAAGAGATATCTACGGTCCAAACTATGGGCGAACTCGTGCCTTGAAGGCAAAAGCTGTCTCCTCATCTGAAGAAGAATCTGACAGCAGTTCTGATGATCCTGAAGACATTGGAAAGGAACTTGCTATGCTTGTGAAGAAGTTCCAAAAATTCACCAAGAAGAAAGGCTTCAGAAAGTCTTCACGGTCAAGCTCAAGGAATGATGAAGCTTCTGCTCATGACTACAAGAAGAAAACATGCCACAAGTGTAAGAAAACTGGACACTTCATCTCTGAGTGTCCGCAGTGGGACAATGAGAACAGAAAGAAGAAGAAGAGCAAGGAATATGACTCTGACGACAAGAAGAAGAAATACTCAAAGTCTTCCTCCAAGTCTTCCTCAAAGTCTTCATCACACAAGAAGAGCTCATCTGGCAAGGCACGTGCGTTTGTTGGCAAGGAAATGGATTCAGAGGAGGAGTCCGCTTCTGAGGAGGCGGAGATGGAGTCTGAGGAGGAGTCTGATTCTGGCGTTGCAAGTCTGGCTACAACATACATTGCCAAGTCCATCTTCAACATTGAAGACAATGACTTCACCACCGACACCGATGCAAATGACAAGGACCACTCTGCTCCTACCTACTGCTTCATGGCACGCGGTGCCAAGGTAAACACACGCACTACTCACTATCAAACATCTAGTGACGATGACTCTGATTGTGGTTCAAGACCCAGCTACAAAACACTTGCTAAAATTGCAACTGAACAACAGAAAGCCATGGATCATATTCAAAAACTGTTAGACAAAAGCGATGATCTGTTGGGCGCTGAAATGACTCGATCTGAGTCCTTAATTAAAGACATAAAAAATCTTCAGATTAAGTATGAGGAACTTGAAAGTCGTCATGAAACGCTCTCAACAACTCATGAAAAGCTTTCCTATGATTATCTTCAAAGGAAGCAAGATCTTGAGAAATTGAGAGCGGCTCATGAAGATCTTCAAAAGGAAAATGAGTCACTTCGCGCCGAACAGATCAGTTCCGCTCAGGAAGGATTTGAACCACCATGTCTTAAATGCATTGAGCGTGATAATGCTACTTCTGTTGCTGAATGTTCTACTGCTGCTACTGTTGCAATATCTTCAACTATTGATGTCGTAACTAACCCCTCTGCTGAGGATACCACTGCTATTGCTGATGAGAATGCTAGGTTAAAGACATTGCTTGAAACAGGGATGTACAAAAGTCTTAAAGGGCATCAGACACTATGTGATGTCCTCAAAAAGCAGATCTTGAACCGAAACCCGAGGAAAGAGGGTGTTGGGTTCGTAAGGAAAATGAATGCTGATGGCTCTTACTGGAAACCTGAGCAGTACCCCAAAACCACATGGGTTGTTGCAAAGGAATCTTCAGTAGATCTATCCAATCTATCTGGCTTCACTTGTGCAAACCCCATTGTCATTGATGAATCCTTTGATGCAAACTATAAATTGTTTAAGAATCAGAATGGTGAAGTGTTTGCCAGGTACATTGGTACTAACTGCAGGAATGGACCGCCTATGAAGAAGATCTGGGTTCCGAAAAAGTGTCTGGAGAATCTTCCTGTGAATGTCATCATGACACCACACGTGAAGAAGACAAACCTCAGACCACAGGCTTCATACGGTCCAAAGGCTTCATACAGACAGAGGACTCACCTGAGTCGCACTAACGCAAATGTTTTGCAGGGAAACCATACTCAGGCCTATGAATATGAGCGCGGTTCATCAGACCGCCATGTTCATAAGACCAAGAACTATTCTGCTTATTCTTATGAGTACTATTGTCCACCTGCAAGACTTTTTGCTAGGGCTCCAAAGCCAAAGTTCTCAGATGCTGCACTTAGACTTATTGCTTCTAAGCCACCCTTGAAGATGTGGGTGGCTAAGAAAGCTTAACTCTCTCTTGCAGGGAAAGGTCTCCAGCAGAAAACCAAAATCGTCTGACGCTATTGCTGGGGACCTGAAACAGCTTGTAGGGCGCAAGATCAAATGCCCAAATGGTCTTATTATGTACTTTGTTCCTGAGTCGCTTGCTACCTGCCCTATCAGTCCTAATCTCGATCTAAGCTTTAATAATCCACTGGTTCGTCAAATGTTTTTGCTTCACAACTCTCTTTGTGAAGCCTATCCCCCTAACTATACTGTAGGGTACGACACCAGCGTCTTCAGAATGGATTATTGATAGTGGGTGTACCAATCACATGACTGGCAAAAGAAGCCTTCTTATGGACTCAACCTTACGTCCATCCGACAAGAGCCACATCACATTTGCTGACACTGGTAAAAGTAAGGTATTGGGTCTAGGTAGAGTTGCAATCTCAAGGGATCAACACATGGATAAAGTCATGCTTGTTGAATCCCTTAGCTTCAACTTAATGTCTGTCTCAATGCTTTGCGATTAGAACATGATCGTAATATTTGGAAAATATCGTTGCCTTGTACTAATGGAATCTAACAAGTCTCTAGTGTTTGAAGGGTATCAAAAAGATGATCTGTACGTAGTAGATTTCTCCGCAGGACCACAACTTGCCGTATGTCTTCTAGCAAAAGCTTCAGAATGCTGGCTCTGGCATCGGAGGCTTGGGCATGCTGGCATGAGGAACCTCCACACCCTGGCAAAGAAGAAGCATGTCATAGGCATCGAAGGCGTCAAGTTCAAGAAAGATCACTTGTGCGGTGCCTGTGAGGCAGGAAAGATGACGAGGGCCAAACATCCCTCGAAGACAATCATGACCACTACTCGACCCTTCGAACTGCTTCATATGGATCTTTTCGGTCCCACTCATTACTCAACTCTTACTACTACTGCTTGCCTCTATGGCTTCGTTATTGTTGATGATTATTCTAGATACACTTGGGTGCACATAATCCTTTACAAGACTGAAGTGCAAGATGTCTTCAGACGCTTCGCAAATCGAGCTATGAACAATTATGGCGCCAAGATAAAGCACATCAGAAGTGACAATGGCACTGAATTCAAGAACACTGGCTTTGATACATATCTTGATACCTTGGGCATCACACATGAATTCTCAGCCCCATACATGCCACAGCAGAATGGCATCGTCGAACGCAAGAACAGAACACTCATTGAGATGGCCCGAACGATGCTAGATGAATACAAGACTCCAAGAAAATTCTGGCCTGAAGCCATTGATACTGCATGCCATATAATCAATCGTGTTTATCTTCACAAGCTTCAGAACAAGACATCATATGAACTCCTTACTGGCAAGAAGCCAAATGTCAGTTACTTCAGAGTATTTGGCGCCAGGTGCTGGATCAAGGATCCACATCACACTTCAAAATTTGCACCAAAAGCACATGAAGGTTTTATGCTTGGATATGGAAAGGATTCGCACTCCTACAGAGTCTTCAATCTCTTTCATTATAAAGTGGTTGAAACAGTGGATGTGTGATTTGATGAGACTAACGGTTCACAAAGAGAACACCTGCCGAATGTGCTAGATGAAGTTCCATCCAACGAATCAATCAAGCTAATGGGAACTGGAGAAATCATACCCACTGAAGCTCAACCTGAAGAGGAACTTATCATCTCCGCACCTGAAGACAATGCTCAGCCTGAAGACAATCCCACTAACAATGACAATGATCATGTAACACCCTCGATGCGACTATAGCTCCCACGTGTCGAGGCACGACTTAGAGACATAATTGCATTGAAGGCATATGTCGCAAGTTAGGCAATCTCCACAACATCCCATGTAATATGAATAATAAAGGGGAGATAACATAGTTGGCTTACACTCGCCACGTCAATCAAGTACATAAATAACATTACATCATCCAAACACTCATGGCCCGACTACGGCGCCAAAATAAAAGATAACCCAACATGCGACACGGCCCCGATCACCCCCAACTGGGCACCACTACTGATCATCAGGAAAGGAAACATAGTAGCGTTGAGAATCCTCGTCGAACTCCCACTTGAGCTCAAGCGCGTCACCTGGAGCGGAATCATCAGGCCCTGCATCTGGTGTAATAGTAATCTGTGAGCCACAGGGACTCAGCAATCTCGCACCCTCGCGATCAAGACTATTTAAGCTTATAGGTAAAGGCAAGGTGAAAATATGTGGGGCTGCAGCAAGCGACCAGCAAATATGGTGGCTAACTTATTCGCATAAGAGAGCGAGAAGAGGAGGCAAGGCACGAGCGAGAAACTAGAGAGCAACCTGCGCAAACATTACTCCAACACCGTGTCCGCTTCCCGGACTCTGCCGAGAAGAGGCCATCACGGTAACACACTCAATTGATTCATTTTAATTAAAATTAAGGTTCAAGTTATCTACAACCGGACATTAACAAATTCCCATCTGCCCATAACCGCGGGCACGGCTTTCGAAAGTTCAAATCCCTGCAGGGGAGTCCCAACTTAGCCTATGACAAGCTCTCACGGTCAACGAAGGAATAGACCTCCTCCCAAGACGTTCCGATCAGACTCGGAATCTCGGTTACTCAAGACACTTCGACAGGTTAAAACAAGACCAGCAACACCGCCCGAATGTGCCGACAAATCCTGATAGGAGCTGCACATATCTCTTTCTCAGGGCACACTCAGATGAACACTACGTACAACTAAAACCAACCCTCAAGTTGCCCCGAGGTGGCGCTGCAAGTGGCTCTATTTGGACCAACACTCAGAGGAGCACTGGCCCGGGGGGTTTAAATAAGATGACCCTCGGGCTCCGGAAACCCAAGGGAAAAAGAGGCTAGGTGGCAAATGGTAAAACCAAGGTTGGGCATTGCTGGACAAGCTTTAATCAAGGTGAACTATCAAGGGGTTCCCATTATAACCCAACCGCGTAAGGAACGCAAAATCCGGGAACATAACACCGATATGACGGAAACTAGGGCGGCAAGAGTGGAACAAAACACTAGGCGAGAGGCCGAGCCTTCCAACCTTTACCAAGTATATAGATGCATTAAGATAACAAGATAATATAATGATATCCCAACAAGTAAATAAATGTTCCAACAAGGAACGGCCTTCAATCTTCACCTGCAACTAGCAACGCTATAAGAGGGGCTGAGCAAAGCGGTAACATGGCCAATCAAAGGTTTGCTAGGACAAGGTGGGTTAGAGGTTTGACATGGAAATTTGGGAGGCTTGAAAGCAAATGGTAGGCATCGTAGCATTGACATAGCAAAAGAGCGAGCAAACTAGCATAGCAAAGATAGTAGTGATTTCGAGGGTATGATCATCTTGCCTGCACAGTTGTCAGAGTTGACTGGATCCTCAAAAGCAAACTCAACGGGCTCCTCGTTAGCAAACTCGTCTCCCGGCTCTACCCAAACAAGACAAACAAGCAACAAGGATACAATCAACCACGTGCAAGGATCAAGCAATATGATGCAATGATGATATGCTATGCGGGATGCGATGCGGGATGCAAAATGCAAGATATGACAGGAGATGCAAGAACCTGGCCTCAACTTGGAAATCCAAGTGTGCCACTAGAAATATGAGATGAAATCGCTTGAAAACGATATAAAGAACACCGGAATCGGAGTTACGGTTTGGAAATGGCAAGCGACTCAAATATGACACCGGTCTGCGATTTACAGCAAGTAACCATCTAAATGCAACGAAATGAACATGCTACAACACCCAAACATGACAATAAAATACATGGCAGGGAAGCATTCAGGATGCTTGACAAAAGTCTAGCACTGAGCTACGGCCAATTCATCCATTAACAGGTTCAAACAAGCATGGCAAAAATGCATATGGAAAACAGATTTCAGACTTAGTGAAATTAACACTTGTCTGGAATTTCAGATCAGGTAGCACTCTTCGGAGCAACAAAACTACATGCTACAGGACCTGAACTGTCAGGACCCCGATTCCAAGTCACATCGATCTAGCCGGTAACACCTCATATCACTTTGCGGCCTCACGCACGGTATTCCACGGGTGTCGCCTTACCATGGCCCGGGACCGTTTGCGCCTTTTGGCTCACGTATATGATAGTGTCGCTAGCATCCATATGATAGAGAACCCGGGCCGACATGGCTAGTTGTGAACCCAAAGCGGCACAGACCTATGGAGACAGGCATACATGAATCACATCGAACATGTCGGTCATCAACGAGTGATTCCGGGCTGTAGCACTGGGCTGACAGGACTTCGGGAACCCCGGGCTGTAGCAGGCTAGGCAGGACTCCGGAAATCTCCGTGTGACATTTCCCCGAAGGGACAGACATAGGGACGAAGTGAAACACATGCCGGCCAGTCAAGTGTCCTGAACAGTAGTGCTGGGCTAGCAGGACTCCGGTGAACCGGGCTGTAGCGGACTACTATGGCTCAAGGAGCACTAGACTACATTTCCCCATATGAAAGGCTACCAAGGATAAACAACTAGATTGTCGGATCCCACTCATACCAAGCATTTCAAACATACACACAATATGCCGGATATGAGTACATACAACATGGTATCACAACAAAACTCTACAACTCAAGTACTTTATTTAAAGGCTCCAGAGAGCCATACATAACATGTTCATACAGATAGGGGTCACACGACCCGACACTCAAGTCATACAAACATACAAGCACATGCGGAAGCAACTAGTCTGAGTACAGACTCTAGAAAGAAAGAAGGCTTCTCGAAGCCTGTCTAACTACATAGGCCCTCCATGGCCAGGATCACCACCGGGGTGGCTAGTCACTCGTCGACGTCAAGATCTACATAAAACCCATCGGAGGGGGCAGTGTTGTCGTCTGAAACAATAAATAAGCAAACATGAGTACAAAGGTACTCAGCAAGTCTTACATCAGATCCTACTGTACATGCTTATTCTCAAGAAGGCGGTGGGGTTGATGCAGCAAGCCAGCTTTGACTCTTGGCTAAGCTATCCTACGGAACTCCACCAGTAAAATAGTTTTCGCACACGAGTCCACTACTCACCAACACAATACTCCACCGGGGATCCTCCCTCGTCATCCTACGAGAGGGCCATCCTTGGTACTCACACTTATCTTGAGTCTTTTAGTAGTATCCATTAACTTGTCTATGAACTGTATAGGCAACCAAGTAGTCCTTTACCGTGGACGCGGCTATTCGAATAGTTTTATACCCTGCAGGGGTGTACTTCGTCACACATGTTTCCACCACTTAGCGTCTGCACACGACATGTGCTCGGCAGACTTCAAGCGAAAACCGACGTGGGTGTAGACCACGACCTGACTAACCTCACAAGTCTCTAGTCCAGGTTTATCGCCTATTCAGGTTCCATCCGCAAGGAAATCCGGTCGGGGTGTCCTCAACGGCCCCAAACGATGTGAACAGGGTTCCCGTGACACCAAACGGGTGACTCGGTACACCGTGCCATGGTGTATCTACCGCAACATAGCCCACCCCTAGGGTCAGCGCTACGCACGGCCGCCAACACATGTCCTACAAACACCAGAAACTAGTTGCAACTCCTGGACAGAGGCGGGAGGGGTCAGTAAGTCGAGCGGGGTCATATTTCAGGGCCCAATGTGTGGTAGTAGCTGAATCTTAAATCACGCATACAGATCTCAGTTCTTAGGGACGGCCTCAATGAAACAACCCACCATGTACTCCTGCATGGCCTCTCATCGATACCTTTACCAAAACATGTTCAACGCATCACTCACATTACCGGCATAAGCATTTCACTCTAGCCCATCTCCCAGATGAACCAGACCTGACACAACTCTAAGCATAGCAGGCATAGCAAGGTAAGAATCACATACATGGCTCAATCAACTCCTACACATGCTAGTGGGTTTCATCTAGTTACTGTGGCAATGACAGGTCATGCAGAGGATAAGGGTTCAACTACCGTAGCACACAGCAGTTTGAATCGCGTTGTCTTAATGCACTAAACAAGAGCAGAAGCGAGAACATGGGTTTGTATCGGAATGATCAATGGTTGCTTGCCTGATGGAGTGGTAGTGGGATACCGCCCTTCAGTTGGATACTCGTGAATATCCTCGGAGGCAGAACCTACCACGAAGAACACATCGGAACACAATCAACACATGACGATATGCAACAATATGATGCATGCTATGACATGGCAATATGAATGTGTCTTGGCCTAATGCAAGTTATAACAGAAAGGAATGAACTCATTTGAATCAAAGATTCAAATATTAGCTCATTAAACATGGCATTTATAGTGCATTTCCTTATTCTGCCTAAACAGCAAGGTAAAGTTGTTTTGTCATGCATGAAACCATTACAGATGGATAGATTGAATTTTTCTGATAATTTTCATATATAATTTATCTCATTTGGAGCAATGGTTGAATTTCTATGAATTTTTGAAGTTTGAACTATTTTCTGGAATTTCCTGAATAAGAATAAATCCAGAAAATCAATTACTGCGTCAGCATTGCGTCAGGGTGACGTCAGCAGGTCAAAGGCGCCAGCCCAGGTCAAACCTGACTAGTGGGCCCCTTCTGTCAGCCTCTCAGCTAATTAGCAAAATTAGATTAACACTAATTAGTTGTTAGTGGGGCCTGGGCCCACATGTCAGTGACTGATTTAATTAAAATTAATTAAGACTAATCCTAATTTAGTTAGCCGACCGGCCCCACCTGTCATAGACTCAGGGGGGTCTTCCTGGGCCCACCCAGGGGTCAAACTGGGTCAACTCGCCGGCGGCTCGACGCCGGCGAGGCCCGAGACGGCGAAGGGCTTCGGATTTGGTCCTCCGGTGACCAAATCGACGGTGGAGACGTGCTACGCGTAGCTGGGGCTCGTGCGCATCTAGTGGGGCAAGTGGGAGGAGATGGGGTGGAGCGAGCTCGCCGGAATCGAGCTCGTGGCGGCGGCCGGAGTTCGGGCGAGGTCGGAATCGACGCTACAGTGCACAGGAGGGAGAACTGGGGGTGGCTACAGGTTCCTGGTGCTGCACTGAGCACGGTGAGGCGCTCGGACGCGTGCTTACACGGTCGTAGCCACGACGGCGACATGGCCGGCGGCGAGGAGCGCTCGGGCTCGGAGGGAGCGGTGGCTACGAGGCGTAATCGAGCACGGGAACTAGGGGGAAAGGAAGAGGGGCTCACAGCGGAGTCGGAGAGGGGATCAGCGGGCTCGGGGAGGTCCTGGCGGCGGCGAATTCGACCGGAGATGGCTCGAGTGCCCGAGGTTGAAGACGAGGGCGAAGGCGGCGATGCAGGGCCTCCGGCGATGCGTGGCTCGGTGGGGAGGACGAGGGAGTCGAGGCGGAGCTAATGGGCTCGTCCGAGGGGCGAGGGGGTGTCTGTGGTGGCAACTACGGCGATCGGCGGCGAGGTACGCGCTCGGCCGTCGCGGGAGAGAGAGAGGGAGACGAGGGGGAGAGTGAGCGAGTGCGAGAGGGAGACGTGGGGGTCGCGTGGCACTTCAGGGCATCTCCCGGGCGTCGGCGGAAGCAGGAGGTGGCCGGCGTGTGGCCGCGGGCGCCGGTCACGCGCTCCGCGTCCTTCTGGCGCGAGGAGGACGACGACTGGCAGCGCCAGCAGGCTGGGCCGAGCCAGGTGGCTGGGCCAGCACAGGTAAGGCCCAGGTGGGCTTTCTTCTCTCTCTTTTTTTGATTTTTGTTTCTGTTTTCTTTTAAACTGCAACTGTTTAGCTTTAGATAAAATACTAAAACGTTTTCAAAAATCCTGAAAATAAATGTGGCCTCTGTTTAGATTATTTCCAACAGGAAACATTTATTCCCAGAATTATTTGAGCATTTGGATTATTTTATAGCATTTAAATGCCCAAATTCAAATACTTATGATTTAATTCAATGACCTTCTGTTGACCTAGAAAATTGTGCACCAATTTTGCCAGAGGTTCTAACCTAAGACAAAGAGGGTGAACTTTTTAGAAGGGCATTTCAGGTTCATTGAAAATATTTTTAGTAAACCCTAGTTGTTTCCAGGGGGGGTGTTGGGGGTTTCTGCCTTCCCCATTTCAAATTTAAAAGAAATTTAAACATGATGCACATTCTAATGCTTGAACTAGCTAGGGTGTGACATGAACATGGCAAAGTAAAGCATGGCATGGAGCTACTCAAAGATCTTAACAAAAGTCCCTTAGTGACCTTGAGCCAAAAGGGGTCAGAAAATACAATTGCAAGCATGTGAACATAGCAAAAACATAATCAGTTTTCAGACTCAGTGAAAACTGGAACATGCTGAAAACAGATATCAAGTAGGCATGTTTACGAGCTCGATGCACTCACTACGGTGCAAGTCATGACAAGCTAAGCATACACCCATCAAGAACACACAAAATTCAAGCTAGACATGGCAAGAACAATAGCATAGCATGCACGTATCAACTACAACAACATCGGCAAAATTGCAAACAAGTTGACAATCTGCCCAGATTCACAAAGTAGCAAAAGTAGAGCTCGATTGAATCAAGCTAGGATGCTCCATAATTGCAAACGAAGACATGCATGGATAGAGCACTACAATATTAACAAAACATCCTTACTGATCATCCTTAAAAGAGGCACGGATCACTAGGAAACAACATGAACATATGGCCATATGAGATAAACAGCTCAAGGACTTTGTGGAATTGCTAAGTCCCTGAAAACAGAATTAGCAAGTGCACCACTTTGCAAGCTTGCACTAGTTACCACACACATCACAAAAATACATGGGTTGCACCTATGGAAAGATGACAAAACCCTTAACAAAACATGTGTAGAACTCAGGGGCATATCATGCACACATTAATCATGGCAAAAATGACAAAAACCTAAATAGAGTAGCAGATCTGACAATTATCTCAAGTAGCCCTCTTCTAACAGCATTTCGGGCATCAAGATGAACTCAAATGAAAATGATGCAATGAAATGAAATGATGTACTCTCTGAGATGAACATTTTGATATGCCATATGCATGAATTGGAGCTACGGATGCAAATTTACGGAGCTATGAACAGGGGCACTTGGATCTGGAATTTCGGGACTTAGAAGAAAAAAACACCTACGAGATCTAGGGTTTACTGTTCACGCACGCGAACCGAGGCGTTCGCCGGAGTACTCGCCGAAACGGCGCCGTGCGGCGGCCGGAGATGGTGAGGAAGAGGCCGGGGCGAGGGGAGGAAGAGGCCGGGGCGGCTCCGGTGGTCGCTGGCATCGGTTGGTGGCGCGGGCTCGCCGGAGCAACGAAGGAGGCGGCGGGCGGCGGTGGTCCGGTGGGTTGGCGAGGAGGCGCGCGGTGGCCGAGGTGGCGGCGCGGCGAGGGTCACGCGCGGCGGCGGTGAATGCCGGTGGCGGCACGGGCGGTCGCCTGGCGGCGCGGATGGAGGAGATCGGGCGGCGGCGGCGCGCGGGCCGGGAGGGCCCGATCCGGGCTCTCCGGGCCGGAGGAGAGAGAGGATCGACGGGGACACGTGGCGTGCGCCTATTGGCTGGGGCGCGGCGGCGGGATTCGTCCGGCGGTGGCGGACATGTCCGGAGGCGGCGGGAGCGATTTTTAGGGTTTCGGGGGGAGAAGGAGATCCGAAATTTGGGGGGGGGGTCTAAATAGAGGTAGAGGGAGCTAGGAGAGTCCAAATGAGGTGCGGTTTTCGGCCACGCGATCGTGATCGAACGCTCTAGAAGATGGAGAAGGCTTAGGTGGGATTTGTGCCAAATTGGAGGGGTGTTGGGCTGCAACACACACGAGGCCTTTTCGGTCCCTCGGTTAACCGTTGTAGTATCAAACGAAGTCCAAATGATACGAAACTTGACAGGCGGTCTACCGGTAGTAAACCAAGGCCGCTTGGAAAGTCTCGGTCCAATCTAGAAATGTTTAATCACCACACATGAAAGAAAGCTATAAATGACCACCGGAGGAGAACGAAGCGCCGGAATGCAAAACGGACAACGGGGGAAATGCTCGAATGCATAAGACGAACACGTATGCAAATGCAATGCACATGATGACATGATATGAGATGCATGACAACGATAACAACACACGGAGACAAAGACCCGAACCCGAGAAAATAAAATAACTTAACGCCGGAAACGGCAAGAGTTGGAGCACAAATTGGGAAAGTTACATCAAGGGTGTTACAACACTCCACCACTACGAAAGGATCTCGTCTCGAGATCTAGGACTGAAAGAATGCCGGGTACTCAGAACGGAGGTGATGCTCGCGTTCCCAGGTAGCTTCACGATCGGAATGATGTGACCACTTGACTTTGAGAAATTTGATTGACTTATTGCGAGTCTTGCGCTCAGTCTCTTCAAGAATAGCAACTGGGTGCTCACGATAGGAGAGATCTTCTTGGAGCTCAATGTCCTCGAAGTTGACGGTGCGGTCAGGAGTCTTGAAGCACTTTCGAAGCTGAGAGACATGGAACACGTCATGAACATTTGAAAAGTTTGAAGGAAGCTCGAGTTGATAGGCGAGGTCGCCTCTCTTGCTGACAATCTTGAAAGGTCCCACGTATCTAGGGGCAAGCTTCCCTTTGATACCGAAGCGACGAGTACCTTTCATAGGAGAGACACGGAGGTAAACATGATCTCCGATCTCGAAAGCCAAATCACGGTGCTTACTGTCATAGTAGCTCTTCTGACGGGATTGGGCTGCTTTGAGGTTATCACGAATGACTTTGCACATTTCTTCTGCCTCTGTGATTAAGTCATTACCCAGCAGCTGACGTTCACCGGTTTCAGACCAGTTGAGAGGGGTACGACACTTCCTGCCATACATAATTTCAAATGGGGCCTTGCTCGAACTTGCTTGAAAACTGTTGTTGTAGGAGAATTCAGCATAAGGAAGACAATCCTCCCACTTCATGCCGAAGGAGATCACACAAGCCCTGAGCATATCTTCAAGAATCTGATTGACACGCTCGACTTGACCGCTAGTTTGAGGATGGAAAGCTGTGCTGAAGCGGATGTTGGTGCCCATGGCCTTCTGGAAAGAATCCCAAAACTTCGAGGTAAAGATGCTGCCACGGTCTGAAGAGATCACTTGTGAAATACCGTGCAGCGAGACAATACGAGAGGTATAGAGTTCCGCCAATTGAGCTGCAGTGATCGACTCTTTGATAGGCAGAAAATGAGCCACTTTAGTGAGTTTGTCGATGACAACGAATATAGCATCATTGCCACGCTTGGACTTTGGAAACCCAATCACGAAGTCCATTTCAATGTGGTCAAACTTCCATTCTGGAATGGCAAGAGGTTGGAGGAGACCTGCTAGCCTTTGGTGTTCTGCCTTCACTCTTCTGCAGACATCACATTCATACACGAACTGAGCAATCTCGCGCTTCATTCGAGTCCACCAATAAGCTTTCTTGAGGTCCTGATACATCTTCGTGCTCCCAGGGTGGATGGAGAGGAGAGAATTGTGAGCCTCGTTCATGATTACTTTACGGAGGTCACCTTTGGGTACAACAATACGATCCTCGAAGAAGAGAGTGTCCTTGTGATCAAGGCGGTAGCACTTGTACTTGGGTTGATTCTTGGCAATCCCAATCTTCACCTTTTTCACCATAGCATCAAGAAGTTGGGCTTGGCGAATCTGGTCTTCCAAGGTAGGAGAGACTAGAAGGTTGGCGAGGAAACCTTGAGGAACAACTTGAAGATTAAGTTTGCGGAAAGCTTCACAAAGCTCGGTTGATAAGGCTTGAGAATTAGACTGTTGCAGTAAGCTTTTCTGCTCAATGCGTCAGCAATCACATTGGCCTTGCCTGGAGTATACTCAATACTCGGATTATACTCTTGAATCATTTCGACCCATCGAGTTTGCCTGAGGTTGAGATTAGGCTGAGTGAAGATGTACTTGAGACTCTTGTGATCAGTGAAAATGTCCACTTTTCTTCCCAATAGAAGATGTCTCCAAGTCAAAAGAGCATGCACAACTGCCGCCAACTCGAGATCATGAGTGGGGTAGTTCTTCTCATTAGGCTTCAACTGGCGAGAGGTATACGCAACAACTTTCTTCTCTTGCATCAAAACTGCGCCAAGACCTTGGAGAGAGGCATCACAAAAGACCTCGTACGGCTTGGATTCATCAGGCGGAGTGAGAACTGGAGCAGTGATCAATTTCTCTTTCAAAGTGTTGAAAGCAATGTTACACTCTGGAGAACAAACGTACTTGACGTGCTTCTGGAGAAGATTAGAGAGAGGCTTCACGAACTTAGAAAAGTTTTCAACGAATCTTCGGCAATAGCTTGCGAGACCGAGGAAGCTACGGAGTTGCTTCACGTTCTGAGGAGGTTCCCAATTCACAATTGCAGACACCTTCTCAGGATTCACGGCAATGCCCTTGGCAGAGATGATATGACCAAGATAAAGAACCTCATCGAGCCAAAATTCACACTTGGAGAACTTGGCGTAGAACTGATGTTCTCTGAGCTTATCAAGAACCAAACGCAAGTGCTTGGCATGATCTTCCTTGTTCTTCGAGAAAACCAGAATGTCGTCGAGATAGACCAAAACAAAGTCATTGGTGTAGGCGTTGAAGATGAAGTTCATCATGCAAGAGAACGTCGGAGGAGCGTTGACGAGGCCAAAAGACATGACAGTGTATTCATATGAACCAAAGCTTGTCCTGAAAGCCGTCTTGGGAATATCTTGATCACGGATTCGAATCTGATGATAACCCATACGGAGATCAAGCTTGGAGAATACTTGGGCACCTTTGAGTTGTTCGAACAGTTCATTGATGTTGGGAAGTGGGTATTTGTTCTTGATGGTCTTCTTGTTCACTGGACGGTAATCAACACAAAGTCGGTCCGTTCCATCCTTCTTCTTCACAAAAAGAACACCACAACCCCACGGAGAAGAACTAGACCGGATGAGACCCATTTTCTCTTGAATATCGAGTTGCTTCTTCAACTCCTTCAACTCTTCAGGTCCGAGCTTGTAAGGACGTTTGCACATAGGTTCCGTGCCAGGCTCAAGATCAATAACGAATTCAACTGGCCGGTGCGGAGGCATTCCTGGAAGCTCTTCTGGAAAGACGTCTTGATATTCGCAAACGACTGGAATTTGCAAGATAGCATCGAGTTCACCCTTCTCATTGAGAGAAAACAGACGGATGGTATTATTCCGAGCGGCAAAGACAATTACATCCTCAGACGAATGAGTCAATTGAATCTGCCTGGCAGCACAATCAATATGTGCCTTGTGCTTAGTAAGCCAATCCCTTCCGAGAATAAGATCAATATCCGAGTTACCAAGAACCACCGGAGAAGAGAGAAACTTGTAGTCGCCCAATGTGATAGAGACATCCGGGACGCAATTGTTAGAAGTCATTTGCTTGCCCGGAGACACAATCTTCAACGGAACAGGAATCCTTTCGGTCACAAAATCATGCTTGGCCACAAATGGAGTTGAAATAAAAGAAAGCGATGCACCAGTGTCAAAAAGAACTTTTGCAGGAACATCGTTAACAGGAAGGTTACCCATAATCACATCCGGTGAGTCCTCTGCCTGAGCTGCATTCATCAAATTGACCTTGGCGTGCTTGGGGTTATGCTTGACCACAGCTGTACTTGCCGATCTGACAGGAGGAGGAGGAGGAAGATGCCTCTGGTTGAAACACTTGTTGGCATAGTGACCCTTCTGTTGGCACTTGTTGCATGTGACCTCTGAAAGCGGACGGTGATACGGAGCACTCGATCTTGGAGCTTGAGATGAAGTCTTGTTCTGAAAGCCAGGGTTGGGTGGTTGGGAAGATCCACTGCCACCTTTGCTCTTTTGCTGATACGGCTGACGGAACAGAGGAGGAGGAAGCCAATACTTCTGCTGCTTGGCCACTTGAGTAGAGGAAGAAGGAGTAACATCTCTGACTCGCTTCTTGGAAGCATCACACCTCAACCGAGCAGCCTCTTGCTTCAGTGCCATGTTGTAGAACTCATCGTATCTCAAGGGCTCAAAGAGAACAAGAGCTAGCTGAATTTCTTCTCTGAGACCACCCCTGAACTGGTATATCATGCTCTTCTCATCAGGGACGTCCTGCTTGGCAAAGTGGGCGAGCTTCTGGAACAGCTTGTTGTAGTCATAGACAGACAAAGAGCCTTGCTTCAGGTTGCGGAATTCCTCATGCTTGCTTTCAACCACGCTCTGGGGAATATGATGAGCCCTGAAATCTCGACGAAAATCATCCCAAGTGATAACACGTCCACCTCTGGAGTCCTTGTACTGCTGGAACCATTCTGCGGCTTGATCTTTGAGTTGGAAGGAAGCGAACTTGACAAAGTCCTCAGGCCTGACCTTACTGCACTCGAAATGCTTGCACAGATCCACAAGCCAATCGTCAGCATCGGTTGCCTCAACACAATTGCTGAAAGTCTTTGGCCCGTTAGCAAGGAACCGGTTGAGTGTAGCAAAGTGATTCTGATTGTTGCCTTGATTCCCTTGGTTGCCTTGATTGCGCTCTTGGAGAATTTGCATGATCAACTGTGTGTTTGCATTGGTTGCGGCCATCACAGCTTGCCATGCCTCCGGAGGAGGTGGAGGTGGTGGCGGATCAGGATTCGGAGTCGTGCGCGTTGGAGGAGCCATCCTGAAGAGGTTGACATCCATTAGCACATTGAAAGACGATATTGAAGTTGAATCCAACGGAATGAAAATTGCAACATATAGTCTTCACATCCGAACAAAATGAACGAATGCATTCCTCTTGAAATGGTCACATATCCATAAATTGAGAAGCCACGTAGAATTAAGGTAGAGAAATAAATCAACAAGGTACGGATCAAGAACGAATAATCGGTAAGAAATCCCAATCTCAAACCAATATCCGTGGAAGAAGAACTAGAGCTACTAGAATTCCCACCTATGAAACTCCCGAACCTTTTCGGTTATGCAATCAGGTGTTGGGGATACAGGGGAAGCATAATATCTCACCCAAACTAGCAAATCCTACATCCAGCTGTATCCATCCTTCAACACATAACCAAGAAACCTTCGGAAACCATCTACCTCAACCTTCGAAAAGCATCCGTTATACGAGTTATGGCGATACTCCCGAACTCCCGCCCCAGTACTGGGTGGCGTCGAGGTTATCTCACCAACGAACTGCATAAAAGAGATTTTCGATGTCGGCGTACTAAACTCAGGTATTCCAGAACTGTAACGATAAAATTATGATGACAACACCTCAGAGCTCAACTCCCCGGGACACTTCCACAAAACCCCTGACAGGAGGCACCAAGACAATGTTCTCATCATAAAACCATCGGAACGATTCCAAGATACCCGCGTGATCCTAAATTTTTTTTAGTGAAATTTGAGAAGAGAAGAGTCAAAACTCTACATCAGGATGCCTTACCAGAGCGATGAGGAGACTGGGAAGTAAAAAGAATTCCTAAACTCTCCGATATATAATTCCTAATGACTCAAAACATTTTTCTAGACACAACTCGGCTGCTAAAAACGATCAAGCAATGGGGCTCCTAAGGTCGGGGAAGGCTCTGATTACCGACTTGTAACACCCTCGATGCGACTATAGCTCCCACGTGTCGAGGCACGACTTAGAGACATAATCGCATTGAAGGCATATGTCGCAAGTTAGGCAATCTCCACAACATCCCATGTAATATGAATAATAAAGGGGAGATAACATAGTTGGCTTACACTCGCCACGTCAATCAAGTACATAAATAACATTACATCATCCAAACACCCATGGCCCGACTACGACGCCAAAATAAAAGATAACCCAACATGCGACATGGTCCCGATCACCCCCAACTGGGCACCACTACTGATCATCAGGAAAGGAAACATAGTAGCATTGAGAATCCTGGTCGAACTCCCACTTGAGCTCAAGCGCGTCACCTGGAGCGGAATCATCAGGCCCTGCATTTGGTGTAATAGTAATCTGTGATCGAACGCTCTAGAAGATGGAGAAGGCTTAGGTGGGTTTTGGGCCAAATTGGAGGGGTGTTGGGCTGCAACACACACGAGGCCTTTTCGGTCCCTCGGTTAACCGTTGGAGTATCAAACGAAGTGCAAATGATACGAAACTTGACAGGCGGTCTACCGGTAGTAAACCAAGGCCGCTTGGCAAGTCTCGGTCCAATCCGGAAATGTTTAATCCCCACACACGAAAGAAAGCTAGAAATGACCACCGGAGGAGAACGAAGCGCCGGAATGCAAAACGGACAATGGGGGAAATGCTCGAATGCATAAGACGAACACGTATGCAAATGCAATGCACATGATGACATGATATGAGATGCATGACAATGATAACAACACACGGAGACAAAGACCCGAACCCGAGAAAATGAAATAACTTAACGCCGGAAACGGCAAGAGTTGGAGTACAAATTGGGAAAGTTACATCCGGGGTGTTACAGATCAGCAAGAGAAAAACCTTCGCCCTGTACATCCTCGTGTTGCCAATGAAATGCAGATTGAGAGAATAATTGACAGCATCAATGCACCCGGTCCGCTCACTTGATCAAGGGCAACTTAGCTGGCAAATTTCTTTGGGCACTTCGCATTCGTCTCAATAACAGAACCCAAGAAAGTTGAAGAAGCCTTCATGGAACCTGAATGGATTCAAGCTATGCAAGAAGAGCTTCAACAGTTTGAGCTGAATAATGTATGGGAACTGGTTAAGCGTCCTGATCCTCGGAAGCACAACATAATAGGCACCAAATGGATATACCGCAACAAGCAAGATGAGCATGGTCAAGTTGTCAGAAACAAAGCTCGTCTCGTTGCTCAAGGATATACTCAAGTGGAAGGCATTGACTTCGATGAAACATTTGCTCATGTGGCTAGACTTGAAGCCATACGCATACTGCTGGCCTATGCAAATCATCATAACATACTTCTATATCAAATGGATGTGAAGAGCGCCTTTCTCAATGGCAAGATTGAAGAAGAAGTGTATGTTGCACAACCGCCAGGCTTTGAAGATCCAAAACATCCTGACATGGTATACAAGCTCAACAAGGCACTGTATGGCCTCAAACAAGCCCCTCGGGCCTGGTATGACACACTCAAATACTTCCTGAAGAGCAAAGGCTTCATACCTGGTTCCCTAGACCCCACTCTCTTCACGAAGACATATGATGGTGAACTGTTTGTGTGCCAAATATATGTGGATGACATTATCTTCGGCTGCACCAATCAGAAGTACAGTGAAGAGTTTGGATATATGATGCAAGAGCAATATCAGATGTCCATGATGGGAGAGCTGAAGTTCTTCATCGGTCTTCAAATACGATAGCAACGCAACGGCATCTTCATATCTCAAGAGAAGTATCTCAAAGATTGCCTGAAGAAGTTCGGTATGCAAGACTGCAAAAGCTTCACGACGCCAATGCCAGCCAAGCATCATCTGGGTCCTGATGACAATGGTAAAGAGTTCGATCAAAAGGTATACCGCTCCATGATTGGTTCTTTGCTTTATTTATGTGCATCTAGGCCAGATATTATGCTTAGTGTTTGCATGTGTGCTTGATTTCAAGCGGCACCAAAGGAGTCGCATCACTTAGCTATGAAGCGAATTCTTCGATATTTGGCTCACACTCCAACTCTAGGATTATGGTATCCAAAGGGCTCAGAGTTTGATCTGGTTGGATTCTCGGATGTTGATTATGCTGGTGACAAGGTGGATCGCAAGTCTACATCAGGCACATGTCACTTTCTGGGACGATCATTTGTATGTTGGTCTTCAAAGAAGCAGAACTGTGTATCTCTCTCCACTGCTGAATCTGAATACATTGCTACTGGATCTTGCTGCGCTCAACTTCTGTGATGAAGCAAACACTCAAGGACTATGGCATTCATCTGAAGCAAGTGCCACTCTACTGCGACAACAAAAGCGCCATCAAGATTGCCAACAACCCAGTTCAGCACTCGAAGACAAAGCACATTGAAATTCGCCATCACTTTCTCAGAGATCATGGTGTGAAGGAAGATATTGATTTCATACACGTCAACACTGAAGAGCAATTGGCAGATATCTTCACCAAGCCCTTGGATAAGAAGAGATTTTGCAAGTTACGGTGTGAGCTAAATATCTTGGAATTCTCAAATGTCCTGTGATCAGGCACACATCCTAACACTTATGCATATTGATGACTTAGATGTGCAACACACGAAGTAAAGTATATCTTCAATCAATGAAGACATACATTCTAAGTGTGAATACATTAATGTGGAATTTGACTTCAGAGCGCCACGATAATTGTGCGCCGTGTCTGGGTCTAATACTTCCTATATGGTGGGTAACGCCACCACCAAATGTTCTGTTTGAAGTGTTTCACTCATGGCGTTACATTTGTTATGTATTCACATTTGGTTTGGCTTTAATCTCAACATGTCTTCATGATTATCTTCACTATGTTGATTATATATACTAGTGTTCTGTCCTCTACAGCGTTCACTTATAGCTACGTCTTCTTGTTAAATCTTTTGAACTAAGTGAATGTGATCGGACCCTAACCTCTCTATGCTTTCTATCTCAAACTCTATCTCTCCAAATCATATGCATTCTATTGAAACTGTCGAATGTCTTCTCTGTGTCCTTGTCAGCAGAAGATACAAAGACAAACATTAAGTCCGTTTTCAATGCTCATTCCTTCACCTGAAACCCGGAGAAGTGGGAACGACCACCTGACAATCTAGGCGTGCGTGGGACGTGGAACAACCCCCGATATGGTGCATGACGGCCACGTACCCCTCAGATGTGAATCACCAGGGGCACCTATGTAATAATGCAGTGTCGCCCCTGTACCTATAAATACACGCCTCACCACAGTCATTATCTCTTCTTCCACTCTCGCACGAACCCTAGCGCCACCGCTAGCCCTCGACGATGCCGGCGACGAAGCGCTTCGCTGCCGCAACCTCTCCGACGCCGTCTTCACGCCGACCGCGGACATCGTCCTCTCCGCTGTCACCGTAGGTGTCCTCCGTCGCCAAGTTAGGGCACGGAAGATCGAACTGCTCGGCCTCCTCTTCCACTCCGTCTAGCAGTTCTTCGTGTGGTAAATAAAACTTCCTTTTTACGGCCCCTTTGATCCTATAGCTTTATCACTTTCTACCACAAGCAGTTTCCATTCACACAAGTTGGATCTCTTTCATACTGCATCCCATAACATGCCTAGTATATTCAATTATGCTTCACAAAGTAGTTAGATTCCTCACTTGTACTGATCCGTGGATTCGTACAAATCTGGAACCTACTCCTTATCTATGAGTGAATGTCTTCGCACGATGAGGTCAATGTCTTCTAAACTGATTTATCTTCAAAATCTTCTGAGAATGCATATGACCTCTTCCCCTTCCCTCGCACCTTAATGCTGTCACAGGTACATGTCCGTGGGAGAATCCCTTGGTTCTCATAGTCTGCATTTATTTGCAGAATTCTTACAGTATCACATAAATTCTCCCAAAGCCAGTTCCTGTTTGTCCAGCAAGCGAAAGCCTTTGAAGCCTTTGAACATATTGAAGCCTTTCAGTTTAAAGTTCATGGCTTCAGAGAAATCAGCAAGGAAGGGTGGCAGAAAGCGTCATGGAGAAACATCAAGAGATCTGCCCGATGACCTCTCAGAGCTGTACAAGACAGATCCTGAAGAGGATTACAATCAGCGCAAGACGCGAATCCAATGGATTCGACGCTATTGGGCAGAACAGTGGTTCAAGTACAGATTTGTGACCAAGGAATATGCTGAAAAGAATGCCATCAAGCGACCATGGGGAGACATCCTCTACAAAATCTTCAACCTAGGACCAGAGATGAAGCCATTGAACGAGGCTTCTATCCCTGCATGGTCCGTGGACCACAGCCTACGGATGTTGACCCGTCGTCTCTGCTATGGTGTCGTGACGACAATCTGTTTAAGCGCAACTTCCAGTTTGCCCAAAACTCAGCGAAGCAGAACAAGAAGACTTTGGGTTTAGATTTCAACCCTGGTCGCTCTGCTCCCCATGCCGATGGAACTCGCGAAGCTGAACCCAATCTTCTTGGGACCTTCTACAATCTTGAAGGCCTCATCACACACATCGTGGTTCAAGGGACAGCCGTGAATGAGCTTGCAGATGACGCTGAATCAGATGAAGCGCCTGCAGCGCCGAAGCCAAAGAAGCTGAAGCAACCAAAAGCTTCAAAGCCGGCCTCTGCACCAAAAATCTCACGGGCGAAGCCACTGGCAACTACACCTCCTGAAGACAGTGTGCAGTCTGAAGATTTGTCACGCATCTCCAAGCCCCAGAAGGTCAAGATGCCTCTGCCACACACCGGCCAAGAGCTGACAGCTGCTGCCATTTTGCGCAATGATGCCATTGATCTGTCAAGTGATGAAGATCTTGCAGATGACGCTCTTGAGCAACTCATTAAGAGCAAAGAAGAAGCAGAAATCTTCAATGATCTGCCTCTCTTTGATGTAACAATCATCCACAACTTCATTGATGAGTGGTTTGACACGCCCAACATCAGCTTCGACGATCTGCAACTTCCCATTGGCCTCAGTGTCGCCTTCCATGGCGCCATTACTTCAGAGTTAGCTATTGCCCAGAGCATTGTTGAACTGAAGCAGAAGATTGACTTTGAAAAAATCTCAGTTCAAGAAGCATATGGCCAAGCTCAGCGTGCAAGAAGTGAAGAACTTCAAGATTATGCTGCACGAGCTCAAGGAAGCCTTTCTCAAGAAACGTGCAGAAGCTCAGGGTTCTCGTGAGCGCATGAAGGTTCTGGCTGACAGATGTGTGCAAGCCTACAATGAGGCTGAGAAGCGCAAGGCCCTTGGGCCTCCTGGCATCGACCCCAGGATGGCTACAAAGAAGAAAAAGAAGCCCGCTACGGCTGAACCCGACGCACCAACGCAGGAAGCAGATCCCATTGTCTTCCCAACTAGCATGACCGGCCCGAAGCCAAAGGCTAGGTCAACCGCTTCAGAACTGAAGAAGACAAGGACTGCTGAGGCTGAAGCCAGGAAGAGGAAACATGCTGAAGCCTCTCCTACTGCCCCCTCCAAGAAGAAGAGGAAGACCAAGAAAGAACGGGCTGCTCCCCCAGAGCCCTTGATTGTTGAACCCATCTCCTTGGTTCACCCTGACGCTGAACCTCAAGAGCGCCAACTGACTGTCCATGAGCCTACTTTCACAGGGGCTCATGAAGCTGAAGACATTCCAGCAGCTGATCCCATCGCTGCTGAAGACATTGGTCACCATGACCATGTTGAAGATGATGCAGTTCTTCCTCAGCTCGAGCACCAATAGGTATCATCGCCTGTGCTAACGCATAGCGAACTCATCAACATTGGTCGTCCACTGACGCCAATTGCGCAGGATGCTTCATGGGCTGATCGCCCACAAGAGGAAGAAGACTCTGAGGCCCAGCCAACACCAACTCCACAGGCGTCGCCCGCGTTGCGCAGGCTTCGCAAAGGTCCAAGGCCTCAAGTCTCTGCGTCTGAAGCTAAAATTGCTGAAGACATTTTGGCTGCATCAGCCGATGAAGAAGAAGTACCACAAGCTGCTACTCCCCTGTCCCACCAAGAAGCGGTTCTCGAGGAGAACGTGATTGTGACCGACCCTCCAGCTCGTCACATGGAGGTTGAAAATCTTGAGGCTGCCACCACCAACACCACTGAAGCCACTGACGCTGTCATGGCTGAAGCAAATGTGGAGCCCTTACCAACAAAAGCACCAGAAGTCAGCGAAGCCACTGATCCCGCTGCTTATGTTCCTGCGTCTGCTGCCGGTCCCCAGTTCGACTATCATGTTGAGCACAGGCCTCAGATACAGAAGCCAATCCCAAGATTGCCCAGGTTCCCAGGTCCTGCATCAGCACCTAGATCCTTCAATATCAATGGCTTCAAAGTAGACAACACATTCTTCAATAGCTTCAGGAACCCCTACTCAAGGGAAAGAATATCATCTGATCGGTTCTGGAGCTATCCGCAGCGAAGCTATTACTCCTGCATTCTTTACAATCAAGGTCGCATCTTCCCACACAAGCGTCTTGACATTGAAGCAATAGCTGGTCTGCCCTGTCTGGAAGAAGCTCTGGATTGCTTCAAAGAGGTGTTGGGGAACGTTGCAGAAAACAAAAATTTTCCTACGGTTTCACCAAGATCCATCTATGAGTTCATCTAGCAACGAGTGATCGGATTGCATCTACATACCTTTGTAGATCACGCGCGGAAGCGTTCAAAGAACGGGGATGAGGAAGTTGTACTCGACGTGATCCAAATCACCGGAGATCCTAGCGCCGAACGGACGGCACCTCCGTGTTCAACACACGTACGGTTAGCGTGACGTCTCCTCCTTCTTGATCCAACAAGGGGGAAGGAGAGGTTGAGGAAGATGGCTCCAGCAGCAGCACGACGACGTGGTGGTGGTGGAGCAGCAGTACTCCGGCAGGGCTTCGCCAAGCTCGTGACGGAGGAGGAGAGGTGTTGGGGAGGGGAGGGGCTGCGCCTTGGATGTCTCTAGCAGCCCTCCCCTCGCCCCTCTATTTATAGGGGAAGGGAGAAGGGGGGCCGGCCCCTCTAGATGAGATCTAGAGGGGGGGCGGCGGCCAAGGGGAGGGGGCTTGCCCCCCAAGCAAGGGGGGCGCCCCCCTCAGGGTTTCCCCCAACCCTAGGCGCATGGGCCCTAGGGGGGAGTGGCGCCCCAGACCACTTTGGGCTGGATCCCTTCCTCATACAGCCCATAAGGCCCTCCGGGAGAGGTGGCCCCTCCCGGCGGACCCCCGGAATCCCTCCGGTGGCCCCGGTACAATACCGATATGCCCCCGAACCTTTCCGGTGACCGTATGACAACTTCCCATATATAAATCTTTACCTCCGGACTATTCCGGAACTCCTCGTGACGTCCGGGATCTCATCTGGGACTCCGAACAACATTCGGTAATCACATATAAGTCTCCCTAATAACCCTAGCGTCACCGAACCTTAAGTGTGTAGACCCTACGGGTTCGGGAGACATGTAGACATGACCGAGAAGGCTCTCCAGTCAATAACCAACAGCGGGATCTGGATACCCATGTTGGCTCCCACATGCTCCTCGATGATCTCATCGGATGAACCACGATGTCGAGGATTCAAGCAACCCCGTATACAATTCCCTTTGTCAATCAGTACATTACTTGCCCGATATTCGATCGTCGGTATCCCAATACCTCGTTCAATCTCGTTACCGGCAAGTCACTTTACTCGTACCGTAATGCATGATCCCGTGACCAGACACTTGGTCACTTTGAACTCATTGTGATGATGCATTATCGAGTGGGCCCAGCGATACCTCTCCATTATACGGAGTGACAAATCCCAGTCTTGATCCATGCCAACCCAACAGACACTTTCGGAGATACCCGTAGTATACCTTTATAGTCACCCAGTTACGTTGTGACGTTTGGTACACCCAAAGCACTCCTAAGGTATCTGGGGGTTACACGATCTCATGGTCTAAGGAAAAGATACTTGACATTAGAAAAACTCTAGCAAACGAACTATACGATCTTGTGCTATGTTTAGGATTGGGTCTTGTCCATCACATCATTCTCCTAATGATGTGATCTCGTTATCAATGACATCCAATGTCCATAGTCAGGAAACCATGACTATCTGTTGATCAACGAGCTAGTCAACTAGAGGCTTACTAGGGACATGTTGGTGTCTATGTATTCACACATGTATTACGATTTTCGGATAACACAATTTATAGCATGAATAAAAGACAATTATCATGAACAAGGAAATATAATAATAATCCTTTTATTATTGCCTCTAGGGCATATTTCCAACAGTCTCCCACTTGCACTAGAGTCAATAATCTAGTTACATTGTGATGAATCGAACACCCATGGAATTCTGGTGTTGATCATGTTTTGCTCTAGGGAGAGGTTTAGTCAACGGATTTGCTACATTCAGGTCCGTATGTACTTTACAAATATCTATGTCTCCATCTTGAACATTTTCACGAATGGAGTTGAAGCGACGCTTGATGTGCCTGGTCTTCTTGTGAAACCTGGGCTCCTTGGCAAGTGCAATAGCTCCAGTGTTGTCACAGAAGAGTTTGATTGGCCCCGACGCATTGGGTATGACTCCTAGGTCGGTGATGAACTCCTTCACCCAAATTGCTTCATGCGCTGCCTCGGAGGCTGCCATGTACTCCGCTTCACATGTAGATCCCGCCACGACGCTCTGCTTGCAACTGCACCAGCTTACTGCCCCACCATTCAAAATATACACATATCCGGTTTGTGACTTAGAGTCATCCAGATCTGTGTCGAAGCTAGCGTCGACGTAACCCTTTACGACGAGCTCTTCGTTACCTCCATAAACGAGAAACATTTCCTTAGTCCTTTTCAGGTACTTCAGGATATTCTTGACCGCTATCCAGTGTTCCTTGCCGGGATTACTTTGGTACCTACCTACCAAACTTACGGCAAGGTTTACATCAGGTCTGGTACATAGCATGGCATACATAATAGAACCTATGGCTGAGGCATAGGGGATGACACTCATCTCTTCTATATCTTCTGTCGTGGTCGGACATTGAGCTGAGCTCAATTTCACACCTTGCAACACAGGCAAGAACCCCTTCTTAGACTGATCCATATTGAACTTCTTCAATATCTTATCACGGTATGTGCTTTGTGAAAGACCTATGAGGCGTCTTGATCTATCTCTATAGATCTTGATGCCTAATATATAAGCAGCTTCTCCAAGGTCCTTCATTGAAAAACTCTTATTCAAGTAGGCCTTAATGCTGTCCAAAAGCTCTATATCATTTCCCATCAAAAGTATGTCATCTACATATAATATGAGAAATGCTACAGAGCTCCCACTCACTTTCTTGTAAACACAGGCTTCTCCATAAGTCTGCATAAACCCAAACGCTTTGATCATCTCATCAAAGCGAATGTTCCAACTCCGAGATGCTTGCACCAGCCCATAAATCGAGCGTTGGAGCTTGCACACCTTGTCAGCATTCTTAGGATCGACAAAACCTTCCGGCTGCATCATATACAATTCTTCCTTAAGGAAACCATTAAGGAATGCCGTTTTGACGTCCATTTGCCATATCTCATAATCATAGAATGCGGCAATTGCTAACATGATTCGGACGGACTTCAGCTTCGCTACCGGTGAGAAAGTCTCATCGTAGTCAACCCCTTGAACTTGTCGATAACCCTTAGCGACAAGCCGAGCTTTATAGACGGTCACATTACCATCCGCGTCTGTCTTCTTCTTAAAGATCCATTTATTTTCTATGGCTCGCCGCTCAACGGGCAAGTCAGTCAAAGTCCATACTTCGTTTTCATACATGGATCCTATCTCGGATTTCATGGCTTCCAGCCATTTGTCGGAATCCGGGCCCGCCATCGCTTCTTCATAGTTCGAAGGTTCACCGTTGTCTAACAACATGATTTCCAAGACAGGGTTGTCGTACCACTCTGGTGTGGAACGTGTCCTTGTGGACCTACGAAGTTCAATAGCAACTTGATCTGAAGTTTCATGATCATCATCATCAACTTCCTCTCTAGTCGGTGCAGGCACCTCAGGAACATTTTCTTGAGTTGCACCACTTTCCGGTTCAAGAGGTAATACTTCATCAAGTTCTACTTTCCTCCCACTTACTTCTTTCGAGAGAAACTCTTTCTCTAGAAAGGATCCATTCTTGGCAACAAAGATCTTGCCTTCGGATCTGAGGTAGAAGGTATACCCAATAGTTTCTTTAGGGTATCCTATGAAGACGCATTTTTCCGACTTGGGTTCGAGCTTTTCAGGTTGAAATTTCTTGACATAAGCATCGCATCCCCAAACTTTAAGAAACGACAGCTTAGGTTTCTTCCCAAACCATAACTCAAACGGTGTCGTCTCAACGGATTCTGACGGAGCCCTATTTAAAGTGAATGCGGCAGTCTCTAAAGCATAGCCCCAAAAAGATAGCGGTAAATCGGTAAGAGACATCATAGATCGCACCATATCTAATAGAGTGCGATTACGATGTTCGGACACACCATTACGCTGAGGTGTTCCAGGCGGCGTGAGTTGTGAAACTATTCCACATTTTCTTAAGTGTGTGCCAAATTCGTGACTCAAGTATTCTCCTCCATGATCTGATCGCAGGAACTTGATTTTCCTGTCACGTTAATTCTCAACCTCACTCTGAAATTCCTTGAACCTTTCAAAGGTCTCAGACTTGTGTTGCATTAAGTAGACATACCCATATCTACTCAAGTCATCAGTGAGGGTGAGAACATAACGATAACCACCGCGAGCCTCAACACTCATTGGACCGCACACATCAGTATGTATGATTTCCAATAAGTTGGTTGCTCGCTCCATTGTTCCTGAGAACGGAGTCTTGGTCATTTTACCCATGAGGCATGGTTCGCATGTGTCAAATGATTTGTAATCAAGAGACTCTAAAAGTCCATCTGCATGGAGCTTCTTCATGCGTTTCACACCTATGTGACCAAGGCGGCAGTGCCACAAGTATGTGGGACTATCATCATTAACCTTACATCTTTTGGTACTCACACTATGAATATGTGTAGCATTACGCTCAAGATTCATTAAGAATAAACCATTCACCATCGGAGTATGACCATAAAACATATCTCTCATATAAATAGAACAACCATTATTCTCGGATTTAAATGAGTAGCCATCTCGAATTAAACGAGATCCTGATACAATGTTCATGCTCAAAGCTGGCACTAAATAATAATTATTGAGGTTTAAAACTAATCCCGTAGGTAAATGTAGAGGTAGCATGCCGACGGCGATCACATTGACCTTGGAACCATTCCCGACGCGCATCGTCACCTCGTCCTTCGCCAGTCTCCGCTTATTCCGCAGCTCCTATTTTGAGTTACAAATATGAGCAACCGCACTGGTATCAAATACCCAGGAGCTACTGCGAGTACTGGTAAGGTACACATCAATTACATGTATATCACATATACCTTTAGTTTTGCCGGCCTTCTTGTCCGCAAAGTATTTGGGGCAGTTCCGCTTCCAGTGACCACTTTCCTTGCAATAAAAGCACTCAGTCTCAGGCTTGGGTCCATTCTTTGGCTTCTTCCCAGCAGCTTGCTTGCCGGGCGCGGCAACTCCCTTGCCGTCCTTCTTGAAGTTCTTCTTACCCTTGCCTTTCTTGAACTTAGTGGTTTTATTCACCATCAACACTTGATGTTCCTTTTTGACTTCTACCTCTGCTGATTTCAGCATTGCAAATACTTCAGGAATGGTCTTTTCCATCCCCTGCATATTGAAGTTCATCACAAAGCTCTTGTAGCTCGGTGGAAGTGACTGAAGGATTCTGTCAATGACCGCGTCATCCGGGAGATTAACTCCCAGCTGAGTCAAGCGGTTATGTAACCCAGACATAGTGAGTATGTGCTCACTGACAGAACTGTTTTCCTCCATCTTACAGCTAAAGAACTTGTCGGAGACTTCATATCTCTCGACCCGGGTATGAGCTTGAAAAACCATTTTCAGCTCTTCGAACATCTCATATGCTCCGTGTCTCTCAAAATGCTTTTGGAGCCCCGGTTCTAAGCTGTAAAGCATGCCGCGCTGAACGAGGGAGTAATCATCGGTACATGTCTGCCAAGCGTTCATAACGTCTTGTTCTGCAGGGAGAACAGGTGCTTCACCTAGCGGTGCTTGTAGGACATAATATTTCTTGGCAGCTATGAGGATGATCCTCAGGTTCCGGACCCAGTCCGTATAGTTGCTGCCATCATCTTTCAGCTTGGTTTTCTCTAGGAACGCGCTGAAGTTGAGGACAACGTTGGCCATTTGATCTACAATACATGTTGTAAAGATTTTAGACTAAGTTCATGATAATTAAGTTCATCTAAATCAAATTATTCAATGAACTCCCACTCAGATAGACATCCCTCCAGTCATCTAAGTATAACATGATCCGAGTTAACTAGGCCGTGTCCGATCATCACATGAGACGGTCTAGCCAACATCGGTGAACATCTTCATGTTGATCGTATCTTCTATACGACTCATGCTCGACCTTTCGGTCTTCTGTGTTCCGAGGCCATGTCTGTACATGCTAGGCTCGTCAAGTCAACCTAAGTGTTTGCATGTGTAAATCTGTCTTACAAATCTGTCTTACACCCGTTGTATGTGAACGTCGGAATCTAACACACCCGATCATCACGTGGTGCTTCGAAACAACGAACTGTCGCAACGGTGCACAGTTAGGGGGAACACTTTCTTGAAATTATTATGAGGGATCATCTTATTTACTACCGTCGTTCTAAGTAAACAAGATGCAAAAACATGATAAACATCACATGCAATCAAATAATAATAGTGACATGATATGGCCAATATCACATAGCTCCTTTGATCTCCATCTTGGGGCTCCATGATCATCTCGTCACCGGCAAGACACCATGATTTCCATCATCATGATCTCCATCATCGTGTCTCCATGAAGTTGCTCGCCAACTATTACTTCTACTACTATGGCTAACACGTTTAGCAATAAAGTAAAGTAATTTACATGGCGTTTCTCAATGACACGCAGGTCATACAAAAAATAAAGACAACTCCTATGGCTCCTGCCGGTTGTCATACTTATCGACATGCAAGTCGTGATTCCTATTACAATAGCATGAACATCTCATACATCACATATATATCATTCATCATTCATCACAACTTTGGCCATATCACATCACAAAACACTTGCTGCAAAAACAAGTTAGACGTCCTCTAATTGTTGTTGCAAGTTTTACGTGGCTGCAATAGGGTTCTAGCAAGAACGTTTTCTTACCTATGTGAAAGCCACAACGTGATTTGTCAACTTCTATTTACCCTTCATAAGGACCCTTTTCATCGAATCCGCTCCAACTAAAGTGGGAGAGACAGACACCCGCCAGCCACCTTATGCAACTAGTGCATGTCAGTCGGTGGAACCGGTCTCACGTAAGCGTACGTGTAAGGTTGGTCCGGGCCGCTTCGTCCCACAATACCGTTGAAGCAAAATAAGACTAGTAGAGGCAAGAAAGTTGACAACATCTACGCCCACAACAAATTGTGTTCTACTCGTGCAAAAAGAACTACGCATAGACCTTGCTCATGATGCCACTGTTGGGGAACGTTGCAGAAAACAAAAATTTTCCTACGGTTTCACCAAGATCCATCTATGAGTTCATCTAGCAACGAGTGATCAGATTGCATCTACATACCTTTGTAGATCACGCGCGGAAGCGTTCAAAGAACGGGGATGAGGAAGTTGTACTCGACGTGATCCAAATCACCGGAGATCCTAGCGCCGAACGGACGGCACCTCCGCGTTCAACACACGTACGGTCAGCGTGACGTCTCCTCCTTCTTGATCCAGCAAGGGGGAAGGAGAGGTTGAGGAAGATGGCTCCAGCAGCAGCACGACGGCGTGGTGGTGGTGGAGCAGCAGTACTCCGGCAGGGCTTCGCCAAGCTCGTGACGGAGGAGGAGAGGTGTTGGGGAGGGGAGGGGCTGCGCCTTGGATGTCTCTAGCAGCCCTCCCCTCGCCCCTCTATTTATAGGGGAAGGGATAAGGGGGGCCGGCCCCTCTAGATGAGATCTAGAGGGGGGGCGGCGGCCAAGGGGAGGGGGCTTGCCCCCCAAGCAAGGGGGGCGCCCCCCTCAGGGTTTCCCCCAACCCTAGGCGCATGGGACCTAGGGGGAGTGGCGCCCTAGCCCACTTTGGGCTGGATCCCTTCCTCATACATCCCATAAGGCCCTCCGGGAGAGGTGGCCCCTCCCGGTGGACCCCCGGAATCCCTCCGGTGGCCCCGGTACAATACCGATATGCCCCCGAACCTTTCCGGTGACCGTATGACAACTTCCCATATATAAATCTTTACCTCCGGACTATTCCGGAACTCCTCGTGACGTCCGGGATCTCATCCAGGACTCCTAACAACATTCGGTAATCACATATAAGTCTCCCTAATAACCCTAGCGTCACCGAACCTTAAGTGTGTAGACCCTATGGGTTCGGGAGACATGTAGACATGACCGAGAAGGCTCTTCGGTCAATAACCAACAGCGGGATCTGGATACCCATGTTGGCTCCCACATGCTCCTCGATGATCTCATCGGATGAACCACGATGTCGAGGATTCAAGCAACCCCGTATAAAATTCCCTTTGTCAATCGGTATGTTACTTTTCCGAGATTCGATCATCGGTATCCCAATACCTCGTTCAATCTCGTTACCGGCAAGTCACTTTACTCGTACCGTAATGCATGATCCCGTGACCATACACTTGGTCACTTTGAGCTCATTGTGATGATGCATTACCGAGTGGGCCCAGCGATACCTCTCCGTTATACGGAGTGACAAATCCCAGTCTTGATCCGTGCCAACTGTAAGTGCATCTAGTGCCACCCCTAGTTTGGTTTGGAGTATTGATGACAAACCTAGTTGAGGGACTAATGTGTTTATGAGAATTGCAGGATCACACAGGTAGAAGTCCCTCATTGATTCGGTTTTCCTACCAGAGATGACCCCTAAAAATGTATGAAGACATTGAAGTCAAAGGTGGTATATGAAGATATTCACATTGAAGACTATGACAAGAGAAGACACCGCATGAAGCCTATGGAGCTCGAAGACTTAGATCTTTCGTAGTTCTTTTTCTTTTGTGTTGAGTCATAGGAACCACCGCACTGTTAAGTGGGGTCCAAGAGAACCAGTCAGAATGACTGAAGTGATGCCTAACCAAAACCTATGTCTTCGAGTGAAGACTATGAGAGCGAATCTTGTCCAGAGTCGGACAAGTCAGCTTTGCTTGCAGCCCAAGTAAAGTTGCCATGTGAGTTTGAAATCTGACCGTTGGAACACGTGTCAGTTCCTTAGTGACCCAGGGTCATTTCGGACAAATCAGGTCGGGTTGCCTAGTGGCTATAAATAGCCCACCCCCTACAACCATAAACGGTTGGCTGCTCAGATTGAGAGTACGGCTTTTGTCGTTTGAGAGCAACCCATCTCAAAGCCTTTGAGAGAGAATTCCTTGCGAGGATAAAGCCCTAACCACCCAGAGCCAAAGAGAATTGGGCATCACTTAGGTCTTCTTGTCTGTGTGATCTGAAGACTTATTACACTTGAGGACTGTGCATCCTCCAGCCGGTTAGGCATCGCGTTCTGAGCATCCAAGAGACATTGTGGATTGTCGGTGAACGAAGTCTGTGAAGGTTTGGGAGTCTACCTTGAAGACTTACCAGAGTGATTGGGCGAGGTCTGTGTGACCTTAGCTCAAGGGGAATACGGTGAGGACTGGGTGTCCTGAGCTGCGTGTTCAGGACTGGGTGTCCGGGACTGTGTGTCCTAAGGTTTAAATACCTAGCCGCCCTAACCAGACGTACAGTTGTCACAGCAACTGGAACTGGTCCAACAAATCATTGTCTTCAGCGTGTCACTGGTTTCATCTTCCCCTCCCTTTACTTACTGTTGCTCCTTGTGAAGTCATTGTATGTTTGCACTATCTTTTGTCTTTACTGAGTGACTGCATGTTCTGTATGGCTTCATAATATCTTCCTACCTGATCCTTACTACATTGCTATTTGTCATTGTGCTTTCACTCTATTGAATACGACTATGGCTTGCCTAGTGTAGTCTACCTTCCGCTGCAGGGTAATAGGTTTATTTCTACTGTTTGTCTTCATAACTTCCACGTTTTGAAGACTTTCATAAAAGTCGCCTATTCACCCCCCTCTAGTCGATATAACGCACTTTCAGATCTACCAGCAGCCTTTTTCAGTACAGGAGGGTGCAATTTGAACCCAACATCGACCACTGGCCATTGTTTCTTATCGGTCATGGTGGGCACATTTTTTGCATATGCATTGCTAGATGATTTCACAGAGTAGTACTCATGCACATGGTCATCTATCTCTCGACCTCCTCTAATACTTGTGATAAATGCAATGGCATGTAGGCAAGGTTGTCCAGTTACTTCCACCGCCTACATGAACATTCCCACTTCTCCAAATCTACACAATGCTTCCAATTATATCCATGGATCTTTATGGTGACCTCCGCTTTGCAATCATCACTTCTAGAGATCCCAACTAGCACAATCCCCCTTGATCTATTGTTCATCATGTTGCTGATCCTTGGCAGAATTTGTAGATGTCTGCGTACAAATTTCTCCGCTATTTTAGCTCTTATTTCAAATCTGACCATTAGCCATTCTCGCAATGCATCCAATAATTCAAGAACAGGGAAACCCTTCAATTTCTTAATCATGGAGTTGAATGACTCGGCTATGTTGTTCATCACATAGTCACATTTGCATGCCGTAGAGAACTTGCTTCTGCTCCACAAATTAGAATGTCACTCATCAAGGTATGCGATAGCTTCTGGATTGGCTTCCATAATTTTGTCCATATGGTGATTATGCTTGGCAAGAGAATACGTGTATGCTGCTGGCCATAGATTTTCTTCAAAAACCTTTCCATGATATTTCTTTCTGAAGTTCATTATCATGTGTCTAAAGCATTCCCTATGTTCAACAGCTGGGAATACTGTATGCACTGTTGTTTCCAACCCTTTGCACAAATCTGTGCATATGACTAAGCCATCCGGCGTGCCAATAGTTGATTTGAGATTCTCCATGAACCAATCCCAATTTACTTTAGTCTCTGAATCGAAGACAACATAAGCTACAGGATACAACCAGCTGTGTCCATCAACACCACAAGCAACTGCGAGCTGTCCTTTCCATTTCCCATTCAAGGCAGTGGCATCAACGCTCAAGTAAGGCCTACATCCTGACAGAAATCCATCAATGCAAGCTCTAAAACACACAAATGCCCTTGTGAATTGTTACTGCCCTTCTACCTCTTTGTGATTTATCACTACAATACTTGTTGGGCACTTCCTAAGCACCTCAGCTTGCCAGCTATACAAGCACTTAAAGCTGTCCTCCCACTTCCCAAATATCTGGTCCAAGGCTATGCGTCTACCTGCAAGCACTCTCTGATAATCGATATCGACATGGTATTTCTCGAACAACCTTTTCTTCAAAGCGATGCTAGTCATACTTGGGTCACCCTTCAACCAATCAGTCACCCTGGCCGCAATCCATTTTCTCTTAGCAACCTTTACTTTTCCATCTCTTTGTGTGCTAGGACATGTGTGCATCTTGGGTTCATTCTTCACCTGAACTGTTTTGTTGTCATATAAGATCGAACCACTCACCCTCCACTTGCATGGGTTTTTTCCTTCCGGTGGTTCATAGGAACAAGAAACCTCACCCTCTTTTGATCACTTTTATCAGTTTTGTAACTAAACTCATTGACAATGGCATGTGTAGCAAGTGCAACTCTGAACTCTTCAATTGAGGGAAATAATGTCCCTTTTGTCATAGGTGGATTATCCTTGTCATAACTTATTGCTGGAATATCATGCACTATGCCCCCGTCACTATCCTCATCACTAACAACCCCTTCATCACTATCAGCTTCCTCATCATCACTATCCTCTTCCTGCTCACCACTATCTTCATCAACATCTTGGGGAACATCCTTGGTTGCCTTATGGTCAGCATATTTGGCTAGCTCGCCTCCATTTTCCTGCTCACCGCCATCAAGGTACTACTCCTCCTCGTCTATTCCTACATGGTCCTCTCCTTGATAGCCCTCTTCAGATCTTTGTTGCCCTGCCAAGTTCTCCTCAGGTATCTCATAATCATAATAAGAATTTTGAGTTAAATCTTCCAGTATGACCTTGGGTATGTCCTTTGCTGGAGGTTGGATTGGTTGAAGCAAACTAATAGCAAGCTCATCCTCCTCACCATTCTTGCAAAACTGGACAAGTATCTTAATAACCTTTTCTTCCTGATTCTCATCATACATGCTCACCACATCTTCATCATTGCGAATTAGCGCAAAATATTTGTTGCAAGTATTCCACTTTGAGAACACAACACCCTCATCATTTCCCCATGGATATTTACTCTGCATGAGCCCCACAAGTTTATCGTAACTAGTCAGCCTCTCTACATGAATGTCCCAGCTCCAAGAAGAGACAGTGCACTGCTCGCCCTTGTAATTCTTGTAAGAACGTGCCCCATATGTCACAATCAGCTTATAAGGTGGCATGTTTGACCTACATTGACAGAAATCTGACATCAGTGAATGCATAGGTGATTTACTTAAATGATCTACTGATCTAGTGATTTACTTAAATGCTTCCAGAACATAGGTTATTTACAGACATGAAGAACACTATGCAATCAACATTTGCGGACTAGAATAACAAACAAACAAGCAGTACCATCTCACATACATGTGTATAGTGAAGAAATTATTGGATGCTACACATTATTGGATGCATTGCATGTGTGTTCACTGATGCATTCAAATTAGACATTCGACGGCGTGGCTCACAAACAGACAACCAGACTTGCAATCCCAACAAACTAGGAGTGGCATCTCACAAACCACCAGCCAATATGCCTCATGAACAGAACACAAACGAACCAGCATGAGCATACAAGGAATTCTATTTCTAGCATAAAAAGATGTTTATTTCTAGCAGACCAGATGCTACACATCAATGTGAGGAGTTGAAAACTTGCCCATCAGGAAGAGGAACCAGCAGGTTCGAGGTCTTCTGTGCCGCCCCTGCCGCCATGGCCGACGGCGCGGCTCCCTCCATCCCGTGTGAGCTGTTGAATGCAGAGGAAGGGGGGGTCACTGGTGCGGACATCGTCAAGGAGGGAGGTCGGTGTAGAGGATGGGTCGTCGCTGGTGCGGACAACATCGGGGAGGGAGGGCGGAGCAGAGGAACCAAGCCCACTGCTGCGGACTGCGTCAGGGAGGAAGGCTGGAGAAGAGGAACCAAGCCCGTTGCTGCGGACCGCGTCGGTGAGGGAGGCCGGAGATGGGCACCGCAGAGGGAAGGGCGGAGGTGCGCCATGGATCGGCGAGGTCGGAGTAGGGCGCCGTGGTGGGGGGACCTGAGAGTCGCGATCCATCAGCAAGGACGGAGGACGGGAAGCCAGAGGGGACGTGGATGCGGCGGCGGCGGGCGGTGGAGTGTGGCCGCGGTGGCGGCGAGCAGGAGGACGCCGCGGCATGGATGCGGGCGCGGCTGGTGGATGCGGCCCGTGTGTGGTGTCGATGCGGCTAGTGGATGCGGCCTAGGTCATTCTTTTTTTAGGGAACGTGTGTGTGTGTATTCTCTATTTGTGTCACTTACAAAGTGGCCCCACAAGTCAGTAGGGGCAACCTGTGTCATTTTTACAAATACTGACAGCTCTTCTCCTGGTCAACTAGATAGAATAAACAGTCAACTAACGAATGTGTAACAGAATGGCATTTGTGATATATTATCGAAAGCTAGGAGTGGCAAAAGTGAGAGATGAAATCCTAGAGTGGCATAAGCAAAATTGGCAAAAGCTAGAGTGGCATAAACAAAGTTTTCCCAATTTTTTATGAGCAGTGAACCCCACATGTCATAGGCACAAAAAGTGTGACAAGATTCCCTTAGGCAAACCAAAGTGTGGCTAACAATTTGAGCAACTCAAGTAAGACAAGTGTGGCAAGTGTGGCAAAAATCATGTGGCAACATATGGCAAAGATAGTCACAATCCAAACAGCACCCTGTTTACTCCCAAATTCACCTTCCTCCATTTGACATGCATATTAGATCAATAGTAAATTATATAAAGTGCAAATATATGCAATCACAACCAAAAAACATCAGATGTTTATAAGTTTTATACATGCGACAAAATCCAAAAGTTGTCAGTCCGACTGTCTGTGCAGAAAATAAAAACTCATTGTTTGGCCTTCCAGATGATTCTTCACCGTGCGGTTGGCTCCTGCAAATCGACCGTCAAGCGCTTCAACATCCTAGCACAATAGGCTTGCACGATCTTCACGGCATTGTGATCCAAGCCCTACATCTTCATGGCCAACGTCTTGGTGTAATTCAAAGTGGTCGCGAGCTCAACCTTCTTCTCTAGGAGCTTGATTATCCTCTCTTGCACCAGATGAGCTTGTCAAACCTCTCGGCCTTCTTTTCCTCCTTCACGGCATTGTGCTTGACTCATGTCTCCTTCGTCAGGTCACCTAACCTAGGCGACACGGGCGACGACCCAAACCGCAACACCTTCGACCCCCGTTGCCTGCTCTTCCCCCTCGCCGCCGCCGGAGGCTGGCGCCAGGCAAAGCCTGTGCGTCGGTGGCGGCGGCGGGGCCCGTTCTTGCGGCTAGACGGTAGAACGAGGTTCCTTGTGCAGATATCGGGTAGCAACAAGCCGCAGAGCACCGGCGGCGGACATCAGATCTTCAAACGGTTGCAGGTGCGGCGTGCTCTACTTGGTTCAAAATACCCAGCGGCAACACACATCACATAATGGATCCAAGCTGGGCTGGTTTGCCCATCCAACATGTGATGATGCTATCTAGGTGACTGCAACATCCCTGGGCTATAGGTGGATTCGATCCAGCCACTAGCTCTCGGTTGTTTGGCCTGCCGTCTCGCACAAGGACGCACTCGGCCAAGTCCAGGACGCGTTGGCTCCTTTCCTCGATCTGATCTGGTGCTGACGTTGGTCGATCTCTCGACCCTGGATTGTGGTGCCACCATATTGTATCGTGTGGTGACCACTCCGGGCGGTGGTGGTGTCTTCACTGTGAATTGCAGTGGCCATTAAAAGGTCTTCGCGAGGGTTTTCTTCTCCAGATCTGGTGGTTGTCCTGACAACGAGGTGTAATCTACGAACAACGGTTTGACACAGAGGGTATTGTTGTGCAGAGATGATGGTCACGCATGTAGCTATTGGGATCGAGAGAAAGCGGTGGTGACAACGCATGGTGACTTTGATGGTGGTGCTACTTGAGCACCCGGTCTCGAGCTCCGAGGTGAAAACCTAGGTACGGTTGGTTATACCTGGCAATGGCGATGTTTTTACATCGTTACCTTATTGGAGGCATTGCTTGGACATGCCGAGACCGTTCTTCAGGGTGAAAACCTAGAATCTGGCCTTTGGTGGTTGGATCCCTTTATGAAGGCGTTGCTGTTGAAGAATCTTGTCGTCCTTGTGGTGTTATGAGATAGTTGGTGTGGATAAGGTCATTGTCATAGCTTGTCGATCGCGGATTTGATCGCTTCGGGTTTTTTCCACACATAGGCAGAGCTTTGGCCTTGTATGACTTTGCTATGAGCCGACGTGTTTTTGCGTTGTGCGCGTTGGTATTGGTTGTGTGCATCATAGTTATGCAGAGGCCGGGTGTGTACTCATTGTGTTTGTATTCTCTTGATGCTTCATATTGAGTCAATAAAATCCACCCTTTGTCGGAAAAAATGTCTCCTTCGTCATGATGTCCTTGAACCTATCTGTAAACTTGGTCGTACTTTGTCATTGCACCTTCTTGCTTGTCCTTCTCCTCTCCCGCTTCCTCCCCCGGTTCCTAGCCATCCTTCTGGCCGGAGCAAGGCCTTTTGTTGGATCACCATCTTCACCTACACTGAACATGACGACATTCTTGATGGAGTTGGCCACGACATTGAGCTACTTAGGGTGCGCATTCAACTTCAATAAATAATCAATAATGCATGAAGAGGAAATGCTTCTTCTCTACATTTAAGAACTATGTGACCGCATAATCACACAATAAAGAAAATGCATGGTCAACTAGCTGCATACCTGGCCCAATGACTAACACATATAGCATATCCGACCAAATGACTAACACATATAGCGAAAAAACTCAACCTCTTGAATGTCGCGCCGCTTGGCCAACGGACTTTCAGTTATTTGTAATAGCCGCAATACTTGCTTTGTGGTTGTTTGAATGGTGTACCATCAATTAGTGAGTGACTTCGGGTTACTCGTTCACTACAATTCACAATAGACATGAGGGCAGAACTTCCGACGTATCTGGAATTGACAATTCATATCCTACCATAATTAGTTGGGTTCTATCTTCTTCTGTATGGAAAATTCAGTATCCCTCTATTCCAAAATGTAGTTTGACCAAGTTTAGTGAGAAATTATCAACAAAAATAATACCAAATAAATATAACATAAATATATGTTTAATGATGCATCCATTGATATTTATTTAATATTATAAATGTTGATATTTTCTTCTATAAATGTAGTCAAAGTTTGACTTTTAAAATTTCTTATGTGCACTATATTTAGGAATGGAAGGACAGAAGGGCCATATTTATCTTTCCAGATTTATCCAAAGAAACCACCCTTTGTGGAAAACATTTATCTAGAGAAAATGCAAGGAAGTGAGGCAAATATCTAGATTTTGACAACTAATTGGTACATGAGGCCCAAAATCCTTTTAGTTTGGAATAGGTGTGTTGCTTTCAAGTCTACGTGCGAATTTGTTTTTCCTTTTTGACTATTAGAGCAAACAATCGCCATATATGTGGAAAAGAAACCTACACACACGCCTCAATGATGTCCTGAACTGCAACAATAGAATAAAGTATCATAGAGCCGCTTCAATGAAAAATAGACCTCTGACAACCAATACTATTCATCGCTAATATTGGAGAGGAGACCTTTATTTGAGCTAGAGTCCCTCCCGCATGCTCTAGAGAAGAGGGAGCTACCACGACGCCCACCAACGCATCATAAAGGTGAAAAGTCTGGATGGATTACTGTGCTAGGGAGACGAATGGATCAAGATAACATACCTCCCTAAGGCCCTCGCCACTATAAGCATATTGTATAGGAGAGAGGGAAGAACTCTACCGGTGGAAGAAACAACCGAGGTGTAGAGAGGATGGAACCGCAACGACCTCTGTTGGAAAAGGCGACGCCTAGGAGGCGCTTAGGCACGCTTAGGCGTCAGGCATGATCAAATGCCTTGCTAGGCATAAACGAAACTCTAGGCACGACAAGCAATAAATTGTCCATTTAAGCGATAAATAATGTGATATTAACAAGCCAAATGGGCGAGATTTCAGTAGTTTACCTACTTATATGCTCTAAATTCATATCGATACACGTATAGTATTTCAAAGATACTCCGATAGCCAAAACTATATTTACATCTAGGCTGCATCTAGGGTGCTAGGAGAAGGCCAACTACCTTGCTTACGCCTAGCACTCTTTTCAACCTTGGCGACGACCATCTGTATGGTTGCTCGCCTAGAACGCTGATTCTACTAGTAGCGTTGCCAAGTCGTGGTGTCCTTTGTCGCTCGAGTTCAAGCTTGGGAAAGGGAGACACGCTCGGTTCCATGGCGCTGATCCAGGTCGCTAGGAGGGGTTGTTCACCGTCATTGCCCTTCACCCCGCTTCGTCGGTGTAGCGATTAGGCTTAGGGCAAGAGTGGAAGAAGGGGACGGGGATAAGTAGAGGTCGCATTTGGGTTTCGTCACTTGGATGTTGAATCGACCACATACAAAAGACGCAGGGTCCAATAGGCCGGATTAATAGCAAATCAAGGATTTTGCCACGGAAGTACGGAGATTAAGCGAAGATCAATGCTTAGAGACGACCATAAGTCCAGACTCGATCGTGAAAATGATGATGATCTAGAAGGGCTGGATTAGCGCACAATTTTAATGTCTCTAGTAAATAAAGAGCCATTCTTCTCATTAAACATCAACAACCATTCCTTCCTCAAGTTTATGGAAGCTCCATAATACTACGGGCTTGTTCAGCTCCGCTCAGCGCTCAAAACAAGGATCGACGAAATGGCTGCTCCGCAAAAATGAACTGCGCGCTGCTCTTCTCCACCACTTCAGCTCCGCGGAGTTGGGAGCCGGAGTGTTCCCAAACGGGCCCTATCTCTGGATGCATACATCCAAACGGGGCGTTTAGTGATCAGATCTAAGACGTTATTTGGATGCCTTCTCCAAAAAGAAAACAGCGAAAATGCAATAGGCAGTGACCCTTCTGAAAGCAGCTTCAATAGGAAAGAATGAAAAGCAATTTAATTAGATACGAATCAATATGAACGGGTACGCATTACAGGTGTTTAATTAGCAGGTTGCAGAGCGCAACAAGAACATCGCAAAATCAGAGCCTCTGAGGCCCAAACACCATACGACGGGTAGACAAGCAAATCAACCCAATGTAACACCAAACAAACAATCCAACCTCATCACGAGCAGATGGGGCACCGGACTAGACCGTTCTCGTTGCACTCGCCGCACTGGACCGTCTCCTTCCGCTCGCCGTCCACGCGCACCTTGCGGCTGCCGTTGCAGTCCCTACACATGACGAACCTCACGCCGGCGCACCCCGCGCACCAGACTCGCGCCCGCGGCAGCCCCTGGAGCAGCGCCTTGAGCTTCCCCTCCTCCTCCATCCTCGTCACCTCGGCCGCGCCGCCCACGTGCTTGCCCCGGACGAACACGGCGGGCACGCGCAGCTCCCGCCCGCCCAGCAGCAGCCGCAGCTCCTCCCGGTAGCCCGAGTCCATGGACACGTCCCGCTCGATGACCTTCACGTCGTGGGCCTCGATCACGGCGCGCACCGCGTTGCAGTCCTCGAACGTCTTGCGGATGCCGCGCAAGGTGGTGGTGTAGAGCACGACCGCGTCCGCGCCGCCGGGCGGGCACTTGCCCTCCGCCACGATCGCCGGAATCACCTTCGGCTGCTTGGGCTTCTCGGACCCAATCACTCGCTTGATGTGCGCGCCTTCCTCCGACAGCTCCCGCTCGATGGACGCGAGGAGCTCCGGGTCGAACAGCGGGCTCAGGCTCCGGCGCGACGACGACATGCCTCCGGTCTCGGCCGCGTTGGGCTTCCGAGCGACCCGGGCGCTTCCCGGGGAGAATCTCTTGGACGCCCTGGACAGCTTGGAGTTGTCGATGGAGTTGTACGGGCGGAGGACCCTGTCCTCGTCGGCGACGTCGCTGGGCTTGCTGTTCTCCTTCCCGGAGCAACGCTGCAGCGGGCTGTTCTCCTTCCCCGGCGTGTTCCTCCGCTTCGTCGACGACCTCTTGGGCGACGACAGGGCCATGGCGAGGACCCTGGCGGGAGACCAACGGCCGGGCTTGGCCGGCTTCTTGGCAGGCGAATCAGCGTCCTCCAGCCCGGCCATGATCTCCCACGCGTTGATCACCTCCATGCCGGACTCCGGCTTGGGCGCCGGAGCCGGCTTCTTGGCGTCCGGGACGACGAGGGGCGGCGGGCGCCTGGCGGACGCGCGCTTCCACTCCCGGCTTATCGGCTTCTCCTGCTCCTGCGGCAACGGCAGGTCCTTGGCTCCAGCCGTGGCGGTGGCGCCGTGCTTGGCCTGCAGGTCGAGGACGCCGTAGGTGGTGGAGGTGAGGGAGACGACGTGGTCCACGCGGCCGCGCACGGTGGCGCGCGCGGCGCCGGTGCGGCCTCCGGGCCCGGGCGGGAGGAGCTTGGACGAGATGCACCCCATGGGCGCGGCGGCGACGGCGTCGGCGACGGAGAAGCACTCCTCGCTGCTCTCTCTGACGGCGTTCTTTCCTCCTTTGGCTTTGTTGACCAGTGGGCGAGAGAGAATGCGGGCTGATGACTGGCTGGATCGAGGAGATTTTGTGGTGTTTGTATTGTGTAGTGGCGCAACGGTCGTCAAGTGCGTGTGTGCGGTTGCTGCGGATTTAGTTTTTCTTTTACTACTTTCCTCGTGTGGTGCGGTGCCTTCGCTCCATTCCAACGGTCGAATCGAATGGGGGAGAACCGAAAAAAAGTGGCGCGGCCCGTGTCGGCATGTATCTATCCGTTGAGTCGCGCAGTATTGGGTTGGGCTGGCCTCTCCTGCCTCACTGGGTTGGGTTCCCATTTCATTCCATCTCGCGTGGGAGCCCATAAAGTCTGAGACTTTTCAGTTTTACTTCTTTTTAAAAAGTGCATTTATTTCCTCGTTTCAGCCGCGTTCATCTTTTGACCATTTGTACCAGTACCTTTTTCTTCCCGATGAGATAAATAAATTTACTTCTGGAGTACTGCTGCCATATAGGAGTAGTACACATTGCCTTTGTTTTTTTCTCCGACCAGTGAACGAGTGATGAGATTGTGCCCCCAAAGAAAGAGTGAAGTGAAACTGCATACAAAAGTCAAACACCGATTTGCACAATGATACTATGTACGTACTACTACTAGCTGTACAAAAGAAATAGACGGGTCCATACACACTGCACGAGAGAAGATCAAAGCTTGGTTTTGTTTAGCACGGGCGCAAGCCGGGGAGTACGCTGGTTGCCGCCTGGGCAACCGTGAATGTACAGCTGTTCCCGTGCCTACCAAAGCACGCAAGACTGTGTACAACTGAAGATGTGTACACAACTGTTCCCGTGCTTCCCGTTCCTCGAGCACGCAAGAGATTCAAACCAAGCACCGCCCATCTCCATCCGGCCACCGCCGCGAAGCAATTTGCTTCACGTCTCCCAGACCCAGAACCGGCCGCGGGGGCAACAGAACTGGACCGCTCACCGTCGGCGACCCCGACACCGCGGGCTTCGATTCACTCGCCCCAGATTCACCTTCCTGACGGTCGTCCGAGTCAGAGCCGCATAGTAAGTCACGAAGCGCGGAGGCGACGCTCGCCCAGCACCCGCTCCGCTCCTCGACCTGCTCCTCCTCCCCGCGCGGCGCAGCAGGCGCGGGCGCCGCCGCGCGGCTCTCGGACCGCACAGCCCCAAAGCACGACACCTTCGGGGACGCAGGCTCCGTGCCCACGGCCTCGCTCGCGAACACCCTGGCCCCTGCGGCCGGCCGGCGCCAGCCGCGGCCGACCACGGGAGGGCGCCTCTGCTGCACGACCATCTTCCCGGCAGGCAGAACGCCCACCACGATTGCCTCCAACTCCAACCTCCTCGGCGCCCTCGACGCGCCCTTGTTACGCGCCGTCTCTTCCGCCGCGGTCTTGGGGTTGGAGCCGCCCTTGGTCGACCCGTCCCGCTCCAGCGCCGCGCCGGTTGGCCCGGACCAGGCCCAGATAAGCCGTCGCGACTGCTCGTGGGCGTTGGCGACGTCGACGTCGGAGGCGATGGTCTCGCAGGCGACCTTCGTCGACCTGGACTCGCCGCCGCCGACGCAGAACAGGGACTCCAGATCGAGCTGTGGCATCCTTGCCTCTTGCCTGCTGCTAGGCAACAGTTGTGAGTGATTGCTACGGTGGGAACTGGGACTCTGGGAGCCGGAGGTTTGGTATAAAAGGGAGGCGACAAAGGCGTGGAGATTTCGAAAGGTTTGGCTCGGCTGAGGAGCGCCGCGACGGTGGCGACTGCCGAGTGCCGAGTGCCGTTGGGAGGGTCGTTGAGTGAGGTGCGGGTTACCGGGGAAGTTTTGGAGTTTGCTCCATGGAATGATGGCGTGTTTCAGCGCGCAGGTCAGCAGCTCTGCGGCAAGTGGATTTTCTCGTGTCCTCGAGCTGCCGAATGGAACCGCCAGGCGAGAGGTGTGACTGTGACGTACCGCCGGCTATGGGTTTCTTGGGTCACATCTGAATTGGTCTCTCTACTCAGTTTCTCGAGTGTTACTTGTAATTATCATATAAACCAATTTTGCATTAGTTTATCACTTGGGTCCATAGCTTAGTGGTAGAGCATTTGACTGCATACAAGAGGTCTCCGGTTCGAACGTGGATGGGTCCTACTCGTAAGAGCGCCTAGTGAGGCTAAATTTCGTGTTTTGACCCTTCTCTGATATCTATTCAAGATCTGACCCTAGTCTAATAAAATTTCAAAATCTGACCCTTTTGCTACCGTCAAGGTCCATGACGGTAGGGTTGTACAGGCTACCGCCGGTATGTTTGGCGGTAGGGATGTTTCCTACTGCCAAGGTCCCTGGCGGTAGGCTGTTACACCCTACCACCAGGGTCAGATCTCGAATAGGTTTCAGAAAAGGGTCAAAACACAAAAATTTGCCGCCTAGTGAGCTTGTGGGCTCCTTGTAGACTTTGTTTGCCCTAAGTCCAACTCCATAGGTACCGTCTCGCGGAGAAAAAAAATCAGGGAAAAGGAATCATCCCGTTTTATGATACCGAGTCGCCGTCACCTAGTATCCACTATATTCTCAGACTGAAGTTGCTATGACTTTGCTATGCTTAATGCTTGTCATTAGGGTCCGAGTGCCATGATTTTAGGTGTGAACCCTTTATGTTTTCATGAATATATTTGGGTTTTTGATCCTATCTGCAAGTTATATCACCTATTATTGTTCTGGTCCGTAGACCTAAGGTGACAATAATTAGGATAGTTTCTGGGGATGACTGAATTTTGAGGAGTTCATGTATTTACTATGTGCTAATACTTTATTTCAGTTCTCTATTAAAAGGAGTGGCTTAATTATCCTTAGATTTCCATTAGGGCCTCGCTGTCACAGGAGAGTAGGACAAAAGTTGTTATACACGTTCTTATCATAATCACGTATGATTATATACGAAATACATGCCTACATACGACCGAAGAATTGGAGCCATTGTGTATCGCTCTAGATTGTGACTGTTATATGATGAATCTCATGCAACATAAATATCCATCGCTGGTCCAATGCCTACTCTTTTCTCATATTGGTCTTTCCTGAGTTAGTAAGTTACTTTCGTTGTTGCTGCTGTTACAATCATCACAAACTGCTATTATTATTGTTCCTGCTACCATTGCTAATGTTGCTACTACTATCAAAACTATCATGCTACTGTGCTACTAAACACTTTGCTGCAGAAATATAATTTTCCAAGTGTGGTTGAATTGACAACTCAACTGCTAAGGCTCATAAATATTATTTGGCTCCCCTTGTGTCAAATCAATAAATTTGGGTGAAATACTACCTTCGAAGACTGTCGCGATCCTCTATACTTGTGGATTATCAAGACCTTTTTCTGGCCCGTTGCCGGGGAGCATAGCTCTATTTATTGAGTTCACTTGGGATTTTACACTATGAAGAAAAAGATACATGAACCAAGACCGTGCCCTTTAAGACGAGAGGAGGTAAGGAACTGCAATCTACCTCTGCACTTGATTCATCTTTTATTTTAAGTAGGTTTGCGACACCACCGCCTGCTATTCATTCTGATATGCCACAAGTAACCGATGATACTACTTTTTCTATAAATGAAACTTGTGATGATGCTAGTACTCTGCTTGATGAAACTGTTCCACTAGGTGAATTTCTTGATGTAACAACCCTGGTGTCAAGCTACAGTAACCTCATGCTAATGATGCCTTGTCACCATGTTTTGCAAGCTTAAGTGCCACTTGATAAAACCAAAGCCAAATTCAAATTTAAATTACAAGATAAATTTTCATTTCTTCAAACTGTCAAATAAAAATGTGGTCATGTTGCAAATATTCACTAACTAATTATCATGAATAAACCAACATTATTGGACTCACCAGTTAATCCCTGGTAATTTATGAAGTGGTCCAACAACATCTTAATGAACCATTTAAATTCAAACATGATTTTAAAGTTTTCAAAATAACCCCAAACTTTTTATGGCAGTGTCCAAAATTACAATACAAATTATGAGCCAAGTTTCATATTTTACAAAATCCATTTGGTGGATTAACTTAACACAAAATAGTACCTATTTAAAAACAGAAAATAATAAAGAAATGGATGAAAGAAAAGAAAGAGATAGATAGATAGATAGATAGAGGCCCAGCCCACCTCCCTCGTCCCCATCCTCCTGCTACAGGAGGTAGGGGAACCGTGGCACACATCCACGGCCATGGTGTGCGTGGCGGCTATCGGCGCCCCCTGGCCGCCTATTTGATGCATCACCGCGGCCTCCCCATGAACCCTAGCTTCTTCCCCTCCTCGCGCCACTACCCATTGCCCCACACATGTCTGTTACCTCTGCCTCACCGTTGTTGCATTGCTCCAGCAAGTCCCCGGCCATCTCGAGCTCGTGGTCGACCTCCTCCCGGTGAGCCTCGTCTGTTCCCCACTGTTCCCCTTCTAATCCCTCACTTGCCCGGCTCCTCCCGCGCCCATCGCCGGTGCCTGTCGCCGCGCTCGCCGCTGATGTGGCTTGAACTACGTTGGTATTTCCCCAAAGTGGAAGGGATGTTGCAGCACAGCTATGGTAGGTATTTCCCTCAGTGATGAGACCAAGGTTATCAAACCAGTAGGAGAACCACGCAACACCACGTGAACGGCTCCTGCACATAAAGAACAAATACTTGCAACCTGATGTAAGAAAGGGGTTGTCAATCCCTCACGGGTAAAAAGATAGGTAAAATTATAGTAGATTGGATAAATAGATCTCGCGGGAACGCGAGGTAAAATAAATAACAATAAATTGTAGCAAGGTATTTTTGTGTTTTTGGATTAATAGATCTGAAAATAAAAGCAAATAAAAATAGATCTCGAAGGCAAATATAATAAAGAAGAGACCCGCGGGCCGTAGATTTCACTAGTGGCTTCTCTCGAGAAAAATAGCATACGGTGGGTAAACAAATTACTGTTGCGCAATTGATAGAACTTCAAATAATCATGACGTTATCCAGGCAATGATCATTATATAGGCATCATGTCCAAGATTAGTAGACCAACTCCTGTCTGCATCTATTACTATTACTCCACACATCGACCGCTATCCAGCATGCATCTAGTGTATTAAGTTCATGGAGAAACAGAGTAATGCAATAAGAATGATGGCATGATGTAGACAAGATGTATTTATGTAGAAATAGACCCCATCTTGTTATCCTTAATAGCAACGATACATACGTGTCGGTTCCCCTTCTGTCACTAGGATCAAGCACAGTAAGATCGAACCCATCACAAAGCACTTCTTCCCATGGCAAGAAAAATCAATCTAGTTGGCCTAACTAAACCAAAGATTCGAAGAAGAAATACGTGGCTATAAGTAATTATGCATACAAGAGATCAAAAGACTCAAATAACTTTCATGGATAAAACATAGATATGATCATAAACTAAAAGTTTATCGGATCCCAACAAGCACACCGCAAAAAGAGTTACATCAAATAGATCTCCAAAAGACCATTGTATTGAGAATCAAAAGAGAGAGAGGAAGCCAGCTAGCTACTAACTACGGACCCGTAGGTCTATAATGAACTGCTCACGCATCATAGGAGAGGCACCAATAAGGATGATGAACCCTCTGTGATGGTGTCTAGATTGGATCTGTGGTTTCTGAAACTTGCAGCGGCTGGAATTGATTTTCTTCGCCTCCTCTAGGGTTTCTAGAATATTGGGGTATTTATAGAGCAAAGAGGCGGTGCGGGAGGCTACCGAGGTGGGCATAACCCACCTAGGCGCGCCTTGGTGGGTTGTGCCCCCCTCGGGGCACCCCTCTGGTACTTCTTTGGCCCATCGTGTGTCTTCTAGCCCAGAAAAATTCTCCAAAAAGTTTCGCTGTGTTTGGACTCCGTTTGGTATTGATCTTTTGCGAAGTAAAAAACAAGCAAAAAATAGCAATTTGCACTAGGCACTACGTCAATAGGTTAGTCCCAAAAAATGATATAAAGTTGCTATAAAATGATTGTGAAACATCCAAGAATGATAATATAACAACATGGAACAATAAAAAATTATAGATACGTTGGAGACGTATCAGCCATGTCCGTGCAGCCGCCCGAGCTCCCGCAACCGCGCCCTGGGGCAGCATTCGGCTGCGCGCGGCATTGCCTGGCCGCTTCCCGCCCATGCCGTCGTGCCTGCTGCCACCGCTGCTCCGCTTGCCGTGCCCCCCATGCGCGCTCCCCGTGCCGGCCGCTGCGGACTGCTGCCACTGCTGCCCAAGTCTGCTGCCACCGATGCGCCCAGCCGTTCAGGCACGCCGGTGTGATAGCCTGGCTTATTAGGGATGATAGACTACTCATATCAATAAGGAATTCCTTCTTTTCCAGGAGCCCATTCGGACAGAACTCCAAAGTTAAGCGTGCTCAGCTTGGAGTAGTGTCAGGATGGGTGACCGACCGGGAAGTTGCTCCCGGGTGCGCACGAGTGAGGACAAAGTGCGCAGAAAAGACTAGTATTGATCTATGGGGCCAGTCTAGATCCCGCCAGGAGTGACGACCACCGGCGGGTATGTCCGGGGCGTTACAGCCGGGCTACGCCCGGCCGTAGCCGTCCATGCCCGCGCCGCCTCTAGCTGCCGCAACCACATCCGCTCACGGCCACGCCCGCAGCCTCCTCGCGCGCCCCGCGCCGCCTTCCCCTGGCCTTGCCCCGACTACAGTTCTCCATGCTCGCCGTCTGTTGGGCATATAACTATCAGGTATAACCCGCCCGGGAGGGGCCGGGTCAACCACAATGGCAGTTCATCTAAATGAAGCCCAAATGTATACAAGATGGCGGTTCACAGTTAGACTTGTAAAAGGCCCAAGCCCAGAGGCGGCTTAAGGCCCGTAAATATAAACAACCATGTATGTGTAGACTTGTAATATAAGGCATGTAAGATACGTCACCGAGCCGGACACGTTGTATGAGCTGGCCGGGACTCTGTAGGCCGCAAGGCGTCAACCCATGTATATAAGGGGACAACCCGACATCAGCTTATGGCAAGAAAACATCAAATCGCGAGCCAGGCAAAGCATGTTTGCTCCCTGGTAATCGAAACCCTATCAATACCACCTCAACTGGAGTAGGCCTTTACCTTCACCGCAAGGGGCCGAACCAGTATAAACTCTCCGTGTCCTTTGTCCTGTTTAACCCCTTTAAGCTAACCTTGTCGCAATGGCTCCACAACTAAGTCCTTCAATGAGGACATCTGACGTGACACTTCCACGACAGTTGGCACCCACCGTGGGGCTAGCGCATGGTGGTTTCGAGTTCTTAAAGGGCAGCTTTGAAATGCTCAAGGGATACGCTGTGGGCCAGATGACCAAGAGTCGTCGCGGTAAGCTCTACATCGACGATGCAGGTTGGGGCCCCGAGGCCGACTGAATTGAGTACGGGTACCGGGTCCCCTTCGGCGGAATCCACATCTTCATCGGCAAGATCGGCGAGCCGGGCCTTGAGCCGGACATCTGCACCGACATCATCGAGACGGCTCAGCGTGCACGACCTGCCCCAGCTCAGCCAGCTGTAAGACATGTCTTCGTTGGGTTCACCCATGGGGATGAGTTGGAAGGCTCTGTCTCTGGCGGTGAGACGGAGATCTGCTCTAACGATGAGTCCATGGGCGAGACCAATTCAATGTATCAGCTACAAGATGGAAGGCTTGGGGGCTATTCCGATGGCGACAGTATTCCGGACCCCCGTGAGCCGCCAAACAGGGTGGCGATCTTCATGGCTGGCACACAGCCGGTTCTTGGCTCGACAGCCACCGCGGCTATAACTTCTAGTGCAGCTGCGGTCACGGCAGCTGGGGCTGGCAGTTCAGCTCGCCCACGGGCTCAAGTCTTAACAGATCTACTGGATGCTCCGGTGACTCTGATGGAGGTTGAGGTAACCCCAGAAAACCAGGAGCAACAGACGGTAGAAGTGACTAAATTACGTGATGGAATAGCGCAAGCTAAGGCAGACTTAGCGGCAGAGAATGCTAGGATGGATGCAGAACAAGCCGTTTTGGACGCCCAAGCACAGCGGATTCAAGCAGATTCATATCGGCATAGGGTAGATCAGAACGCCTCACACGAAGTCTCGAGGAGGAAGCACCAGAGTCATTTGCCCTTGGTTTACGAGTCAAGGGACCTCTTCAACACCCCTGGAGCTGGGGCCAGTAACCCGCTGGTGGTAGGCCGGATAGTTGAAACACCCGGCTAGCCGCATGTGAACAGCACTCCGCCTTAGCGTGTGATGAAACCGCCGAGTCATTACTCCACCCCTCTGGACAACATGATCACTGCAGCTACACGATTGGCGGCTCTGCCCGACGAGGGCGAAACCCCAGCAGCGGTTGAAACCCGAAGGGCCAGGGAGCTTCTTCAAACAGCTCTGGTCCAGTAGCAGGCTTACTCTTATAGCCGTGATCGGATTCATGAGACCCCTCGTCCAAGCCGGAGCTACAGCAGGCACATTGACTCGCCAGCAGTCTCAAGTACTGAACGACGTCATAACCAACTTCATGGACATGACCTGGCATGCAATGGAGCCAATGCACATGATTTGGTGGACCAGGCTAGAGCACGTCAGGAGGATGAGCTGGCGGCTCAACTAGCGGCTCATCAGCACCCGCCGGTTTACCCGGCGGCTTCAATTGAGGCAGGTGTGACTTCCAAGGCTTTCTGTGTGCCGTGTCTAATGGCAGCTATACGAAATGAGCATCTGCCCAAGGACTTCAATGGTCCTCGTAAGGTGCCTAATTACACAGCCGATCAACCCCCTGAGGCATGGGTGGAGAGTTATGAGATGGCCATGGAGATGTTGGATGTTAGTGAAGCTGCTTATGCCAAGTACTTCACCATGATGTTAGAAGGGGCGACTCATACCTGGTTGAAGGGATTGCTGGCTAATTCCATCGGGTCATGGGCGGAGCTAAAGGCCCGCTTTATACAGAATTTCAAAGACACATGCAAGCAGCCTATGTCGATTGTGGATTTGGTTTCTTGCGTTCAGGCTGAAGGCGACTCAACAACCAGCCGGGTGTGCCAGGTCTCAACTATCATACATTCTTTAGATAATATCAACGCTGTCTCAGCGGTTCCGATGTTGGAGAAAAAATGCCGGTTCATTCCACTCAAGCAGAAGCTTGGGCGGCTCAAGCGTCATTGCAACGACATGGGGGAGATGATGGCGACTCTAGTTAAGTATGCCGACTCTGATGGTACCAAGGACCCTGATTCAGAGGACGAAAGGTCGGGAAAGGGAAAGAAGAGTAATGGCATGAAGGGACAAAAATACAACTCTACCAGTCAGGATGGCAATGGTAAACGCAAAGTTGATGACTTTGTGGCTAACACAGGTGCACGCAATGATAACCAGCGCCGTAGGGGACCACAGGGGCCGCCATCTCCGAGGACAGGATTCGACCTTGAAGCAATGTTAAACCAGCCGTGTCCACAACACAGAACGGATTGTAAGCCAGCTACTCATTCGTGGAAGGATTGCAGCATAATGAGAAGCTTTCGGGAATCCATCCAGCGCCAACATGGCCCAAATGGCGGATCACGGTCCGGGTCATGGAGGCGGCGGTTCAAGTTCTGGGTTTCAAGATCACGGTAACCAGGGTGGTTACAATCAGCAGAATAGTCAGGGGAATCAACAACAACAGCAGTACGGTTATCAGAGCAATCCAAAACAATTGAATAGTGGGCAGTACCACGTCTTCACCACCAGTTTGTGTACACGGGATCAGAAGCTTTACAAGAGAGCTGTGAACGCCATTGAGCCGGCGGTCCCACGTTATCTATAATGGTCAGAGCAGCCTATTGTATGGAGTCGAGAGGATCATCCACCCCGGGTCGATAATCCGGGTCATTTGGCTTTGGTAGTGGCGCCTCAAGTTGGGGGTTATAAGTTTACTAAGGTGCTCATGGATGGAGGTAGCACCATCACCATTCTTTATTATGAGACCTTCCGTCGCATGGGACTCACAGATAAGAATCTTAAGCCATCCAACACTGTCTTCCATGGTGTCGTGCCGAGTAAGTCAGCCTACCCAGTGGGGAAGATATCGTTAGAAGTTACCTTTGGAGATGAGCATGATTCCAGGTCTGAGACATTAAACTTCGAAGTGGTCAAAATCAAAAGCCCTTATCATGCTCTATTTGGACGGCCGGCTTATGCTAAGTTCATGGCGAGGCCTTGTTATGTCTACTTGCATCTTAAAATGCCGGGTTATAAGGGCACCATCACAGTGCACGGGAGTCGCAAGGTGGCCTTGGAATGTGTGGAAGGAGATGCGGCTTATGCTGAATCAGTTTGTGCAATGGAGAAGCTAAAATTTTACAAAGACAATGTTGACCCGGCGGACATGACGTCCTTGAAGAAACCAACCACTGAGCATGATCCTTCGTTAAAATTTAAATCGGTGGACGATACTGAGATGGTTGATTTCGTCCCTGGCGACTCATCTAAGCAGTTCAGCATCAACACTAATCTGGATTCGAAATAGGAAAGCGCACTCATCGAGTTCATCCATGAGAACCGGGACATCTTTGCATGGAAGCCTTCAGACATGCCGGGTGCACCGAGGGAACTCGCTAAGCACACTCTTAATATTGATCCAAAGTTTAAACCGGTCAAGCAATTTCTTCGCCAGTTTAACAAGGAGAGGCGCAAGGCCATTGGTGAGGAAGTGGCCCGGCTTTTGGCGGCCGGGTTTATCATTGAAGTTTTTCATCCTGAGTGGTTGGCTAAACCAGTGCTGGTACTAAAAAAGAACGACACTTGGCGAATGTGTGTGGATTACACGGACTTAAATAAGGCTTGTCCGGCTGATCCGTTCGCTCTCCCTCGTATTGATCAAATCATTGATGCTACGGCGGGTTGTGAGTGTTTGAGTTTTTTGGATGCTTATTCTGGTTATCATCAGATCAAGATGGCAGTTAAGGACTAGGAGAAGACAACTTTCATTACTCCATTTGGAGTCTTCTTCTATGTGTCTATGCCTTTTGGGCTCAAGAGCGCCCAGGCGACTTATCAGCGATGTGTACAAAATTACCTTCACAATCAGATTGGGCTCAATGTTCATGCTTATGTGGATGACATTGTGGTGAAGTTAAGAGAGAAAGAGACCTTGGTTGAGGATTTGAAAGAGACATTTGACAATCTCCGGGTCTACAAGATGATGCTTAACCCGGCCAAATGTGTCTTTGGTGTGCCAGCAAGCAAGCTCTTGGGATTTATGGTTTCTAACAGAGGCATTGAAGCTAATCCGGAGAAGATCAAAGCCATTACTTCATTGGCTAAGCTGCATGTGTTAATGATGTTCAACGTCTGGCAGGTCGTATTGCGGCTCTAAGCCGGTTCATAAGCCGGCTGGGGGAGAAGGCCATTCCTCTTTATCAGATGATGAAGAAGACAAATCACTTTGTTTGGAGTGATGCTGCTAATCAAGCGTTTGAGGATCTGAAGAAACAGCTGGCTGGGCTGCCCGTGCTTGCTGCCCCTATTAATGAGCCTTTGTTGTTATATGTGGCTGCTAATAGCCGGGCCGTCAGTGTAGCCATTGTGGTGGAAAGGAAGGAGGCAGGCAAAGAATATCCGGTTCAACGGCTGGTTTATTATATCAATGAGGTGCTTATCGAGTCCAAACAGAGATATCCACATTGGCAGAAGCTTGTATATGGGGTTTTTATGGCAAGCCGTAAGCTTAAGCAATATTTTCAAGGTCATCCTATCAATGTGGTAAGTTCTGCTCCTTTAGGAGATATCATTCAAAACAGAGAAGCCACGAGCCGGGTTGCTAAATGGGCCATTGAGCTCGGTCCTCATGATTTAAAGTATGTGCCACGCATGACCATTAAGTCCCAAGCACTTATGGATTTCATCAATGACTAGACAGAGTTACAGGCACCTGAGGAAAAGCCGGATAACACATATTGGACTATTCACTTTGATGGATCCAGACAGTTGGAGGGCTCGGGGGCTGGAGTCATCTTGACTTCCCCAGAGGTGACAAATTTTCTTATGTTCTCCGGTTAATGTTCCCTTGTACTAACAATGCATCTGAGTATGAGGCTTTACTCCATGGTCTTCGGATGGATAAGGAGATGAACTTAATCCGGGTAAGGTGCTTCGGCGATTCAGATCTGGTGGCTCAGCAAGTTCCTAGTACTTGGGATTCTAAAGATCTTCTCATGGTGGCTTACCGCCGAGAGGTTGATGCCATTGCGGGTCATTTCAAGGGCTATCAAGTTGATCATATTGATCGCGGGAAGAATGAGGCAGCTGATGCTTTAAGCTGGCTAGGGTCTCAGCATAAGCCGGTGCCACCTAACATGTTCCTGGACATTTTGCTTAATCCTTTTGTCAAATTGCCTACAGAGGAGGACCTTGATGTTCCTGACCCGGAAGCACAATTGGTGGTGGCTCTCCATGCTATTTCTGCTTGGACGGTTTCGTATTTGGCTTACATGACCCAGGGTGAGTTGCCAGAGGATGAGGTCTTGGCCAGACAGATAACCCAGCGGTCTAAGTCAATGACGATTGTCAATGGGGAGTTGCATCATCGCAGTGCTACAGGGGCGTTTCAACGTTGTGTCTCTCCTGAAGAAGGTTGTGAGATTTTATGAGAGATCCACGAAGGAGATTGTGGTCATCATGTCGGCTCTAAATCTCTGGTAGCCAAGGTTTTCCGTCATGGGTTCTATTTGTTGACGGCTCACGTTGATGCTGAGGATTTGGTAAGCAGATGTGATGGCTGTCAGAAATTTGCACGCCGAGCTCATGTGCCGGCTCAAGAATTAAGGATGATTCCAATTACTTGGCCGTTTGCAACTTGGGGGCTTGATATGATTGGGCCTTTTAAGAGGTGCAAGTATAAGAAGACCCACCTCTTGGTGGCGGTGGATAAGTTTACTAAGTGGGTTGAAGCAGAGCCAGTCAGTAAATGTGACGCGGCAACGACGGTTCAATTCATGACGAAAGTGATCTTCCGGTTTGGCTTTCCACACAGAATTATCACAGATAATGGCATTAATCTTTCCAAAGGGGCAATGGAAGAATTTTGTCAACGAGAGCATATCCGGCTTGACGTTTCCTCTGTGGCTCACCCTCAATCCAATGGACAGGCAGAACGAGCAAATCAGGAGATTCTGTGAGGTATCAAGCCCCGGCTTATGGTTCCTTTGCAGAGAACGCCGGGTTGTTGGTTGGAGGAGTTACCCTCAGTATTATGGAGCATCAACACGACCCCTAACAGATCTACAGGTTACACACCTTTTTTCATGGTTTATGGGGCAGAGGCGGTTCTCCCTAGTGACATCCGTCATGATTCACCCCGGGTGGCGGCTTATGTTGAGGCTGACAATGAAAAAGTGTGTCAAGATGCACTTGACTTATTGGATGAGGAGCGTGATCTCGGGGCGGCTCGTTCGGCTATTTACCGGCAAGATCTACGGCGTTATCACAGCCGCCGTGTCAAAACCAGAACCTTTCAAGAGGGCGACTTAGTGCTCCGGCTCATCCAAGATCAGACAGATATGCACAAATTATCACCACCTTGGGAAGGACCTTTTGTGGTCAGCAAGAACTTACATAATGGGTCATACTACCTTATCGATGTTCGAGACAACAAGGACTCACGTACATCGGAGGAGGAGACCCGTCGGCCATGGAACATTGCTCATCTTCGGCCCTACTATACTTGAGCCTCCGGCTCTCATGATGTACATAGTTATCTGATGTATATATTATAAGCAGTATAATAAAGTCGGCATCCCTGACGATTTAGGGCCTTTGTCATTTCACTTTTTCAAAGCTGAATCTTTATCATCATTTAAGAGGCTTGATGCCCACAATTTCAAGGACCAAAGAGAGTTGGATGCACAACACAGCTCAAACATAGGTCCCTGATGATCATTTGAGGGCTTCCTGCTCATCGAGCATAGCTGTCGGTACCCTATTGATCGGCGCAATGCCAAAGTTCATGTGATCACTTGGGAGCTTCCTGCTCATCGAGCATAGCTGTCGGTACCCTCTTGATCGACGCAAGGCCAAAAGTTTATATGGTCAATTGGGGGCTTCCTGTTCAAACATAGGTGTATTCACCAAAGAGAACATAGTTGTTGGTACCCTTTTGATAGGCTCAACGCCACGCTTGTAAGTATGTCACTTGGGGCTTCCTGTTCAAACATAGGCGTATTCGACCAAAGAGAATGATGTCTACTACACAACCTTCTTCTTGTAGACGTTGTTGGGCCTCCAAGTGCAGAGGTTTGTAGGACAGTAGCAAATTTCCCTCAAGTGGATAACCTAAGGTTTATCAATCCATGGGAGGCGTAGGATGAAGATGGTCTCTCTCAAACAACCCTGCAACCAAATAACAAAGAGTCTCTTGTGTCCCCAACACACCCAATACAATGGTAAATTGTATAGGTGCACTAGTTTGGCGAAGAGATGGTGATACAAGTGCAATATGGATGGTAGATATAGGTCTTTGTAATCTGAAAATATAAAAACAACAAGGTAACTAATGATAAAAGTGAGCACAAACGGTATTGCTATGCGTTGAAACAAGGCCTAGGGTTCATACTTTCACTAGTGCAAGTTCTCTCAACAATAATAACATAATTGGATCATATAACTATCCCTCAACATGCAACAAAGAGTCACTCCAAAGTCACTAATAGCGGAGAACAAACGAAGAGATTATGGTAGGGTAAGAAACCACCTCAAAGTTATCCTTTCTGATCGATCTACTCAAGAGTCCGTAGTAAAATAACACGAATCTATTCTTTTCGTTCAATCTATCATAGAGTTCATACTAGAATAACACCTTAAGACACAAATCAACCAAAGCCCTAATGTCACCTAGATACTCCAATGTCACCTCAAGTATCCGTGGGTATGATTATACCATATGCATCACACAATCTCAGATTCGTCTATTCAACCAACACAAAGAACTTCAAAGAGTGCCCCAAGGTTTCTACCGGAGAGTCAAGACGGAAACGTTTGCCAACCCCTATGCATAAGTTCACGAGGCCACAGAACTCGCAAGTTGATCACCAAAACATACATCAAGTGGATCACATGATATCCCATTGTCACCACAGATAAGCACGTGCAAGACATACATCAAGTGTTCTCAAATTCTTAAAGACTCAATCTGATAAGATAACTTCAAAGGGAAAACTCAATCCATTACAAGAGAGTAGAGGGGGAGAAACATCATAAGATCCAACTATAATAGCAAAGCTCGTGATACATCAAGATCGTACCACCTCAAGAACACGGGAGAGAGAGATCAAACACATAGCTACTGGTACATACCCTTAGCCCCGAGGGAGAACTACTCCCTCCTCATCATGGAGAGCGTCGGGATGATGAAGATGGCCACCGGAGAGGGATCCCCCTCTGGCAGGGTGCCAGAACGGGTCTAGATTGGTTTTCGGTGGCTACAGAGGCTTCTGGCGGCGGAACTCTCGATCTATTCTGCTCCCCGATGTTTTTAGGGTATATGGGCATATAGAGGCGAAAGAAGTCGGTATGGGGAGCCACGAGGGGCCCATGAGGCAGGGGCGTGATACATCTCCAACGTATCTATAATTTTTGATTGTTCCATGCTATATTATATCTTGTTTTGGACATTATTGGGCTTTATTATACACTTTTATATTATTTTTGGGACTAACCTATTAACCGGAGGCCCATCCCAGAATTGCTGTTTTTGCCTATTTCAGAGTTTCGCAGAAAAAGAATATCAAACGGAGTCCAAACGGAATGAAACCTTCGGGAACGTGATTTTCGGAACGAACATGATCCAGAGGACTTGGACCCTACATCAAGCAATCATCCAGGAAGGCACGAGGTAGGGGGCGTGCCTACCCCCCCAGGCGCGCCCTCCACCCTCGTGGGGCCCATGTTGCTCCACCGACGTACTCTTTCCTCCTATATACACCTACGTACCCCCAAACTACGAGATACGGAGCCAAAACCCTAATTCCACCATCGTTACTTTCTGTATCCACGAGATCCCATCTTGGGGCCTTTTTCGGAGCTCCGCCGGAGGGGGTATCGATCACGGAGGGCTTCTACATCAACACCATAGCCTCTCCGATGAAGTGTGAGTAGTTTACTTCAGACCTACGGGTCCATAGTTATTAGCTAGATGGCTTCTTCTCTCTTTTTGGATCTCAATACAAAGTTCTCCCCCTCTCTTGTGGAGATCTATTCGATGTAATCTTCTTTTGCGGTGTGTTTGTTGAGACCGATGAATTGTGGGTTTATGATCAAGTTTATCTATGAACAATATTTGGATCTTCTCTGAATTCTTTTATGTATGATTGGTTATCTTTGCAAGTCTCTTCGAATTATCAGTTTGGTTTGGCCTACTAGATTGATCTTTCTTGCAATGGGAGAAGTGCTTAGCTTTGGGTTCAATCTTGTGGTGTCCTTTCCCAGTGACAGTAGGGTTAGCAAGGCACGCATTGCATTGTTGCCATCGAGGATAAAAAGATGGGGTTTATATCATATTTCATGAGTTTATCCCTCTACATCATGTCATCTTGCTTAAAGCGTTACTCTGTTCTCTTGAACTTAATACTCTAGATGCATGCTGGAGAGCGGTCGATGTGTGGAGTAATAGTAGTAAATGCAGGCGGGAGTCGGTCTACTTGTTTCGGACGTGATGCCTATATACATGATCATACCTAGATATTCTATGCTCAATTCTGTCAATTGCTCAACAGTAATTTGTTCACCCACCGTAATACTTATGCTCTCGAGAGAAGCCTCTAGTGAAACCTATGGCCCTCGGGTCTATTTTCTATCATATTAATCTTCCAATACTTAGTTATTTCCTTTACCATTTATTTTACTTGCATATTTATTTCTCTTTATCATAAAAATACCAAAAATATTATCTTATCATATGTATCAGATCTCACTCTCGTAGGTGACCGTGAAGGGATTGGCAACCCCTTTATCGCGTTGGTTGCGAGGAGTTTATTTGTTTGTGTAGGTGCGAGGGACTCGTGCGTGGCCTCCTACTGGATTGATACCTTGGTTCTAAAAAACTGAGGGAAATACTTACGATGCTCTGCTGCATCACCCTTTCCTCTTCAAGGGAAAACCAACACAGTGCTCAAGAGGTAGCAAGAAGGATTTCTGGCGCCGTTGCCAGGGAGTCTACGCAAAAGTCAACATACCAAGTACCCATCACAAACCCTTATCTCCCGCATTACATTATTTGCCATTTTCCTCTCGTTTTCCTCTCCCCCCACTTCACCCCTGCCATTTTATTCGTCCTTTCTCTCTCTCTCTCTCTCCATCCTACCTCTCTTTCTCTATTCGCCTCTTTTTGCCTGTTTCTTGTTTGCTTGTGTGTTGGCTTGCTTGCTTGTCGTTATGGCTAGTCCCCTATCTTCTCCGTTGTCTCCGGAAATGAAGTTCTTAATTTTAAGCAAAGGTAAGGAGAAAACCTAAAAGACGCTTGGTATAGAATTTGCAATGCTCAAAATGGATCTACCAGTAAGCAATCTACTTCTATTATTCTTCGCAATTTTTATGTAGGTGCTATTCCTTGGCACAGATATGTCCTTGATACCATTACCGGAGGGAACTTCTTGGGTAGCCACACTTTTGATTCCTATAATGCTATGATAGATTTGTTTGGCTCACCCCCTCTTTTGGTTAATGGAACTATGTTAACTTTGGAGCATGTAATGCAAAAACTTGAAATTATTGAAAATAAAGTTGCTACCGTAGAGTTAATTAAAAATATCCACAACCAAATTACTCAATATGGATCTAAAGTAGGAGTCACTTTGAAAAATATTAAGGAGAAGGAACCCATAGTGAATGAAAGAATAAATCATGATTCCACTAGAATCGATAAACTTGAGGGTATCATTACCAACTTGGGAACCGCTTTTTCTTCTGTAAAGAATAAACCAAGTCCTCCAACTAAAATTTCCAAGCTTATGTATGTTCCTAAAAATAAGGGCGAATCCTCTAGCAAAGAAACTGCGGATCTCAAATCTATAAGTATTCATCCTAATCTTTTTACTATCATTAAGGAACCATTTGCTACTAATGATTTTTTCGATTTTGTGCCTAGAAATTTGATTATTGATAAAAGGAAAGAAACTCCTAAAGGTGATAGATGTCTCATTAAAGAATTACCGACTAAAGATACCTAGATCTATCTTCGCTTATATGCCTAGCTAAGGGCGTTAAACGATAGCGCTTGTTGGGAGGCAACCCAATTTTATTTTTATTCCTTGCTTTTTGCTCCTGTTTAGTAATAAATAATTTATATAGCCTCTGTTTTCGTTGTGTTTTTTGTGTTTACTTAGTGTTTGTGCCAAGTAGAACCGTTGGGAAGACTTGGGGAAAGTCTTTTTAATCTTGCTGTAAAAAACAGAAACTTTAACGCTCACGAGAACTGCTGACATTTTTATTTGAAAATTGATATTTAGTTAATTATTTTTGCAGATGATTAATAGATAAATTCATCACGTACATCAATTTATTTTAGAATTTTTGGGGTTCCAGATCTTGCGTTATCTACATATTACTACAGACTGTTATGTTTTTGACAGATTCTGTTTTTCGTGTGTTGTTTGCTTATTTTGATGAATCTATGGCTAGTAAAATAGTTTATAAACCATAGAGAAGTTGTAATACATTAGGTTTAACACCAATATAAATAAATAATGAGTTCATTACAGTACCTTGAAGTGGTGTTTTATTTTCTTTCGCTAACGAAGCTCACGAGATTTTCTACTTTAAGTTTTGTGTTGTGAAGTTTTCAAGTTTTGGGTAAAAGATTTCATGGATTATGGAACAAGGAGTGTCAAGAGCCTAAGCTTAGGGATGACCATGGCACCCCAAGATAATCTAAGGACACCTAAAATCCAAAGCTTGGGGATGCCCCGGAAGGCATCCCCTCTTTCGTCTACTTCTATCGGTAACTTTACTTGGAGCTATTTTTTTTATTTACCACATGATGTGTTTTGCTTGGAGCGTCTTGTATTATTTGAGTCTTTATTTGTTAGTTTTCCACAATCATCATTGCTGCACACACCTTTTTGAGAGAGACACTCATGATTCGGAAATTGTTAGAATACTCTATGTGCTTCACTTATATCTTTTGAGTTATATAGTTTTTGCTCTAGTGCCTCACTTATATCTTTTAGAGCACGTTGGTAGATTTGTTTTATAGAAACCATTGTTCTCTCATGCTTCACTTAGATTATTTTGAGAGTCCTACAAAACAGCATGGTAATTTGCTTTAATTATGTTAGGCATTCAAGATTAACAATAAAATTTTCTTATGAGTGTGTTGAATACTATGCGAAGTTTGAAACTTGATAATTGTTTTGAGATATGGAGATGGTGATATTAGAGTTGTGCTAGTTGAGTAGTTGTGAATTTGAGAAATGCTTGTGTTGAAGTTTGTGATTCCCGTAGCATGCACGTATGGTGAACCATTATGTTAAGAAGTCGGAGCATGATGTATTTATCGATTGTCCTCCTTATGAGTGGCGGTTGGGGACGAGCGATGGTCTTCTCCTACCAATCTATCCCCCTAGGAGCATGCGCGTAGTACTTTGCTTTGATAACTAATAATTTTTGCAATAAGTATGTGAGTTCTTTATGACTAATGTTGAGTCCATGGGTTATGCGCACTCTCACCCTTCCACCATTGCTAGCCTCTCTAATACCGCGCACCTTTCGCCGGTATCATACACCCACCATATACCTTCCTCAAAACAGCCACCATACCTACCTATCATGGCATTCCCATAGCCATTCCGAGATATATTGCCATGCAACTTCCCATCATTTTGTTTACTATGACACGCTCCATCATTGTCATATTGCTTTGCATGATCATGTAGTTAACATTTTAGTTGTGGCAAAGCCACCGTTCATAATTATTTCATATAAGTCACTCATGCATCATTGCTATCCCGGTATACCACTGGAGGCATTCATATAGAGTCATACTTTGTTCTAGTATCGAGTTGTAATCATTGAGTTGTAAACAAATAGAAGTGTGATGATCATCATTCATAGAGTATTGTCCCAATAAAAAAATTAAAAAAAGAGAAATGCCAAAAAAGTAAGCCCCCCCCCTAAAAAAGAGTAAATAAATAAAAAGGGGCAATACTACTATATTTTTTCCCACACTTGTGCTTCAAAGTAGCACCATGATCTTCATGATAGAGAGTCTCCTATGTTATCACTTTCATATACTAGTGGGAATTTTTCATTATAGAACTTGGCATGTATATTCCAACGATGGGCTTCCTCAAAATGCCCTAGGTCTTCGTGAGCAAGCAAGTTGGATGCACACCCACTTAGTTCTTTTTGTTGAGCTTTCATATACTTATAGCTCTAGTGCATCCGTTGCATGGCAATCCCTACTCACTCACATTGATATCTATTAATGGGCATCTCCATAGCCCGTTGACATGCCTAGTTGATGTGAGACTATCTTCTCCCTTTTTTCCTTCTCCACAACCACCATTCTATTCCACATAGTCCTATGTCCATGGCTCACGCTCATGTATTGCGTGAAGATTGAAAAAGTTTGAGAACACTAAAAGTATGAAACAATTGCTTGGCTTTGTCGTCGGGGTTGTGCATGATTTGAATACTTTGTGTGGTGAAGATAGAGCATAGCCAGACTATATGATTTTGTAGGGATAACTTTCTTTGGCCATGTTATTTTGAAGAAACATAATTGCTTAGTTAGTATGCTCGAAGTATTATTATTTCTATGTCAATATTGAAATTTTGTCTTGAATCTTTCGGATCTAAATATTCATACCACAATTAAGAGAATTGCATTGAAATTATGCCAAGTAGCATTCCACATCAAAAAATTTTGTTTTTATCATTTACCTACTCGAGGATGAGCAGAATTAAGCTTGGGGATGCTTGATACGTCTCCAATGTATCTATAATTTTTGATTGTTCCATGCTATATTATATCCTGTTTTGGACATTATTGGGCTTTATTATACACTTTTATATTATTTTTGGGACTAACCTATTAACCGGAGGCCCAGCCCAGAATTGCTGTTTTTTGCCTATTTCAGAGTTTCGCAGAAAAATAATATCAAACGGAGTCCAAACGGAATGAAACCTTCGGGAACATGATTTTCGGAATGAACAGGATCCAGAGGACTTGGACCCTACGTCAAGCAATCAACCAGGAAGGCCAGGCACGCCCTCCACCCTCGTGGGGCCCATGTTGCTCCATCGATGTACTCCTTCCTCCTATATATACCTACGTACCCCAAACTACCAGATACGGAGCCAAAACCCTAATTCCACCGTCGTAACTTTCTGTATCCACGAGATCCCATCTTGGGGCCTTTTTCGGAGCTCCGCCGGAGGGGGTATCGATCATGGAGGTCTTCTACATCAACACCATAGCCTCTCCGATGAAGTGTGAGTAGTTTACTTCACACCTACGGGTCCATAGTTATTAGCTAGATGGCTTCTTCTCTCTTTTTGGATCTCAATACAAAGTTACCCCCCTCTCTTGTGGAGATCTATTCGATGTAATCTTCTTTTGCGGTGTGTTTGTTGAGACCGATGAATTGTGGGTTTATGATCAAGTTTATCTATGAACAATATTTGAATCTTCTCTGAATTCTTTTATGTATGATTGGTTATCTTTGCAAGTCTCTTCGAATTATCAGTTTGGTTTGGCCTACTAGATTGATCTTTCTTACAATGGGAGAAGTGCTTAGCTTTGGGTTCAATCTTGCGGTGTCCTTTCCAAGTGACAGTAGGGGCAGCAAGGCACGTATTGTATTGGTGCCATCGAGGATAACAAGATGGGGTTTATATCATATTGCATGAGTTTATCCCTCTACATCATGTAATCTTGCTTAAAGCGTTACTCTGTTCTCTTAAACTTAATACTCTAGATGCATGCTGGATAGCGGTCGATGTGTGGAGTAATAGTAGTAGATGCAGGCAGGAGTCGGTCTACTTGTTTCGAACGTGATGCCTATGTACATGATCATACCTAGATATTCTCATAACTATGCTCAATTCTGTCAATTGCTCAATAGTAATTCGTTCACCCACCGTAATACTTATGCTCTCGAGAGAAGCCTCTAGTGAAACCTATGGCCCTCGGGTCTATTTTCTATCATATTCATCTTCCAATACTTAGTTATTTCCTTTGCCATTTATTTTACTTGCATATTTATTTCTCTTTATCATAAAAATACCAAAAATGTTATCTTATAATATGTATCAGATCTCACTCTCGTAGGTGACCGTGAAGGGATTGGCAACCCCTTTATCGCGTTGGTTGTGAGGAGTTTATTTGTTTGTGTAGGTTCGAGGGACTCGTGCGTGGCCTCCTACTGGATTGATACCTTGGTTCTCAAAAACTAAGGGAAATACTTACGCTGCTCTGCTGCATCACCCTTTCCTCTTCAAGGGAAAACCAACGCAGTGCTCAAGAGGTAGCAGGGCGCGCCCAGGGGGTAGGGCGCCTCCCTCGTGGTGGCCTCGGGACTCTTCTGGCCTTGCTCTAGTACTCCGTGGGCTTCTTCTGGTCCAAAAATGATCTCCGTGAAGTTTCAGGTTAATTGGACTCCGTTTTGTTTTCCTTTTCCGCGATACGCAAAAACAATGAAAAAACAGAAACTGGCACTGGGCTCTAGGTTAATAGGTTAGTCCCAAAATCATATGAAATAGCATATAAATGCATATAAAACATCCAAGGTGGATAATATAATAGCATGGAACAATAAACAATTATAGATACGTTGGAGACGTATCAAGCATCCCCAAGCTTAATTCCTGCTCGTCCTCGAGTAGGTAAATGATAAGAACAATTTTTTTGATGTGGAATGCTACCTAACATATTTATCCATGTAATTCTCTTTATTGTGGCAAGAATTTTCAGATCCATAAGATTCAAGACAAAAGTTTAATATTGACATAAAAACAATAATACTTCAAGCATACTAACTAAGCAATCATGTCTTCTCAAAATAACATGGCCAAAGAAAGCTATCCCTACATAATCATATAGTCTGGCTATGCTCCATCTTCACCACACAAACTATTTAAACCATGCACAACCCCGATGACAAGCCAAGCAATTGTTTCATACTTTTGATGTTCTCAAACTTTTTCAATCTTCACGCAATACATGAGCATGAGCCATGGATATATCACTATAGGTGGAATAGAATGGTGGTTGTGGAGAAGACAAAAAGGAGAAGATAGTCTCACATCAACTAGGCGTATCAATGGGCTATGGAGATGCCCATCAATAGATATCAATGTGAGTGAGTAGGGATTGCCATGCAACGGATGCACTAGAGCTATAAGTGTATGAAAGCTCAACAAAAGAAACTAGTGGGTGTGCATCCAACTTGCTTGCTCATGAAGTCCTAGGGCATTTTGGGGAAGCCCATCATTGGAATATACAAGCCAAGTTCTATAATGAAAGATTCCCACTAGTATATGAAAGTGACAACATAGGAGACTCTCTATCATGAAGGTCATGGTGCTACTTTGTAGCAAAGAGAGCCTTGGCTCAATGGTTGGGCATTGCGGTTGTGCAGCCTAACGACCCGAGTTCAATTCCTAGAATTGACAGGTGATACACAGGGGTTTTCCCCCATTTATTGAGGATCAAGTTTGGTGTGTGGTGGGGCCACTCATCAAAAAATATCTTGATACTCATTTGAAAAATTCTAAGGACCATGTTTATCTTGGTACTCATACTAAAATGGCCGTATGCATCCCTAGTTGGTGCAGAGGCCGGGGAAGTGAAATTCTCCCCCATTACTAGCCAACATTGCGCTTGTACCTGTCACTGCGTGTGCCATTGCATATTAGAGAGAGAGAGAGAGTCGCGTCCCTCCCGAGCCACCCCCCGCGTGGGCGACCGGGAGGCCCCAGATCCCATCGCTGCCGAACCTCCCCCACTCCTCCTCCTCCTCCCTCGCCGCCACCCAAGGGTGCGGCCAAGCGAAGCCTAGCCGTCGCCGGCGGCGGTGGGGACTCGGGCCCTCTCGCTCGGGTGGGGCTGGCGCGGGCCGGCGCCGCCGGCCGGAGCATGGCAGCGGGCCGGTCGCCACGGCGGGTGGTGGCGGCGCCTCGGTGACGTCGATTCCTCGCGGCAGGAGGCCTTGCGATCTGGTGGATCGCGGCCGCCAGGGACGGTGGCGGCGTATCCAGATCGGTTCGCGGCGGCGCGGCCGGATTGCTGGTCGGCTGTCAGCACGGTGGTGGGTGCGACTCGTCGGCAGCTGGGCAGATCCGTGGGATTCTACCCTTGTTGGCCCTTGACAGCGTGGGCAACTACGGGGGAAACCCTAGATCTCCTTGGGATCGAACGATGGTGGCGCTTTTGCGGCGTAGTCCTCTTTAGGGTATTGTTTTGGAGTTTGCTCCGGTTGAAGGGACCAGCGACATCGGCGGTGCACATCTGGTGGAGCAACTGCCGATGAAAATCGCGCGGACTACGGTCATGGAGGACGATGGCGGCGTCTTAGATGTCATTCCCTTCTCGAGGCATCATCGTTGCAGTCTGTGTCATCAGGCTCGGGATGCTCCGGGGGAAACCCTAGATCTGGGTCTTCCGGATCGGACGATGATTATCGCTTTCCCTCCTGGGGGGATCGTTTTGGAGTAAGTGCTAGCTGGGCGGATGGTGGAGCGGTACTTCATCTCACACATCGATGGTGGCGGATATCGGCGGCATGGCGCTGTGGAGACCCGGCGTCCGATGCACGGAGATGGACTCGCGCAGGAGGAGGTTGCTGTCTGGCGTCATGGTGACGTCGATGGCAGAGTGGCCAGACAACGTAGAAGCCTCAATATGATCTGAAGACGGACCAGTGGAAGATGGCGGCGATGACACACGAGTGCGTCTGACTGGATTGTGCCCCAGACCCGGTATGTGGCTCGGCTGGGGCTTCCGAATATGTTTCGGCTTCCGGCTTTTGATGTTAGGCTTAGGTGAGTGGTTTGGGTAGTGGCCCAGCTAGCACCCCTTCATCTTTTTGGATAGGAGTAGCGGCATGTGTTGCCAAGATGGTGGATTCAGGCACATTGTTGTAATACTTTGTAAGGTCCTCGAGAATAATCAATAAAGTGGCCGTATGCATCTCCCAGATGTAGAGGCCGGGGGTCATCCTCCTTTTCTAAAAAAAACAAGTGTGGTAAAAGGATAGTAGCATTGCCCCTTCTCTCCTTTTCTCTATTTTTTTTGTTTTTTGGGGCCTTCTCTTTTTTTGGCCTTTCTCTCTTTTTTCTCTTTTTTTTCGTCCGGAGTCTCATCCTGACTTGTGGGGGAATCATAGTCTCCATCATCCTTTCCTCACTGGGACAATACTCTAATAATGATGATCATCACACTTTTATTTACTTGCAACTCAAGAATTACAACTCGATACTTAGAACAAGATATGACTCTATATGAATTCCTCCGGCGGTGTACCGGGATGTGCAATGACTCATGAGTGACATGTATGAAAGAATTATGAACGGTGGATTTGCCACAAATACGATGTCAACTACATGATCATGCGAAGCAATATGACAATGATGAAGCGTGTCATAACAAACGGAACGGTGGAAAGTTGCATGGTAATATATCTCGGAATGGCTATGGAAATGCCATAATAGGTAGGTATGGTGGCTGTTTTGAGGAAGGTATATGGTGGGTTTATGGTACCGACGAAAGTTGCGCGGTACTAGAGAGGCTAGCAATGGTGGAAGGGTGAGAGTTCGTATAATCCATGGACTCAACATTAGTCATAAAGAACTCACATACTTATTGCAAAAATCTATTAGTTATCGAAACAAAGTACTACGCGCATGCTCCTAGGGGGATAGATTGGTAGGAAAATACCATCGCTCGTCCCCGACTGCCACTCATAAGGAAGACAATCAATAAATAAATCATGCTCCGACTTCATCACATAACGGTTCACCATACGTGCATGCTATGGGAATCACAAACTTCAACACAAGTATTTCTCAAATTCACAACTACTCAACTAGCATGACTCTAATATCACCATCTCCATATCTCAAAACAATTATCAAGTATCAAACTTCTCATAGTATTCAATGCACTTCTATGAAAGTTTTTATATTATTCCTAAAAGAAAATTTCCATGTTGTTTAAGACTCTCAATATAATATAAGTGAAGCATGAGAGTTCATCTATTTCTATAAAATAAAACCACCACCGTGCTCTAAAAAGATATAAGTGAAGCACTAGAGCAACAACAAACTACTCCGAAAGATATAAGTGAAGATCAATGAGTAGTCGAATAATTATGCAACTATGTGAAGACTCTCTAACATTTAAGGATTTTAGATCTTGGTATTTTATTCAAACAGCAAGCAAAACTAAGTAGAAGTGACATTCTAAGAATGGCAAACATCATTTGAAGAAGCAAAAACTTAGGATCAACCGAAACTAACCGATAGTTGTTGAAGAAGAAAGTTGGGATGCCAACCGGGGCATCCGCAAGCTTAGACGCTTGAGACTTCTTGAAATATTATCTTGGGATGCCTTGGGGATCCACAAGCTTGAGCTTTTGTGTCTCCTTAATTCCTCTTATATCACAGTCTCCCTAAATCTGAAAAGCTTCATCCACACAAAACTCAACAAGGACTCGTGAGATAAGTTACTATAAACCAATGAAAAAAACCTTATCATACTTTACTGTAGCAAATCACTAAAATTATTATTCAACATTGCATACTAAATGCCTCTGCATATTTAATAGTCCTATCCTCAAATAGAATCATTATAGAAGCAAACATATGCAAACATTATAGAAATCTGCCTTAACAGGACAGTCTGTAAAGAGTGCAACAAGGTCCATACTTCCCTATCTCCAAAAATTATGAAAGAAAATTCCCACTGTAGTAAATTTATCAGAGATTATTATGCAAAAGGTTTCAACATTTTATCACATTCTGAATTTTCTAGGGAATTTTTGCAACAGCGGTAAACTTTCTGTTTTCAAACAGCAACATGTGGACTTGTAAAATAGGCATAGTAAAGGCTATCAATGCAACTTTTATTGAAATAAAAGATGCAAAACATTTTTATAAATAACAGCAAGCAAATCCTAACAAAATAGATTGACGCTCCAAGCAAAACACATATCATGTGGTGAATAAAAATATAGCTCCAAGTAAAGTTACCGATGAACGAAGACGAAAGAGGGGATGCCTTCGGGGGCATCCCCAAGATTAGGCTCTTTCCACTCCTTATTCCATAGTCCATCGAATCTTTACCCAAAACTTCAAAACTTCACAACACAAAACTTAACAGAAAACTCGTAAGCTCCGTTAGTATAAGAAAAATAAATCACCACTTAGGTACTATTGTGAACTCATTCTAAATTCATATTGGTGTAATATCTACTGTATTCCAACTTCTCTATGGTTCATACCCTCCGATACTACTCACAGATTCACCAAAATAAGCAAACAACACATAGAAAACAGAATCTGTCAAAAACAGAACAAGCTGTAGTAATCTGTAGGTTCCGAATACTTCTGTAACTCCAAAACTCCTGAGAAATTAGGAAGTCCTAGGCAATTTGTTTATTAATCTACTGCAAGTGGAATTGGTATTTTATCGTTCTCTGGTAAAAAATGAAAATTATTCTCGTGAGCGCATACTTTCTGTTTTTTACAGCAAGATCAAATAACAATCACCCAAGAAGATCCAAAGGCTTTACTTGGCATAAACACCAATTAAAACATAAAAAACACAATCATAACAGAGGATAGATGATTAATTTATTACTAAACAGGAACAAAAAGCAAGGAGCAAAAATAAAGTTGGGTTGCCTCCCAACAAGCGCTATCATTTAATGCCCCTATCTAGGCACGATGATTTCAATGATGCTCACATAAAGGATAAGAATTGAAACATAAAGAGAGCATCATGAAGAATATGACTAGCACATTTAAGTCTAACCCACTTCCTATGCTTAGGGATTTTTTGAGCAAACAACTTGTGGGAACAAGAATCAACTAGCATAGGAAGGCAAAACAAGCATAACTTCAAAACTTTAAGCACATAGAGAGAAAACTTGATATTATTGCAATTCCTACAAGCATATGTTCCTCCCTCATAATAATTTTCAGTAGAATCATGAATGAATTCAACAATATAACCATCACATAGAGCATTCTTATCATGATCTACAAGCATAGAAAATTTACTACTCTCCACATAAGCAAATTCTTCCCATGAATAATAGTGGGAGCAGACTCAACAAAATAATTATCATGTGAGGCATAATCCAATTGAAAACTAAAATCATGATGACAAGTTTCATGGATATCGTTATTCTTTATAGCATACAAGTCATCACAATAATCATCATAGGTAGCAATTTTGTTCTCCTAATCAATTGGAACCTCTTCCGAAATAGTGGATTCATCACAAAATAAAGTCATGACCTCTCCAAGTCCACTTTCATCAATATAATCATCATAAATAGGAGGCATGCTTTCATCATAATAAATTTGCTCATCAAAACTTGGGGGACAAAAAATATCATCTTCATCAAACATAGCATCCCCAAGCTTGTGGCTTTGCATATCATTAGCATCATGGATATTCAAGGAATTCATACTAACAACATTGCAATCATGCTCATCATTCAAATATTTAGTGCCAAACATTCTAATGCATTCTTATTCTAACACTTCGGCACAATTTTCCTTTACATCATACTCATGAAAGATATTAAAAAGATGAAGCGTATGAGGCAAACTCAATTCCATATTTTTTGTAGTTTTCTTTTATAAACTAAACTAGTGCTAAAACAAGAAACAAAAATATTCGATTGCAAGATCTAAAGATATACCTTCAAGCGCTAACCTCCCCAACAACGACGCCAGAAAAGAGCTTGATGTCTACTACACAACCTTCTTCTTGTAGACGTTGTTGGGCCTCCAAGTGCAGAGGTTTGTAGGACAGTAGCAAATTTCCCTTAGGTGGATGACCTAAGGTTTATCAATCCGTAGGAGGCGTAGGATGAAGATGGTCTCTCTCAAGCAACCCTGCAATCAAATAACAAAGAGTCTCTTGTGTCCCCAACACACCCAATACAATGGTAAATTGTATAGGTGCACTAGTTCGGTGAAGAGATGGTGATACAAGTGGCATATGGATGGTAGATAAAGGTTTTTGTAATCTGAAAATATAAAAACAGCTAGGTAACTAATGATAAAAGTGAGCACAAACGGTATTGCAATGCATTGAAACAAGGCCTAGGGTTCATACTTTCACTAGTGCAAGTTCCCTCAACAATAATAACATAATTGGATCACATAACTATCCCTCAACATGCAATAAAGAGTCACTCCAAAGTCACTAATAGCGGAGAACAAACGAAGAGATTATGGTAGGGTACGAAACCACCTAAAAGTTATTCTTTCTAATCGATCTATTCAAGAGTCCGTAGTAAAATAACATGAAGCTATTCTTTCCGTTCAATCTATCCTAGAGTTCATACTAGAATAACACCTTAAGACACAAATCAATCAAAACCCTAATGTCACCTAGATACTCCAATGTCACCTCAAGTATCCGCGGGTATGATTATACGATATGCATCACACAATCTCAGATTCATCTATTCAAACCAACACAAAGTACTTCAAAGAGTGCCCCAAAGTTTCTACAGGAGAGTCAAGACGAAAACGTGTGCCAACCCCTATGCATAGGTTCATGGGCGGAACCCGCAAGTTGATCACCAAAACATACATCAAGTGGATCAATAGAATACCCCATCGTCACCACGGGTATCCCACACAAGACATACATCAATTGTTCTCAAATCCTTAAAGACTCAATCCGATAAGCCAACTTCAAAGGGAAAAATCAATCCATTACAAGAGAGTAGAGGGGGAGAAACATCATAAGATCCAACTATAATAGCAAAGCTCGCGATACATCAAGATCGTACCACCTCAAGAACACGAAAGAGAGAGAGAGAGAGAGATCAAACACATAGCTACTGGTACATACCCTCAGCCCCGAGGGAGAACTACTCCCTCCTCATCATGGAGAGCACCGGGATGATGAAGATGGCCACCGGAGAGGGATTCCCCCCTCCGGCAGGGTGCCGGAATGGGTCTAGATTGGTTTTTGGTGGCTACGGAGGCTTCTGGCGGCGGAACTCCCGATCTATTGTTCTCCCCGAAGTTTTTAGGGTATATGGGTATATATAGGAGGAAGAAGTACGTCGGTGGATCTCCGGGCTGTCCACGAGGCAGGGGGCGCGCCCAGGGGGGTGGGCGCGCCCCCCACCCTTGTGGGCAGCCCGGGACTCCGATACTCCGTGGGCTTCTTCTGGTCCAAAAATAAGTTCCGTGAAGTTTCAGGTCAATTGGACTCCGTTTGGTTTTCCTTTTCTGTGATACTCTAAAACAAGGAAAAAACAGAAAGTGGCACTGGGCTCTGGTTAATAGGTTAGTCCAAAAAATCATATAAATGCATATAAAACATCCAAGGTTGATAATATAATAGCATGGAACAATCAAAAGCTATAGATACACTGGAGATGTATCACAAACACCATCGGAGACACCTGTAGAGCACCTTTATAATCACCCAGTTACATTGTGATGTTTGGTAACACACAAAGTGTTCCTCCGATATTCGGCAGTTGCATGATCTCATAGTCATAGGAACATGTATAAGTTACGGAGAAATCAATAGCAACAAACTAAACGATCATCGTGCTAAGCTAACGGATGGGTCAAGTCAATCACATCATTCTCTAATGATGTGATCCATTTAATCAAATGACAACTCATGTCTATGGCTAGGAAACATAACCATCATTGATTCAACGAGCTAGTCAAGTAGAGGCATAATAGTGACATTATGTTTGTCTATGTATTCACACATGTACTCTTTTTCCGGTTAATACAATTCTAGCATGAATAATAAACATTTGTCATGATATAAGGAAATATAAATAACAACTTTATTATTGCCTCTATGGCATATTTCCATCAACTACTGCACAGTCGTCAGCATAGCAAACGGCAACAAGCGCGTTGCCGTGAAGTACGTCCCGCTCATGCTCTAGGGCACGGCCCGGACCTGGCTTAACAACCTCAAGCCCTACAGCGTCAACAACTAGGTAGATTTCACCGAAGTGTTCATCCGCAACTTCACCAGCACCTACAAGCGGCCTCCCATGCCCCGCCAGCTCTCGCTGTGCATTCAAGGCCCGGATGAGTCCACCGTGATTACCTGACGCGATGGGCTGAATTGCGCAACTTCTGCGAAGGGGTACACGAGGTCCAAGCGATTGAGTACTTCACTGCCGGGTGCCGAGAGGGCACTCTCCTCAAGCATCGACTCCTCTGCGACGAGCCTGCTACACTCGACGAGTTGTTAATCATAGCCGACAAATACGCCACTGTAGATTCCTCCATGAAGTCGGAGCTCCGAGTGATGCTTCTCGGAAGGTGCTTCCTCCGGCTCCTAGGACGCCGGCTGCTGACAATAGTCGACGTCAGCAGCTGAACGAAAACAAGCGCAATGCCCCGCAGCCGGCTTCCACCAGCCGGCAAGTGGCAACAGTCGAAGACCAGCAACCTGAAGGACAACCACTCCCCAACGCTACAAGGACGGCAAGCCTGCTTGGTTACCCGCCATCTCCTACGAGCAAACCCTTGATGCTCCCTGCAAATTCCACAGCGGTTCGTCTTGATAATCCACAAGTATAGGGGATCGCAATAGTTTTCGATAAGTAAGAGTGTCGAACCCAACGAGGAGCTAAAGGAAGAACACATATTCCCTCAAGTTCTATCAACCACCGATACAACTCTATGCACGCTTGATGTTCGCTTTACTTAGAACAAGTATGAAACTAGAAGTACTTTGTAGGTGTTGTTGGATAGGTTTGCAAGATAATAAAGAGCAAGTAAATAAAAGCTAAGGGCTGTTGTAAGTAAAGAAGCAATAAAGTAAATATAGCGAGTGTGGAAAAGTGGTGGTAGGAGTTGCGAAATTGTCCCTAAGCAATTGACTACTTTACTAGACCGATAGCAAGTATTATGTGGGAGAGGCCACTGCTAGCATGTCATCCCTGACTTGGAATTCTATGCACTTACGATTGGAACTATTAGCAAGCGTCCGCAACTACTAACGTTCATTAAGGCAAAACCCAACCATAGCATTAAGATATATTGGTCCCCCTTCAATCCCGTATGCATCAATTTCTATGCTAGGTTGAAGCTTTTGTCACTCTTGCCCTCCAATACATAGTCCTATCAACATACAACTAACCCTATGGTGTGATCCACGTGCGCGCTCATATGATGGGCACCAAAGGACAGCAACATAACCACAAGCAAATTAAATCAACCATAGCAATTCATCAACCACCGATAGGACAACGAAAATCTACTCAGACATCATAGGATGGCAACACATCATTGGATAATAATATGAAGCATAAAGCACCATGTTCAAGTAGAGGGTACAGCGGGTTGCGGGAGAGTGGACCGCTGTAGATAGAGGGGGGAAGGTGATGGAGATGTTGGTGAAGATGGCGGAGGTGTTGGTGTAGATCGCGATGATGATGATGATGGCCACGGCAGCGCTCCGGCGCCACCAGAAGAGAAGGGGAGAGGGGGCCCCTTTGTCTTCTTCTTCCTTGACCTCCTCCCTAGATGGGAGAAGGGTTTCCCCTCTGGTCCTTGGCCTCCATGGCATGGGAGGGGCGAGAGCCCCTCCGAGATTGGATCTGTCTCTCTCTGTTTCTGCGTTCTGTATTGCTGCCCTTTCACCGTTTCGTATATATATGGAGATCCGTAACTCCGATTGGACCGAAACCTTCGCCGTGATTTTTTACCAAAAATTAGCTTTCTTGCGGCCGAAGAAGGGCATCAACCGCCTTACGGGTGGACCACAAGGGTCAGGGGCGCGCCCCCCTACCTCGTGCCCACCTAGGACACTATTTCGCGTTGATCTTTCTCCCAGATTTTCCAAATATTCCAAAAGTAAGCTCCGTCCATTTTTATCCCGTTTGGACTCCGTTTAATATGGATATTCTGCGAAACATAGAACATGCAACAAACAGGAACTGGCACTGGGCACTGGATCAATATGTTAGTCCCAAAAATAATATAAAAAGTTGCCAAAAGTACATGAAAGTTGTAGAATATTGGCACGGAACAATAAAAAATTATAGATACGCGGGGACGTATCAGCATCCCCAAGCTTAATTCCTGCTCGTCCTCGAGTAGGTAAATGATAAAAAAGATATTTTTTGATGTGGAATGCTACCTAGCATAATCTTGATCACATATCTAATCATGGCATGAATATTAAGATACGAGTGATTCAAAGCAATAGTCTAACATTTGACATAAAAACAATAATACTTCAAGCCCACTAATAAAGCAATCATGTATTTTCAAAATAACAAGGCCAAAGAAAGTTATCCCTACAAAATCATATAGTCTGGCTATGCTCCATCTTCACCACACAAAATATTCACATCATGCACAACCCCGATGACAAGCCGAGCAATTGGTTCATACTTTTTAACGCGCTTCAGCATTTTCAACCCTCCCGCAATACATGAGCGTGAGCCATGGATATAGCACTATAGGTGGAATAGAATGGTGGTTGTAGAAAGACAAAAAGGAGAAGATAGTCTCACATCAACTAGGCGTATCAACGAGCTATGGAGATGCCCATCAATAGATATCAATGTGAGTGAGTAGGGATTGCCATGCAACGGATGCACTAAGAGCTATAAGTGTATGAAAGGTCAGACTAAAAACTAAATGGGTGTGCATCCAACTTGCTTGCTCATGAATACCTCGGGCATTTGAGGAAGCCCATCATCGGAATATACAATCCAAGTTCTATAATGAAAATTCCCAATAGTATATGAAAGTGATAACTCAAGAGACTCTCTGTATGAAGAACATGGTGCTACTCTGAAGCACAAGTGTGGTAAAAGGATAGTAACATTGCCCCTTCTCTCTTTTTCTCTCATTTTTTTATTTTTTTATTTTTATTTTTATTTATTTTTATTTTTTATTTGGGGAGGGGGCCTTCTCTTTTTTTGCCCTTTTTTTCTTTTTTAAATTTTTTTTCGTCTAGAGTCTCATCCCGACTTGTGGGGGAATCATAGTCTCCATCATCCTTTCCTCACTGGGGCAATGCTCTAATAATGATGATCATCACACTTATATTTACTTACAACTCAATATTACAACTCGATACTAGAACAAAGATATGACTCTATATGAATGCCTCCGGCGGTGTACCGGGATGTGCAATGATCTAGCATAGCAATGACATAAAAACGGACAAGCCATGAAAACTTCATGCTAGCTATCTTACGATCATGCAAAGCAATATGACAATGAATGCTCAAGTCATGTATATGATGATGATGGAAGTTGCATGTCAATATATCTCGAAATGGCTATGGAAATGCCATGATAGGTAGGTATGGTGGCTGTTTTGAGGAAGGTATATGGTGGGTTTATGGTACCGGCGAAAGTTGCGCGGTACTAGAGAGGCTAGCAATGGTGGAAGGGTGAGTGTGCGTATAATCCATGGACTCAACATTAGTCATAAAGAACTCACATACTTATTGCAAAACTTTATTAGCCCTCGAAGCAAAGTACTACTACGCATGCCCCTAGGGGGATAGATTGGTAGGAAAAGATCATCGCTCGTCCCCGACCGCCACTCATAAAGACGACAATCAATAAATACCTCATGCTCCGACTTCGTTACATAATGGTTCACCATACGTGCATGCTACGGGAATCACAAACCCCAACACAAGTATTTCTACTAATCCACAACTACCCACTAGCATGACTCTAATATCACCATCTTTATATCGCAAAACTATTGCAAGGAATCAAACATATCATATTCAGTGATCTACAAGTTTTATGTAGGATTTTATGACTAACCATGTGAATGACCAGTTCCTGTCATCTCTCTTAAATAGATATAAGTGAAGCACGAGAGTTTAAATCTTTCTACAAAAGATATGCCCATGCTCTAACAAATATAAGTGAAGCAAAGAGCATTCTACAAATGGCGGTTTTCTATGTAATGAGAAACAGGCAATCCAAACTTCAAATGATATAAGTGAAGCACATGAAGCATTCTATAAAGCCATACTCAAAAGATATAAGTGAAGTGCATAGAGCATTCTATAAATCAAGCAAGGACTATCTCATACCAGCATGGTGCATAAAAGAAAAATGAAAACTAAATGCAAAAGACGCTCCAAGATTGCACATATCACATGAATGAAACGAATCTAAAAACATACCGATACTTGTTGAAGAAAGAGGGGATGCCTTCCGAGGAATCCCCAAGCTTAGATGCTTGAGTCTCCTTGAATATTTACTTGGGGTGCCTCGGGCATCCCCAAGCTTGAGCTCTTGCCTCTCTTCCTTCTTCTCACATCGAGACCTTCTCGATCATCGAACACTTCATCCACACAAAACTTCAACAGAAAACTCGGTAAGATCCGTTAGTATAATAAATTGCTGGACGTGAGTAATTTATCTATTAATCATCTGCAAAAAATAATTAACTAAATAGCACTTTCCAAATAAAAATGGCAGCAATTCTCGTGAGCGCTAAAGTTTCTGTTTTTTACAGCAAGATCAACAAGACTTTCCCCAAGTCTTCCCAACGGTTCTACTTGGCACAAACACTAATTAAAACATAAAAACACATCTAAACAGAGGCTAGTTGAATTATTTATTACTAAACAGGAGCAAAAAGCAAAGAACAAAAATAAAATTGGGTTGCCTCCCAACAAGCGCTATCGTTTAACGCCCCTAGCTAGGCATGATGATTTCAATGATGCTCACATAAAAGATAAGAATTAAAACATAAAGAGAGCATCATGAAGAATATGACTAGCACATTTAAGTCTAACCCACTTCCTATGCATAGGTATTTTGTGAGCAAACAGCTTGTGGGAACAAGAATCAACTTGAATAGGAAGGTAAAGCAAGCATAACTTCAAGATTTTAAGCACATAGAGAGGAAACTTGATATTATTGCAATTCCTACAAGCATATATTCCTCCCTCATAATATTTTTCAGTAGCATCATGAATGAATTCAACAATATAACCAGCACCTAAAGCATTCTTTTCATGATCTACAAACATAGAATTCTTATTACTCTCCACATAAGCAAACTTCTTCTCACGAATAGTAGTGGGAGCAAACTCAACAAAATAACTATCATGTGAGGCATAATCCAATTGAAAACTAAAATCATGATGACAAGTTTCATGGTTAGCATTAATCTTTATAGCATACATGTCATCACAATAATCATCATAGGTAGCAACTTTTTTCTCATAATCAATTGGAACCTCTTCCGAAATAGTAGATTCATCACACAATAAAGTCATGACCTCTCCAAATCCACTTTCATCAATATAATCATCATAAATAGGAGGCATGCTTTCATAATAATAAATTTGCTCATCAAAACTTGGGGGACAAAAAATATCACCTTCATCAAACATAGCTTCCCCAAGCTTGTGGCTTTGCATATCATTAGCATCATAGATATTCAAGGAATTCATACTAACAACATTGCAATCATGCTCATCATTCAAAGATTTAGTGCCAAACATTATAATGCATTCTTCCTCTAGCACTTGAGCACAATTATCGGAATCCTTATTTTCATGATAGATATTAAAAATATGAAGCATATGAGGTACCTTTAGTTCCATATTTTTGTAGTTTTGTTTTATAAACTAAACTAGTGCTAAAACAAGAAACAAAAAGATTCGATTGCAAGATCTAAAGATATACCTTCAAGCACTCACCTCCCCGGCAACGGCGCCAGAAAAGAGCTTGATGTCTACTACACAACCTTCTTCTTGTAGACATTGTTGGGCCTCCAAGTGTAGAGGTTTGTAGGACAGTAGCAAATTTCCCTCAAGTGGATGACCTAAGGTTTATCAATTCGTGGGAGGCGTAGGATGAAGATGGTCTCTCTCAAACAACCCTGCAACCAAATAACAAAGAGTCTCTTGTGTCCCCAACACACCCAATACAATGGTAAATTGTATAGGTGCACTAGTTCGGCGAAGAGATGGTGATACAAGTGCAATATGGATAGTAGATATAGGTCTTTGTAATCTGAAAATATAAAAACAGTAAGGTAACTAATGATAAAAGTGAGGACAAATGGTATTGCAATGCGTTGAAACAAGGCCTAGGGTTCATACTTTCACTAGTGCAAGTTCTCTCAACAATAATAACATAATTGGATCATATAACTATCCCTCAACATGCAACAAAGAGTCACTCCAAAGTCACTAATAGCGGAGAACAAACGAAGAGATTATGGTAGGGTGCGAAACCACCTCAAAGTTATCCTTTCTGATCGATCTACTCAAGAGTCCATAGTAAAATAACACGAAGCTATTCTTTCCGTTCAATCTATCATACGATATGCATCACACAATCTCAGATTCATCTATTCAACCAACACAAAGAACTTCAAAGAGTGACCCAAAGTTTCTACTGGAGAGTCAAGACGAAAACGTGTGCCAACCCCTATGCATAAGTTCACGAGGTCACGGAACTCGCAAGTTGATCACCAAAACATACATCAAGTGGATCACATGATATCCCATTGTCACCACAGATAAGCACGTGCAAGACATACATCAACTGTTCTCAAATCCTTAAAGACTCAATCCGATAAGATAACTTCAAAGGGAAAACTCAATCCATTACAAGAGAGTAGAGGGGGAGAAACATCATAAGATCGAACTATAATAGAAAAGCTCGCGATACATCAAGATCGTACCACCTCAAGAACACGAGAGAGAGAGAGAGAGATCAAACACATAGCTACTGGTACATACCCTCAGCCCCGAGGGAGAACTACTCCTTCCTCGTCATGGAGAGCGACGAGATGATGAATATGGCCACCGGAGAGGGATCCCCCCTCCGGCAGGGTGCCAGAACGGGTCTAGATTGGTTTTCGGTGGCTACGGAGGCTTCTGACGGCGAAACTCCTGATCTATTCTGATCCTCGATGTTTTTAGAGTATATGGACATATATAGGTGAAAGAAGTCGGTTCGGGGAGCCACGAGGGGCCCACGAGGTAGGGGGCGTGCCCCCCACCCTCGTGGTGGCCTCGGGACTCTTGTGGCCCAGCTCCGGTACTCCGTGGGCTTCTTCTGGTCCAAAAATGATCTCCGTGAAGTTTCAGGTCAATTGGACTCCGTTTGGTTTTCCTTTTCTGCGATACTCAAAAACAACAAAAAAATAGAAACTGGCACTGGGCTCTAGGTTAATAGGTTAGTCCCAAAAATCATACAAAATAGCATATAAATGCATATAAAACATCCAAGGTTGATAATATAGTAGCATGGAACAATCAAAAATTATAGATACGTTGGAGACGTATCAGAGAACATAGCGTTACTACCCTCTTGACCAGGTTTGTTCAAACATAGGCGTATTCGACCGAAGAGAATAAACTCTGACCGGGTCATCCTACCTGTAACACCAGTTGCTTCAACTCCATCAGGTCATCCTGATTGACCCGCCGAACTCTTAACGATCAGTCTTTACAGTGTATTCGACCAAGATCTGAGCTCGATTAAGGTTCAAACGACGGCTTGTCATGCGAGAGTATGGTTTACAGAGTCAGATGGATACATGATTCATAAGCCGCCTTCCTTGAAACTTGGATAAATCGGCCGATGATACTGTTACTCTGGCCCCGCGTACTCCTCATTAGTCTTTGAGCAAGACCGGACTTGTCTAGGGTTTAAATGTCGATTGGGCACACTGTGAGTCAGGATCACGGCAGCACGAACAATCAAGTGGCTCCGGCTAGTTTCATTGAAGAAGACACTTTAATTTGATAGTCTACAAAAGCCTTGAATTTCTTTTGATTTCTTATTCGTATTTGAGTTTTTTTGCTGCTTTCCAGTTTTTTATAAGTCGGGCCCAGCTGCCCTGTTTATGGCTCACATTGCAAGCACACTTTGGGTTTATACAACCCGCCGGGAGGACAGACTCTAAATCGCCAAAGCGTAATGAATACCATGGTTGAAGTTATAGTTCTAACACCTCTAAATTGCACGGAGTTGATAAGCCGACAGTTTAAGTATATATCACAGGTATGTTGTTTTCCTTAGCAGTTATCAGACCGGCCCTGGTTATGGACTATTCGTCCCCAGCGGCTTTCATTGGGTATCATGACCCGCCCGGCGGTAAGCCGCCAGGGCCCTTGTGTTTTCTTTGTGTGCAAGATCATAATAATTCAAATCTGCATAAGTCAAAGACTATCATACAAAGAGTGGTTTTTTTAAACCGGTGGATCATCAGTGTTACGGAAAACAGAAAATGTGCACGATGGCACGGCCAATTCAAGTTTTAACTACCCTATTACATAGCTCCATGAGCCAACATGAGGTCAAGTGTTTTGTCAAAGCTTAAGTCTTTAAACCGCCTGTCGTTTCACTCTTCTTGATCTTGCTGACGGGAGGCCTCCGGTTCATCCCTTGCCGGTTCTTCTTCCTCCTCCGCCGTCTGTAAGTTTGGTTTGGACCAGTCAAAGCCATGCAAGGCGAAGAATTTAGCTTCGTTGTCAATCATGTTGCATGGGTCAATTTCAGGAGCAAAAGTGTGCTTACGAATCGGCGGAATTAAGTCCATCACTTTGTACGCAGGAGTATGCATCTTTTGATTCTCTGCGTCATAAGCCGACTGATACTTAGAGAGGTTGGTTTCTTCGGCAAGAACTATGGCATGAGGACGGATTGCTTTAACACAAGCCGTGAAATCCTGTTGATCAAAACAAGTACCGTCCTCCTTCAGACTTGGATATCCACTGGCTACATTTGCCGGGTCTAACTCCGGCACCCAAGCTTTAGCACGGCTCAAGGCCGTCACAGCACCGGCTCTCGCACACGACCATTTTATCTCTTGAATACTGGTGGGCAAGATTGATAATTTCTTTAGCACATCGCTTAACAGATTGGGCCCTTGATTAGCCGGAGAGATGGTAGCTGCTACCTCTTGAGCACTGCGTTGGTTTTCCCTTGAAGAGGAAAGGGTGATGCAGCAAAGTAGCGTAAGTATTTTCCTCAGTTTTTGAGAACCAAGGTATCAATCCAGTAGGAGGCGACACACAAGTCCCTCGTACCTACACAAACAAATAAGAACCTCGCAACCAATGTGATAAAGGGGTTGTCAATCCCTTCATGGTCACTTACGAGAGTGAGATCTGATAGATATGATAATGATAAGATAAATATTTTTGGTATTTTTATGATATAGATTGAAAGTAAAAATTGCAAAGTAAAATAGATTGGAAACTTATATGATGGAGAATAGACTCGGGGGCCATAGGTTTCACTAGTGGCTTCTCTTAAGATAGCTAAGTATTACGGTGGGTGAACGAATTACTGTCGAGCAATTGATAGAATTGAGCATAGTTATGAGAATATCTAGGCATGATCATGAATATAGGCATCACGTCCGTGACAAGTAGACCGACTCCTGCCTGCATCTAGTACTATTACTCCACACATCGACCGCTATCCAGCATGCATCTAGAGTATTAAGTTCATAAGAACAGAGTAACACATTAGGTAAGATGACATGATGTAGAAGGATAAACTCAAGCAATATGATATAAAGCCCATCTTTTTATCCTCGATGGCAATAATACAAGACGTGTCGTTTCCCTTTTTGTCACTGGGATCGAGCACCGCAAGATTGAACCCAAAGCTAAGCACTTCTCCCATTGCAAGAAAGATCAATCTAGTAGGCCCAACCAAACAGATAATTCAAAGAGACTTGCAAAGATAACCACTCATGCATAAAAGAATTCAGAGAAGATTCAAATATTGTTCATAGATAGACTTGATCATAATCCCACAATTCATCGGATCTCGATAAACACACTGCAAAAAGAGTTACATCGAATAGATCTCCAAGAAGATCGAGGAGAACATTGTATTGAGATCCAAAGAGAGAGAAGAAGCCATCTAGCTACTAGCTATGGACCCGAAGGTCTGAAGTAAAACTCTCACACATCACCGGAGAGGCCATGGAGTTGATGTAGAGGCCCTCCGTGATCGATGCCCCCTTTGGTGGAGCTTCGGAAAAGGCCCCAAGATGGGATCTCCTAGGTACAGAAGGTTGCGGCGGTGGAAATAGGGTTTCGTGGTGCTCTTGGATGTTTTCGGGGTATATGAATATATATAGGAGGAAGAAGTAGGTCGGTGGAGCAACGAGGGGGCCACGAGGGTGGAGGGCGCGCCCAGGGGGGTTGGCGCACTCCCTGCCTCGTGGCCTCCTCGATTGTTTCTTGACGTCCACTCCAAGTCCCCTGGATCATGTTTGCTCCAAAAATAACTCTCCCAAAGGTTTCATTCCGTTTGATATTCCTTTTCTGCGAAACACTGAAATAGGCAAAAAAACAGCAATTTGCACTGGGCCTTGGGTTAATAGGTTAGTCCCAAAAATAATATATAAGTGTAAAATAAAGCCCATTAACATCCAAAACAAATTATATAATAGCATGGAACAATCAAAAATTATAGATACGTTGGGGACGTATCAACATCCCCAAGCTTAATTCCTGCTCGTCCTCAAGTAGGTAAATGATAAAAACAGAATTTTTGATGTGGAATGCTTTCTAGCATATTCTCAATGTAAATCTCTTTATTGTGGCATGAATATTCACATTCGAAAGATTGAAGATAAAATTTTAATATTGACATAAAGATAGTAATACTTCAAGCATACTAATTAAGCAATCATGTCTTCTCAAAATGACATGGCCAAAGAAAGTTATCCCTACAAAATCATATAGTCTGGCTATGCTCTATATTCACCACACAAAATATTTAAATCATGCACAACCCCGATGACAAGCCAAGAAATTGTTTCATACTTTTGATGTTCTCAAACTTTTTCAATCTTCACGCAATATGTGAGCGTGAGCCATGGATATAGCACTATAGGTGGAATAGAATGGTGGTTGTGGAGAAGACAAAAAAAGGAGAAGATAGTCTCACATCAACTAGGCATATCAACGGGATATGGAGATGCCCATTAATAGATATCAATGTGAGTGAGTAGGGATTGCCATGCAACGGATGCACTAGATCTATAAGTGTATGAAAGCTCAACAAAAGAAACTAAGTGGGTGTGCATCCAACTTGCTTGCTCATGAAGACCTAGGGTATTTTGAGGAAGCCCATCATTGGAATATACAAGCCAAGTTCTATAATGTGAAATTCCCACTAGTATGTGAAGGTGACAACATAGGAGACTCTCTATCATGAAGATCTTGGTGCTACTTTGAAGCACAAGTGTGGTAAAAGGATAGTAACATTGTCCCTTCTCTCTCTTTATCTCATTTTTTTTATTTGAGCCTTTTTATGGCCTCTTTTTCTCTCCCTTTTTTTTCGTCCGGAGTCTCATCCCGACTTGTGGGGCAATCATAGTCTCCATCATCCTTTCCTCACTTGGGACAATGCTCTAATAATGATGATCATCAGACTTTATTTACTTACAACTCAATACTTAGAACAAAATATGACTCTATGTGAATGCCTCCGGCGGAGTACCGGGATACGCAATGAATCAAGAGTGACATGTATGAAAGAATTATGAATGGTGGCTTTGCCACAAATACGATGTCAACTACATGATCATGCATAGCAATATGACAATGATAAAGCGTGTCATAATAACGGAACGGTGGAAAGTGGCATGGCAACATATCTCGGAATGGCTATGGAAATGCCATAATAGGTAGGTATGGTGGCTGTTTTGAGGAAGGTATATGGTGGGTGTGATACCGGCGAAAGGTGCACGGTATTAGAGAGGCTAGCAATGGTGGAAGGGTGAGAGTGCGCATAATCCATGGACTCAACATTAGTCATAAAGAACTCACATACTTATTGCAAAAATTTATTAGTTATCGAAACAAACTACTATGTGCATGCTCCTAGGGGGACAGATTGGTAGGAAAAGACCATCGCTCGTCCCCGACCGCCACTCATAAGGAAGACAATAAATAAATAAATCATGCTCCGACTTCATCACATAACGATTCACCATACGTGCATGCTACGGGAATCACAAACTTTAACACAAGTATTTCTTAAATCCACAACTACTCAACTAGCATGACTCTAATATCACCATCTTCATCTCTCAAAACAATTATCAATTATCAAACTTTTCATAATATCCAACGCACTTTTTGTATGATAGTTTTTATTATACCGATCTTGGATGCATATTATATTAGGACTAAATTCATACCCAAAGCAAATTACCATGCTGTTCTAAAGGACTCTCAAAATAATATAAGTGAAGCATGAGAGATCAATTATTTCTATAAAATAGAACCACCACCGTGCTCTAAAAAGATATAAGTGAAGCACTAGAGCAAAATTATCTAGCTCAAAAATATAAGTGAAGCACATTGAGTATTCTAAAAATTAATTTATGTGTGTCTCTCCCAAAAGGTGTGTAAAGCAAGGATGATTGTTGTAAACTAAAAAGCAAAGACTCAAATCATACAAGACGCTCCAAGCAAAACACATATCATGTGGTGAATAAAAATATAGCTCCAAGTAAAGTTACAGATGGACGAAGACAAAAGAGGGGATGCCTTCCGGGGCATCCCCGAGCTTAGGCTTTTGGTTGTCCTTGGATTTTACCTTGGGGTGTGGGAATCCCCAAGCTTAGGCTCTTGCCACTCCTTGTTCCATAATCCATCAAATCCTTACCCAAAACTTGAAAACTTCACAACACAAAACTCAAATAGAAAATCTCATGAGCTCCGTTAGTAAAAGAAAACAAACTACCACTTCAAGGTACTGTAATGAACTCATTATTTATTTATATTGGTGTTAAACCTACTGTATTCCAACTTCTCTGTGATTCATGAACTCTATTACTAGCCATAGATTCATCAAAATAAGCAAACAACACACGAAAAACAGAATCTGCCAAAAACAGAACA